>NC_133452.1:139022056-139666287 GCF_048565385.1 Saimiri boliviensis | reverse complement strand
AGCAAATACTTTTTATTACACTTGTCCTCTCTAATAAAGATACAGAATTCAAGAGGATTTCTTGTCTTCTACGTGTAATACACTCTTTGACATATGATGGAATTTTATGTGAGTTGAGTACAGCTTGGGCACCAGGAACTAAAGTCTCATGATGATAGGATGAAGCTTCTTATAAGGGGAAATTTAAGGCATGACTCCAGAATGCACTGTGTTTATCAGGTTGAAATAGTACGCCAAAGATTTCTTGCCAAATGTGTGTGTGTGTGCACAAATATGTATGTGTGTGATTGTATGTGTTGATTAAGTAATGTATTAGTTATCTATTGCTGCATAACGAATGACCCCAAACTCAGCAGCTTAAGATAACAAACACATTATATCACTGTTTCTGTGGGCCACGAATCTGGGAGCACTTAGCTGGGTGGTTCCAGCTCCAGTTGCTGTCAAGCTGTCAGCCAAGGTTGGCATCACATAGAGGTTGAACTGAAGGTGAGTCCCTGCCATACAGTGGCTTGAGCATCCTCAGGACGAGCTGCAGCTTTCTTGGTGCAAGTGACTCGAGACAGGAAGAGCACTTATGGCAGACAGTCTTTTGCCATGGCTTCTGCTATATTCTACTGCTTATTCAGAAAACCTCTGGTACAGCATGGGAGGGGGTACCAAGGGTGTGTCTTATAGGTGGGAGTCCCTGGGGCCATCTTGGAGGCTGTTACCACAGGTATGTTCCTGCAATAGAATTGCGAGCTTTGGTAATTTTTTCTAATGTAGAAAGAGATGTGTCTCTATTTCACTAGTTTTATTATATATTTTTAAATTTGTCTTAAAACATTTTTTTAATTGTCAAAGATTGTATGTGTTTATGATAGATAAGATGATGTTTTGAAGTATGTATACATTGTGGAATGGCTAATTTGAGCCAATTAACATATGCATGACCTCACATACTAATTATTTTTTGTGATGAGAACACTTAAAATCTTATCAATTTTCAAGTTCATTAGCTTTAAATAGCCGTTCTCTGATGAGCAATGTGGCTCTAACAATGTGATATTATTCAACCAGTAATTATAGGTAGAATAATAAGACTTTATTAGTTTTTTGGGAAAAAAATCACCTGCTTCTAACATAACTCATCACTCTGAGAAGATAAACATTTAGGGAGTTTAGAACAAACTCACTGCCCGTCTTCACTGCATCTCTAGGAAGAACAGGGGCAGCAGTTGTTACTGATACTCTTTAAAAAAAAACAACAAAGTTAGATGAGAACGAGTGATTTGCTTGGACTTTCTGTAGGGAGGAAGGAGGAAAGACATTCACCATGTGTCACTTTACATAAAAATCCTCACCGCAATCTTGTGAGGACAGCACATTGGGATTACCCACGTTTTACAGATGAGTAATTTGAGGCTGAGAAACTTGCCAAAGGTCAAAAAGGTGTTATGTAGACAGAGCTGACGACTCAGCTCAGGGCTTCCGGCTCCCAAGCCCATTAATTTCCCAAACAGGGCCCTGTGACCCTACCCTTCTCCCACAGGCTCCCACTGCAGTCAGTCGGCATACCTGGCTTCATTCACGCTTAGGCTTTTCCAATGTGCAGTCTGCACTTTGGAGGCACAGGGCAATATTCATATTTGATGCCGAGAAAGTCACTTGTCAGCACCCCAATATGGTGTAAAATCTTATTTCCCTGAATCCTCATGACTGTTTTGGGGTCCACATGGCTACACTCAGCTCTTCTGGCCTTTGGGCTTCTGCAGTGTGTAAAGTGGCTTGTGAGTTGGAGGTTGTAGAACAGAGTTATGCTGGTACCACCTCCACTTTGCCATCTATACTCCTCCTGAAGGTTTCTGGGTCCCTCTGCCCTGTCCCTCACCAGCCCACAGCCCCCAATTTCCATCCCACCCCAGCCCTCTCCCCCAGCATAAGACACTGAAATGAAAGATAATGCAAAAGTCAAACAGTCATTAGAGCTGTGAAGTGGGGACAATTGGGTGATTATTGCTCTATCAGCACCCACAGCAGACATGTCCAAGGGTTAGTGTCTGTGACCACTCGAGAGTTCTTCCCTTTCCCTTTTTTTCCCCATTCCTGCTCCAGGTTTATTCCTTTAGTCAGTGGAGTTGTCATTCTGTGGGCTAATTTTTTTTTTTTTTTTTTTTTTTTAATATCAAGAGAAATGGTCAAGGGCTCATTTATTCTGATTACTTTTCTTCATTTCTAATTCAATTTTCATTAATATTTAGACATATATTACAGAAAATAAAGCTTTTCCTACCTTTATATAGCATCTTTGTAATTTACCCTTATGACCTATTCATTCCATACTTTGTCCTTCTCTAAAGCAGTCCCGTGTGCAGATGGAGATGAAGGCTAGTGCGGGTGAAAGAGGGAATATCTGAGAGGTGGAGGTGAGCCCACCTGGTGGTACTAAACTAATGTAAGTAACCTCAGGGTTTTAAGTTATGAACGGATAAGCATAAAAACAGCACAAGAGAAGGCAGAACAAACATGAACAAGGCTTGGTATTGTAATGAAATAAAACTTACAACAAATCCAATGTGACACATACTGTCATACCTAATAGCTATTGTGCTCAGGATAATAATTCGTAAGTGACAATCAATTCTCCCATGAGACTGCAATTAATCTGTACTTTACAGCGTACAGGAGAGTACAAGATTATAGTTCTTTTCCCTTCACAGGCTTATGTCAACAGGAGAAGGAAAGATCTTTTTCCTTGTTAACCTCCACGCTGTATTCTATTATCACAGCTTCTTTCTCACAGACACACTGACTTTCATAATCATTAAAAGACCTAGTTCCCCGTGTGATAGGGGCTGGTTCCCCTTCCCACTCCCCATTTCTGATGTTCTCTTGACTTTGATCAGATCTGGTTCTCTCTAAGTTTGATGGACACTTTAGGATTCTGTGTCCTGGCAGGACAGGCCAAGGGCTCTGGAAGAATGCGATCCTGGCATTGTTTGGGCAGAAGGATGGGGGAGGGAAAATAGAACTTGGGAAGCAAATCAGGTGGGCCGCAGGCCACGGGCCTGGCTCTCAGGTGCATCTGCACAAATGTAGTGTAGGAAGGAGAAGACTTGTTGGGAACCTGCTATGGGCTAGGTGGAGGGTGTGGGGAGCCCATGGGGACCTGCAGCATGGGACTTGGTGCCTTGCAGTGCATTCCCAGGGACAGTGGGGGCATGTGCATGCTACTACTCACTGCTGCAGGACAGAAATCCCACCCTCCAGCTACTGTTCTGCACCAGCCTTGCTTCTTCCCAGGCATGGGCAGACAGAAGGGCTTTCTCCTCCCTGGGACTCTGCTCTTTCAGGAAATGGAGGCAGGCTTGACTAGGACTTCCCATGGTGGGAGCAGTCCTGGCTTCCTTCATGACTCATGATGGAAGTTTTTCCCCTAAACTAAGAAAAAAGGCTAACATGGTAAGTGGCTAGACAAGAACTCCAGGTGTCCACAGAGCTCTACCAAGTCCTCCGCTTGCTCTCTCCACCCTTTCTGCCACAGCTGAGAGGATCTGCAGGGGAAAGCCTCAGCCCATTCTGGTTCCAGCCTTAGCCCGTGTGACAGATGTCATTTAGACACTGTACTCATTTTTAGCCTAAGTCAGAGATCACTGTGGGCTGCCCTAGTTTTTGCCCATTCCAGGAGGCTGACTGTGGGGGGAATCTGTGGAAAGTAGTCCTAATTATTCTCACCTTTGGCCACACTGATTCTCTTGTTTAGATTCTTCCCTTTCTAGCCTTTCCCCGAAGCCTGTTTGGATTTCTCCCAGCTCAGCCCTTTTTCTGGCTTCTGTTATGTGAAGATCAGCGCAGCCCTTATTATTTTGTAGATATTTACCTGCTGGTTTCTAGGGGGCAGGGACATGCCTTATTCACTTCTCTAAAATGCTAGCATCTAGTATTTGCATGGAGAAAGCCCAGGGCACAATGGGAGCATGAAGGAGGCCATCTGACCTCAACGTGGGTCCTCAACAATGACTTTTTGGAGGAGGTGATGTCTAAGACAAATTTTAGGGAAAACAGGAGTGAGCTAGGCTGAGAGTTAGGGAGACTGTTCACTATCCCCGATCTATCTATTTTTCATTCACTTTCTTTACCCTACTCGAGCAAAGGGCTTGCTGACGTATATAAAGATCTCAGGCAAACATTCACGATAAATGCTTCAAATGCAGAAACCACTTTGAAAGCAAATTTACTTGTTTTTTGTTGTATGTGCGTGTGTATGTCCAAGGCAGTATTTTAAAGCAATTATCTATCAAACCTTGGACAATTTCAGTTGCAATATATTGTTGAGCCTAATAACTTAATAAGATTTTTAAAGGGATCAGAAATGCATATGAATAGGACCAGGTACTGTAATTATTCTTGCAACAGTCTCTTAATGGACATTTAGCGGATTAGCTATTTCATTTGATCAAATGTTCATGCCATTTACATACTATACTTAGAAAGGCCTAAGAATACATCCATTTGTCTTAATGTAATAGTCATCCTTAGAAGAATCACTCAGCTAAGTGCTTTACTACCATTAATTAAACTGAAAGCACCTCCACTCTGAATAACATAGCAAAATGTAATGGTTTTTATGTCTCTAACATCACAGAGAATTTCATCCCTTCTTAGAACTTCACAATCATATGTTACTCATCCTGTGTGGATGGGTGCTCCAGATCAAAGACCATGCAGATATGCACATGTTTTATATACAGCCTAGTTGATTCTTACATAAGAAAAGTGGTATGACTAAAGGCTAATTGTAGAACTACAAGGAATAACACTGTGAATATTATTAAGTTTGAGCAATGAATAGATGTTCTTTTCTTAAGAACAAGCTTCCTGCTTCTTAATAAGTGAGTCACTCACATTAAGGTAATAGTTTTCTTTATATGTGAATTCAGATTTTCCCAATAAAGACTCCAGCTTAAGGCTTGGTATCTGCTATTTCCTTTATGTAAAAGATTTGCTTTGAAAATAAAGATACTTTTTACAATGACTGTATATATATATATATAGTCCTAAGGTTCTTACCATGTGTATATACATAGTAGTGTATATATATACTATATACTACACACACACACACACACACACACACACATATACACATATATAATATATATATTAAAAAAATATATATATATTCTTGCCCTAAGGACTGTATTTAAAACAATTGTTACCTTTTAGAAGTTACTTATATTTTAGAATATAGTCATGAGAGCTGTAGCTATTTATTCTGGCTGTTCTTATACACTTCCTTTTTCTCATTTAAAAAGAGGGGTTATGCTGAGATTTGGGGGTGTTGTGTGGAATGAATGTGGTTGATTCTGGCATTGTTCACAGCCAGTACCTTTATCTTATGGATAATGTTGAGACCACATGTACTTGTGAAGTATAGGTGACTTGTGACATGTGATGAGGTAAGAGTGGTGGTAGGCCAGAAGCCCTGAAGAAAGTTTAGTCTGTTTCTGCAAAGACATCTCCTTGAAGAGTGGGCTGGAGGAGGAGACCCTGTCCCACAAATCCCTGCCCTAGCTTGCTTCCACCAGGGTTTTGGTGTCCTCTCTCTGGAGTGACCTCCCTCTCTTTGCATAGCAGTAGGACCTCACTGTCACCTCACACATGCAGAAGCTTCACTTGGGGAAGGAGGAGAAGCCCCACACAGCTTCTCTCACTTAGAGTCTGTGTTTTGACATAGTTGTGGCTGTGTGTGCTCTGTGCAGAGCGACACATCCCAGGTCTGCCCAGTGGGCTCATTTGAAAGGGGAGGGCGAATTTGTGATCGTGGGGCTGTCTGGGTCTTTTCTTTTGGTTATCTGCTAGAAGGAAGTCAAGAGTGGAACGTGGAGCCACATTGTACAGGTTTCTAATTCTGCTCCATTTGCTGGCTGTGCAACCTTGGGCAAGGTGTCCAGTTTCTGTTAGCCTCAGTTTTTTCATTGTAAGTGCAGGTAATAACTAATCTACCTTGCAAGGTTGTAGTGAAGTTTAAATTCTATAATGCTTCCATAGTATATTTGACTCAACAATTATTTCTTTGTTGCCTGTTTAAATATAACCCAGTGGATTTGTTTGTATGATTTACATAATTCATACTGTAACTTAACATTGACTGGCTTCAATTAAAACTGCAAATACAAATGATAAAGCATAGTCAATCCAGTTTTGCTGAAACTGTGAAGACATCTGATCACAAAGTGATATAATGAATGCAAAAACATCCAGGACAATACTTAGAACACTGTAGTCATTAGTAAATGCTACTTGAATAAGAGACTTTAAGGAAAAGAAGGAGGGATTTTTTCTTTTTAATTCAGTGTAATGGGAGATTATCAAAACTTACAAAACAATGATAATCTTTCAGTAAGTATCATTTTATTTTCACAACAAGCTTAGAACATGGCCGCCCATGATATAAATAGGAGCTGCTATTTCTTGGGTCAAGTTTTTGGCTTGTTTTCTTGCAAGTTAGAGAACTAGAAATCCTAGTACTTATAGAGATTATCTGTGGAAAAGTTCCTTGAGCTAGACTCTCCATCTTGCATGTATCACTCCCAAGCAGGGAGTCAGAAGCTCAGAAAGCCACGCTCACTCACAGAGAACCTGGTTGGCCAATAGTGACCCTAGAGTCAGCGAGAAGCACGGAGTCCATTGCCAACATTACTATGCACCCACTGTGCTCATTAGGGGAGGAGAGGCTGCAATGCAGAATCAAGTCTCTGTCTTTCAGGGGCGTAGTGTGAACAGGACCGTAATGGAAAGCTGATAGATAACACTACATAAAAGTATATGCTCAGGGTCCAAGGAGTGGAGCCAAAAGTGAGAGCTACAAGTTTTCAGAGGAGGGAGGGAGAAGTCGTACCAAGAGGGTGGCACTGGGTTGGGCCTCAGGACTATGCAGAGAGAGAGGGCACAGCACCCTGGGCAAGAGGCATGGGGACCCCAAAGCCCAAGTGGGTGGAAGATCAACTTGGCTGGACTCAAAAATGTATATGGAGATGAGGACACAGACCTCAAGGCAATGTCACTTGGAGAGTGAGTTACTTGGGTGGGAGGGAGGAGAGGGTGCTCCGGGGACTGTGGAGATGGTTGGGTGTGCCGGAGCCGGACTAGGGCAGAGCCCACGGGGGGAGAAGTAGAATCAGAAGCAAAGGGCGTTATGGAGGAACGAAGAGTTAACAGGACTTGGTGAGGGAGGAGGCGGAGCAGTCCTAAGGTTCTTGGTCAGGAGACTAGAACAGTCATGGTGAGAACTGAGAACAGAGAGGGGAGAGACACTGGGTGAGAAGAGGTCGATTTTAAACAAACATACAGTATGAGGCCAGAGGGGCAGTATCCAGCTTGGGGAGCCCACGGCAGTGCTGTTCGCTCCCGCATAGGCATCCCCAGGGTCCCTCTTCTCTCCCCATCTGTGGGCTCCCAGGACCCCTGATCTGAATCACCACCTGGCTCCTGACTGATTCATCACATGGCTCTCTGCTTGCCCAGCGGCCAGAGCAATCTTTTTATTCTGTGTACTGATTCACTTCCCCAGTGTGAATGATGCCCACCAAAGGCTGTTCAGCCGGCCCTCCCAAGGACACAGCTTGGTGAGGCCCTGCCCAGTTCGTCTCTCAGAGCCCTGTCTTTCCTCTTGGCCTCTAGCCTGGGACTCCTGTGACGGCCACCTGGCCCCTTGGCCCACAGACCCACTGCTCCCATTGTTTCCATACGACTCCATCAGCCCCTCTTCCCACAAGGTCTTCCTGGCCCCCCAGGTGGCTGGCACCTCTCTCTTCCCCATGCTCCAGGTAGTGATGGTTCTTCATCCTCCCTTGCCTCCTCATTCTATTCCACATACTGTTTTCTTGCCCCGAATCCCTGTCCAGGCCTGGAACTCACAGGGAAACCATGTTATTCCTCCTTCTGTCCCTAATCCTAGGGGTGCAGGGCTCATCACACCAAGAAGAATGAATGGGGTGGGGGGCCTGAGGTGCACGGTGGCGAGTAAGTGAACACTGCAAACGGAGAGTTCACCATGGTCCGATTTCTTATGGTGAAAAGTAGATAGCGAGGACTAAATGTTGGAGACAGAACATTTCGAGAATACAGGAGGACATGAAGCCATTAAAGGGAAAGGCATCTGCCTGTGGGAGGAGACAGCGTCGCAAGGGCTGTGGTCTATGTGTGTTGCTGACTGTTTCCAGCTAGCTCAGTATTGTGGGTCCTTAGAGAGCTCACAGTGCAGTAGAAGGTATTTATGAAGGCTCACAACAGACCCTGAAAAACAGGCAGCACAAGACCGAGGGAATGCCAGGGCCAGATTTCTCCAAACAGCATTCCAAGGAGTGCTGTTTTTGATGTTAATAGTTCTTCTGCATAAAAAGGGCCATCTTGTAGAAAGGTGGTGGTCAAGGGCTGAGGGATGGAGAAATGGGGAGAGGACGGTCAAAGGGCACAAACTTTCAGTGATGCCATGAACACGCTCTGGGGCCCTTATATACAGTGTGGGTAGTGAAGGATGTATTAATCAATGTGATTGTGATAATCATACACAATTTATACCTGCATCAAACCATCCCATTGTATGCCTTAGATATGTGCAATCTTTATTTGTCAGTTATTAACAACTATTTTAAAACAGACATTTTGGAGACTACTTGACTGCTGTGTGTGGATTGTTGAGATGACCTTGTAATCAGTGATCTATTTTATCACAGGGAAGATGATGGTAATGACAATGATAATAATGATGATTTAGTGGCTGCATTTTGCTTTGTGAGCCTTCTTTTTGCCCTCTGTAGGCTGGCAATCAGATGGCTGTTAGTAGCGGTAACAGGTTTCTTCTCAGGTACTTATCTTTCAATCCACCAACTATGACATTTAGAGTTTTACATAGGGTTGAGATCAACTCTTACATGTCATATATTTGTACTTTAAGATGTTTGCAAAAAAATGTGTACTTTAGGATGTTTGCCAAAAAAACCTCCCCAAAATAAAATAAAATAAAATAAAAAAATTAACTATCTTCTAGGTATCACAAAGACTAAAATATCTGAATAGCATATCCTACCTGGTTGAAAAAAAGGTTCTTTTGTCAAATAAGTTAGGAAAATGCTGAGTTTTTACTGTAGAACTTTTAAGAGCCC
Source organism: Saimiri boliviensis (assembly GCF_048565385.1). Classification (NCBI taxonomy): domain Eukaryota; kingdom Metazoa; phylum Chordata; class Mammalia; order Primates; family Cebidae; genus Saimiri; species Saimiri boliviensis. The sequence goes on along the minus strand of NC_133452.1, from coordinate 139,657,138 downwards.
TTGATGTGTGAATGGAAACAACTCTCTCAGAAACGTGTGTGCAAGGATTTTTGAAATTTACCTGCCAAAAGAGTCTTTTTTTGAGATGGAGTCTCTCTCTGTCGCCAGGCTGGAGTGCAGTGGCACCATCTCAGCTCACTGCATCCACCGCCTCCTGGGTTCAAGCAATTCTGCCTCAGCCTCCCTAGTAGCTGAGATTAGTGGCGCCCGCCATTATGCTTAGCTAATTTTTGATCACCATGTTGGCCAGGATGATCTTGATCTCCTGACTTCATGATCCACCTATCTTGGCCTCCCAAAGCACTGGGATAACAGGCGTGAACCACCACACCTAGCCCTAAAGTCTTTAAAGGGTGCACGGTAAGGAATACCTGTTAACATGTCACAGGGTACTCATGCTTCTCCAACGCTGCTTGGGAAACAGTACACCTTGATTCTAAGGAGGCAGATATCACATTGGGTTGGAAGCTCAGAGCCTCCCTTCCTTCTGTATCCTTTCTTGCATAGGCAATGGTGTGTGCTGTTCATTTTCTCAGTTTTGACTCTGTAGTGCCTGACCCAGTGCTGGACAAGGAAGGGAGAAGGTGTGTAGACTCAGAACCCCCGGTGCAGCTGGAGGTTGATGCGTGCTGTAAGAAAGCCCCAGGCTGCTTCCCCAGTGCCCTGCCGCATGGGCCAGCCTCGGCCAGTATTCCTCCGAAGTAGACACGTGTGACTGTTCCTGCAGCTGCATGCTTTCTTTGCACATGTGCCCATTTCTGTGTGCAACAGATGAGCTCAGAGGGAGCAGGCAGGTGGCACGGCTTAGCATCACTTCTCCAGGGGGCCCACAGAAACGTTCCTCATGTTTTCTAAGTGTGTAGGTTCTGGTCTGAGCACTCTTTCATTTTTGGAATGGAGGAAAGTGTTGCATTTTCAGTTAAGGCTGCTGAGGTGACAACCTCGTCCAGGAAGATTCAGGGGCTAGAGATTTAGGCATCTCTGGAACCAAACTGTCTCAGGAAGTCGTAGGGATATTAAAGGATATTGGGAGTGCCTTTTACTGTCATGGACCACAGGTGATAGAGGTAATTTGACTCACATTTTTGGTGGCAACGAGATTCCCCCATTTCCATACCCTGACAATTTTAATAACTCCCTGTTAGTGTCAGCTAGCTAGTTGTTTTCTCTTCTTTATTAATAATAATATTTAAGATAGCTGATGGAAACTCCAGACCTGGAGTCCTGCCTGGAAACAGCCTGCTTGGCTGGACCCCCACAAACAGTAACTTTTGCTGTTGGTCCCTCCCTGTGGGGCACAGAGATGCTCTTCAGTGGGTCCGGAGACCACCTTTCACAGTGAGGGGGATTGCAGAGGGATGCTCTTCAGTGGGTCCGGAGACCACCCTCCACAGTGAGGGAGATCTCAGTGGTGTCATTTCCTAGAATCATTACCTAGAATCACCGAATGCTGTGGCCACCTCTCTCCTGCCCACTGGCCCTCTTTGTGCATTGATGCTAGATTGAACTACTTCTGGACATCACTGGGGGCTGGGTACTTCCCTCACTCCCCATCCGGGTGTCACTGGGTGCTGGGTACCTCCCTCCATGCCCTGGTTCCTCTGTAGCTTGTGCACCTCCTTCCTTTCCTGGATTCTCCTTCCCCTCTGGTCATTGAGGTTCCGATGCCTTAAAGAAGACACTGTGAATGGGAGGAAGGAGATGGCTTTTGAGATGGATGGTGATGGCTACGTGGGGCTATGTCAGGTGTAGATTTTGACCCTCAGACCTTCAAGGAGGTGGGGAGATGTTGGGGGTGAAGAGTTGGGGAGGAGCTCAGAGACTAGAAGCCGTGTCCCTTGGCTGAATGACCAAGGACATGTGCTCTCCTCTAAGAGGTGCAAAGAAGCCCAATGGGGCGATTTGGGACTTTCCAATGGGTTTTGATAGAAAAAGAACCTGTGATGTGGGAGAGGATGTACATGGCCAGAGACGCAGCCTGGAGAGGCACAGCCTCCTGGGGAGTGCTGGGAAGGCTGTTTCCCAGGCATCCAGGCTGCCGAAAGAGGCACGGCTGGGTATAAAGGGGTTTTCCAAAGCTACTGGTGGAGCAAAGAGAAGAATGAGGATGGGCTGGGCCTCTGCTTGGGGTGGAGGGTGTGATGCTAACAGGGTTTGGGAAAAAGCCAGCTCTCTGTCAGGGAGAACTATCTTCACACCCAAAAGAGATCAAGAGGTGGCCGAATCACACCAACATGATTAAGAGGCAACAGAAGCTCAGACTGATAAAGAACGTTAAGAAAGCCATAGGTGGCTTTGGGTGAGTGCGACATGAATCCTGCTGTGTTGATTGCATTTTTGGGTGCTGAAAGAAGCTGATGAGCCCACAGAACCACAGTCAGCTCACTTAGAAGAAAGATTGAGAATGAGGACATTCAAAAGAAGCAGGCAGATGTGCCCGGCTCAGGGAGAGGCCAGGCAGGAGAGGTCCTCCTGCTCCCACAACAGCCTCCTCCACCTTCTTCCTGATCACACATGGAGGTGTCTGGAGTTCTCCAGCTTCCCAGGGTGTGGAATGCTTTTGGTCCTTGAACCTTTCCGTGTACTGGACTTCTACCTAGAGTCCCTTCTCCAACTTCACCCTAAGCATGCATTACTTTTATAATTACCATCATAAATTGTAATGGTGTAATTGCAAATTTGTACAATTATACTTTTTTTTTTTTTAATGAGATAGAGTCTTCCTCTGGCACCCAGACTGGAGTTCAGTGGTGTGATCTCAACTCACCGCAACCTCTGCCTCCTGGGTTCAAGTGGTTCTCCTGCCTCACCCTCCCAAGTAGCTGTGATTACAGGTGTGCACCACCACATCCAGCATTTTTTTTTGTGTTTTCAGTAGAGAAAGGGTTTCACCATGTTGGCAAGGCTGATCTCAAACTTCTGACCTCAGGTGATCCCACCACCTCAGCCTCCCAAAGTGCTAGGATTACACTGTGCCTAGCTCAATTATACTTTCAAATTAAAACATTGAAGACCCAGTCCTCGGACAAGACCCTAACCTTAGATATGAATTTCTGCGTGCAGAATGAACCCACCAGTGTTCTTTGCACCTCTTAGAGGAGAGCACATGTCCTTGGTCATTCAGCCAAGGGACACGGCTTCTAGTCTCTGAGCTCCTCCCCAACTCTTCACCCCCAACATCTCCCCACCTCCTTCAAGATCTGGTGGTCAAAATTTACACCTGACATAGCCCCATGCAGCCATTACCATCCATCTCAAAAGCCATCTCCTTCCTCCCATTCACAGTGTCTTCTCTAAGGCATCTGGAACTTCAATGACCAAAGGGGAAGAAGAATCCAGGAAAGGAAGGAGGCGTACAAGCTACAGAGGAACCAGGGCATGGAGGGAGGTACCCAGCACCCAGTGACACCCGGATGGGGAGTGAGGGAGGTACCCAGCCCCCAGTGATGTCCAGACATAGTTCAGCTAAGCATCAGTGTACAAGGAGGGGCAGTGGGCAGGAGAGAGGTGGCCACAGCATTCTGTGATTCTAGGAAATGTAATCCCAGCACTTTGGGAGGCGGAGGCGGGCAGACCATGAGGTCAGGCATTCAAGACCATTCTGGCTAACACTAAAAATACAAAAAATTAGCTGGGCGTAGTGGTGGGCGCCTGTAGTCCCAGCTAGGGAGGCTGAGGCAGGAGAATCGCTTGAACCCAGGAGGCAGAGTTTGCAGTGAACCGAGATTGCACCACTGCACCCCAGCCTGGGTGACAGAGCAAGACTCCATATTAAAAATAAAAATAAAAAAAGAAAAAGAAAATACAGTTGTAAATCTCTTGGGGCCAAATTAATAATTTAGCACTTTCAAACAAATAGTTGTATCTGTCCTAATGTAGCCAGGCAGCCTCCAGTATTCAAATACCACAAGCAGTCTTTTAAAGTATTTCTTCCATCCCATTTTGAAGAAGTCATCTGAGCATGAAAAATCTTTTGAGTCAAAATGTGGGTAATTGTGTTGACTTGTTCTAAACATCTAAGGAGAATCTCTCACTCGAGTCTAAATTTGGGGTGTGTAGGTTTGAGTAAAGCAGTTTATGTAAGATGGGTGTGTTGGTTTGCTAACCAAGGCATTAAGGAGAGGGTGGTTTGCATCGGCGAATCAAGTGTTGTTGATAGGAGACAGGAAGAAATCGCATTCTATTGTTCTGTTGTACAATGCGCCTGGGGTTTTACCTTGCTGGCACTTTTTAACTCTGGCTTCCTGACTCTAGATTTGTTTCAAAACCATTTCGACACCACATTCCTACAATCCTACTATGTTTTCCATTGGAAATGCCATTTCTGTAATTTTTCATGTCTGTTTAGTTATTTTAGAATCTTGGAACAGGAAGCACCTCAAGATCAAAACAAAATGAAATTGATTAAACACACACACACACACATACACACACACACACACACACACACACACACACACACACACACATTTCTCCAACTATAACGTGTCCCTAATTCATGCAATGACAGGCTCAGGGAGGAAAGAAGCGGGGGGCCCAGGGAAGACCTGGGCAAGCAATCGTCTGTGTGAGCTCCCATTGTCCTGGCCTTTTCATTGATAAAACAGGAAATACAGGTGCCTGATCTTGACTCTTGTGGAAAGCTTTAAGTAGTGCCTCAGAGATTTGGACAATCTCTTAACTTGTATAGAGTTACAAAGTTTGCTGTGTACTGGGGACCAAATCATAGTACTTTGGGAAATCTGCCCTAGATCAACAGGAAGCAGATCTTTAAAGATCTCCCAGCTGGGGCTGGGATACAATGTTATTGGAAGGAGTACCACTGTCAAGACCTTGGTATTTAAGCCCCCTCATCAGCGAATCCAAGTTCAAGTGATTATTACGTGCTTTGTGTTCACCGCTAAATCAAATGCTGTGAATTCCATTTCCTCTGGCATCTTTTGGAACCCTGGACAGCTCTGGCTTTGGTGTTAAGTGCTTCCCTTGATATAGCCAGTGTGGACAGTGCCAGCTCCGCAACCCAACTAGATGTGATGCAACACAGGACTGTATTGCCAAATATCCCACCTGAGCATAGCTCAGTGAATGTCTCATTTCCAATCCTGGAGTATCTCCCTTCCGTGGTGAAAGGCGGGAGGGTGGCTCCCTTCCCACAAGACAGACAGTGCATGAACAGGGAATTTTGCACCTAGAAGTAATGGTTTTAAGTTTTCTTCCCCAGATTTGTGATATCAGAGGAAGACAGCCACAGAATTTTGGGCAAGGCCCTCTAGATTATGGGGATTTACTTTCCTTAGCAGTAAAAGGAAGGGGTTAACTTAGACTTCTTCTCTTTCTAGCACTCTATTACTTTAAGTTTATTAGAGCAAGTGAGTACGTCTATCTGTAAGAGCAGATAAATAAAGTGAACTTAGGACCAAGAGGCTGTCTTCCCTGTGTTTGCTGGGGATGTTTACTTTGGGATAAAGATTCTGAATAACGTTCCCTCTTTAACTCATTGAGAACACATTTGTCTGCAACAGAAGCTGGCAGACTATAATATTCTGGCGGAATGCAGCCTGCTTCCTCTTTTTGTAAATAAAGTTCCATTGGAACATGGCCATGCTCATTCATTTAGACATAGACTGTGGCTGCATTTGCACTAGGAGGGCATGGCTGAGTGGGTGGGGCAGAGACCACCTGATCTACAATGGCAAAAGTATTTGCTATCTTCTGGCCCTTTATGAAAAAGTCTGTTGATCCCTGGTCTGGAACATCATTCATCCCATAATACTCACCAAGGCTCTGCAATGTGCCAGGCTCCCTACCAGCTGCTGGGGCATAGAGATGAGCCAGACCCACTGCCCGACTTGGAAAGATTCCCAGCCTGGTGAGTGTTCAATGAAGAAGTTAGATATTCCTTTATTTAAAACAATAATACAGACAGCAATATTATTCATAGGAATTGCACATTTTTTTGATACACACCAGGAGTGTCTATCCTTCCCTTTTCTCTTTATTGTATGTGTAAGAGATGTGGCTACATGTTTGGTAATGTGTCCTGGGTGTCTTTTTTTTTTTTTTCATGCTGGATTTCAGTTTTCCTTAGAGCAAGACAATGTCTTTTTCTCAGTGAAATGAAAAAGTAAAAAAAGATTCTTCACGTCAGGCTCCTGATGAAGAACATCCCATGTGTCCATCTTTTACAAAGAGAGGCCGATCCCTTTTCAGTGGGTGCGGAGGCCTCGGTGTCCTGGCTGCTGCTCCCCTCCCGGCTCCCTCTCACACTTGCCTCCTCTCATGCTCTCAGCTTGGGTCTTACTCAAGCATGTGCCGTTTCCTGCAATTTGGGGTCTTCTCACTTTTCTGTACACCACTTTTCCCCCGGACGTCACCCCTGGTCTTTCTTGTCTACCCCTTGAGTTCCCACTCTTTTCTTCAAGGCACTGTTCAAGTCTCACCTCCTCTGATCCCTTCCTAGGCAAAGATGTTTAGACTCTCTTTTGTGCAGCAACCATAGTTTGTGTATAACTCTACTACTATACGTATGACGCTATATTGTACTGATATCTGTCTATATCAGTGTTTCTCAGTGAGGGAGAGAGCGGCAATTTGGTTCTTCAGAAAACATTTGGTGACATCTGTAGACATTTTTGGTTGTCACAACTTGGGGAGAGGTGGGTGCCATGCTCCAGTGGGTACATGTAAGGGATGCTATAGACATCTTACTGCTCACGGGACAGCCCCACACACAGGCCCATCTGGCCCCCAGTGCCTACAGAGCCCAGGCTGGGAAGCCCCGGTCTACATACATGAGCTCCTCATCTGCAGGGGTTGAGTCTGATTAGTCTTTGTGTGTTTGGCACCTGGCACTCAGTGGGTGGTCCATCTTATTGAAAGAATCAATGTCTTCCATGTATTTTGCCACCTGAAATCCACAGCACAGAGCTAGAGTCATAGCAGGTGCCAATAAACATGTGTTGATAAACCGCTAAACGGATGAAAGTGGTGGAAGGAGCGACACCCCTGCTTGTAATCCGGTGACACATTGGAAGCCATTGCTTTCCGATGATGTTAGCCTCCCTCAGATCAATCACAGCTTCAGAGGAAATGGTTGTCTTTCTGCTCAGAATTGTTTTGCATAGAAAATATTGTCACCATTCCAACCTCTTGGGTCTGAAAAAGGGAAAGAAAGGAAGAGAGGGCGAGGTGCTAGGGAGTGAGAAGAATTGGCTGGGGCAGAGCGGGCATGCTCTTCTGCCCTGTGAGCCCTGTGAGGGTGTGAGGAGTTTGGATAGGCATCAGCCATGGGCACGCCTGGATAAAGCATGTCTGTTGAAACTTCAGTGAGAGATGATGCAAAATTCTGCTCAGTGCCCGCAATTGTTGCCTCTGGGTCTCTATTATCCTTAAAAATGTTGGGGAATTCCAGGCTGGAAATATTTAGAAAACCATTAGCCAGTTGTCATACTGGGGAGGTGGAGGGCAAGCTATGCAGAGGTCATAGATCATCTGAGGCGTTGCTTCAGCGTACAAGCTTGCTTCCCACACACCTCTTTGAAGAGTGGTTCATTAACCAGGCAGGAGACCACTGGTTTTGGAGCCTCTTTTTCTCTTGCTCAACCTCGGAAGGAGCTGCGTTGCAATGACCATCCAACTTGCCAGCAGGTAAAGGTGTGAGACAGGGAAAGGGTGCATTTGCTGAGTATCTAAGTCCACTTGATAATGTTTGCAGGCTTTGGTCCTCAGAGCCGGAAGTGTGAGTTCAAACGAAATCTGAGGATAGAATTAACTCTAGGCATTAAGAAGGGCAGAAGTGCCGTTTCTCTGTCCACCCACTCGTAAGTTTACCTTGCTAGCCTGTAGCGCTCCAGGAAATCTGTCCTTTCTGAGCGGGTGCTGAGGAGTACTATCTCCTTGACAAACCCTTGATGGGTTTTAATTCTGGGCTCTGAGTTCTGGAGACCCATGTGTGAAGAGATCACGCCAGCCCATCAATGGTTAACTGTGGAGAAATGAGCCTTCCCAGAGGAGGTTATTTGTTCTAGACGTTGCCGTTCTGGTGACTTCAAGGAAATGGCGCGTGATCGTGTTTGAATGTGTGTGGCTTCTCCTTTCTTAAACACATAGATGACAGTGTGACTACATTGTGATTTGGAAACCGGTGATTCCAAGTTGTGCTGGTGTGCTGACAGAGGGTGGACTGCGTTACACAATGATGATATTGCAGGTGGTGCAACCCTCAGGCCCTCTGCCAGCCGGGGCCCAGGTGCATGCCGTTTGCGAAGATCTGTGTGCTTGTTCTATTGTCATTTATTCACCCAAGTGCACAGCTGTGATAGTGAGGCACATTGCCCCATGCAAATCTACAGAGTAAGTTTCATAAGAAGGCTAGCTCTTTTCAGGAAATCTGCTGACAGGTTTTGATAGAACTCCATAGAGGCCTGTGTATTCATTTCTAGGGCCTAAATTTTGTATCTTGGGAGTTTTAGCTGTAAATACTGCATAGACTAGTAAGGTCTGCAATAAGCCAATTCTACCAACATTTCGGCCAGGGACAGTGATGTCCTTATGCAACTTTCTTTAGGTTGCTGCTGAAACAGGAATACTATCGGCCCCCACCTTGATGTCTGTTTCAAGGAGAACCTTGTCCTTCATAGGAGTTGTTACTGCTTCTCCCAAGAGTCACTTCCCATGGTAAAGAGGAACAGCACCATGATTGTTCAGGCAGGTCTGAGATGCCCAGCTAAGGTGATATTGCTCCTGGCAACATTTGGCAATACCTGGAGCCCTTTTTGTTGTCATAATTGGTAGGAAATGCTACTCACATTAGTGGGCTGAGGCCTGGGATGCTGCTAAATATCCTACAATGCGCAGGGCAGCCTTCAACATAGACATATCTGGCCCCCCATGTCAATAGCACAGAGCTTGAGAAACCCTGGGTATTCAAGTGTGAATACATCCCTTTGCTCTAAAACCACTGGCTCCATTATAATTTAATTTTACTCCACTTGTAACCTGGAAGGCCCATGGGGACCTTGCATACCATACAATGCCTTTCACCCCAAATCCCAGGACCTTTGTTTCTGGAGTTGGAATCAGATGCTCACCTGCTCCTTCTAGAAGTTTCCCCACCATTTTCCCTGTTTGCGCTGAAAAAATCCCATCTCCTTTTGATTGCGCCCCCGTCAGACTATACCATTCTCCTGTAGCGAGTGTTACTGTCCCTACAGTTTCCTACCGAAGGCCTGGCTCCCCTTCCAGTCACTCTCATCATCGGCTTCTTCACCTCTTCTCCTGGCATCATTTCTGGCAACTGCAAGTCTATCTGGGTGGTTCTCTGACCTGCAGACCTCTCCATACATGGATGATTCTGCACTTACAGGCGTTTCCACCCACCACCTTTCGGTCCTTGCTTTGCACGGTGACTCCTTAGACATGCCATCACTAGTGATTTTGTCATTGCCCATTCCTGGCCCCGATGGCCCACCCCGACAACCAGCTTACTGCCCCACTCCTCCTCACTCCTGCACACTGACACCCCCACACCCACGAAGCTTAGAATGCCAGGCGCCACACTCTCAGCATGCCTTTGCACGCACCCTCAAGGATGCTGGGAAAACCCGGAGCTTAGCTTAGCCTCAAGCTTTCCCTGCCCTACCCCCTCATCCGCCTGGGAGACAGCTCTACTCCAAGTTATACCCACGGCTTTTAAGTGAGTGCTTCTGGGACGTCTGCCTCATGCTGTCCCCCCACTTCAATGACAGAGTCCCTCCTCATCCCTACTCCTGGCTGATGATCTGGTTTCTTATTTGACTGAGAGAACAGAAGCTGTGGACACAGAACCAGCTCATCCCTGCATCTGCATGGAGTACAGACACCCCTCCTTGCCCCTCCTTGTTGGGGGAGCTGCCTCTGCTTCTCCGGCAGGAGGCTCCCTGCTGCTGTGTGCCGGGCGTCCATTCTGCCCTCTTGCTGCCACACTGGTTTCACCTCCTCTTTTAGATCTTCTCAAATGCACATGAACATTCGGACTCTCTCCCACTTAGGAAAAGCCCTCCCTTGGCCCATCTTCCATGCCAGTTACTGTTTTATTTCTGTCTTTCTTTTCACAGCAAGACTCTTTAAAACAGTTTTGTAGACAATTTCTGCTTCCTCTATTCTTACTGTATTTACCAGTGAGTTTCATATGAACAGATGAAATGTCAATCCCTAGTTCCCATCCTACACCTGGCTGGGTGGTAATTGATATCGTTAGGATGGGTCACGCCCTCTTCCTTGCTTGGCTTCTGAACTTGGTTTGTTGTTGTCATTTGCTTTTAGTTTAATTTTATTTTTGCCTCAGGGGTAGCTTCATGTAAGTCTCCTTTCCTGGTTCCCCTTCCTTTTCCCAATCTTTCGAGTTTGAGCTCCAGGGTACAGGCCTAGGCCCTGGTCTCTGCTTTATCTTCCTTTTCTCCCTGGAAACTTACATCCTATGGGTTAAATGCCCTCCTCTGCTGATTCCCACACTGTTCTTTCTCCCTTGAGTCCTAGGTTTGCATGCCAAAGTTTCTGTGTGACCTTACTACCCATAGGCTGTCCTCACTAGAGTGTCAGGTCTGCAGCACAGGGACTCCACCTCTGTTCGTTACAACATCTCCCAGGTGTCTGGTAGAGTGACAGGGACAGAGCTGGTGCTTGTCAGATACCTGTGGGGTCTAGAATTTCTGTCCTTGCCCCTCAGACATATAAAGAGAAAAACTGAGCCAAGGACTTCAATTTCAACCATCCTGACAGTTACACTGTCATGGAGCCTTTTGGGGTCAGTACTAAACTTAAGTGGGCTGGGGGCTTTCAGGAATTCCTCTTTTTCTCTAAAGTTTGTAGGAAGACGGTGTCCTAAAGTCTGGTAAACTGACCTGAGACTTTAGAGTATTTGATGCGGGTCAGATGCTGCCTCTATTGAGTTTTGTGATCTTGGTCCAAAAGCTATAGCCCTCTGGTCCTCAGCATCTTCTGGTGTCATATTAGATCATTCCTAATGTTCCATTTTGCTTGAAGTCTCTGAATTCTTGGGCCAGACACAGTGGCTCACTCCTCTCAGTGCTTTGAGATGCTGAGGTAAGAGGATCACTTGAACCCAGGAGTTTGAGACCAGCCTGCGCAACACAGCAAGTTCCCATCACTACAAAATAATAATAATAAAATCTCTGTAGTCTTTAACTAGGAATTGTTGTAATTGTTCCTCTTAAAAAGCAAATACCAGTAGGACAGAAGACATTTAAAGCTTCATTGGACAGTTGAGTCATGGTGCGTTTTCTATGTTAGATCTTCTCGAAAGCAGACTTGACCTGGGGGGTGAGCAGGCATGGTCCAGCTAGTTTCAAGCAGAAGAAGGAGGTGGTGTTGAGGTGTAGAGAATGAGGAAGGAGTGAAGAAGGGGAGAGAGCATCAAGTAAAGCTTCAGAAAGTGCAAGGTCTTGCCAGTGACCAGGTGTGTGTGTTTTGCTGTGTCTTGGTCGGGGATGGGCAGGTAAAAAAGGCTGTTATGTATTTGGAGATAAATGTGCCACTGTGGGGTGGGTGGGACGATTTCTGTGGTGGCTTATGTATGTCCTTGGTTTGAGCCCTAAGACGTGGGCAAAAGTTTGGCTTAGGATTATCTACGAGGAAATACTTTATCAAGTAAACCACTAGTGAAAACAACACACAAGTGGACTCTTTAAACCACTTAAAAGTGAAATGTTCTAGAGACTTCAAAATAATGCTTCACAACTGGTGTCCAGGGAACCCAAGCCCCACTGGCATCTTAGGAAAAATTTCAGGAAAATGGGGTTCTGTGGTCAAATCGTCCCTTGATACATTAAGGCATCTTAGAAATCGCCAAGAAGGAGAATATCAAACAGAACATGCCATCTGACTGCGAGACCCTCGTTTCCCTCTAAGCACCTATAAACATCTCTAGCTCTCCTTTTGACACAATTTGGAAATGCTGCTTTGGAAGTAACCATTTGCTTGACTGCAATTTATAAAGTGATCATAGCATTCACCAAAATATCTTTACTATATAAGTCTGTCAGTAAAGTACTGATATAATTGGTATCATTCAAGTTAATACATTTTCTTGAACCCAGGAAGAGGTTTGGTATTAAATGTCGTTGATAATTTAGCATGTTCCACTTCCTTTCTTTCCCAACGCTGCCTTTTCTTTAAGGAAAATTGATCTGTATTAAGGGCTAAAATCTAGTAATGAGGAGCATCAGATTGAAAAGACATAACTCATTTCTGTGCTGTTAAATGTCAGAGGTCTAAAAGTTTAAATCCACTGTGATTTGCGTATTTTTAGGCTTGCCTTTTTTTTTTTTTTTTTTTTTTTTTTTTTTAAAGAGCCATTTTCTGCATGGTAGTTTCTTGCCAAACACTCAATGTAGTACAATTACTGGACAGAGGCCAGTCTTAGAGGAATTGCTAGTAGTCACTTTAACAGAAGTTGTTTTATAATTTTTCTGAGACGTTAAGACAATTTCAATAGAGTGAAGAACACCATTCATCTTTTCATTACTTGGCTGAACAAAAAAAGAGAAGGTCATTCTGCATGTTGGAAGTTATTGTCATTTGATATTCAAGCCTCAAAGAGGAGAAACCTGGATGAAAGGAAATAAAATGTCTGTGTTTTTAGGGGATTCTTTTTGGGTGATGTCATCTGTCAGTGGCATTCAGAGCTCTGCTGTGTTGGGTGTCTTGGGGGTGCTGGGCCAGGTTTCTATGCAGCTGATACAGGTGGCATTGCTTAGTACAGAAGCATGTGCTGCTGATGGCTCTCTCACAGCACCATGGAAAACTGCCAGACCTCTGTAAAGGGACTGTGTGCCACTCCCTTTGCCCTGAGACTTTCCTGGTGGAGTCCTCCCTGAGTTGCCTGATATCTAGGCTCAGTGAAGAGTGCACGTAAGACTGAGAAGTCTCCTCGTTGGGCCTATGCTGACGCCCCTGGTTGGTGTCACTCCCCACACACTGTCTCCGTCCGATTCTACCTGATGACCAGTGTGCTTGGGATTTCAACTGAATGGAGCCCCGCATGCTTGTATTCCCACCTCGCTGTGCTCTGCAGGCACTTGGGAAGGAGCTTACTAGCTGCTGTCTGTCATCTCCAGCCCAGCTTCCACCAGAGCACTCAGGAACCAGAACGCTCTGCTCTCCACACCCATTCACAGGGGTGAGTTCAGGAAATGAGCTTGCTCCTACTCTGGTGATCACATGAGAGAAATCAGGAGTTTTGATTATTACTACAAAAGTATAGCAATCCCTCAGAATCACTTTGGACAAACAAGAGCAACAAAACCAAGATTCAATGTGATCATTATTATTAACAAAATGTATGGAACTCATAAACATAACTCTCAGGTGGGAAGAAAATTCTATTGAAGATGAAACAACTGTGGTCTCAGTTCTTTATAAAATCAGTTAAAGAGCATAACTGGATTGTTTGCAACTCAGTTGATAAATGCTTGAGGGGATAAATACCCCATTCTTCATGATGTGCTTACTTCACAGTGCTACCTGTATCAAACATCTCATGTACCTCATTAATATATATATACCCACAATATACCCACAAAAATGAAAATAAAAATAAATTTTAAAAATTGAAAGAAAATAAAATCGGAGTTAAAGGAATATTTTAGGCAAGTCATTTCACCAGTATTGGCCTCAGATTGCTAATCTTGTACAAACTGGGGCTGGTGATTGGAAAAGGTGATCACTAGGGTCTTGCTCTCAGACATGAATTCTCCCTTCCACAGCTGCTTCTTTGCAAAGGAGGCTGTGCCTTTGAAAGTTTAAATGTTCTTTATTTATGCCATGCCTACTCGTGTTTCAGTCGTATTTTATGCTATGAATTTTAAGACAGGCTGTATATTTACAAATAAAATACATTTGCCACTAAATTCTTTTTGGAACAAGGTGGGTATAAATAAGTTGGTAGATACAAAGAAAAAATTTGGACAGTGATCATCCTTGACCCAGATTTCTGGATTTTGTTAAAAATGTGGAAAATACTTCTGCAATTACAGTGGTTGGATTTTGGTTTCCTGACTCTGCAACAAGTTTTACGAAGGATGTTTATGGGATTGGACTCAGGGCCAGGTCTTGCCAAACAGCGAGCAAGTGACTATGCTCGTCTTATCACTAGTAGTCATTATAACTCTGAATTGCATCACTTTTCTTTTATACGAATTATCAGTCACTGGAACCATTTCAGGTCAATGTTACCATTTTTCCCTTTGGCACAAAAACAAATTGACAAAGCTAATACATGACTCTTGCTTTTAAAATATAAGCATTGATTGGCAAGTTTGTGCCAAACATCTTGTGTAAGTTTCTCCTGGAAGCTGTAAAATCTAATCTGACTGTGAAAGTAGGAGCAGCTTCTACAGATGTTGATACAAGGCAAACGAAGAGAGCTTTCTTTGGTGCCATCTGGTTAGCTTCGTAGTGTTTTGTTTTTTCAATTAGAAATAGATGCAAATTTGACTCTGATTGTTACAGGAAGGTTAGAAAATAAAGTATTCGATATTTCTTGGCTAAGGCACATTGGTAGAATGAAATTTTCCTTGTTACTTGAGCATTTCAAATGGTTATAACCATTCTTTCTTTTTTCCTTCTGTTCATAAAAAGCGATTGATTCTGTTATCATTACTTTTTCCTTATCAACTATTCCCCTCATCTTTTTCTTTTTCCAGAACATATTTAGATAGCTCTCGTTGTAGGGAAAAACGTCTTTGCTTAACCAGCCCATGCCTACATATTCCCCAAGTCTGTTCTTTACTCTTCTACTTCTCAAACAAGTGGCTTACCTACAGTATCTTCCCGTTATTCTAAGATCTCTTCGCAATTCTCTGCCTCTGTGCAAGTATGAAGGCTGCCAGTCATTTTGCAAATCACGATGACCTTAACCATGGTGATTTTTTTCTGGCTCTCCTGGCACTTACTTCTGACAATGACACCTTGTCTGTAAACTCTCTCTTCCCGGGCCCCTCATGCCATTCCTGGTCCTCCTCCATCTCTTTGCATACTCCTCTTTCTCCCAGTTTTCCCTGGGGTGCTCTCTGAAGCCCAGTGCCCTGCCAGTGTTGTCATTTGAGTGTGACCACTTTCTTGCTCCTAGGAAACAATCTTCGTCTTCAGGCTTGAGCCATGACTTTAAAACCAAATGCTCATCTCCAGATCTATTCAGTTTCCAAACCTGCGTTCTGATGACTCTCCAACTACCTTAGCGTGGGTGCATCACAGCCATTTCAAACTCAGCACGTCCAGAGCTGTATAACACAATTGGGCTCTTTTTCCCACACATTTGGGTTCCTTTTCCAGTACCTTTATTTCCATAAATGGTGTTATTCTTTTTCTAACTGAATAGTTTTAGAACCTTGAAACAATATTTTATATTTTTTCTCCTTATTCTTGTATATTGGATGATGATGATTCCTTGCTGTGTCTGTAAGATTTCCTATCAGTCTTCAATACACTCACAAGTTACTCCTAAACAGGACCGATAACACTGATATGCCTAGAAAGGCATATCAAGTTTGAATGATTTGACTAGAAGCCCTATGACAAGGCCACACCAAAACTAGAAGAGCTGTAATACTTTAAATGAGCCTTTGCCTCAAAAGTAACTTCTGGGGCATATTCTTGTCCATCTGTCTTTCCATCCATCCATCTATCCATCCATCCATCCATCCATTCATCCATCCATCCATCCATCCATCCCTCCGTCCATCCATCCATCCATCCGTCCATCAATTTATCTCCATACCTTCATACCTACAGACTGATCCACCTACATCTCAGCAGAGTTGACGTCTGGACTGGATACATCTGTGTTATGGGGCTGTGCTGAGCACGGTAGGATGCTTAACAGCATCCCTGACCTCTACACACAATGTGCCAGTGGCACCCTCTCCTCAGTCGTGGCCACCCAAAATGCCTCCAGACATTGCCACATATCCCATGGGGGGCTGAATCTGTCCCTTGCTTGAGAACTACTGTTCTATTCTATCTCCGGTGCCACTCTACAAATTCCATAAAATTGTCTAAAATATGTATCATTTTATTCTAAAATATGCTATTAATGTCTTTTCAAATTAAGTCTTCTGTAGGCAATGTTATAATATTCAGCATAAATTTACTATCTCTATTTATTTATTTATTTTAAAAGGCCAAGTGGAGAAATTGTTTGGACAAGCCCTTATCTGTGGTTTCTGGCTAGAAAATTTAACATAATAGGGAATTAAATGGCATCAAAGAAAGAGTTTTGCCCAATGGAAATTGAAAGGCATTCTATGTATAAGTGTCTTGGGTTCATAGCCCAGGTCCGCCACTGTGCTCGTTCTGGAAAGCACATTTCAAAAGTTCCCTAGGATTTAACTTTTTCAGTTTTAAAATGAGAAGAATAATTGTGTCTATCTCATAGGATTGCTGTAAGCACTAAATGAATACTTTCAAAGCCCCAGACAGAGGCCTCGCGTGTTGTAATGACAGGATGATGTCCACTCTCAGCTGGAAACAGAAATGGCAGGCTTGCTGTGGCTGAAGGAGGGTGGGGGGTCTGGACCCACCCACTAAGGCCTCCTCTTCACATGAAACCCAGCTACACTTTGACATGGACCCAGCTACAACTATGCTTGTCATCCTGTGGCTGCCCTCAGCTACTCCTGTGCAGATGTCAGCCAACGTGCATCTATACCGTGGGTATTAGACACTTAGTGTGAAACTGCACATGCTCGTGGTTTCTGAAGCAGCGGATTTGTTTGGGTGGCAGTACCCATGTTTGTGCAACCCTATGTTTCTAAGATAAAAATGGAGCAATCCTCCTACACTTGTGTGTTCCCAGCTAAGGGTGCAGGATTCAGCACTGTGAGGTCATATTTTCCATTGGAATTGCTTTGCTGGACTCTGGTGGCCATTGATTAATGTCCACGTGACTCTTGAACAACATGGGCTTGAACTACATCACTCACTTACATGTGGATTTTTCTGCCACCCCTGAGACAACAAGGTCAACTCCTCCTCCTCCTCCTCCTCTTTCTTATAATTTTCTTTCCTTTTTTTTTTTTTTTTTTTTTTTTTTTTTGTACTTTGGGCTCTGGGGTACATGTGCACATCCTGCATCCTGCATCCTGCAGGATTATTGCATAGATACATAGTGGTTTGTTATCTCCCCCCACACCCTGTCGCCTACATGAGGCATTTCTCCCAGTGTTATCCCTCACCATCCTCCCCGCTCCCCACTGTCCCTCCTCTCACTTCCCCTCAACCCCCCACCTACCCCAGTGAGTGTTGTTCCCTTCCCTGTGCCCAAGTGTTCACATTGTTTGTCACCCACCTATGAGTGAAAACATGTGATGTTTGGTTTTCTGTTCTTGTGTCAGTTTGCTAAGAATGATGGTTTCTAGATTCATCCATGTCTCTACAATACCATTTATTAAACAGGGACTCCTTTCCCCATTGCTTGTTTTTGTGAGGTTTGTCAAAGATCAGATGGTTGTAGATGTGTGGCAATGCTTCTGAGGCCTCTGTTCTGTTCTGTTGGTAGATTGCAAAAATTTTTTCCCATTCTCTTGGTTGCTGGTTCACTCTAATGATTGTTTCTTTTGCTGTGCAGAAGTTCTTAAGTTTAATTAGATCTCATTTGTCTATTTTGGCTTTTGTTGCCATTGCTTTTGGTGTTTTAGTCATGAAGTCCTTGCCTATGCCTATGTCCTGAATAGTTTTTCCTAGGTTTTCTTCTAGGGCTTTTATGGTGTTAGTTTGTATGTTTAAATCTTTAATCTAGCTGGATTTAATTTTGTATAAGGTGTAAGGAAGTGGTCTCATTTCAGCTTTGTGCATATGGCTAGCCAGTTTTCCCAACACCATTTATTAAACAGGGAATCCTTTCCCCGTTACTTGTTTTTGTGAGGTTTGTCAAAGATCAGATGGTTGTAGATGTGTGGTGTTGCTTCTGAGGCCTCTGTTCTGTTCTGTTGGTCTATATCTCTGTTTTGGTACCAGTACCATGCTGTTTTGATTACTGTAGCCTTGTAGTATAGTTTGAAGTCAGGTAGCATGGTGCCTCCAGCTTTGTTCTTTTTGCTTAGGATAGTCTTGGCTATTTGGGCTCCTTTTGGTTCCATATGAAGTTTAGTTTTTTCCAGTTCTATGAAGAGGGCCAATATAGCTTGATGGGGATAGCATTGAATCTATATATTATTTTGGGCAGTATGGCCATTTTCACAATGTTTATTCTTCCTAATCTTGAGCATGGAATGTTTTTCCATCTGTTTATGTCCTCTCTTATTTCCTTGAGAAGTGGTTTGTAGTCCTCCTTGAAGAGGTCTTTTACATCCTTTGTTAGTTGTATTCCTAGATATTTTATTCTCTTTGTAGCAATTGTAAATGAGAGTTTGTTCATGATTTGGCTCTCTTTAAGTCTGTTATTGATGTATAGGAATGCTTGTGATTTCTGCACATTGATTTTGTATCCTGAGACTTTGCCAAAGTTGTTTATCAGCTTAAGGAGGTTTTGGGCTGAGATGATGGGGTCTTCTAAATGTACAATCATGTCATCTGGAAATAGAGACAGTTTGACTTCTTCTTTTCCTAATCGAATGTTCTTTATTTCTGTTTCTTGCCTAATTTCTCTGGATAGGACTTCTAATACTATACTGAATAGGAGTGGTGAGAAATGGCATCCTTGTCTAGTGCCAGCTTTTAAAGGGATTACTTCTAGTTTTTGCCTGTTTGGTATGATATTGGCTGTGGGTTTGTCATAAATAGCTTTTATTATTTTAAGATATGTTCCATAAATACCTAGTTTATTGAGAGCTTTTAGCATGAAGGGCTGTAGAATTTTGTTGGGGGCCTTCTCTGCATCTATTGAGATGATCATGTGGTTTTTGTCTTTGGTTCTGTTTATGTGGTGGATTACATTTATAGATTTGTGTATGTTGAACCAGCTTTGCATCCCTGGGATGAAGCTTACTTGGTCGTGATGGATAAGGTTTTTGATGAGCTGTTGCAATCGGTTTGCCAGTATTTTATTAAAGATTTTTGCATCAATGTTTATCATGGATGTTGGCCTGTGGTTTTCTTTTGTAATTGTGTCTCTGTCGGGTTTTGGTATCAGGATGATGTTGGTCTCGTAAAATGATTTGGAAAGGATTCCCTCTTTTTGTATTGTTTGGAATAGTTTCAAAAGAAATGGTACAAGCTCCTCTTTGCACGTCTGGTGGAATTTGGCTGTGAACCTGTCTGAACCTGGACATTTTTAGATTGGTAGGCTATTAATTGCTAAGTCGACTTCATACCTTGTTATTGGTCTATTCAGGGTTTCAGCTTCTTCCTGGTTTAGACTTGGAAGTGTGCAAGTGCCTAGGAATTTATCCATTTCTCCCAGATTTGCTGGTTTATGTGCATAGAGCTGTTTGTAGTAATCTTGATGGTAGTTTGTATTTCTGAGGAATTGGTGGTGATCTCCCCTTTATTGTATTTTATTGCATCTATTTGATTCTTCTTTTTCTTTCTTGTTAATCTAGCTAGCAGTCTGTCTATTTTGTTGATCTTTTCAAAAAACCAGCTTCTTGATTAATTGATTTTTTTTTTTTTTTTTTTTTTTTTTTTTTGAGATGGAGTTTCGCTCTTGTTACCCAGGCTGGAGTGCAATGGCACAATCTCAGCTCACCGCAACCTCTGTCTCCTGGGCTCAGGAAATTCTGCCTCAGCCTCCTAAGTAGCTGGGATTACAGGCACGCACCACCATGCCCAGCTAGTTTTTTTGTATTTTTAGTAGACACGGGGTTTCACCATGTTGACCAGGATGGTCTCGATCTCTCAACCTCGTGATCCACCCGCCTCGGCCTCCCAAAGTGCTGGGATTACAGGCTTGAGCCACCGCGCCTGGCTGATTTATTGATTTTTTTTTAAAGTTTTTTTTTTTGTCTGTCTCTATCTCCTTCAGTTTTGCTCTGATCTTAGTTATTTCTTGTCTTCTGCTTGCTTTTGAGTTTTTTTGATCTTGTTCCACTAGCTCTTTTAATTTTGATGATAGGGTGTTGATTTTAGATCTTTCCTTATTTCTTATGTGGGCATTTATTACTATAAATTTCCCTCCAGACATCGCTTTAAATGTGCCCCATAGATACTGGTATGCTGTGTCTTTGTTCTCCTTGATTTTGAAGAACATTTTTCTTTCTGCCTTAATTTCATTGTTTATCCACTTGTCATTCAGGAGAAGTTGTTCGGTTTCCATGTGATTTTGTGGTTTTGAGTGCTTTTCTTAATCCTGAGTTCTAATTTAATTGTGCTGTAGTCTGAGAGACTGTTTGTTATGATTTCTGTTCTTTTGCATTTGCTGAGGAGTGATTTACTTCCAATTATGTGGTCAGTTTTAGAGTAAGTGTGACATGGTGCTGAGAAGAATGTATATTCTGTGGATTTGGGGTGTTCTGTAGATGTCTATTAGGTTGGCGTGGTCCAGATCTGCATTCAAGTCCTGCATATCATTGTTGACTTTCTGTCTTGTTGATCTGTCCAATATTGTCAGTGGAGTGTTAAAGTCTCCCACTATTACTGTGTGGGAATCTAAGTCTATTTGCAGGTTGTTAAGAACTTGCTTTATGTAACTGGGTGTTCCTGTATTGGTTGCATATATATTTAGAATAGTTAGCTCTTCTTGTTGCATTGATCTTTTTACCCTTATGTAATGCCCTTCTTTGTCTCTTTTGATCTTTGTTAGTTTAAAGTCCATTTTATCAGAGACTAGGATTGCTACCACTGCTTTTTTTGGCTCTCCGTTTGCTTGGTAAATCTTCTTCCATCCCTTTAGTTTGAGTCTATGTGAGTCTTTGCATGTAAGATGGGTCTCTTGAATACAGCACACCACTGGGTCTTGAATATTAATCCAGTTTGCCAGTCTGTGTCTTTTGATTGGCGTGTTTTACATTCAATGTTAGTATTGTTATGCTTGAATTTGATCCTGCTATTTTGTTACTGTCTAGTTGTTTTGCCCGTTAGTTGACACAGTTTCTTCATTGCATCATTGGTCTTTACCATTTGGCATGTTTTTGGAGTGGCTGTTACTGGTCGTTCCTTTCCTTGTTTAGTGCTTCTTTCAGGAGCTCTTGCAAGTCAGTTCTGGTGGCGACAAAATCTCTCAGCAATTGCTTGTCTGTAAAGGGTTTTATTTCTCCTTCACTTATGAATCTTAGTTTGGCAGGAGATAAAATTCTGGGTTGAAAGTTCTTTTCTTTAAGGATGTTGAATATTGTCCACAACTCCTTTCTAGCTTGTAGGGTTTCTGCTGAGAGATCAGTTGTGAGTCTGATGGTCTTTCCTTTGTGGGTGACTTGACCTATCTCTCTAGCTGCCCTTAGGATTTTTTCCTTTATTTCAACCCTAGTGAATCTGACAATTACGTGCCTTGGTGTTGCTCTTTCTTGAGGAGTACCTTTGTGGTGTTTTCTGTATTTCCCGGATTTGAATGTTGGCCTGCTTTGTTAGTTTGGGGAAGCTCTCCTGGATAATATCCTGAAGAGTGTTTTCCAGCTTGGATTTATTCTCCCTGTCACATTCAGGTACACTGATCAAGCATAGATTAGGTCTTTCCACATAATTCTATAGTTCTTGGAGGCTTTGTTCATTTCTTTTCACTTTTTTTCTGCTAATCTTGCCTTCTTGTTTTATTTCACTGATTTGATCTTCAGTCTCTGATATCCTTTCTTCTGCTTCATCTATTCAGCTGTTGAAACTTGTGTATGCCTTGCGAAGTTCTTGTGCTGTGTTTTTCATTCCCATCAAGTCATTTACGTTCTTCTCTAAGCTGGTTATTCTAGTTAGCATTTTGCCTATTCTTTTTTCGAGTTTCTTAGCTCCTTTGCGTTGGGTTAGAACACGGTCTTTTAACTCAGAGAAGTTTGTTATTACCCACCTTCTGAAGTCTGCTTCTGTCAGTTCATCAAACTAATTCTCTGTCTTGTTTTAGTCCCTTGGTGGTGAGGACTTGTGATCCCTGGGAGGAGAAGAGGTATCCTGGTCTTTGAGGATTTCATTCCTTTTGTACTGGTTTCTTTCCATCTTCATGGATTTATCCCCCTTTGAGCTTTGAAGTTGGTGATTTCAGGAGGAGTCTCTGAGTGGACATCCTTTCTGTTGAGATTGGAGCTATATCTCCTGTATTAGGTGTTTTTTTTGTTGTTGTTGTTTGGTTTTTTTGGCCCGTAGAGGCACTGCTGGGCTGCCTCAGATTCAGTCGGGCTGTTGGGTGGTTTTCCCCTGGAGTTTGTTGACGCAGGTGAGATTAGCCCCGCCTTCACCTTCCCAGTGGTGGGCGTCTTTCCTTCCCTAAGCTCAATCTTCCTGGTCGGGGTCAAACTGGTGTATTCGCTGGGAAACTCTCTAGCACAGGATTCAGTTTGTTGGGTTTTGTAGGGGTGGGACCTGCCAGGCCATTTGGTCTGTTTCCCTGCTTTCAATTCTGCCTCTTTGTATGGGATGAGTTGTTCTGTCCTTCTGGCATTAGTCCAAACTTCCACCCAGGTCCGTTCCAACAATTTGTGGTGCCAGGCAGGCTGGAGCCATCACTCAGATTTGCATCGACAACCTGTGGTGGCTTTCAATCCGATGGGGTTCTCATGGACCTGCGTTGCAGCAGGGATGAGGGAAGTGCAGGATCTGAATCGGAGCACCTAGGGGGTGAAGAGTCCAATCCTCTGAGCCAGCTGCACTTTCTGCATGGGGATGCACCCTGCCCTGTCTCGGTTTGCCCTCCCTGGGCTGCTCTTGCCCTGTTTTGGCTCACCTTCCCTGGGCTACTTTTACTGTCCTACCCATCTCACTGAAATGAACCTGGCACCTTGCTTGGAATTGTGGGTCCTCCAGCCCTCTGCATCTCACTCACTGGGAGCTGCACTCCAGAGTTGCCTCCTCTCGACTATCTTGGCAGAAGTCCCCTTTCTTATGATTTTAATGACGTTGTCTTTTCTCAAACTTACTTTATTAGAAGAATACAGTATACAACACATGTAACATACAAAATACCTGTTAGTCAACTGCATTATCAATAAGGCTTCTGGTCAATAATGAACTATGAATAGTTGCATTTTTGGGAAATCAAAAGTTAGACGTAGATTTTTCAACTTCCCAGGGGGCGGAGTTAGTACCCTTACCTCCCATGTCATTCAAAGGTCAAATATATTAGTCAATTAAAATATATGCATTGTCTACTTTATAGTAAAAACTAGACTGGCCATTAGCAAGACTCCTGTTTTAGACACTATTCTGCCTTCTGGGAGATTGAAATGTAAGCAGATAGAGACATGTGTTATGTTAGGAAATTGTTGAATTGAAAGTGTGTCTGTCACAAAAAGAACATGAATGTTGGAGTCATGTAAAAGCTGAGTTTGAGTTTCCAGTTCTTTATTTGGACAGTACTCTTTATCTGAGTGTTTGCAGGGATTGAATAAAACTATGTTACAAACTGTGCAGCATAAGGTATACTTGAACATCGTAAATCATTTCAATGAAAATCACTGTTTTTCTCTGTCAATTCATTAGACAAAATGGTTGGGTATATTTTCATTAAATTTAATGGGGATGTTTGGAATTTCTGACTTAAAGTATAGGTGAAGCCAACACTCTGTGACTCCAGGTCATGTCACCCTGGAGGTGGCAGATGTGACTTTCTTTTCCAGTTGTGGCATGCAGACCTTCACCTTGGTTCCACCATGTCCCAGTTCTAATGACAGGACTACGGCTTGGGCCCTGTGGCTGAATCCACCTTTACGAACTTCCAAGGACCCAGCTGGTTTTAGGATTGAGGCTTTACTCCTATGAGCATTCCTTTCAGATGAGAGATTCCAGACCCTGAAGCCCAGCCCCACAGCCTGCTGATGGAATAGGTGCTCACCTCCACTTGAGGCAGGATGAACCTCTCCCTGGCCCCTCTCCACAAACCACTAACATGGGTGTGCTCCAAGTCTTGGTCCTGGAAGGTCTTCCCTGCCCTGCTTTGCAAGACTATGACCATACCCTTGTTTAGAACAGTCTATCAGAGAACAGTATGCATCCATAAAAATGTTTGAGCCCTTTATGCTAATTTCTCTTGAAGGCAGATGGTAAAGTCAGTCCCTGAAGTGTGAGGAGCTGATGGGAATGTTTTGCATGGGGAGAGAGTATGGTCTCAGAGGCTGAGCATTCCAAATGGCTATGAAGGAATAAATCAGGAGCAGTTAATGATCATAAATTAATAAGGAGGTTGTGATTTAAAATTTATAAACATTTACTAGATCAGAAACCCTATGGGCTTTACAGATGCAGAATGGAGTGAGGTTCAGCTTCCACTGGGACAGAGCATTCAACACAGCTGCAAAAAGAAGCAGGCTGGGCAGACAGGCCTGGTCTTCAGCAACCAGGGGCCCATAGGGTCCAGGTTCAAAGGCAAGCAAATATTTAGATAAGTGGAACAGTTAATTAGTGACAAGGCTATGAGACTCAGGTTTAGAAAGTTTTAAGAAAAATTCTCACACAACTGGTACAGTAAAACAAAAAACTAAGTTGCTATAAATATCATTTTTCTTGTTAAGAAATTATATTTTCTTGAGAAACACTATGGATGAGTACATTGTTATATTCATGTATTTTTTTTTCT
Organism: Saimiri boliviensis; assembly: GCF_048565385.1. Lineage (NCBI taxonomy): Eukaryota > Metazoa > Chordata > Mammalia > Primates > Cebidae > Saimiri > Saimiri boliviensis. Next base: position 139,632,495 of record NC_133452.1, on the reverse strand, counting down.
TGTTTGTTAATCATAGCTGAAAACATCCCATCCAATAAGCCAAAGTTACTTTAAACAGGACCTTCATTCTCCTGGCAGTAATTAATCAGGATGAAAACATATCCTCTAGTTAGCCAGTTTACATTTTAGAAAAAGTACACTTTTTAAAAAAATCATGTAGTAATAAACAGCAATAATAAAATAGGTAACATTGGTTGATTCTCATGTGCCATGCATTATTTATATTATCTCATTTAAACCCATCAACTACCTTCTTCAGTCCAACTTTGTTGTTATCTCCATTTTATAGATGAGGCCAAGGCTCAGATCAGTTAAGTCACTGGTCCAAGGTCACATAGCCGTTGGCATCTAGCAATTGCCTCCTGAACAGGTTTTTTACTCCTATGCTAAATACAATAGCAGGAAGAACAGCTTCAATTCTCTAGGCTGTTTCTTGAATACTCTAAGTAGGAAGCATTTCTGCCTGCACTTCCATTTTAAGGGAAAGATATGAATGGCATTTGAGATACTTGTTTTAAATTACTGAGCTTGTTCAGCCCTGGACAACTGGCGTTCAGGTTACCCTGGTGAGGCAGTCTTTAATAGAGAGGTGCTGAAAAAAAGAGCCATTTCATTGTCAGCTGTCACAGTGACATGTACGTCAGGATGTCACCAGGCATAAGGAGCTGTTGTTTACAGACTTAGCCTACTGTATACTCAAATAACCTGTTGCTGTATTTATGTCTTGCTCTTGGACAGGGCCAGGACCAGAGTGAGGCAGGCAACGTGCAGAGGGGAAGTTGCCCTCCCTTGTGCCACCCGGAGAATATGGCATCCTCGGGCTTTGCTGGTGGCTTTACTCTCCTAACTCTAACCCACTGGGCCACCTTGGAAGAGCGAGGCATTCATGAAGAGGCAGGAAAGCAGGAAAGCAAGGTGCATTCTTCTGACTCAAGATCCGTGCGCATTTGTGTGGATCAGTCTGCCTTCCTTGTGTGTCCCTTGGGTTTGGGAGAGAAGAGGGAGCAGTTGCTCAACTGGTTAGAATCCCACTCCACATTGGGAGAGGACGTAGGCAGGCTGCTACCACTACTGCTGGTGTAGATCCGAGAAACTTGCCGTGCTGGAAGCCTTCCTTAGCCTCTCCAGTTTTCGCTCCAGCCTTCCCTACTGCTGGGTGCCCCAGGTGTCTGATGTGAGCTTGGCCAAGTAGGAGCTGGGGCGGGTGATGGCGCTGAAAGAACACGGAGGCCAGGCTGCAGTTAAAAGTACCCTGCTGTCTCCTGGAGGGGTCTGAGTGGGTGGCGTTCCTCAGGGCCTGATTTCAGCGCTGGCTGGGGAAGATTTCTCCTGTAGTCCTCCATCCCCAGGCGTGAGAACGGCTGGCTGCCCTTGTCCTTTGGCCCAGGAGTGGTAGCAGAGTTCTGCTCTATGCCCACACGTAAGCACTGTTCCATGCCCTATAACCCATATAGGCTTCCTGTGGGATCAGTTCCTTGTCAAAAGGCCTCCTTGCACCCTTTTTTTTTTTTTTTAAATTGAGGCAGTGTCTTGCTCTGTTGCCCAGGCTGGAATGCAGTGGTGCCCTCACAGCTCACTGCAGCGTCAACTTCCTGGGCTCAAGTCATCCTCCCACCTCAGCCTTCCGAGTAGCTGAGAATATAGGTGCAAGCCATCACACCAGGCTAATTTTTTAATTTTTTTCTTTTTGTAGAGACAGGGTCTTACCATGTTCCCAGGATGGTCTTGAACTCCTGGCCCAAGCCTTCCTCTCCCTCTGCCAACCAAAGTTTTGAGATTTCAGGTGTGAGCCACCATGCCTGGCTCCTGCACTCTTTTATGCTCTGTCTTTTACTTGTAATGACCTGAGGGATACAGCTGGGGACAGTCACACCATGAGCTGTGCAGCAGACCACCGGATGAGCTCTTTGAGAAATCCATGTCTAAGAGTAAGATGGCCTCAGGCCAAGCCTGGAGGATGAGCCCCTCAGACTGTAGCTGCAAATTCTATTGAACCTCCAGGCTTGCAAATGCCTTGGGAGTCTGGCAAAGGTGGCCCTCTACTGCCTTCTTAGTTGTTCTGGTTCTGGCTCATTGGACAACATGGAAAGCAAACCTTGGTGATGAATGTATCTGTTTTCAGAGCGAAATTCATGCCAGTTGCAGCACAGAGCTCAGAAAGACAAGAAACTTCTCTAGGTCTTGGGGTAAAGAGTGAGTCTTGGTTTTCTGGGGTCCTGATAATTTCTCAGGTTCTTTTAAGAACAAGAATATAAAATTATCTTTTGTTTTTATGTTTATCCAAAATAAGAACAGTTTTTTTTTCATTTTACAAGAGTGTTTATTGTTGCCATGTTTCATTATATTTGAAGAGAAACGAAAATATAATGACAATCCCAGGCTTTGATAAACAACTACTTCTGTTCTCATAGCACATGTAGCAATAGATAATAAGCCTGCCACCATTCAATTGAATAAACACACCAGTTGACAGTAAGATCAATAACAGAGATATTCACCCCTTTTCCCAAATACACACACACACACACACACACACACACACACACACGCACACACACCCCTACTCCACAAAGGCATATAGAATAAAATAATAAAAATATCTTTTTGATTACATAAATGATAAATGATTATTGTAGAAAAGAAATTTTAAACAGTATAGAAAATGATAAGAAAATTACCATGATCTGGAATTGTACTAGCCCTGGCTGTTAATGGTGTGTTGAGGCCCATGCTTCATGCATCTTTTTTTGTACATAAGTATATTCAGCCTTCACCTCTCACCTCACGCTCTCCACCCCTGTCTCCCAGGGTCTTTATATAATTATCTTCATGGTCATAGACCAATATGGGGTTATTTGGGTAGCTACCCACACACATATATGAATGTATTTTTGTCATTGTTTATTCTTAAAAAACAGATTCCTTATTTCATATACTTTTGCTACGTCTTGCATGTCTCATTATAGATATCCCTTGAGCCTTTTGGCATAGATTTAACATTCTTTTTATCCTTGGCACTGTGTGATGAAGTTTATTAAACATACAGAAAAGAAGACATTTTACAGAAAACACCCTTATGCCCACTATGTAGATTTTACCGTTAACCTATTACTTATACTTAGTTTTTCATCTGTCCATCTCTGTAACCATGCAACTCATTTTATTTTGGAGGAATGTATTTCAAGGGAAGTTGCAGGCTTTCTCAGTATACTTCCCCTTAAATACTTTGCACTCATGCCATTAGCTAGTGTTCAATATTTTTTTTTCCTTCAAGGTAAATTTTACTTACATTCTAAAACACTAATATTGAGTGAATTATGTGATGAGTTCAGATGACGGCATACATCTGTGTAACCAAAATCCCTATTGAGATACAGAGCAACACTATTACCCCAAAAGGTGCCCTCATGCCCCCCACCCAATGGATTCCCAATTCCCCTATCCAGGGACAAACTCTATTCTGATTTATCCTACCATAGATTAGTTTTGCTGCATCTAGAACAGTATATATATCATATACAGTCCTTATAATATCAGGGGTTTGTTTTTCCCTGCTTTTTTATTCCTTGAGCAGTATTCCATTTTATGAATATACCACCATTAGTTTGTTCATTGATAGACACCTGGGTTGTTTGCAGATCGGTGCTATTACAGAGAAAGCTGCTATACAACTCACTCTTTTTAATGACTACATAATATTTCAGTGTATACATTTAGGAAATTTATTCAAGTATCTCTTAATACTTATTTAGTCTTCTTTTTTTCTTTTCTTTTCTTTTTTTTAAACTTTTGGCTACTATGAAATTGCTATGATGTGAAAGCCTTTGACCCACTGATGGTTTTATTTTCATAGACTAGATTTTTGATAGTGGGCTTACTAGATTGAACACCATGTATTTCTTTATGCTTGTTTGAAGAGATGTTGTCGTGCTTTTGCAGCAAGGCAGTGACTGCTGACATTTCTAGCAGATGTCTGTGAGTGCTTCTGACCAGCTTCCCTGCTGGTGCAGTGTCTTTTCTCACTGAGAGTGGTACCCTGTTACTCATTTTCATTTTCCTAACTACCAATGGAGTCGAGCATTTTTTTTTTTAATATGTCTGCTGACCATTTGATATGTTCTGTGAATCACTTCATTTCTTTTTCCCATTTTATTTATAGGTTGTATTTCTTTAACAATCTGTGAAAGCTCTGTATATATTATGGACAATTGCCTTTATCTACAGATAATTTCCTTTATAATGTGCAGTACCCAGCATATCATTTTTCTTTGATTTTATTAGCACTCTATTTTTATATTAGATATTTAATTTTTTTCTGTAGGCAATCAAGTATATATATAATGTATATATAAATATATGCTCTATAAATATATTCATTTATTTATTTATTTTTGTATACCAACTGACTCAAGGCTCTTTTTCAATGTTAGGTCCTTAATCACTCTTTAAATGTCTTCTATGGTAGTGATATTTTATAATTTGTTCTTTCTTCATTCGTATAATTTTTTCTTCATGGGGAAATGTTGGTGTTTTATGTTTGCTAGAAAATTACATTTTTTTTCTAGATTTCAACTTTGTTGCCTCAGAGTTACACATACTACTTATTATTCTTATAATCCCTTCCATATTTGTATTTTTTCGTCCCTGTATGCTCCTTTAGTTTCTGCTCCCTCTGTTCTTTTTTAAAATCAGGGCTGTGGAGACCTATTTTAATTGTCTTTCCAAATAATGACCTTTAAAATTCATCTTTTCATGTTTTTCTTATTTTTATTAATTTCAGCAAATGTCTTCATTCCCTTTATTTTAAAAGTATTTTGGCTTTATTGTCAGAGTGTTTTTTCCTAATATCTTAAGGTCAAGTAGTTACTACTGCTTTAGCTGTATCTCTACATATAAACATATCTAGAGGGCAATTATGGGATTGCCCTCCAGATATATTTAATTTTAAGTTTGAACTTTAATTTTATTAACATGATTTTGTAGAAAGATGTGTTTTGGTTTCTAAGTAGTTAAACTATTTTTGTTGTTCTTTTTATTGCATTTTTCTAATTTTATTGCATTATGATGAGATAATATCTTGTCCTTTTAAAACTGATGTCTAATTCTGAGAGGAGTGTGTTAAACTATTCTATAATTTTTTTGAGGGGGGAAACACATGTTTGTGACTGTTATATATTCCTAATCTTGCTTAATGCTTTAAAAAGCCCTTTAAATACTTCTAAATCTCTTTAAACGACTTCTTTCGTGACATTAATGTTGTGATTCCTGCTTTCATTTTGTTGCCTTTGTCTAAAATCTCTGGCCGCCCCCTGCTCTCTCTCTGCTTCTGTGTTCTGTCCATGTTTAAAGGCTAGCCTTGTGCATTAACATTATAACAAGGTAACATAGAGATATGCATGAGAAATTCTTCCCAGAACAAGGAAGAGAAAGAATGTGAAAGGAAGAATGAGAGGAAGAAAGAACAAACCAATCAGTCAATAACGGAGGACAAGGTAGAGATTTAACCATAAGACCAGGCAAGGCATAGAAGAGGGAAGATAATTGAATATGCTCTGAAGCAAGCATCTTTTATTTATTTGTCCTGGTTCTTACTTTAAACCAGGCCTATGTTCTTCTATAAAATAGTTCTTAATTTCCAATATATCTTCATACACACATATACACAATACATCTATACACATCCATATGTAACATATATAATGTATACATATTTTGAAAGTAGTAGAATAAATGCTATCTCAATTTAGTAGTCAGTCCCTATAAAGGATCCCATGAAGAGGATGATCAATTCAAGATAGATTCCAGTTTATGGGTTTGAAATTGTGCAGTGTAGTTGGACCAAACTAAACATCCAAGAAGGTGTGCTGGGAAATGTTTAACAACCAGCTCTGGGGCATGGGTGTTGGTGAAAGACCCTGAGTTGTGGTGTTTGTGGATTTCTATGGTGTAAATGCTGGTCAACTTCAAGCTATCCATGTGATGTCACTGGACGTGGAGTTGGGGACACAGCAGTAAATCCAGCAGAAGTTTAGATGTTTTATTCCCAGGGTAAGTTTCAGGGGGATTCCCTGACTCCCGCGTCCACCAGCAGCCAGACCTTACTAGACTAGTGGGCATTACTAGATGTGGGCATGAAAATCACATGAACTACCCGATGGACAAGTTTCCCAGACACATTCCTGTGGTTCGCTGGTTGTTTTTAGCACTTTAGTCACCACTTTAAGTTTCTAATTACAGGGTTTTGTTTTCATTTTTAAAAACAATGTGGTCTTGATGGAGGTAATCTCTTTAGTGTACATTCTCTGCATTACTCACAATCTTTTCTTAACAAATACAGAGTAGTTATAGTCTGCGTATCCTGACACTTCAGAGAATTTAATTTTAATGCTGGAAAGAGTTGCAAAGGTGATTTCTTACTGCATATAGTTAAGGAGAATGCTAAGGAGATGAAGTAGGGTGCTTGAGGACCCGAGGCTGGTTATTATGAGTTGAGACCTAGAACATATGTATTTGAATCTCAGTTTATTCTCTTTCACTATATTCATCCAATTTTAATATGATTCAATTTATATGGCTATAGGGGCAATGAGGCTACTAATTTATACTAGGAGAAACACCTATCACCGCAACAGGAAAACATCAGCCTAGAAAAATTAACTTTAAATGTCTTTTTGTGAAGTTTAAGTTACATATGAAGAAAACAGGATTGAAATGAGATTATTCTGAGAAAAAAAGGTTGAACATTCATTAAGTACCTCCTCTGCCAGGTGTCACTTCAAGCACTCTGTGTATTTTCTTTCTTTGAATCCTCATTTCTGTCTTAATGGCCTCATTTCATCCAATGAGGGGACCAGGCACAATTAAATAATTTGCCCAAAGTTGGTGTATTAGTTCATTTTCACACTGCTGTAAAGAACATCCCAGAGACTGCGTAATTGATAGAGGAAAGAGGTTTAATTGACTCACAGATCCACATGTCTGGGGAGGCCTCAGGAAACTTATAGTCGTGGTGGAAGGGAAAGCAGGCACCTTCTTCACAAGGTGACAGGAGAGAGAAGAATGAAGGAGGAGCTTCCAAACACTTATAAAACCATCAGATTTCATGAGAATCACTCTCATGAGAATGGCATGGGAGGGAACTGCCCCCATGATCCAATCACTTCCCTCCCCCTTGACACATGGGGATTACAGGTCCCTTCCTCCACATGTGGGAATTCCAATTCGAGATGAGATTTGGGTGGGGACACAGAGCCAAACCATATCAGTTGTTCACACAGCCAGGAAGTGGCTGAGCTGACATTTGACCCCACACATCCTCTGAAACCACCACATTCTCCAATGTTAAAAGGTTTCATAGAAGGTGTCACCATCAGTAATTGGAGCTTCAGTAACATATTAGGATAAAGGAAAAAAGCCATGGATGTAGGATGTTTCTGGGCAGAAGTCAGGTTCACTACACAAGTGACTATTGAACAGGTTACAGAAGGAGGTGCCTGTCCCAGAACAACCCAGCCCTGTGTTTCCATCAGTTACTGAAACTCCGGAGTTACATAGAGGTCAGAGAATGAGGGACGTACAATCCTGTGTGAGATTTGTTTTATTCACCACCATTCTTTTTTTTTTTATAAAGGATAGTTCTGGGGTACATGTGCAGATCTTGCAGGATTATTGCAAGGTACACATACGCCATGGTGGTTCACTGCCTCCATCCCCCCCGTCACCTACATTAGGCATTTCTCCCAATGTTATCCTTTCCCAACCTCCCCACCCCTGCTGTTCCTGCCCTAGTCCCCTACCCAACAGACCCCAGTGTGTGATGTTCCCCTCCCTGTGCTCATGTGTTCTCATTGTTCAACACCCGCCTATAAGTTAAAACATGCAGTGTTTGGTTTTCTGTTCTTGTGTCAGTTTGCTGAGAATGATGGTTTCCAGATTCATCCACATCTCTACAAAGAACATGACCTCATCCATTTTTATGGCTGCATAGTATTCCATGGTGTATATGTGCCACATTTCCTTTATCTAGGCTATCACTGAAGGGCATTTGAGTTGGACCAGGTCTTTGCTATTGTAAACAGTGCCTCAATGAACATAAGTGTGCAAAAATGCTCATCATCACTGATCATTAGAGAAATGAAAACCAAAACCACATTGAAATACCATCTCACGCCAGTTAGAATGGTGATCATTAAAAAATCTGGAGACAATAGATGCTGGACAGGATGTGGTAAAATAGGAACACTTTTGCACTGTTGGTGGGAGCATAAATCCATTCAACTATTGTGGAGGACAGTGTGACGATTATACTGTTGGTGGGAGTGTAAATTAGTTCAACCATTATGGAAGACAGTGTGGCAATTCCTCAAGGATCTAGAAATAGAAATTCTATTTGACCCAGGAATGCCATCACTGGGTATATACCCAAAGGATTATAAATCGTTCTTTTATTTTATTTTACTTTTTTTGAAATGGAGTCTCACTCTGTCACCCAGGCTGGAGTGCAGTGGTGGGATCTTGTCTCACTGCAACCTCCACTTCCCGGGTTCAACCTATTCTCCTGCTTCAGCCTGCTGAGTAGCTGGGACTACAGGTGCACACCACCACACTTGGCTCATTTTTTGTATTTTTTTTTAGTAGAGACGGGGTTTCACCATGTTAGCCAGGATGGTCTGGATCTCCTGACCTTATGATCCACCTGCCCCAGCCTCTCAAAGTGTTGAGATTACAGGTATGAACCATTGTACCAGGCTGGTACTTAAAAATGTAAAAGACAGTCTTATATCAACTGGCTGGAGTGCAGCTGTGCGAAAGGTTAGGTTGTCAATCTTGTGGCTGAGAGTGTTTCTCCTATTCTTGCATCAAATAGAATCCCAGAAATGGAGCACTAGTGTTCTCAAGTCAGTTTCTTCTCAGACACAGGAAGTTCAGCAACCATTTAATAACAGAGGCAAAGATGCCTTCCAACGGGATGGCAAAGAAATGACAAAACTCTTGGGCTCATGAGTGTGCTTTTGGCTGTGTATTTGTTTTAATTGATTTTCTTTCACTAACTAATAAAAGTAAAGGAGCACATATAATATATATATATACAGAATAAAGGATGATAATAAAACAAATGCCCTCAGGAATACTAACAGAGAAAAGGCAAGAAAGGGCCAGGTGCAGTGGCTCATGCCTGTAATCCCAGCACTTTGGGAGGCTGAGAAGGGCGGATCAAGAGGTCAGGAGTTTGAGACCAGTCTGACCAACATGATGAAACTCCGTCTCTACTACAAATACAAAAATTAACCAGGTGTGGTGGTGCGCACCTGTAATCTAAGCTACTCAGGAGGCTGAGACAAGATAATGGCTTGAACCCAGGAGGCAGAGGTTGCAGTAAGCCAAGATCACACCACTGCACTCCAACCTGGGTAACAGAGTGAGACTACATCTCAAATAATAATAATAATAATAAAGAAGATTTCATGATAATAAGAACATGCATAAGCTTTAAGACAGGCAAAAGCTTTGGGACTGATATAAACAGGTGATGAAAGTGGAAAGTAGGAAGAAATAAACAAACCAGCAAACAAATAACTTATATTAGGTGATAACCGCTACTCTCCAGGGCAAAGGTATTTCCAGACATCTCTAGGTGGCTCCAGGGGAATGTGACACGCATGTCAGAATTATAGGGCTGGTGGGTTGGTAAAGGTGATTGGCAGTCATCAAAGCAACAGGAACCAGGCCGGAGGGCAGCACTTCCACGAGCTGACAGGCCAGCTGGGGAGGAAGAAAGTGCCTTAGTTTCCAGGAGAAGTGAAATTCCCTTAGAATTGTACCTGGCCCCGCGGCTGGCCAAGCACAGGATTTTAAATGTCTTTGGAGGCTCAGGTGGGGAAGAAGGTGCCATTTGCATGTTAGTAGCCGCCGGAGGAACTGCGCATGTGTACTTCTCCAGCCTTTGTACTTTAGTGTGGTACTGTGATTGAGCAAGTAGTAGTAGGTTTAGCAAATAAAAATCGGAAGCCCAGCTATACTTGAATTTCTAATGGACTACAGATGTTTTTATTTTCGTGTAAATTCCATGTGATATTTAGAACATACTTATACTAAAAAGTATTTCTTGTTTATCTGAAATTCACATATAACTGGAGGTTCGGTGTTTTATCTGGAAACCCAAGTGTGTATGGGGAAAAACACTGATATCTGAATGAGGCCAGGAATATTCTGGACAAGTGAAGCTCTCAGAGGCTCATTTTTCTGTAGAATGATCAGAGTGTGATGGAAGCGGCAGGGCTGTGGTAAAGTCTGAATGGCAGATCCAAGCATGATTGTGGGGTCTGGTACACAGCCAATGCTTAATAGGGCTGCCGCTAGCAGATGGGCATATCAGGGTACGAATGAGATGAGAGGCCTTCGATGGATCCCAGTTCTGCTCATTGCTGTGCATCCACACGGGCAGCCTGGGCCGGGCTCGCTGCTGCTGTTTGTTACTCCAGAGAATGGAACAAACTCAGGACGCTGTCTTCCCTCTCTTCTCTTTGCCTCTTGACCTCTTTCCTCCCCAGTTTCTTTCTTCCCCAAGTGTCTATGGGTCAGGGGCCGAGGTAAAGCACGTGTCAATGGACAATGGATAGGGCTGTTGTCTTCACACTCCCATCGCCTGGTGAGGGGAGTGGGGGCAGAGGATAAACACATGACTAATTAATTACCAAAACGGCTCCATCTCCTCTTGAAAAATGTCAGTGGGCTGCGGGCTAATGCGGCTGACAGAGCCCTAGCCTGGCGGAGGTGGCTGTCGCCCAGCTGGAGTTGAAGGGAGAGGAGCCATCTGCCTTAGCTTCCGATTTCTGAGATCTGCGGGAAGCTGTGCTGCAGCTGTGAAACCCAGCCAGGTGCAGACTAGCCGGGACTTTCCGTCACTCTGCCTTTCTGGCAGCCCAGCCTGGTAACCCTCACCCACCTTGGTGACCCTGGGCAGGGCCTTCCTAGGTTGGGACAGCTCCCAGCACAGGGACTGTGCCTCTTTCCGTCACCCCTGTTCAGCTCTTGTGCCTTCTGTCTGCTCCTCCTCAGTCTCCTGGGACAGAGATTCTTGGCTTGGCCAAGCTTTAGCCAGGTTCCCAGGACTTCTCCTAAGCCCATCTGTGCACTGCCTCGTAAAATCCAACTTTAACAAAGGACACCGCTAGGCTAGCTTAGCCAGAACCTTCCACCTTTGATACATGATCACCCTCCATACCTGATTGGGCTCCTCCTCCGTCACCATTCCCAGGGGTTGTCTGATCACCTGCCTTTAGCAAGAATCCTTCGAGGTCAATTTAGCCAGAATCTGCCTGACCCCTGATGTCTCCTCAGCCATTTTCCATCCACTGACCCAACTCTGCTCCTTGGCTACAAATCCCCACTTGCACAGGGTGTGTTTGGAGTTGAGCCCAATCTCTCCAGCACTGCAAGACCCTGTTACAGCAGTCTCTGACTTTATAGAGGTGGCCCTGAATAGTCTTCCTCACTGCGCTGCAAAAAGAGTCACGGAGCAATTTCTTTCTGAACACCTGTTCCTGCGACATTGGTGCTCTCTCAGCTTGACTCAGCTTCTGTCTTTCTTCCCTGCTGTCTCCCCGGCATGGGCACATCCTCTCCTGTGGCTCCAAGACATCCCATAGGTCATGGCTCCCAGATCTAAACCCAAACCTGCAACCTGGCCCTGAGCTCTAGCCCTCTGGCTCTGATTGCCTCTGGTGTCTGCCGCTGGACGTCCCATGGGCATGAAAGGTGAACCACTTAGGAGGGTCTGCTTGTCCTCCAGCCCGTCGCCCTCCGTGAATGCCTTCATCATCTAGACAGCTGACCAGGACAAAGGACTGGAAGCCGACGCATGCGGGTCCTGAGAATCAGCTTGCTTCTGTTTCTCGGCCACTCTCCCAGTTCAGGCCAATTGCTTTCCACATGGAAGCCTGCAACAGCTTCCTCCCTGCCCCCCAGCTGTCAATATCATTCTCTGGGTGTTCCTGGAGGCCTCTCCTGAAATTCATAACTGAGCTTCCTTCCACAGCTCCAGAGGGGCTTGAGAATAAAGGCTGGAATCCCTAAGGTGGTGGCAAGCCCTCCATGGTCTCGTCTCTGCTTACAGCAAACTGTGTCTCTTCCGCTCACACCCATGCCTCCAGATTCCTGAGCTCTTCCAGGTCTGTGTCAGGTTCTCTGCCTCTGCCCTCAAAGACACCTTACCAAGTGTTCTAATTTGGGGGATCACTGCTGCTGCTGTGCATTGTGCTGTATTCTTGTGCAGAGGAAACATGTTCAGTGATCACCTTGATGGAAATGAAGCTTGGCAATGCTTTTCACTGACACCTAAGAGGAGACAGTGGATGGGAAAGAAGCCCTGCAGATCACGTTAGGGAGCCGCCCCCATGGTGTGCAGACGGATCCAGTCACCATGCTCGATTGCACAGGTGTTTCGGGGACCTGCCCCTGGCCGAAGCCTGTGTTGGAATCACAGGTACGGAGCTGAGAGCAAGCCCCTGCCTGAAAACAGGTTGCAGTCCAGCTGCAGGAATCTGATAAGACTCAGACAGAGTCTAATACTGACCACGGGAAGGTGAGAAGGAGCTAGCACAGCTGTGTCCATGGGCCAAGAAAACCCAAATCACACAGGACTGTATGGCAGTAGGTGAGGCTCTGGGCAGGCTCAGTGGAGAGAGAGTGCCTGGAAGTGCCCCTGAAGGGCTTCTAGCCATGGGTCTCCACTGGCTGAGCCTAAGATCGCCAGGGAATGTTTTTATGAATCTCACTTCTGTCCCCACCCCGACCAGAAGTGTTGCTTTAGCTGAACAGACTTGATGTGGGGCATGTACCTGTTTAAAAAATCCCCTGGGTGCCTCAAGTGCTTATTCAGGACTAAAGAATCACAGGATCTCGACAAGGGGAGCCAGGGAGAGAGCACTAAATGCAGAGGCGCAGAAGGGGCAAAGGCTCAGCGCTCATGTCAGGGGAAGGCTGAGCAGTCCGTCTGGCTGGGGGAAATTGGGATGGGGTAGAGCTGTAAGGCAGCAAGGAGCTGTGTGCTCCACAGGGTCTGGGGTGCAGATGAGGAACCTGTGTTTCTGTAGTTGGGATAGATGCATTGCTGCTAAGGGATCAGAGCTCCAATGGAGGGGCAGTTCCTGGCCTCGTGATTGCCATGGCTGGGGTGAGGAGAGGGAGCAGCCAGGCACCCACAGCACTGAAGTCCAGGTGAGCAAGGTGAGAGAGCCTCACCTGTGAGATTGCCAGCATGGGAATCTGGGGGAGATAGCCTGACATCAGCAGGCTTCAAATCTTAGCCCTGGCTGCAAAGTAAGCCCACAGTAAAGCGAAAACACAGAAGATGTGTTGAGAATGAGCTGCTAATCATTCAGGAGGTGTGAAGAGAGCATGAGATCAAAGAAGCCACAGACAGATCACAAGTTCAGGGGTTCAAGGTCAGCCTGGCCAATGTGTTGAAAGCCCATTCTCTACTGAAAAAATAAATTAGCAGGACATGGTGGCATGCGCCTGTAATCCCAGCTACTAAGGAGGCCGAGGCAGAAGAACAGCTTAAACCTAGGAAGCAGAGATTGCAGTGAGCTGAGATCATGCCATTTACTCTAGCCTGGGTGACAAAGCAAGACTCTGTCTTGAGGAAAAAAAAGAAGAGCCACAGAGGAAGGTAAAGGCTCACGACCACAGAGCTTCAGGGTCAGGGAATTCAGCTTTGACCTTCTGCACATTGTTATTCAGACTATGATTATAACCAAGAAACAATCACTCCTCCTTAAACACGTGATTTGAAAAATATTGTTTTCCTTTTATTCTTAAAAATCTTGTATACGGACAACTCTATTTTGCCAAAGCTGTTTGCATTCTTTAGTTTAGATTAGGCCCCCAGATTTGAATAGGTGAAAAAACTGCATGTGGCCACTCTTTCATGTGGGATGTGAGACGCAGTTGGGGCTGGGGCGGGGGCTCTATCTTCTGCTGCATGGGAGCCAGTTCTGCTCGTCACCTGTCTGGGTCTCTGAAGTCAAGATGGAGATCTAACTACTCCAATGACTCAGAGATTTTGAGCATGTGTTTTTTTCCACTTGAAACCCAAAGTTTCAGAAAAAGAAAGTGTCACTAATAACAAAAGCTGCGATCCATCAGGGGTCTACAATGTGACATGCAACTCACATATATTTCCCGTGGAATCTTCACAATGGGAGACAGAAGCTGAGGCTCTCTCGGGAAGCTGTGGGACTTGCTCAGGAACTTGCTCGTACCAGCTAGTGGGCGGCAGAGGAGAGGTGCAGGTCCAGATACGGTGCCAGTGTGGAGAATCGCTGTGCTGTGCTGCCTGATGTCAGCCAGAATGACCATGAGAGGTCAAAACGGTGCCACTAAGGGGAGGAGCATCACCCACACCAGAACAGACACCCCAACTGCTCCAGCCAGCCCCTATCCCTGGGCCCAGCCACTTCCTCTCCTCTCCTCTTTCACATTCCACAGAGTGGCAGATTAAAGTAAAGTGGCACCCAGGGACATGGGAATTGGGGAATCTATTCATGAAAAACTGAGGTTATAGCCATATGGATCCTGATGGCCACAGGACAGTGAGGCCAAACCCATTGGGAACGGGAGTTCTGTGTGGTCAGTGGCGTGGAGTGTGAGCTGTCATCATTGCAGGATTCTGTGGGTTTACTTACAGTCACCACACCCAGACACGGTGCTGTATGGGAACAGATCAAAGTCTCAGGGAAGCTAGACACAGTTTACAAAAACACAGTGCTGGCGGGATTGTAACTTTCCTGTGGAACTCGAGGCAAGAGGTATTGATCATAAAAACAACCAAAACTGGTAAAAGAGCTGAAGCTGCTCCGTATTTATCTGTGGTGCAATTCCAAATACTTGGTGGCAAGCCTCCTGAGAAGGACAGGAGCAAGGACCTGGCGAGTTTCATGGCAAAATAGGTTCTGAAGAAAACAACACCACGCCTTGTTCCACAAGGCTGGGCCTGATTTTGCTAACCCTCCTGAGAGAGGATAGAGGATGTTTCTCAATCCAGGGGACAGCTGGGGAACTCGGCTCCCCTCCTTTCCTTGGGGCCCCTCCATGTCTTCATGACTCCCACTGCCCCTTGTAGCTCAGCAGCAGACCCAGCCCCATGGTTGGGACACCACTGCATCATTGACCCCAGGACTACATGGGATCTTCAAAGATGGCAGCTGGGAAAAAGAAGGCTGGCCAGGAAAACTCCTTGGAGGTAGCATTAAGGAGAAAGGAGATTTAAGACTGTTGATTGTTGAAATAATGGCAGTCTGCTCACAAGCAGTGTAAATAGTAACATCTATGTACAGTGTCTATGTACAGGAGGTAGATTCATGAAGCAGGGATGCATTTCACACCATCACAGTCTACAACAAAATTCAGAATGTTTTGCAGATTGAGATCTACCTGACAGTGAGTTGCATTTAGCCAGGGTGCTGAGAAGCTCACTCTGTGTATGTTTTCTGGTTGCTCCAGTCCCCTGCTCTGCACAGCCGGGTGAGACCCAGGACCCATCTTCTGAGGCTTTGTTGGCATCAGCCATATCTGGGCTCGCACCGCTCCCCTGCCTCCTGCTAGCCAATATTGCGAGGGGCCTGGGCTTTAGCACACATTGGGTCACATCCTGTGGTCATCGGAAGGCCAGAATTGTGATGCTTTCTGACCAAGGTGCTCCCTGGCTGGGCTGGGGGCCCTGGACCCAGGACACAGCCTCCTGGGTGGTCCTCGCAGGTTCTTCCCCTCCACGGGGCTCTGCAGAGTGTGTGCTCCAAGTCCTTACTCCCCATGGAACACAGGCCACTGTCTTTTTCTCCAGTCTTGTCTCTTCTCCTCAAGTGCTTGTCCCTCTGCCTTTCCTTTAAGGGAAGATTCCACTCAGCTCCCTTCCATGGGTCTGTCTCCACTGGGGGGTACAGGGACAAAGGCCAGTGGACATCCATCACTTGTTTTCTCCCACACCCATTCACCTGCCTATCTGCGCTCACACCTGGGGGAACAGAGCAGCAGACAGCTCATTTTTAGTGGAAAAAAATATGTCTCTGTCCTCTGGTCTCTCCCTCCTCCCTTCTGTCATCTCTTCTCATGTGATCCTACGGCCCTCATGGGATGGCCACCTTGGTTCTGGTTTTAAAGAGGAAAATAATAATGAAATAATAAAGCCAATGCTCTCTTACAATGCCTTTTACAATTTGACAAATATCAGAGGATTCTGAATGTGAGCGCCACCTGCTCCCCACCTCATACAAAAGGAGAAGGGGAACAACAGAGGGAGGGAAGCTGACTATGGGAGGAGCTCCAGGGACCTGCGTGACTCCTGCAGTCCTTGGAAGAGCCTCCTGGTCCACACCCCTTGTCACCCCAAAGCAGGGACCCAGACCTATCCCAACACCAGTGTGGCCTGCTGAGTCTTCTAATATTTGAATTTGATTTTGGCCTCATCATTTTAATTCTCTGAGTACTTTAAAAAGTTCTTTATGGTTTTATGCTTTATTTTTTAAGAGCAGCGAGGGGACTAAATTCTGGGAACAGATTAAATAATAAAGCACATTCTGGAGGAATTCATAATTGTATCCATTGATGGCTTCATATAGAAAACGAATTTGGAGAAGGGTGGATGTTGGTGAATAGGAAGTTAGTCTGAAACCATGAGTGTCTGCCATAGTACCCCTCTGCAAGCTAATAGATCAGCCTACCGCAGTTGACTGAGTGCTAGGCACATACATACATACACATATATGTCAGGCAGGTGATCTGCACCGTAAGGACTCACAGTACATACAGACAGACATCTCTGTATCAAGAAATAGGCCATTTATGCATAAAGCAACTTGTATGGTTTCCCCATGCCCCATCACCCCAGGGAGATATGTCGAGAGCCACCCAGAGCACCTTTCCTTGCAGGGTTTGAAATGATGAAACTTGGAGCTTATCTGGGAGTTGCTGGCCCATCCACCTATCTTCTCTGGATAGAGGCAGGGCTGTGAGAAGGGGATAGTTGTTGCTTGAGAAGGTGACAGTCCTCTCTCGGGGAGGAGAGAAAGGTCTCTAGGTTTACAATCCTGGAATGTAATCAGGTATCTCTGGAGATGTCTGTAACTCTCTCAAGAAGCCCCTGTCTTTCACTTCCAATGCTTGTTTGCTAATCAACCATCCTTTAACCCAGGTTGCCAATAATTTTTGTTCAAATGACTCTGACCATGCAGAAACAAGAAAACATTCAAGTGGCATTGGCTCTTAGTGCTGCGTGAAGTAGGAGAGTTGTCCCAATAGTTAGACATCATGTGTGTGAAAGCTCAGGATCAAGGCTAGGAGTCACAGTTAGGAGAAAGTTGACTTGGCTGAAGCATTTTTAGAAAATCCTTGGATTGGGTAGGAGATCATTTGCATTCAAATAATTAGAAGTAAACATGCTGAAATCTCAAATTTTATAGATCGATATATAATGTGTTTGATGAGTTGGGTTTAAAAGACTACCCTTCCTTACCAAGGAAATAATAATAAAAATGAAGAAAAGTATATGCTTTCAGAAACTCCTATGAAATGATATCATTGAGTAGTAAGAGGATGGAACCATTGATGGTTGATTATGAAGTCACAAAGGCAGGTACGGTTGCATATTAACATTTACTGAGTGCTCTGTATGTATCAAGAATTGCTTAAAGTGTAAGTTACCTTGGCTAACATCATTTAATTAACCACACTTATAAGGCAGGTTCTACAATTATTCCCATTTTGCAGGTTAAGAAATGAAAGCACAGAAAAGTTAAGCAACGTGACAAAGATCACACACCTAGGTGAGTGGCAGAGCTGTGATTTGGACCCAGGGAATCAGAATCCTTGCTTCTAACCACCAGCCTCTGCTCTCCTGAATAGCTAGGTATCCAATTTGACTATTTTCAAACACCAGCAGGACTCTATAGAGGTGGGATGTGGAAGTGCTGAAGGGCATAGATACTATTTTTTTCCTTTTATATGTATTAAATTCCATATATTTCTCCATAATCCCTTAAGCCCTATCCAACAAAAGCTTAGTTGTTATCTTGAACAGGTCAGCCTTGGTGATCTTTTTCTCTGAGTGTAAACATCAGACGTTCCTTCTGTGCTTCATCTGGTGCTCTCAAGGGAAAAAGTGCTTCAGGAGAGAACTTGCTAAGAAACAGAAAGTGAGATTCAGGAGCTGTTGTTACCGTAGTGGGAATCCCACTGTAATTGTTAGAGGCCTCCATATTTCAATTCCTTATTCAGCTCTCCCAAGTATGAAAACACAGTGCAGCCATTAATAGATGCCTGGACACTGCCTGGAGGCCCCACGTGAACACCCAGGACCCATTTCTTGACCCATCCCCTTTCCTCCACATCCTGAGCTCTGTACCCCTCAGCAAGGAGTCTAAGCACACTAAAGCTACATCTTCAGCTTTGATGGCTTCTCCCTAAATCTTCTGTAGGAAGTCTTTGAGGTTGAATGTTTGTTTTGCTCTTTTGAATCCTAAGAATAGTAAGTGGAAGAAGTCAGCGAGATGTCTAAAGAATGCTCATTTATTTAAGTTGACTTAATTATCTCCATTAAACTTAATTGTCATAATTGTTGCTTCACTGTCATTATTGTTTTTCCTTTATAGGGTTCACCAAAGGCATTGTGAGCTTTGTGCGGCTGTGTACATGGTGTTTGATCCTATTTATTTTCTCATTGCTTACTTCCTGCTCCTTAGGGAGTCCGTGGTTTGCTCAGGATCCTACCTTGTCTCCAGGCTCTTTGAGGATGGGACAAATAACTGTGCCCATTGTCAGCCTATGATGACACGAGGAAATTAAACATGCAGATACAGTAAATCATGTAAATACACAAATGTTCCCCAGAAACATTCTTATTACTACTAGAAGTAGCTAACATTAATTAAGACTGTAAGTCAGATACTTTACCTATCACCTCTGATTTAATCTTCTCGATGACTCTTAAGTGGTAGAAATTATGATTTTGCAGATGAGGAAACTGAGGCACAATAAAACAAAGGGCCAAGGTCACAGAGTTAGGAAGTGGCAGTGCTGGGATGTAAACCGAGGTGTATTTTAAGCTTGGAAACATCCTGTTAATTTATTTACTATAGAAAGTAGGGTGGTAGGCTTCTGTTCTTTGATTTCAGGAATATGATGTAAAAAACGAAACTACATGGTTCCTGATAGCTTCAACCTTAGAAGTTCTTTTTCTCTTAAAATTATCATTATTCAAGACAGAATTTTCCCCTCTATTTTGGTATACAATTTTTTTTTCTGCTATCATGTGTTTCTATTTTAGGTTCTTATTTACAACAGAAAAATATTGGTGCAAATAAAACTTTAAAAAATCAGTTACAGTTGGGTATCCCCTATAAGCCAGACTAATTTTCCTTCATATGCCCTTTTAACAAGGCCCTTGTTGAAATGCCCATGGATACTTGGGGGTGATGACACCTGGATGTGTTGCCTAAGTCATTTATCCAGTTATTTCACGTCCACTTAGAATGGCATTGTGAAGGTGCATTTTGATGGAGGTGCCTGGTCCAGGTGTGTTCAGTGTTCTTTAACAGGTGCCACAGGGTAGAATGAAAGTAGCACAAAAGTGGGGAAAGAAGCATTTGTTTATGTCCCAAAGGGTATTCATTATCTTTTTTTTTTTCCTGCAACCACTTCTACTTTCCTTATCTCATTGATTTGCTCACCATTTCCTCCGTTGCCTAAGTGGGATAATTGGGAGTCAATCTAGACTCCCCTCTCCTTGATGGCACCTACTCCCCAATCCAACCTGTGACCAGATTCTGTTTGCTCCACTGATATGTATTAATCAAACCACCTTCTTCACCTTTCCACATTTTCTGCTTTCCTCCAATCTATTGTCCACAGACTATCAGAATCAGCTTCCTAGAATACAAATTTACTCAGGCGAATCCTTTCTTAATGTTTTTCAGACTCTGAAGGCCTACTGGATGAAGGCCAAACTTCTTACCATGGCAAAGAAGATCCTCTATGATTCAGCATCTGAGCCTGGTCTGCGTCTTCTCTTATTCTCCCCTTCCTGCATCCCATCCTCTAGCCAGACCCAAGAAGTGACAGATTACCAAACGGGCCATTCTTTCTTATGCTTCTTTACCTTTCCTTCTGTTGTTTCCTCTAATGAGATTAATTTCCATTTCCCATGCCATTTACTTGCATATATCTATTTATATTTTAAGGACAATTAACTATCACTTCTTGAATAGTATCTTTCATTTTGACTACCCACTTCAAACAACTGAGAAAAGGCTACCTCTCCATTTTGTCTTATTTTCTCTACACATATTTGCTCATCAGTATCATCATCATCTCAGCTCTCACCATTGAGCAATTACTCTCCTGTAATTGATTTACTAAGTATTTATTGGGTACCTACTACATGATGAAAGCTGTCATACATGCTGGGTGCACAGTGCTGAGAAAACCAGATATGATTTTTGCCCTGCTGGACTCTGGAATATAAGAGAGACAAACCTTAAACAAAACAAGAGCTGCAAAATGATGAATTAAAATACGACATAACATGAAAGAATGGGGAAATAGAGGGAGAATAAGAGTGGAAGGAAGCCTACTTTAAGTGTTAGGGGAAACATTTACTAAGGAAGAGACACTTTCCTTGTTTCATTAATTTACACATCATGTCCTCTGAGACCTTACCGATGAATGTCTCAAAATGAAAGCTTTTAGTTCACTGATTTTCCCTATTGTTTTCTGTTTTCTCTTTTATTGCTTCCTTCTCTAATCTTTGTTATTTCAGTTCCTATGCCTACTTTGAGCTTCATTTGCTCTTTTTTTCTTATGCAGGAAGCTGAGATCTTTGATTTCAGACCTTTCTTCTTTCTAATATAGGCACTTCAGTGCAATAAATATTCCTTTAAATACTGCTTTAGCTGCATCTCACAATTTCTAAAGTATAGTTTTATTTTCATTTAGTTCAAAATACTTTCTTCTCTCTTTTTTTCTTTGATCCTTGGGTTATTTAAAAGTATGCTATTTAATTTATAAATATTTGGAGAATTTCCAGATATCTTTCCAATATTCATTTCTAATTTAATTCCACTGTGTTCTGAGAGTGTACTTAGAGACTTATTTTAAGGCTCAGAATATAATTTATCATGGTAAATGTTCTATGTGCACTTGAAAAGTGTATATTCTGCTGAAGCCGGGGTTGAGTGTTCTGTTAATATTAGGTCAAGTTAACTGAGTTATTCAAGTCTTCTATGCCCTTATTTATTTTTTTGTCTACCTGTTTTACTGATGATTGAGAGTACTACTGAAATCTCTGAATATAATCGTGGATTTGTGTCTCTCCTTGCAATTCTGTCAGTTTTTGCTTCATGTATTTTGAAGCTCTGTTATTTGGAACATTTATGTTTAGGATTATTATGCAATGTTGCTGCTCTTAAGAGGTTAAACTATTTCTTCTACTGCATACACCATTTCCTGCTAATATAATTATAATCAGTACTTCATCTTTCCAACTGCTTTATGGATATGTTGAGTGGGATATTGTATGGGTATCTCAAATACAAAATAATACAAACAATACAATATCCCACTCAATTTACCTACACCTAAATTTTTCCTGCTTCCTGTGTTCTTCATATTAGTTAATGATGACTAAATTAGCACTTAACAGAACCCAAATACAGTTGGTTCAATCCGACAGAGATTTATTTTAATATGAAAGACATTTGGACAAAGGAAATCCAGGGCTAGTACAAAGGCTTAGTGGTCTTTGGGAACCCAGGATACTTCCATTTTTTCTATTTCATCACCCTTAAAATATGGATTCCATCCACAATATTATCTCTTGATTAAAGATGGTGCTTGGAGCTCTGGCCATTGCATCCAGTTTCCAGTTAGAATGTAGAAGAAAGGAGTAGGAGGGCAGCAAATATGCACACCACTGTCTTTTAAGGAACTCTCCTGGAAGTCCTGTCTGGCAACCTCTATGTGTATCTAATTGACACCCTTGAGCTGCAGGAGAGGCTGGGAAATCTGTGCTGCCCTGAAAGAAACTGGGGTCCTGTAACTAAAAAAATATATAGATAAACATGGTGATTATAACCAATTGGCAATACCATTGTTACTAATAGTGTATTATATTCTTAAAAACTGCTGAGTCAATTTTAAGTGTTTTCACCACAAAAATAAGTATGTGAGATAATGTATGCATTAATTAGTTTGATTTGGTCATTCCACAATTTATGCATGTATCAAAACATAATCTTCTACCTGATACATATGTAAAATTTTTGTCAATTAAAAATAAATCGAATAAATCAGTAAATTAAAAAACAAAGAAGATAGGTGAGTGGATAATGGGTTGACGGTGATTGAACCCCAGTCATTCCCTCAGCAAAAAATCTAAGGCTGGTCACCAGCTCCTCTCTCTCTCCTTTCACATTTGAGGACATACCCATGCTCATAGTGTGAATCCAACGTCTTCACTTCAGTCATGGCATCTTGGATCCATTCCTCATCCTCTTTACTGAACTATTCAGCTGTTACCAGAGTCCTCCTCCTATTTCTTTCTTTCTTACTGCTGCTAGAGATATTTCACTAAGCTATACTTTGCTAAGACCTTATTGCTCTTCTGATTTAAAAGCTTCCTTTAGGTCCACTAGTGAAAGAAGAAAATCCAAATACCCTAGATCATCTACATCACAGCCCTTTTCTTGCATGTAAACTCTCAAAGTTCTTTTCAAGCTGATGCTCCATTTACAACACTGAGCCCAAGGTTAAGGAAGATGCAGAGTTGGGGTTCTAGATTAGGATTGTGAGCCTCCTAATCCCAAACTCTATGCAGAGGCATCTACTTCCTGAAAAGGAGGGGAAGGAGAAAAAAGTGGAGGAGGTAGTCCGTGCGATCATGCGTGCTAAACAACAACTTACACCAGAGAGAGAGAGACTCTCTGGAGATGCACTTGTGACTTAGGTCAGGTGCACATTAGATCCTCAACTTGGAGATTTACTGGCTTTCTTGATTTCCAACTTGAGAAAGAAGTAATAGCTTGGAAAGTAATATGAGATAAGGAGGAAAGTGACATCAAGCGCTATTAAAATAGTATTTGTTGTATTTTTTCCAATTAAAAGTAATACCCATAAATAGTAAGAATTTGAAAAAATTCTTACTATTTTTTTCTAATTAACAGTGATACACATAAATAGTAAGAATTTCAGAAAATTCTGCAGCACAAATAAAATATAAAATCACTAGCGTTTCTACCACCTACATAGAAAAGTGTATTTATTTGTTTCATATACATACATGAGTACAAAATCAAACTTTTATTGTATGGGTAGCAATCATTATTTATATAAACAAATCTATATTTATTTATATAGATCCTTTTCTGTATTATAAAATTCATTTTTTTAAAAATAAAACTGAGATAAAATACAGAACAGGTATTTAGCTTACTTTTTTTCATTGAACAAATATGGTAAACATGTTCCCATGCTTCTAAATATTTTTCTGCAACTTGATTTTCAGTGGCTAGAAAAAATTTCATTGCATGGATGGAATAAACATTTCTTTGTTGAGCTTTGCTTCTGGTATTTGCTATTATGATGAATAATCTTGATATACCTTTTTATTTGGTGTATATTTGATTGTTTCCTTAGATAAAGAAGTAGAATTATTAGGTCAAATGATGTAAATATTGTTTTATACAAACCACTCTCCAGGATGATTATGCTAAAGTTTACTTACACCAATAAGGTTTGAGAATGTTCCCTATACTCTGTATGTTATCATTTAAAAATATTGTTTTAAAAATACACCCATTTTGATAGCTGATGGGCAGATCCCATTTCATTTGTTTGTTGTTTATATTCTTCTGGTTTGAATTGCCTCTCCAAGTTTTTGTTCCTAATTCCCTTGTGGTATTTAGTAATAATAATTTATTTATTATCTATAAATATAAATATCATTATGTATTCTTTTATTATACTAATGAATGATATAATGCTTGTGATAATAATGACAGCCAACATTTAGTAAGCCTTTACTGTGCTAGTTTTCATGTGTTTTCTTTTTTAATCCTTGCAGTCCTCTGAAATATATTTGATTATTATCCCCATTAAAATGACAGAAGTTTGTGAAATTAAATGAACCATCCAAAGTCACATAGTCAGTAATAGACAGACCAGCTTGTTAAAAGTCCCTTATATAGTATTTTAACCACTTGCCTGCAAAATTGTTTTAACTTCTCTCCTCCTGGTTTATTGTTCATCTTTTAATTTAGTTAATTTATAGAGAGAATTTCTAATTTTCTTATAGTTCTATGTAGCAGCCTTTCCTTTATTACATCTTCTTTTGCGCATATACTTAGAAACACTGTCCCTTGACAGTGATTGGCTAAGTATTTAGTTACATTGCTTTCAAATTATTTTATTGGTGATTTGCAGTGTGCCACTCTGCAGTCTATTTGAAATTTATTTTGGTATATGCTGTGAGTTAGGAATAGAGCCCTATACTAAAGAATCTATTCTCCCTTCTAATTTTAAAATCAAACTTTTACTGTATGTGTAGCAATCATTTGTATTTATATTTGTATGCATTTGGTTCTGATCTTCTACTTTATTCTGTTCAATTGATTTATTATTGATTCTCACTCCAGTATCACACCATCCTGACCCCTGCACCTTTCTAATATGCATTGATGTCTGAGGGGCATGCCTTCTCTTCCGTCGTCCATCAGAGTGCTCTTAGCTGCTCTTTCAGATGGTCTTTAATTCGGGCTCACTTTGGAGTGGATTTCTCCCAAGGCCCTGGTTCATCCACTTATACTTTCCTGCCCCATAAACACACCACCTGGTGCTTGGTTGGCCAACTAGAATCCTTCGAGGTGTCTTTGGGGGGTTTTGTGACTTCCCATTCTCTGCAGATGCACCGTACTGTGGAGGCTCCTCTCCGGCCCTGGACGGCAGTTTGACACCCAGGCCCTCTCTGGACACTGGCAGGCACGGCTGGGCTAAGCATCTTCAACAGTGTTGCAGACAGATTGTGTCGCACTTTCTTGGCATCTGCCATCAGCACTCAGCCTGAGCTTCTTCACCAGTTGTGGTTCTGGTTAATCCACTGGAGAGTCACCTCAGCCAGCATTTGGAAGAAGAGGTAGCGACCTCCATTCACACCAGCACAGATGGTATTCAGGCTATTTCAGAAATCCTCAGAGATGCCTGGAGCAACATTAAATTAGAACTGAAAGGACCTTGGAGATGATCAATTCCAAACTCATCATTTTCCAGATGAGGAAAATAAAACTCTCCTTAGATCCCCTGCTCGCCCCCTCCCTCCCCAAAGCTTTGATCCTCCTAATAGCCCCAGATATGTATTGCAGAAGCCAACACTGGCACCCAGGTGTCCTGGTTTCTAGCCCACAGTTCTGTCCTCACACCTTGCTTCCATCCTGACCTAATGCTGTCACTGTCAATGGCAAGGGTTAAATGCATCCCATCTATACATGGAAGAGGTCACTCCTGCTTCCTCAGTTCAGGCACCCAGCTTCAGTCTTATCCTGGTTAAATCTTGGCCAGGTTACTTCCAGCTAAGCCCCTGGTTCAGCCAGGCAGGAAACAACCTCATTAGGAGTGGATGAAAGGGAGCGTCACTGCTGAGCAGAGGAGTTGTTAAGTGACTGATGAAGCAAGGAAGAGGCTTCTCGACAGGACAAGTTATTGGCTCTGAGAAATGATGCCAAATTCCTAATGACTACAAGGGGGACAGGATGTCTATATATCCAACCACAAACACTGAAAACCTTGCATACTTTCTTCCTTCAAACTAGTTACTCACACTCTCCATTCCTTATAGCATACCTTTGATTCCTTCTAAATGTAGAATGGTATGAAAGACAGCTGATTTTCATCTAACTACCTGTTTGGGAAGATAATTAGAAAATAATGTCTGGGGAAGTAGCGTATACAATTAATTTTCAAAATATGTTTACAGAGCAGGCACTATAAGCTAGACTATTCTACGTGCTTGGTGGATAAGTTCACAAACAAAATAAAGATCTCTACCCTCATATATGTGTGTGTTTGTGTGTGTGTGTGTGTGTGTGTGTGTATGTGTGTGTGTGTGTATGTATATATATTTAAGAGATGGAGGTCTCCCTCTATCACTCAGGTTGGAGGGCAGTAGTATGATCATAGCTCACTGTAGCCTTGAATCCCTGGGCTCAAGTGATCCTCCTGCTCAGCCTCCTGAGTAGCTGGGATTACAGGTGGGAGTCACTGTGCCTGGCTCCTCATGGAGTCATGGTTTTCTGATTTGATCTTGAGACATCTCCATACCATTTCTGTGAGACCTGGTGTTATGAAATTGATAAGATTGTGCAGTCGGGTGCTTCTTGTCCATAACTGGTCACTATATTTATATGTTCTCATTCTGCTATGAAGAAATACTCCAGTCTGGGTAATTTATAAAGAAAAAATGTTAATTGATCCACAGTTCTGCGTGGCTGGGGAAACTTACAATCATGGCAGAAGGCACTTCTTCACAGGGTGGCAGGAGAGAGAATGAATGCAAGCAGGGAAATGCCCAATGCTTATAAAGCCATCAGATCTCGTGAGAACTCTCACTATCACAAGAACAGCATGGGGGAAACTGCCCCAGTGATTCAATTACCTTCCACCAGGTCCTTTCCATGACTTGTGGGGACTATGAGGATTACAATTCAAGATGAAATGTGGGTGGGGACACAGCCAAACCATATCAGTCACTGTTGGTGATGCTTGCTTCTCTCGGGTGTCTCTGAGATATATGATGAACAATGACAAGTGAACCAGGAGCAAGTGTACGGCGCATGTTCCTCAGAGCTTCACCGTCTACCCAGGGCAGTGTGGACCAGACTTCCAGACTGAAATGGAAAGGCTGTGTTGATATTGCAGAAAGATTACAGATCAGGACCCCAAAAGCCCATCATAACGTAAAATACCAAGAAGTCTTGTGTTTTATATTCAATTTTTTTGCAAATTAGGCATAGTCCTATAAGTCATTCATACATTAATATTAAAAGCATTGGACTTGCTCTTAAAGTAAAAGAACATTTCTTAACACCTCTTCCCCTAAATCTTCAAGTGAAACTTGCTGAAGAAAGATGCTCTAAGTATACTGTATAGATTCAAATCTGGTTTACCTGTGCATAGCTATAGAAGTAAAGCCCCTTCTAACTGGAGAAGCACAGATGTCTGAATGTTTCACAAAACCAAATTCTGGACACCAAAGTGAAGGGAGGTTTGGGTGAGAGTCATTATGCAACTTCATCTGCTGGTTGGGTTGTTCCTGGTTCTGCTTGGGTTCCCAGGATGTGTTCATCCTATAGGCCAAGATGGAAGTAGCAAAAATTTAGAGCACTGAAGATAAATGAAATGTAATCATTTGTCTTCTCAATATTCCAGTCTTCACTTAAAACCTTTAGCTGTTAATTAGACATTTTACAAAAGTCGGTTTATTTTAAAGGCCCCAATGTTTGAAGGACTATAAGGTCACTGTCAGTATATTTCTGGAGAAGGAATGTTTGTCTCTTGTCTTCAGGGTTGATGTTTATTAGTTTTCCCATCCAAAGACTAGGTCTGATGCCAACAAATCAGACCTTTTTTCCCGCATCAACAATCAAGCACTTGGACATTTCCCCACCAATGTAGAGGCACCCTGGGTTAGAATCATTTTCTGCTATGAGCCAAGGCTGAGTTCCAGCTCTCATTTACCCATAAGGAGCAGAGGGATGCAAAGGATTGTTAGTGGCAGAGAAGATGCCACTTTTTTGGCTGTTTTCCACAGCATTCAGATTCACATCTGAGCTCAACATGCTTTGTATGTTTTCTCCACATGCTGGGATAGGCCTGTTTTCAAAGATAAGGTTGAGAAATGGTGAGAAGAGGCTTGCTTATACTCATGGTCATCATTACAGTGCTATCTCTCTCCAAAATGGGAAAGGTCCCCTCATTGGAGATGAGCTTCAGCTTTGGTCCATCTCTGGAGTTACCTCTACCTGATTTTCCAATCTTATCCCCCAATCTTGAACCTCCCCTTTAACTGAAAGAACGACACCCTTTCCCCCCTTTTTATGTTTTGTCTGAATCCTTGGCAAAAGTATAGCTTATAATTTTTTAATTAAGATGCCTGTGTTTGAGAAGGTGGTGACAACTGATCTCCAGGCTCATCTGGTTTATCACATGTTCCAGGACAGGTTTGGGTCTGGGTTTCAATCAGGTCACAACATGAAGTCAGGATCTGTGATCATTGCCTTATTCACAGGAGCAGAGGCTTGTGGAAATAAAGGGAGGCACTCCAGTCCCCAACACACCCAGGGTCTTTTCATTCTGTGTCATTGGACTGAAATTTCTCCCCACAGGATCGGGACTGGAAGATGCCACAAGACTTGTCACTGACCTTGCAAGTGTTCATCTTTCTCTTTGGAACCCTGAATATTTTGACCCGCTTGGACAGATAATTTAGGGTATTTACAGATCCCACTTGATCAGTTGCCAGTACTTAGGCAGACTTGGTTTGGTATAACCGGAGGGCTGTCGTGCAAAGCCAGGAAGGTAGCGGTAGCTTTACTGTAAGTTCCTTACCAAGGAGGGGTAACTCATTAACTCTTCCACAACTTTTTCATTTTAGCTACCATTGAGCAGCAGCAGCATGGTCCTGTGGGGTCGAGACTAGGGTCAGCTAAGTTTGATTGGGTCAAGGATTGTAAAGACTGAGCCCGAGACTCTCAGTGGAAGAGTCAGACACAACACAGTAGAGAGAAGTCAGAGTCAGCCGTGGATTAAATGGAGAGGACTGCAAAGGACAAATTTACTATGGAGAGATACGTGGTGTGTATTAGTAGGCATGGCTGAGAGTTTCCAGAGGCAGAGGCCATCTCTTTAGGGACTGAAACTTCACAATGTCAGCTGTTGGTTGTGGTCATGCCCTACAAGCTGTTAAATATTGCTAAGCTTTGGGAGGAAATGCTGGCGTCGTCATATGTCACAATCAACCCAAGAAAGTCTCTGTTTATGCTGATGGTCCCAAGCTCATTATTAACAGCATGCCTTTCATTCTCAAAAGTCTGCTTGTTTGGAAAGTACCTGGTATGATCACACTAGATAAGGAAAGTAGATGATTCTACCATGTTTCTAACAGATCAGAGACACCCCAAGCTTTGAGGTGCTCCTCTCCCAACTTTTTTTTTTTTTTTGAGATGGAGTCTCACTCTGTCACCCAGGCTGGAGTGCAGTGGCGCTATTTCAGCTCACTGCAATTTCTGCCTCCCAGATTCAAGTGATTTTCCTGCCTCAGCCTCCTGAGTAGCTGGAATTACAAGTGTACACCACCACATCTGGGTAATTTTTTGTATCTTTAGTAGAGGGAAGTTTCACAATGTTGACCAGGCTGGTCTCGAACTCCTGACCTCATAATCTGCCGGCCTGGGCCTCCCAAAGTGTTGGGATTACAGGCATGAGCCACCGCAGCCGGCCTCTCCTCTCTCAACTTTAAGGCTGTTTTTAAATATCTTTTTATATCCTTAATATGCTCACATTTTTCTCCACCTTCTTGAACATATGGAATGTGGTTATAACTGTTTTGACGTCCTTGCCTACTAACTCCTTCATCTATGTCATTTCTGGATCAGTTTATGTTGATCAGTTTCCCTCCCCCTCATTATCCATTATGTTCCCAGGCTACTTTGCATGTCTGGTAATTTTTGAGTGGATGGCAAGACATAATTTTTAAATTGTTGGATGTCAGATATTTTTGTATTCTTTTAAATATTCTTGGCCTTTGTTCCAGGACACAGTTAAGTCGCTTGGAATCAGTTGATGCTTTTGAAGTTTGCTTTCAAGCATGGTTAGATGGAAGCAGAGGAGCCTTTGGTGCAGGGATGCTTTTTTTTCCATGTCAGATGGATGATGTTTGGATGTCATAACAAGGTTTGAGAAAGGCACGCCTCAGACATGAGCAAAAAACCCAATTGCACGTATGAACCACAAAAGAATCTGGTCTAGGGGTACTTTTTCCCTTTTGAGGATATGCAGTGCCCCATGTATTACAAGGTTTCTCCATTCTGGCTATAGGATCATCAACATTCCTTGCTCCCTGTAGCTCAAGGAGTATTCCTGCTCACTCCTCGTGAAGCTTCTTCACATCCCTGCCCTGACCAGTACTCAGCAGAAGAGTAGGGGAACCTCTTTTCCATCCCCAGACTCTCCTCTGTGCAGGTCTCTTCCCTGTGAAGCTCTATTTTCTCCATTACTCTCTTCTGCAGGGTTAGCCAGCATGGCATCCCTGAATTCTCACCTGTGTCCACAAACCACAAGGCTATGTTTAGGCTCTGTCTTTCTGCACCATCATTTAACTGAAAACGCTCTCACCTGATAAGCCAGAGCATCTCAGGGCTCACCTTGTTTGTTCTGCTTTTCGCAGGAATCACTGTCCTCTGCTGCCTCTTGTCTAGTGTCTGAAATTATTTTAAATGGTTTCCATTTGTTGTTGTTGTTTAAGGTAAGAGGGTGAATCCGATCCCTGTTACTTCATCATGGCCAGAAGTGCAAGTCCTGAGTGTTGGGCTGTTTCCACATCTGTGTCTCTGGGACAAATGCAGCATTCTCTTCTCTAATTTCACTGTGAATATATCTTTTCTCTCTGCTCTGGTTTTGCTAATGGTCAACACCCTTGCTGCTATTACCTTAGATCCTCATCTTTACCATCTTCTGTTTTTCTCATCACTTGTTTACTTCTAGTCTAGTTTTTCCTCTCATTCTTCCCAGCTTTTGCACAAGGTGGCTGGTCCTCCACAGACATCACCCCTCTGTGGGATCAGACCATACATTTGTTTTTAGCTGATCCTACTGACAGTCCATTGGTTTCTGCCTTCCAAATGTCCACATTTTTTGCCTGCATTTGTTTTGGTGACGGTGCTCTGCCACTGCAGCTTCACCAGCAAAAGAGCTGTGGCTAGCCTGTCTGTCTGTCTGTCTATGTATGTATGTATATATGTATGTATGTATGTATCTATTAGCTATCTATATATCACCTACCTAGCCATCATTTATTATCTATTTAATCTATCTACCTATCTAATCTATTATCTATTTAATCTGCCTATCACCTATCCATCACTTATCTATCCATCATCTATTTATCAATCGTCTATTTATTCTATCTTATCTATCTATCTCTCTATCCATCCATCATCTATCTCTTCATCCATCCATCCATTTTTCCATTATGTATTTATCTTCCATGATTATTATTTTTACCACTGCTTCTTTTGCAGCTGAAATTGTTGTGCATGGAGGAAAGTTCCAGTAGGCTGGTGTCACTTTTTGTCAAGGGTTACCACCAGAGCGCAGTGCAGGGTATGTTCGTTTCTTCCAAGGCTTTATGCCAGACACTATTAGACTTGGGGTATTTATGTATTAGTTTACACTTCAGTTGATGAATATATTTGTCCCTTTAGGTAATTAAATATTTCCATTATGATCCTTATGTTATTTAAATCTTTGAGATCAGGCTTCCCTTTATTTCTCTTGGTTTCCTGTTGAAGTCTCAAACTCTGAAAATGTAATAGATCATCTGTGTCTCACATTGTTGAATGTGCCTATAAATAAACTCTCCCCAACATATGGTGTCCCTTTTTGCTTTCCTGTTTTCTTTTCTAGATTAATTCATTCCACAAACTTTTATTAACTACCTGTTATGGCATGGACTCTACTAGGTAATAGATACAAAGGTGAGTAATCCATGTCTGTTTTTTGGGATGCTAGCTTTGAAGATGATCACAACACAATATGGTAAGAACCATGACAGAGGGACACAGTGTGTCACTAGAAGGCGATGAGGACAGAGTCCACATATCCTAGAAGAGACCTTACCATGGATAGGAGTGTGGAGGGGGGGTAGCAGGGAAACAGTGTGACAGGTATGGGAGAATAAGCACAGAGGTGAGAGTCAAGGCCATTTGAGATGAAGTGTGGAGTTTGCTTTGACTAGATTGTGGAGGCACAGGGCAGGAAGGACAGGGGTCAAAAATGAAGAGGTGGGCCAGGCTGGTGGTTCACGCCTGTAATCCCAGCACTTTGGGAGGCCGAGGTGGGTGGATCACGAGGTTGAGAGATTGAGACCATCCTGGCCATGATGAAACCCGTCTCTATTAAAAATACAAAAATTAGCCGGGTGTCATGGCATGCACCTGTAGTCCCAGCTACTCAGAAGGCTGAGGCGGAAGAATTGCTTGAACCCACGAGGCAGAGGTTGCAGTGAGCTGAGATTGCACCACTGCACTCCAGCCTGGTGACAGAGCAAGACAGAGCAAGACTCTGTCTCACAAAAAAAAAAAAAAAAAAAAAAAAAAAAAGGAGAGGTGGGAAGGTAATAGATCATGAAGGATCTTGTATGACATGTGAAGACTTTTGGACTTTATACAGAAGTGTCTAGAGTCAATGGGGTGAAAGGACCAGATTAGATTTCATAAAGACCATTCTGGATGCAGCATGGAAAATGGATTATGTTGGAACAAGACTAGAGGGAGAATAACTGGAGAACTTGGTTTACTTGGTTTAACTCAGATAAGAAATAATGATGAACTAAAGGCACCACTTCTGGGTGGAGAAAGAGAGAGAGAGAGAGAAGGAGAAAGATGAAATCAGCAAATATGCAAAGGCAAATCTGAGAGAACTCAGTTGTAGCGAGAAGAAGATAGAGAGGAGTCCAAGTCCGAGTTGACCCTTGGGTCTCTAGCATGAATGGCTGTGAGAATACCTGGGCTGTTCACTGGAATAGGGGATACCAAAGAAAGAATGTATTTGGACTGCAAGATTATGAGCTCAATTTTGGATATTTTTGATATATTGAATTTGAACTTTTTGTGACATGTAGCTGGAGCCATCTAAAAGCGAATTGGATATATGGTTTTGCAGCTCAGTAGAGACTTTGGGAGTGATTCAGCAGTCTTTAGCTTATAAAGGATAAGGCTAAAGGATGCTGGACACCTGGGGTGGAGGCAGGTCGCTCTCATGGGTCAGCCTATAATTAGATGCTTTCCGGATCTTTACTGTAGAAGTTTCTTTTTCTAAAGAGTTACGAAAACATGACCTCTGGCATTATCTTTGTCATACATCTGATAGCTATAAGAATATTTAACAATTAAATAATGTTTACATTTATCCTTTAAACTTGTCTGTCTGCATTTTTTTCTACTACCTAAGGAGAAAGAAGGGTGGGCAAACCGCATCCGCACATAAGGCTGTGTGAGGCTCTGCACCACATCCCTGAACACGCGGCTCCTCTAGTGAAAACGGGGAGGCTCCATTACACATGTGGCCCTCACTGGCTTGTTGCATGCTCTATTTTTAACCCCGTAACACTGAACTTGGTTACATAGAATGTTCTGTGATTTCCCAACACAGTACTTATCTTCCTGAGTTTCTTAACTGTAGCTTCATGTTGGTCAGCATTCCTCTGTTGGCCAAGCTTAATCTTACACATTGATTGTTTTAGTAACCTATTGATGTGATGGTGGAGTTTTTAGGACTTCGCCATCGTTTCTCAGTGCAGTGGTAGAATACGACGGCGGAAGTCAGACAGATCTGGGTCGATCCTAGTTCTGGGTCTGACTAGCTTTGTGATGAAAGGCATAGGCTTTAACCTCTCTGAGACTGAATTTCCACAGCTAAAAATAGAGGATGAAATGAGGTTGTCGTGGGGGTGTTGCAGCGTTAAATCTGATCATACACATGAAGTGCTTAGTACAGAGACAGAAATATGCAGAAGTGCTTCGTGAGTTGGTTATTGTTGTTGATGTCCTTTCTGTGTACTTACTCTCTGCTCTGGGGGTCAGTTTGCTCAGTTCAACTAGCACTTAGTGAGAACCTTGTACTTTGCACAGGCCTTGCACTGGTGTTCTTCCTTGGGGGTGGAGGTAAGCACATTCTAAGTGTTAAGAAATGAGTTAATATCCTCAAAGAATTTATCCTAAGGTTTAATAGCCATTATTTCCTACTTTACATTTCCCGTGGTACCCACCCTCTTCCTCTATCCAAATGCAATATTTTTAAAGGATTTTCCAATCTTCTTTGGACTTTGGGAGACTTTTGGTCTATGGTGATGAGGCTTTCTCATTCCATGTTGCCACCGGGATATCTTTGTTTAGGTTTTGGGCAGAAAAAACACTGCCACCACCACCACCACCACCAACATGTTAACTTAGGAAAATAACGCTTGGCAGGGACTTTGCAACAGTAACCCTTTGTTGCCAGAATCCTTGTTCACGGTGTGGGTGGCTCAGATGGCACTTAATTAAATGTATTTTCCTATAAATTCTCACAGTGTGTTTATTTTCACTGATGTCTAATAACCATTCTATCTCTAAAGCAACCAAATTTCACAGCCCACAAAATAGGGAAATCAGCCTGTATAAATAACATAACGGTTTTGTTAGCACCCAGCATATTCCTCACCATTCTGAGTGACAGTGGACTTATCCATTATTATTTCCTACTGAATGCTTTGTCATTCAGTATCTTCCTTCTACTTGGAGTGACATATAATAAAAATAATGCCTACTATTTTCAGTGTCAACTTTGAGTCATGCACTGTACTGGGTAGGTATTCATTATCTCAATTAATCTTCACAAGTCTTTGAGATAGGTACCGGTATTCTTATCTAAAAGATGGGAAAAAATACAGTGATTCCATCTCCACAAAAATCTTTTAAGGAATTTAGTCACGTGTGTGCCACACACTTATAGTTCCTGCTACTTTGGAGGCTGAGGCTGGAGGATTGCTTAAGCCCAGGAGGTTGAGGCTGCAATGAGCTATGATTGCACCACTGCACTCTTGCCTGGGAAACAGAGCAGCACCCTGTTCCACACATGAAAAAAAGAGGAAAAAATGAGGAAAAGAAACCTGAAAAGAGTTAAATATTTTGCTCAAGAACACATCCACTGGGCTGGGCATGATGGTTCACGCCTGTAATCCCAGTACTTTGGGAGGCTGAGGTGGTAGATCACCTGAGGCCAGGAGTTCGAGACCAGCCTGGCCAACATGGTGAAAACCTGTGTATACTAAAAATACAAAAAATTACCTGGGTGTGGTGGTAGATGCCTGTAGTCCCAGCTACTTGGAAGGCTGAGGCAGGAGAATTGCTTGAACCCGGGAGGTGGAACAGGGAGTGCAGGGAGCCAGGATCGCGCCACTGCACTCTAGCCTGAGTGAGAGAGCGAGACTCTGTCTCAAAAAAAAAAAAAAAAAACAAAAAACTATCTGAAACTGATGGATTCAGAGAGTGATCTGAAAAATCGATTTGATGCCCAAACCCATGATCTTTTTTTACACTCCAAAAACTTTATTAAGAAAGGTGCTGATTATACTGTTAGATACAGTCTCAACATATGCCTCACCAGGCAGTATCTAAAAAATTATTCCTGCCTCTCCACAGCTCCACATCTCACCTTGGTGCATCTCTGTCCCACACGGGATTCAGGAGTCTAATCAGGAATGTAATTAGGAACACGATGCAGAGTTGCGGGGGGGGGGGGGCAAGGCCTGTCCCCCTTCCTTCTTCAGCTGCTGTGTGGTGCCAGGTAATTAGTTTTTCTCATGTTTTGAAATTAGCCGAGACATTTACTTATGTAGAGACAGTTCTTAGGCACTGCATTTTGTATTTTGAAGACAAAGCTAAAGTTGGCTGAAAGCTGTGAATTGGAACAAGGAAAAACCTGAGAGGCATTGGTTGATGGTTCTTAAAACTAATTTACTGTTTCTTATCTTGTCTGTTTCCTTACGGGCCTGTAACCTAGTGGGAAAGGGCATATGCATTAGCAGAAAAATGTATGACACAAATAATGCCTTTAATGTACATTGACAACTTTGTCTGCTATGCTCTCTATCAATACATTTGACTAAAATGCATTATTTGGCCTTCCCTTTATATTTTTCCAGATCTAGAATTTGGCACCAGCCTGGCCAACCTGGCGAAATCTGGTCTCTACTAAAAATACAAAAATTAGCCGGGTGTGGTGGTGGGTGCCTGTAATCCCAGCTACTGTGGAAGCTGAAGCAGGAGAATCACTTGAACCCAGGTAGCAGAAATTTCAGTGAACCAAGATTGTGCCACTGCACTCCAGCCTGTGCAGCAGAGCAAGACTCTATCTCATTAAAATAAAAAAAAGAAAGAATTTTCAGCATTTTAAAGATGCCATTCCATTATCTTCTAGATTCCGCTGTTTCTTCTGAAAGATCAGCTATCCGTGTAATTGTTGCTCCTTTGAATATGAGGTGTCCTCCTCGCTGGCTACCTCCAGCCCTCACCCTCAACTGTTTCGAAGATTCCCGTTTTTTATTTTCAGCATGTTGTGCCCATGAGGTTTTCAGCAAGATGTCACTCTGATGTATCTCAGTGTGTCTTTTTTGCCTTCTGAATTTATTCTCCTTCACTCTTGCAGAGCTTCTTAGATCTGTGGATTAATGTTGTAAGCATTTTGGGATAATTTCTGGCCAGTGCCTCTGTAAGTATTGCTTGTGTGCCTTTCTTCCCAAGCCCCGTTTCCTGGAATTCTAATTACATGTCCATTAGACCTTATCAGGGTGTCTTATGTTTTTTCAGTCTATGTGTTCACTTATTTGTGGTTTCTTTTTCTCCAAATTCTTTGCTTCTCCAGTTCTGAGGCCTCAGTAGTCCCAGACTCCAGGTTTTGGAGTGAAGCCTCCTGAACACTCTGAGTCTCTGATTTTGTGTTAGAGTGTTGTTTGGGAAGTAGCAGGAGCTTGAAGGAGAGAAGAAAGGAATGATGTTGGACTCTCCTGTGGGGGCTTTTGCTCTGGGATCACTGCCCCTCCAGCATTGGCTGACTTGGTTATTCTCTGTGGTCTTTCAACAGCTTGTTTTGTATTTTGTGCAGCTTTTGTAGTTAAGATGTAGGACAAGATGATTGGATTGATGCAAGTGACTCCATCAGTGCCAGAAATGGAAGTTTTGTGTTAAGAAGTTTGAGTTGGAAGTTCCATTTCTTTTCTTTGGTCTCATTTTTCCTACTGAGGTATTACTGAGGCTAGAGTACTGAAATTAAAATTGTAAAAACTGGATTTTCATTCCAGAACCAATAGAAAATTGCTTTCTGATGATGAGCCTTCTGGTTTCAATTTTTCTATCTGTAAAATGGGCACATGATCTCATCTACATAATTTTCAGGGCTATTACTTTTTTTTAAAGAGTAGAAAGAGTTTTTGTTTTTTTCTGATAAAATGCTCTCATTTTTCTTCCTCGTTCTTTTGTAAGCTCCATGGGAAATTGGGAAATGAATTCTTAATTAAAAATCTGACAATAAGAGCCGGCGGCAGCAGTCATCCTTACACTGTGTCATGCCTGTGTTCACCACCTCCCCACCCTCAAAGAACATGAGAAAGAAGGACCAGCAGATGCTAAATCAGTGTGAAGCCATGGTCGGAGTGCAGCGGGTGTTGAATTTGTAATGTTTGTTAAGGCCTAAGTCTGCACAGCATTTGGAGGAGATTTCAGATATAAGAGGAAAGAGATATGCATGTGTTCACAGAGGTGACTCTTACCTTTGTGGAACACCTGCGCCCATTTCAGAAAACCACAGCGTTATGAGAGTAGATACGTGCCTGTTAATTTGAGCACTGCTAAGTACATAAATAGATGAGCCACTAATGTACACAGCTTGGTCGTCTCAGTTAGCCAAAATTGAGTCAATCTTTTTCCAGGTTAACTTAATCTAAAAATAACACTTTCATCTTTTATTAATAGGCTGGTTGTTATCTAATGTTTTGCTGCGGGTTCGGGGCTCCAGAATAAATCATGCTTTGATTACAGGGTGGATCAAGTTAATGTTGACTCATTCAGGATGGGGCTGGGCAGAGCTGTGGCCTGTCCCTGGTCTCATCTAAGACAGAACTCATCAAATCCTAGGTCTTGTTTATGCCATGCAGGAGAAGGTACAGAAATTCTTGTGTTTTATCTGGCAAGAGACACAGTGTGGCTGGAGCAGAGGAGGGAGAAAAAGCATCCAAACAGTATTCTTTCTTGCTTGTAGTCCTGGTAAGAGATTTTGTCCCATTATTAATCCAAGTTACTAACTAGAAGTATTTACCCCAGAGGCAGGTACACAGCTTCACTGGCCCTCCATTTGCTTAAAAAACTCTCCAGATTCAAGGTCTCTACTTACCTTCCACCTTGACAAGGTCTTGTGGACTTGTGGGGGGTTTTAAGAGACATTTCAAAGTATCTAAGTTACTCTCATTTTATTTTAAAATTATACAAGTAAGAAAGAGAGAACAGGAAGCAACCCCTTCAGTGGCCCAGCTTGGCCTCAGGCAGGCAAGCAGATTGTACCTGAGACCTCTAGGAATCAAATGACCTTGTCATCCACTCAGTGGATGACACTTTCTACACTGAGCTCCAACATTATGATCAAGAGCTCCCCTGTGTCTCTGCTTCTTAGTCTCCTGCTACTGCGGCGAAACATCTCCTTATCTTAAATTATTCTTTAAACACATATTAATTGAACACCTGTCCATGAGCCCGTGTTGGCTCTGTGTACCTGGGATTCACCGACACACATCCACGTTGGTTTTCTTTCTGCAGTGTGCTTCTGCTTGCTAAGATCCTCTGAGGCTCATGGATTCTGTCCACTGACTTCACTGTGTTTCTTAACTATCTGCCTCTATGTGTAGCACAAACACCCCAACTCAGAGCATGTGTGGGCTTCTGCCATTGTGTCATCTGTAGTAAACCCTCATATTAAGTGGAGCTCTTATTCCAGGCTCCCTTCTGGACCATCCTCACGCCAGACACCAATCTTTGGTCTAGTTCACTGTGGCAAGGATAGCAGATCTCCAAAGTAATCATGATGACTTATGCCAGGAGACTATGATGGCGGCAGGTGACAGGTGCTCTCCGGAAGGAATCGAGGTACATCATACTTAGTGATTGCTATCCAGACAATATGGAACCAAGCATGTATTATAATATGGAACTATTCCACCTATTCATCTGAACTGAACAAACAAATTTAAAAAGTTAAATATCCAACTCTCTTTTAGGTTCCCATTTCACAATGGCAAGGGCTTATAATGCGAACGAGGCTCAGGGGAATCTGCTAGCCAGCTCTGGCTTCCTTGGCACCATGCAAAAACCTGCTCCTGTAGAAGAGAAGATTGAAAGCCATCCAGACTCCAGCTGTAGCAGCACTGAATGCCAGAATGGTTTTCTCATGCAGAATTCCTGAAGGACCTCCTCCTGAGTCCACCTGAGTGACATGGAAAGATGGCATTTGGGACAATCAGAGTGAAGCCTGGGGTGGTGGGAACATTGCACACACCCAGTGGATCCCTTTAGAGCAGGTTGCTCAGCTGTGGTACTGTTGACAGTTTGGGCTGGGTGACTATCTACTGTGGGGCCTGACCTGGATGTTGCAGGATGGCTGGTGGCATCTCTGGCCTCCCCCACTAGGTGCTGGGAACACCCAGTGCTCAGGTCCGGTGTCTGAGTGCCATCACTTTCCACTGAGAATCACTGCTTAGAAGGAAGTAATCTGTGGATGGGAAACATGCATCCTGTGACTCACGAGTTCAAATAAATGAGGTTCAGCCTCAGCCTCTTGCAAATTTATTCCCCACTCACCAACAGTCAACAAACACCAAGAAAAATGACCAAAAAGTATGATCAAAAAGCCTCCACCCAGGTGCAAAGAGTGATACCTGCTTTAGCTCACTATGGTTCTTAAAGTCAGGATAATAATGGGAGTCTTAAATAAGGATTGTCGGTTGAGGTTGAATATATTTTAACATATCTACCGAGTCACTCTTTGAGGGGACACTTTTCTACCTTTTGTTTCCTCATTCACTGTTTTATTTTAATTTACTTAATCTCATTCAGCCAAATCTTGTGTATTTGCTAGTAAACTGTGTACCGAGTGAGTTATTTGCAGCATCATTTAAGACCCTGAGTTAACATTATCTAACATGTTTAGAAGCAGGGCAGCTCTCAAATCTCTGGTTAATGTGGTTTCAGGAAAACATAAATAGATTCATACTGTTTTACAGACCAGTGGGGGTCAAAATTGAGGAAGAAAATCTACCAGAAATCTATGCAATTAAGGAAGTTGTCTGTGACTGACTGTGTAGAAATGCTCTCACCACTTGGGACAGGGAACATGTGAGCTGGAAGCAAACCAGGGAAAATAGATTCTGGATTCCTTATGTGGGTGGGGCTGAGGTGGGGAGACTGGGGCTTGTAGGGAGCCAGGGGCTCTGGAGAGGGGATGGAGGCAGACAGAGTGGCCCTTGGATGTGGAATTTGCGGGGGTGGGCTGTCGCTACATGTAAGCAGGTGGAGCCTGGAACAGAGAATCCTGTAATCAGGCTCCCTTGCAAGAGAGCTGGGTTTGTGTGGGGAAGTCAGGGTCTATGTTCCTTCATCTACCTCTCCTGTGCCAGGAAGCAGAGCAAGATCACACGTGTAACCCTGCAACTAGACCCCTCTAGACCCCAGGTTCCTAGAGAGCAGGGCTGTGTCTTACCCATGTTTCATCCTCTGTACCTAGCACGGTGCCTGGCACAGAGGAGGCGCTCAGTGGGTGCCGGACTGAACCCAGCTGCTTCAGAGCAGCTCCTGGAAGAAGCTGGAGTGACTCCATTCAAAGGGCACTGGAAAGACGCCCGGAATCCTTTTCTACCCAGGCACAAGCCTTTTCTTCATTACCCAACTCTGATGCCTGAGGTAAAGCAATAGCATGACTGACTGTCTTTCACATTAGATTGTAATTTATTGTCATCAGCCGCAGCCTTTGATCTCACCAAGCTATGAGAGGAGAGAAGTGATGAGGCGTACAATGTGTATGAGGTGAGTGAGGTGTACGTGGGCTGCAGCAGCTGAAGGGAGGGAAGGGCCAGGAGGCTGCGGGTGCAGATAGAGCATTCCAGTTGGGACTTGGAGGCTCTTGGCCAGCAGATACAACCTGGGAGGAGAGATCTGAGACTTGGTCTGCCATGGCGGGCCATGTTTTAGTATTATCTGTATTATCTGCTGGGGATAACAGTTTCCTGCAGGCTCTGTGAGAAGCACTTCTGAACCTCTCTATATTCAATCAAGGCTTGTGGGCCGTCTTGCTGTGCCCTAAGCCTGGATCCGCTTGCAGGTTACTCTCAGATGAACTTGAGTGATGGCCTGTTTTTCGTGGATCTGCTTTCTGGGACATGAATGCCAAGAAATGATTGTTCTGAGCTGCATTTGTTTAGGCTGATGAATGAAGACTTGAACCTTGTTCTTGACTGTCACTGTCTCAAAGGTTTTAATCAAAGGCCATTTGGAAATCATGCCAGCGAATTAATGTTTATGATGCAACAAGGGTGACTCTTCCTTAGAGCCTTAAACCTTTCACCTGAAACAAAAACATGCCACATTGGAGCTTTAATTGTCAAGGAAGATGAAAAGTATACCAAACCATTTGCTGGGCAAAGGCCTCCTGTTGATATAGGCAGCAGGAACCCACAGGCTTGTGCAACGCAGGCTTGCAGCTGCAGATCCATCACTCCCCAAGCATGTTGCCCCATTGAAAGTAGGTGAGTGACGCGTCTGATCTCTAGCAAGCTCCACCAGGAGAGCACTCAAATCTTGGCCAAGCAGCCCTGTCTCTCTGTTGTTTTCATGGAAAGCCCTACAAAAAGTCAGACTGCACAGAGTTCCTTTCTCGAATCAAAACTTGCAAGAGAATGATGAAATAAGATTCAAAGGCGTGTTTTGTTTTCTACACTTGGGTATTTGTTCGTGGATTTATAAAGCTCCTCTTTCATTTAGCCAACAACATTTATTTAGAAGCTAACATGTGCCAGAGATCACATAAAAAGATGTGAATCCTGCAGAAAAGGGGTTTGCAGTCCAGGATTAGAAACAAATAGCGGATGATCACAAAACAGCGTTACAAGTGCCTTGACAGGTGACACTGTTAGTACCACTTGGCGAGGCACTTAAAGGGGTGAGGATGAGAAGTAGGAATTAAAAAGGAGGTATGCTGGTGTTGAAAAATATTCCAATACATAACGCTTGAAATATGGACTGTGGCTCAGATCAAAACTAGTAGGTTGATATTACTGTCAGCCATATTCACTTGCTAAGAACCTGGATGTGTTCAGCCGGCAGTAAGTCCACCTCCATCCAGCTCCTGTGCCCAGCTAACAATGTTGTCTGTCTAATCTTTATAATGCATCTTTTTCCCTTATCATTTTTTTAGATGATGAGATTATCCAATGCTGATGTTAACTAGTTTTAGCATAAGCCGTTTTCTGGTTTGGTACGTGAGGGTCTTGTTAACTACCTGCATTTATGCAATATAAATCAATTGATTTCCAGTCGTGTGGTTGGAATATGAGGTAATTTAATGGAAGTTGAACTGATTCACCCTGAGCTACCAGCAAAAGAAAGGATTTGGTAAGTAAATTAATAGCTAAATAACTGGAATTTAAAAAGTTTAAAACTTTTAAACAGAATCAATTGTTTAAAGTCTTTTTAAGCTTGACAAATATCCATTTACTTTCAAAAGAATTAAATAAAATTAAAGAGAAATTTTCCTAAAGAGGTATTAATATTAGATATAAATATGGTCATGTACCACTTAATGATAGGGATACATTTGAGATACGTGTCATTAGGTGATTTCATCATTGTAGGAACATTATAGAATGAACTTAAACAAGGCCGGGCATGGTGGCTCATGCCTGTAATCCCAGCACTTTGGAGGGCCAAGGCGGGTGGGTCATGAGGTCAGGAGTTCAAGACCAGCCTGGCCAAGATGGTGAAACCCATCTCTACTAAAAAGACAAAAAATAGCCGGGCACAGTGGCAGGAGCCTGTAATCCCAGCTACTCTGGAGGCTGAGGCAGGAGAATTGCTTGAAGCAGGGCAGCAGAGGTTGCAGTGAGCTGAGATTGAGCCACTGCACTCCAGCCTTGGCAACAAAGTAAGACTCTGTCTCAAAGAAAAAATGAATGCACGCAAACCTCGGAAGTAGAGCCTATTACATACCTAGGCTCAGTGGTCTAGCCTCTTGTTCTCAGGCCACAGAGCTATACAGCATGTTACTGTACTGAATACTGTAGACAATTGTAGCACAGTGGTAAGTGTTTGTGTATGTAAACATAGAAAAGGTATTACAATATTATGAGGCCACCAACCTAAAGGTGGTCTGTGGTTTACTGAAACATTGTTATGCTGTGTGTGACTGTATTCAATCTAGTTCTATATATGATAGGAATTTCTTGAATGTAGTAAAGGTGAGTACCTTAAAACACTTCTGTAATTAAGATGAGCTGCCAAATCATAGATAATAGAGTAAATTAAGGCCATTTAAACTTTTTAATTGAGATGTTAATATTAACAGAATGGATCAAATGAAGGTCTTGAGTTGGTTGATGTAATAGGATTGTCTCTAAACTTTCTGAAGACATGAAACCCTTTGAAAATCTGATGAAAGATGTGGGTAGGCTTCTCAAAAAATACATGTATTACAGAACTTATCACACTGTTTTTAGTAGTTTCTGACTCCCCAGGAGCCTCTCATGATGTTTAAGCATGTCCTCTTGACCTAATGCGATAGCGTAGTTCACTTCAGGTAGAGCAGTTTCTCACCGCTCCTTTGTTTTCATGGAAAACTCTACTAAAAATCAGACTGCAGAGGGTTCCTTTCCTGGATCAAAACTTGCAAGAGAAAGATGAAATAAGATTCAAAGGTGTGTTTTGTTTCCAACATTTTGATATTTGTTCATGGATTTATAAAGGGCCCATCTTTCATTTAGCCAACAACATTTATTTAGAAGCTAACATTTAGAAGCTATGAAATTAAAAGAATTCTTTCACACATGGCTCAGGTGAGGAGTCAATTTATGAAAAATCCAACCAACAAAGGCATTTTGTAAACTTAAAAAATAGGAAAATAAATCTAATTAGCCATCTTCAAAAGAAGCTTTGATGCATCAGCTCTTTTGCTGTATGTACACGGAATATATATGGAATCTACATGTGGGATATGTATGAGGTGTATATGTAGAATATACACATGTACATTTTCAAAGTACAGTTTACATTTTTCCTAAACTCTCATGATCAATATGGCTTAAAAATTATGTACCTGATCAAAAATGCAAATATCAAAATATACATCAAATATGTCTGTCTGTAGTCCACATTTTTGTCATTCTGCAAAGGTTATCAAGCAACAACTTGAGAGTGGACTCATCAACTTTCTCAGCACATTCCCTCCCGTCTCAGAATGGTTCCTGCCTATGCTGAGGACTTCAGTTTTCACTTGGGGCTTTGATATTTGTATAGGCTATTCTTTTTTCTCTTAGTGAAGTTCAAACCCGTATGGGTAGAGGCAGAAAGAAATGTCAAAATGTGACAAAGAAATGTCAAAGCTCCTACGTGGCAGGTAGGAGCTCTTTGCTTCTGGGTGATTTCTGTTATCTGATTACTGGCACCAGACTTCACCCAATGGTGGGGTACCTTCCCTTAGAAAGTTGTAAAGATTGGGATGGGGCCGTGAGAGTAGTAGATGAGAAATGGAAGCTGGGGAACATTTACTCCTCTTTCTTTAGTGTGTGTGTTGGATTATTAGGTAAAAGCACATGGTGCCAGGGAGGCTGCCCTTGGAAGGACCTGCGCAGCAAAATGAACCATGGTCCAGAAGCCCCGACCTGCCTAAAGTCTCCCTGTCTTCTCAGTTCAAACCCAGTTGCACCATTGCTCACTGGAGAGGATGTGGAAGTCCCAGGATGGCGCCCTTTACCTTCAGACATCTGTGTAT
This sequence comes from Saimiri boliviensis, assembly GCF_048565385.1. NCBI lineage: Eukaryota > Metazoa > Chordata > Mammalia > Primates > Cebidae > Saimiri > Saimiri boliviensis. Next base: position 139,587,618 of record NC_133452.1, on the reverse strand, counting down.
TCCCTCCTCTTATCTAAACCTCTGGCAGAAGTAGCACATGAACAGTGAATTTGCAGGCAAAAAGGGGGACATGAGAGGTCTGGGCAACGTGCCAGTACCTGGAAAGCACTTTGGGCTGTCTTCCATTCTAGTTAGAGGCTTCTGGCTGCATGAAGATGTGGTCACTGCTGGTGGCTTGATCTATGTTGATATTGCTGATGAGACCCAGATATTCAGCACTGGTCCCCCCACCCAACACACGTGATGCTGCCTGGGGCTGGCCTTGTCCCTGCATGAGAATCGGTCCCTCGCAGCTACTGTGTTCTTGCATCTTTGGCTTTCTGTGCCTCTGCCATGGAACACAGAAAACTGAGGTAATTGGGATCCCTGATCATTTGTTTATACCCTGCCTACTTCAAAATGCATAGCGGCCACTCATAATAGCAGCACAGATGCAGTGAGAACAAGCTTTGCTCATACAGAGGAAGAGCCAAAAGCCAGCAGGATGATGGCGAGGGATTTCTCTTTATGGACAAGCAGACGTAAGCACATCAGAGCCAGAAGGAAAGCAGTCACCCAGGATACAGAGATTTTTCTCTGTTCTTTTTTCCCATCCTATCTTCACCTCTTCTCTCTTTCTTTGCCTTTCCCTTTTTAAAAATTTCGGACCACACATGTTGTAGTTAGAAGAAGTTCAGAGATGATCTTATCTGACTCTCCCATTAGACAAATGAGATCTCCGAGGCCTGAAAGAGGTGTCCAGCTGGCCCAGGGTTCTTGGGAAAGATCTCAGGTCTCCTGAGGGGCCATGCTGAACCCATGGAGAGAGGGCTTTAGGCTGCTTGACCACTAGCTCTCAGGCTGCCCTGTATTGTCAGCTGAGCAGCCCCTAGGGACCAAGATGGCATGAGGACCTGACCCTGGAGCCCTGCCCATGGACTCCACTGGAGCCTGGGGGCCTTGAGGCACGTGCGGGGTTCCTCTCTCTGGCCCCATCCAGCTGCTCTGCATTTGCTATTGCTGATGCCACCCTGGTGGATTTTTCATAGGCTCCACAGCTATTTTCAGGCCTCCTTGGTCCTCGGAGGTGGTGGCAGCTCTCACTGCCACTGCTGTTCTTCCTGTAGCCCATGCATAGTCAGCCATCTCCCCAGCCCCCTCTGAGGCCAGGGGCTAAAACCTGCTGGGTGCAGACAAGTTGGGGTGAGCTCCACACCCCGGCAGCAGTTGTATCGGGTTGAACCTTACCTTCCCTCACCCCAGCTGTACTTCCAAGGCCATTGGTCTCACACATTGCATTTCCCTTTTTCCAAGCCTTTCTCTGGGGCTCCAGGTGCAGCGGGCCTGGGTAGGAAAGTCACGACCCCTTTTCCAGCTGTGTGAGCTGGGGCCGATTTCCTCAGCTCCGTATGTCTGTCCTCTCCTCTGTAAAGTGGGGGTGATCACAGTTCCACCTTATGGGGTTGTCCTGAGAATTAAATGGGTGAGTTGATCTGAGGCACTCCCAGCAGTGTCTGGCAGTGGCTACGTATTCGCTAGGATCTTTGTGTTTAAATTTTGTGCATGGGAGTGTGTCTTGGAGGAGACTGTCAGTAAGTGGGTTTGTTATAGAAAGACATTTAACCTCTGTTTGCCTCAGTTTCCTCATCTGTAAAGTGAGAATAAAAATTCTCCATCTTCATGGTGTTATTACATATTTTTCCACATGCAGCCTATAGAACAGCCTTTAGAATGTAGGATTAAATAAATGTTTGCTGTCATTGTTCTGGTTGCAATTTGTTAATTACTCAATTATCATTAGAAACCTGGTCTGGTTTGCATGAGGCTTTCTTGCTCATATGTAATCCATGGATGCAAATAGATTTGTAGGGTGGAGTTATAGTTAAAATTTTGCATCTAAGACCTACATACAAAAGGATATTTTGCTGGAGGAGTGAAAGTTTAGCTCCAGAACAGAATCCAAACCCTAGACTCTTGCCCAGCTTCATTTAGAAAAGTGTGGATTTGAAACATTTTTTATTCTGGGCTGGGCATGGTGGCACATGTCTGTGATCCCAGCACTTTGGGAGGCCTAAGTGAGAGGGTCGTTTGAACCCAAGAGTTCCAGCCTTCAGTGAGCCATGAACGTGACAGATCCACAGAGCAATACCTTGTCTCTAAAAACAAAAAACAAAACCCCAAACACCCAGCATTTTGTATTTGGATACGATACTGTATTAGTTTCAGTACAGTATTCAGTATTGCTGTTGTATCAAGTTACCACACATTTAGTGGTTCAAAACAACACAAATTTGTTCTCTTACGGTTCTGGAGGAGAAAGTCTGAAATCATGGTGTTGGCAGGGCTGGCTGCCTCTGGAGGCTCCCCAAAAGAACCCGTTCCCTTGCCTTGTCCAGCTTCTAGAGACGCCTGCACCCCTTGGCTCACAGCCCCTTCCTCGCATCACCCTGACCCTGCTTCATCCTCACTGCTCCTTCTCTGATTTTCTTCCTGCTGCCTTCTTCTTATAAGGACCTTGTGGTAACCATTAGGGCTCCCTGGATCATCTAGGACCATCTCTCCATCTCCAGATGCTTCACTCCATCCCATGTGTGAAGTTCCTTTTGTCATAGAAGGTGGCATGCATGGGTTCTAAAGATAAGAACATGGGCACCCTTGGGTGGGGTGGGCATTATTCAGCCTGCACAGACACTGAGAGTGTACCTTGTTGATGCCCCTTCCAGATCGTCCCTGAAATCATAAATATTCCTGCAATAAGTACAACTCTTCTGTTCCTTGGTCGGTGGTAGTAAGATTTCCATTCTCCCGGTTTGCTCAGGACTGTTCTAAACCATGCCTGTTGTCCTGGTGTAATTGACTTGCTTATCTAATTAATTAAAACCAAAAATTGTATTTTATTATGGTGTACAACAGACATTTTGATATATGTATACATTGTAGAGTGGCTAAACCAACTTAATTACTTCACATATCACTTCTTTGTGATAAGAACACTTAACCATTATGTAATGTCCTTCTTTGTCTCTTTTGATCTTTGTTGCTTTAAAGTCTATTTTATCAGAGATAAGAATTGCAACTCTTGCTTTTTTTTGCTCTCCATTTGCTTGGTAGATCTTCCTCCATTCCTTTATTTTGAGCCTTTGTGTATCCTTGCATGTAAGATGGATTTCCTGGATACAGCACACTGATAGGTTTTGGCTTTTTATCCAATTTGCCAGTCTGTGTCTTTTGATTGGGGCATTTAGTCCATTGACATTTAGGGATAGTATTGTTATGTGTGAATTTGATACTGTCATTTTGATGCTACCTGGCTGTTTTGTTGGTTAGTTGATGCAGATTCTTGACTGTATTGATGCTCTTTTACCATTTGGTATGTTTTTGGAGTGGCTGGTACCGGTTGTTCCTTTATATGTGTAGAGCCTCTTTCAGGAGTTCTCGTAGAGCAGGTTTGGTGGTGATCAAATCTCTGAGTACTTGCTTGTTTGCAAAGGATTTTATTTTTCCTTCACTTATGAAGCTTAGTTTGGCTGGATAGGAGATTCTGGGTTGAAAATTCTTTTCTTTAAGGATGTTGAATATGGGCCCCCAATCTCTTCTGGCTTGTAGGGTTTCTGCTGAGGGATGTGCTGTGAGTCTAATGGGCTTCCCCTTGTGGGTAACCCAACCTTTCTCTCTGGCTGCCCTTAGCATTTTCTCTTTCATTTCAACCCTGGTGAATCTGATGATTATGTGCCTTGGGGTTGCTCTTCTTGAGGAATATCTTTGTGGTGTTCTCTGTATTTCCTGGATTTGAATATTGGCCTGCCTTGCTAGGTTGGGGACGTTTTCCTGGATAATATCCTGAAGAGTATTTTCCAGTTTGGATTCATTCTCTTCATCACATTCAGGTACACCTATCAAACGTAGATTAGGTCTTTCCATTCAGGACATAGGCGTAGGCAAGGACTTCATGACCAAAATGCCAAAAGCAATGGCAACAAAAGCCAAAATAGACAAATGGGACCTAATCAAACTCCACAGCTTCTGCACGGCAAAAGAAACAGTCAGTAGAGTGAATCGGCAACCAATAGAATGGGAAAAAATTTTTGCAGTCTACCCATCTGACAAGGGGCTGATATCTAGAATTTACAAAGAACTAAAACAGATCCACAAGAAAAAAACAAACAAGCCCATTCAAAAATGGGCGAAGGATATGAACAGACACTTTACAAAAGAAGACATATAGGAGTCCAACAAACATATGAAAAAATGCTCATCATCAATGGTCATTAGAGAAATGCAAATTAAAACTACATTGAGATACCATCTCACACCAGTTAGAATGGCGATCATTAAAAAACCTGGAGACAACAGATGTTAGAGAGGATGTGGAGAAATAGGAACACTTTTACACTGTTGGTGGGTGTGTAAATTAATTCAACCATTGTGGAAGACAGTGTGGCAATTCCTCAATGACCTAAAAATAGAAATCCCATTTGACCCAGCAATCCCATTACTGGGTATATATCCGAAGGATTATAAATCATTCTACTATAAGGACACATACACATGAATGCTCATTGCAGCACTGTTTACAATAGCAAAGACCTGTAACCAACCCAAATGCCCATTGATGATAGACTGGATAGGGAAAATGTGGTACATATACACCATGGAATATTATGCAGCCATCAAAAACGATGAGTTCACGTCCTTTGTAGGGACATGGATGTACCTGGAAACCATCATTCTCAGCAAACCAACACAAGAGCAGAAAATCAAACACCGTATATTCTCACTCATAGGTGGGTGTTGAACAATGAGAACACATGGACACAGGGAGGGGAGCACTACACACGGGTCCGTTGGGGGGAAATGGGGGAGGGATGGGGAGGTGGGGAGGTGGGAAGAGATAGCATGGGGAGAAATGACAGATACAGGTGAGGGGACGTAAGGTAGTAAACCACACTGCCATGTGTGTACCTTTGCAACAATCTTGCATGTTCTTCACATGTACCCTAAAACATAAAATTCAATTAAAAAAAGAAAAAAAAATTTAAAACCGAAAGAAAAAGAACACTTAAAATCTATTCTCTTGCAATTTTTAAGAATACCACATATTACTATGAACTGGAGTCACCACGATGTGTAATAGATCTCTTGAACTCTGGAATAATTTTTTTTAAGTTATCCTGATTGTATTTAATCATGATTAAAATTATCAAAAGCATCCTCCCCTTTTCCCTTTCAAAAGTGTTCCAGGTCTGGACAACAACTAGAGTTGTATCAAGTTACCACACATTGGAGGGTCATGAATATTCAAAGTGGGGAAACTGAGAGGCCCTCCTTATGCAGGGATTGATGGGAGAGTCCCCGCAGCAGAGGGGGATGAAACTGTGTTTCTTTGCAGAAGCATGGCTGAAGCCTCTGCAGAAGTTCTCTCTGTAAAGTTAAGTCACTCCGCTGGGTCCTGGACCCCCAGGCTCACCCACAGCAGCTGGTACACCTCAGACTTCCACGCTGGAGGACTTTCCAGAAAGGGTCCTGCTGCCCATACAAAGCCAGCTGAGCAGAGACCAGGGAACCTTTTAGCCAGCTGCCTTTCTATTGCGTTGTCATAGAAAAGAGATTGACTTGAGCAACTCCCTAAACTCCCCTTTAAAATGGCGACGAATAATGAGTTGCTTTGGTAAGGACTGGGAAAAGTATAAATGAAAAGCTAACAAAGCGACCAGGACAAAAGTGAGTTCTAAAGCAAGGTTGTTATTGAGATGTGAGATTTGGGGGAGTCAAGGGAACCAGTAACTTATTCTAATGCTATTTTTATGCTGTTGAGGAAAAGAAAATATAATTGCAGAGACTGAATGAATAGTGCGATATAACTTTTGTTTTGTTTTGTGCTTCAGGTGCAGAAAAAGAAACTCACTTCTGAGTCTCTTCCCTGGGGCCTTTGGAGATAGACCCTGAAGTCAGAGTCTCCTGCAGTGCTTCAGGAAACCCAAGATACAGGTACGAAATGAAGGTGCACTTTCCCGGACCTGAGAGAAAACCAGGAAACACAGTGGCTCCGTCTTGGGATTCTCTGCTGTCCCTGCTCCACTCTCCCCAGCTTCTGGGTGGATCCAGCCTGCCTGGAGCTTCTCTCCTGAACTTTTTCTGTTCTTCCTTTGCACACGAGAATAGCACAGTTGTCTGCAGAATCCTGGGTGTTAGCCCTTGCGATATATGCCTTTCCCCTCAAGTTGGGTCCATTCCCCACAAGGCCCCACCAGAGAAACTTTCATTCCATCAACCTGCCGGTCAGGCACACGCAGTGGCTGCTTCGGTTTGCCCGAGGCTGGATTGCAGTCACACAGTCGTTGAGGCCAGTGATCCTCTTTGGATACACTTTTCTTGTCAGAGAGCCCCTTTATTAGCTTTCAAAACAGAATTACCATTTCCCAAGATGAATTCATTCCAGACAGTGTCATGGGAAACAATCACCGTCTGGGCTCTGCTTTTCAAGGGCAGAGGACGGGAGAGCTGGGGCAGCTTTCAGGACTGCATAGACAGAGAAATGATTCACTTTATGGCAAGTGTCAAATGGCGATCAGACCCCCTTAAAGATTTGAGGGCATGGCTGCCACACATTGCTTTCAAGGCTGCTAGGTCTAAGATCTGGGATTCTATACCAGCTTGCTGTGCTCTCAGAGATGTCAGGCGACAGTGGAGATAGGCTTGGGGGAGGTCGGTACCATTGGCCTCCACCAAAGCCTCCCCTCCCTGCTCATGCACCCAACTCCTGACATCAAGAGGAATAGTCTGATTCTCCTCCCCTTGTATCCAACCTGGCCTAAGCAACCTGCTTCACTAATGGAAAGTAGTGGCATTAATATATTCTGGGACTTCAAGACTAGGCATAGCACTGCCTAGATTTGTTGGAATGCTTGCTTTTGGGAGCTCTGTCTCAGAGCCCAGAGGTCTACTGGTGCAGAGTATCTGGTCAGCAGCCCCAGCTGAGCTCCCAGCCAAGCATGTGCATTAGCCAGCCCAGCTCTGGAGACTTCAGATGACTGAAGCCCCAGCTGACATCCATCTGCCTCCACACGAGAGATCCCAACAGAGAAATGCCTGGGTGAGCCCAGTCCACCCACAAAGCCGCGAGAGACATACAAGCTGCCCTGGGTTGTGATGCAGCAGCAGATGGCCAGGACGGACCGTGATGGGGTAGGCAGGTGCTGTTGTCTGGCTATTTGTCTGTAAGTTTACAGAATGGACCACAGCTCCACCGCGTTGGTGGTTCCGTTTCCAGACATGACACAGTCAGCAGGGGTAGGCCTCCTGACTCAGTGGTCTCAGACACCTTGGAAACCTCCAGGTGTCTAAAACCACAGGCTGAATTTTGGAAGGGCTGACTTGGCCTCTTAACTACCTCAGTCCCGTCGGCTGTCTTGAATCAGTAGGGTTTTCTGAGCTCTTGTAATGAAGAAGGATTGCCAGGTAGCATTTGGTTCAGGGAAAGGAGATTTGCAACCTAGTGGCCAAAGATACTAAGCAAAGAACTGGCTCAAGAAGGCTGAGAGGCTTTAGAAAATGATCTGCTGACAATACAGTCCTTTTCCTGTATTGTTTTCAGCTTTACCTGAGAAGCTTAACTTATTAGTAGATATTCTATAAATATCACTTACAGTAATTAAGTAACAGAGATTGGACACATCTCAACAGTGTAATGATAGCCTCTGCATTCATAATATTTGCACACAGTATCCACAGCATTTCAGGGGAGAAAACAAATTAATCTGTTGGCTTTAAGCATTTAACAAATTACATAATACGTATGTGGATTAGCTGACTTCATTAATGTTTGAGTTGAAAACCTCAGCTCCCATCGCTTTAAATGCTTACAATTGAAAGCTGCACATAACTTAAATGGGAAATTGACCCTGCAGTCACTGAAGTAACTCCTGAAGGGTAAATCGTTCAAGACATGGAAGCTGCGTGTCAAGGAAAGAACAGAAGAGTATGTAAAACTATATAGGGCTCTTCAGTAAGGGAATGTTCTTGTTTGCTGTGAGCTGGCCCCATGGAAGGGAGTGACAGCTGTCAGTCACATCCACCTGGTCACAGGAGAGGGACATTCGCAGGAGGTGTGCTCAGCTCACTTCTATCAGGGTCTGAAGCTCCCTGTCAGGTGTGGTGAGTACCATTACTCACTCCAGCAGTTTCAGAATGCGGGGCATGGCTCCTGGTTTTTCCTTTTTCAAGTGGGGCCAGAAGATGGGGCCTTCTGACAGAGGCCCATCTGCCCTGCCTCCACACTAAAGGCCTTGTTGGCATTAACTGAGATCATGTGACTGTCCAGTGAGTTCTAACAATAGATTCTTGTTCTGGGTGCCGTATTAGCCGGCAATCTAAATTTGTGATTGGAGCTGGGAGAATGCACCAGGAATTCAGGATAGTTAAGACTTCCGGGACATGATGTCTTCATAAAGCAAAGCTATCCAAATTAGAGGGTCTGGAGCTTCACGGTAAGAAAGCTTGCTCTCTGGGCTCGATCTCTGTGATTTTACTGCTCCCATGCACAGCAGGAAGCTCAAACCACCCCTCGGCCCTGGGCTCTCCTCGGATGATTTCACCCATTTAGTCTTAAAGGGGCAGAGAACTTCTTAGAGCTTGGGTTTTACTTTTAGCTTGGCCACTCCTTTGGCTATAAGATCTTAGGACAATCTCAAAAGGTTTCTGATCTCAGTTTCATCAGTTGGAAAATAAGATTTTTTTACTAGACGATTTCCAGCTTCTTCCAACCCTGATATCCATTTTGGTTTTGTTTTGCTTTGTTTTTCTGGTCTGTTAGAACATCTATTAAAATGTACTTAATTGGTAATATTAGCTGCAGACTTATTTATGTAGTTATCTTTATTAAGGCATCATTGACTAATGCAAATTGTATATACTTACAGTGTACAACACAATGTTTTGAGAGATGCAAACGTTGTGAAAGGATTAAATCAAGCCAATTAACATATCCATCACCTTACATATTTACCAATTTTTTGCTGGTGGGAACGTTTAGAATCTACCCTCTTCTTAACATTTAATAAAAGAGCCATAAGTCAGTGAGGTGATGGATTAATTATCTTGTTTTAATCTTTCTTTCTTTTTTTTTTTTTAAAGACAAGGTTTCACCATGTTGGTCAGGCTGGTCTTGAACTCCCAACTTCAGGTGATCCACCTGCCTTGGCCCCCAAAGTGCTTGGATTACAAGCATGAGCCACCAAGCCCGGCCTGTGTTAGTCTTTCTTAATCTTTCCGCAATGTATACTCAGATCAAACATCACATTGTTATACTCCATAAGTATACACATTTATTATTTGTCTGTTAAAAACAAATACATTTATAATAAAAGATCTACTCTCAGCAATTTTCAAGTAGACGATACAGTATTATTAACTGTAGTTGCCCAGAATGTATTCATCCCACGTAACTGCAAGTGTGCAACCTCTGCCATCATCTCCCGAGACCCGATCCCCCAGGCCCTGGTAACCATTCTACTCTCTGCTTCCATGAGTTCAGCATTTTCTGATTCTGCATATCAGTAAGATCATGTCCAAAGAAAATGCTCTGGTATTTTATGCTTCTGTTATCATTTCCTGCTTCATCCATCCTCTCACTCGCCTTTCCTTTCGTTTAGCTTGGTAAGTTTAGGAGGGGTATCATCTCCCTCGCCTTTTCATCTATCCCTTCTGCTTTTTTCTTTAGACCAATATTCATCTTTCCTCCCTACCCCCTGGGTCAGATTATTTCATTGTAGGGTTTTTCCTTGTGTTTTCTTGAACTGCTTCCTCCTGCATGAACTAGTCCCCAAGCTAAAAGGGACTAAGTTTTGACCCTTTCCTAGTCCCAAGAGATTGCACCATGTACTCCAATGCTTTCTGAACAGATTGCTCTTTATCTTTTATTTTGGAAAATTAGCTTAGGTTATATTAAATGCTTAAGAGCACACGATGGGCCTGTCTGCATGTAAAACGTTAATGAGGCTTCTGAGAAGGCTGAGAGTATTTGTCTTTTTTTGCCCCAGGCACTATTGAAACATTTAGTAAGAGTGAGCTCTAAAAAGTGCAATATTTTCCCACCCGTTTTGCCAAAAATTTAATTTACAAAACTTTGGTCTTACGTAATATCTACTGAGCTTACCTGAACACAGTTCTCAAAATAGGAGGGAGGCTAAGCAAAATAAACAGTATAAAAAGCTTCAGTGTGATTTCATAACAGGTTTTTTTTTTCATCTTATGTTAAGTTCCAGAGACTCCACTTTCTTCAAGTTGTTCTTTCTCAGCCCAACAGGGGGAAAAAAAAATGTAGTTGCATAAATGTGCTCCAGCCTCATTTTAAACTATTCATTGATGTCAATTTCTCTCACCCCAGACTTCTCAGCATTTCTAGCTAGTAGGCAAATTGAGGGATGCCAGTTTCACTTTTTCTTTGTTCTTGTCTCTTCCTTGCTGATAGGATCCGTGGTAACAGGAGCCCTCAAGGGGAAGAACATGATAATCCTGGTGTCTGGAGAATGAGAGGGACTTAATGGTAGTAAACGCTCAAAGCAACCTTGTGACTATATACTGCTGAGGTCACTTCACCATCAGTTTGGTGGCTGTGCATGAGGAATGTGTGTTCAATGATGAAAACAAAAATGGAAGTTTTCCTGGAGTCTGTGGCAGGGGCTGGTCATTGTCTGTGTTGCACTCATTCCCACACTGTTGCTAACACAAGTCCAGTCATTCTGGAAGAAGATAAGCCCAGATACTTACTTTTCTAGCCTCCCTTATAAGTAGAGGTGACACATTTGTCACAGTGACAGATATGTCATGGCTAAAGCCAACTACACATAAGTATCAATCTACTGGATCTCTGAGAATGCTGCCTCTCTCCCAATAAAGGGACAGATATGGCTGGAGTCGTTTTTTCCTTCTTCTTAGTGCTTTAAATATGAATGTATTGATCAAAGCTGTAGCAACCTGGCATTACTGAGCTGCTGAACCAACAGTAGCAATTGTTTAGATCAAAACTTCTTATATTGTTGAAAACGAAGCCTTTCTTTTTAAGCCCCTCTAGTTGAGTTTTCTGCCTCTTGCAGCGAAGAGCTTTCCTAGCTGATAGATTCTCTCCCACATACTTTATTATAAATGAATAGATTCCCACCTTCTGCTCTTCCTCCTGCTGCTGACACGAACACGCTTCTGTTCATTTGTTGTGATCGCCATTTCTGGAGATCTATGTGTCTGTCAAGAGTCCATCCAAATATCATGGATTAGAACATGCTTAGAGAAGAGAGTGATTATCTGCGTGGGAAAAGGTTTTGCTCAGGGATGAATTGCACGTTCCCACGGTGAGAAGCAGGGAGCACTTGACTCTCTGCTCACACCAGGCCTTCTTCTCCTTCCTGTTCACTGCCTGCTACTTTCGAGATTATCGTTAAGTTTGCTCATTTAATTGTCATAGTTTGACATGGTTGGGCTTGAAAATCATGGCTTTTTCCTTGTTCCAGACAAGAACCAGTCATCCTTCATCCTTTATCTGCCACTCCTGCTAATAAGTTAGCAGAGTTTACATAACCCACAGTCGGGTAGTTTATACTGGGCATCATTAAACACTATTATGCAGCTCTGTTTCTTGGCATCAGCACATATTCTTCCAGGTGGAATTTTCCTTCTGTTTCTTCGTGTGGGAGGTGGAAAAATATGAGGTTCTCTTCTGGATGACATTAGAAAAAAGTGTAGGAAGTTGGTAAAAGTTGCTTCAATAAATGCCCGATAGCAGCTAACAAGGAGAGGCCGTTCCCTAAACGGCAGGTATTGTGCTAAGCATTCACCATCCATTATCCCATTTAATCATTAGAGTATTCCTAGGACATAGGTACCGCTACCTTTCTCACTTGATAGACGGGAGAAAAGAGGCTATGGAGCATTCGATTGGTCCCTTATTGACTTAGTTAGGGGTCTGTCCGTGCTGTAAACAGCATCTGTGTTGCAAAACGTACAGTAAGAGATAGATCACAGTCCTTAGTCTAAACTTTCTCAGATTTTAAGAGGATCTTGGAGTCTAAAATAACCAAGCAGGGCAGAAATATATGACCTGCTGGTTAGTGTACTTAAGCTTTAAGGTTCTCAAATCACTGAATTTTTACCATGGTAGTTAGGAGGCAAAGGTTTATGACCCGCAAGATTAATTTGTCCCAGTTTTCTTGAGTCCTACATGATTTAAGTGATTCATCCAGGTTTAATTGCCAGCCATCATTGAGGCCAGGTTCTACCGTGGGGCTGAGTATTCATTCCTGTTTCTGTTTTCTTACCAAAACCACTCTGGGCTTTGCCCGCGTGGCTGCGGTTCTCAAAGTGTGGTCTGCAGACTCCAGAAATTCTCTGTCCTTTTTGCCATCACACTGATGGTGCCAAAGCAGTGTGTGCAAAACTGTGGGCATCTCGGCAGGAACAAAGCTGGCAGCAGTGACAGCCTGCGTGGTCCTTGTACCTCTCCATACACACCCCTTGGGAAACAAATGAGCAAATAGAAACAGTTTCACTTCGGAATGTCCCGGATGAAGGAGAAAAAATAATCGATGGCATTTCATCTCAGGCCTGGACAGGTCCTCTTCCAATTTGTGTGATGGAAGCAGAGGGAGCACCAAGCATGTCTGTTGCCCACCTGGGTGCAACAGGCACCTCCAGGAAGAGTTCTCCTGGGACCCAGTTGAGAACCAGACTCCCGATGTTTGAATGGCATGATATTTTTACATGCAGGAACAACAGGCATAGGTATGCATGTGTCTTTATAGCAGAATGATTTATATTCCTTTGATTATATACCCAGTAATGGGATTCTGGGTCAAATGGTAATCCTGCTTTGAGTTCTTCGAGAAATTATCAAAGTGCTTTCCACAATGACTGGACCAATTTACATTTCTACTAGCAGTGTAGAAGCATTCCCTTTTCTCCACAACCTCACCAGCCTGTTATATTTTGACTCTTTAATAATGGGTACACTGGATAAAGAAAATGTGGCATATATACACCATGGGATCTTATGCAACCACAAAAAAGAATGGATCATGCCCTTTGCAACAACGTGGATGGAGCTGGAGTCCACTATTCCAAGCAAACTAACACAGGAACAGAAAACCAAATATGCTTTCACTTATAAGTGGGAGCTAAACATCGAGTACATATGGACGCAAACAAGGGAACAACAGACGGGTACTTAGGAGTGGAGGCTGGGAGGAGAGTGAGGATAAAAAAAACTGGCTGCTGTGCTCATTACCTTTTGCTTACATTATCATTTTGGTAACAAATAATCTGTACACCAAACCCCTGCTACATGCACTTTACCTATATAAGGAAACTGCACATGTATCCCTGAAACTAAAATTCAAGTTTTAAAAAAGAACAACCTACAAAAACGCTTTGATTACTTGAACGTGAAGATGTGACAGATATTTTCCTGAAAATGAAGGAAATGAGCCTGTTAGTTTAAGGAGGAGACCTCTCTTTATTGCCAGTGATAAACTTTGAGTTTTGAAGAAAAGACTAGAATGTTGGAAAACTTTTATCCATCACTGTTAGCTTTTTAGCTTCCCAATGCATAAAGATTTTTTTCTGATGAAATCAGTAATAATGTTAATGAAAGCCATTTTTAGAGTATTGTACAATGGAATTTTTCATTTGGAAGATCTATATAGTGCAGGGGACCCATATGTTTTAGATGGCCCATATTATAAAAATCACACAAGAGAGACCAATGGATTTTAAGGTAACAGAATATAAAACGTTCTTTGGGTGCTTTCAGATTCCACCTTGCAACCAATCTTTAAGAAACTACCAGTTGTTTAGTTTCGATATAGTATCAAAGAAGAATATCCACAATTATCTAGAAAGGCCTTGAAAATACTTCTCCTTTTGCAACTGTATATTTACACACATGCAAGGATTTTTTTTTTTCATATTCTTGAACCAAAACAATATGAACTTTGCAAAATACTGGGTGCAAAGCTGATATGAAAATCCCATACTAAGCCGGATATGAAAGAGATTTATGAAAATGTGAAACAATGCCACTTGCCGTGTTAAATTTTTGTTTTGGCAAATGTGATGAATTTATTATTTATTTTGTATACACACACACACACACACACACACACATACACACACTAGCTCTAGCTCTTTGTGGGGCCCAAAGGATTTTTAAAAGTTCTGAGTTCAAGAAGTTTGAAAGTGATTGAGAGAATTGGTGGAGGACCCCACAGGGGTACCTAGTTCCCTTTCTGTTTTCTCACCAAAACCACTGGTAGTTGAAGAGTAGGAATGGATAGACTTCAAAATATTATCTTTTCGATGTTACCCATGTGGAGTTTTGATTCCTTTGGGCACTGGTATGAGAAGGTCTGAAATTTCCTCCTGGGGTCGTTAACCAAAAAATATCTGAGACAGGTCTCAGTCAATTTAGAGGTTTATTTTGGCAGGGTTAAGGACCATGGCCTGTGACACAGCCTCAAGAAGGCCTGAGAATATGTGCCCAAGATGGCTGGGTAGCAACTTGGTTTTTTATACTTTAGGGAGATAGGAGTTACAGAAAAAGACATAAATCAATATGTGTAAGGTGTACATTGGCTCAGCCCAGAGAGGCAGAGGCTTTCAGGTCTTAGGTGAATTCAAAGATTTTCTGATTGACAATTGTTTGAAAGAGTTAAGCTGGAGCTTAAGGGTGTTAGTTCATTCTCATGCTGCTAGAAGGGCATTCTCAAGACTGGCTAATTTATAAAGGAAAGAGGTTTGGTTGACTCACAGTTTTGCATGGCTAGGGAGATCTCAGGAAACTTCTAATCACAGCAGAAGAGGAAGTAAACACATCCTTCTTCACATTATGGCAGGAAAGAGAAATACAAAGCAAAAGAGGGAAAAGCCCCTTATAAAACCATCAGATCTTGTGAGAACTCACTCGCTATCATGAGAAAACCACCCCCATGATTTAATTACTTCCTACTGGTTCCTCCCATGACATGTAGAGCTTATGGGAACTACAATTCAGGATGAGATTTGGGTGCAAACACAGTGAAGCCATATCATTCTGAACAGGGTCTGCCCCTGGTTTTCCCCAATCTCATGTCCTCACATTTCAAATCACAATCATAACTTCCCAACAGTCCCCCAAAGTCTTAACTCATTCCAGCATTAACCCAAAAGTCCAAGTCCAAAGTCTCATCTGAGACAAAGTAAGTTCTGTCTACTAGCCTGCAAAATTAAAAGCAAGTTAGTGAGTTACTTCCTAGATACAATGTAGGTACAGGCATTGGATAAATGCTCCCATTTCAAGGGGAGAAACTGGCCAAAACAAAGGGGCTACAGGCCCCCTCCAAGTTCAAAATCCAATAGGAAAATCACTAAACAGAGTTCCAAAATGATCTCCTTTGATGCCATGTCTGACATCAAGGTCACACTGATGCAGGAGGTGGGCTCCCATGGAGCTCCACCCCTGTGGCTTTGCAAGGGCACAGCCCTCCTGCTGGCTGCTTTCACAGGCTGACTGTTGAGTGTCTGCAGCTTTTCCAGATGCATGCTGCAAGCTGTCAGTGGATCTACCATTCTAGGGTCTGGAGGACAGTGGCCCTCTTCTCACAGTTACATTAGACAGTGCCCCAGTAGGGACTCTGTGTGGGGGCTCCAACCCCTTCCATACTGCCCTAAAGGAGATTCTTTCCCTTCCATACTCCCTAGAAGTGGTTCTCCATGAGAGCTCTGCCCCCTGCAGCAAACTTCCACCTGGACATCCAGATGTTCCCACACATCCTTTGAAATTTAGATGGAGGGTCCCATACCTCAGTTCTTGACTTCTGTGGACCCACAGGCCCAGGAACAGGCCAGGTGTAAGCTGCCAAGTCTTGGGCCTTGCACCCTCTGAAGCAACAGCTTGAGCTGTACCTTGGCCCCTGTTATCCACTGCTGGAGCTGAAGCAGCTAGGATACAGGATGCCATGTCCTGAGACTGCATAGAGCAGGGGGGCCCTGGTTCCATCCCATAAAACCATTTTTCCCTCCTAGGCCTCCAGGCCTGTGATGGCAAGGGCTGTCACCAAGGTCTCTGACATGCCCTGGAGACATTTCCTCCATTGTCATGGTGATTAACATTTGGCTCCTCATTACTTATGCAGATTTCTGTAGCTGGCTTGAATTTCTTCCCAGAAAATGGGTTTTTCTTTTCTATCACATCATCAGGCTGCAAATTTTCCAAACGTTTATGTTTTGTTGCATGCTTTGCAGCTTAGAAATTTATTTTGCCAGATACCCTAAATCATCTCTCTCAAGTTCAAAGTTTCACAGATCTCTAGGGAAGGGGCAAAATACTATCAGTCTCTTTGTTAAACCTTTTCTCCAGTTTCCAAGAAGTTCCTTATCTCCATCTAAGACCACCTCAGCCTGGACTTCATTATCCATATCACTATTAGCATTTTTGTCAAACCCATTCAATAGGCCTCTAGGAAGTTCTAAACTTTCCCACATTTTTCTTTTTTCTTCTGATGCCTACAAACTGTTCCAACCTCTGCCTGTTACCCAGTTCCAAAGTCACTTCCACATTTTTGGGTATCTTTATAGCACTGTCCCACTAGCTGATACCAATTTGCTGTATTAGTCCATTCTCACACTTCTATAAAGGACTGCTCAAGACTAGGTAATTTATAAAGGAAAGAGGTTTAATTGACTCACCGTTCCACATGGCTGGGGAGGCCTCAGGAAGCTTACAATCATGGTAAAAGGGGAAGCAAACACTTCCTTCTTCACATGATGGCAGGAAAAAGAATTGCCAAGTAAAAGTGGGGAAAGCCCCTTATAAAACCATCAGATCTCATAAGAACTCACTTACTATCACAAGAACAGCAGCAGGTGGGTAACTGCCCCCACGATTCAATTACCTCCCACTGGGTCCCTCCCATGACCTGTTAGGATTTATGGGAACTACAATTCAAGATGAGATGTGGGTGGGGACACAGCCAATCATATCATAAGGCAGGGTTCTTGTCACGTAGATGAAGCCTTCAGGTAGCAGGCTTAAGAGAGAATAGACTATGAATGTCTCTGATCTAACCTTAAAAGGTGTCAGACTCTCTAGAAAAGACCTAGTAAGAGAAGGAGATTATCTACAGAATGCAAATTTCCCTCACAACGGGCAAGTTTGCAGAGCCAAATGTCAAATAAATAGATTGTGAGGTAAAACCCTTTTATTTTCTTCAGTGCCTGCTATCTGATATGTGATGCTCTACCAGAGTCAGGTTGGAATTTGGTGTCTTATTGCTACAAAAAATCTGTTCTGTCAGTCTTAAGGTCTCCGAATTCTAATGCTGGCTAGTTTTGTCCAAACTCCAAAAGGAAGAGGGTATGTATAATGAGGGATGTCTGACTTCCCTTCTTTCCATTATGGCCTGAGCTAATTTTTGAGGTTTCTTGGGGTCCTCTTGGCTAAGAGGGGCTCCATTCTGTTGCTTGGGGTGCATTCAGTTGCTTAGCCTTCTATTTTTGGTTTATAGGATCCAAATCCTCTCCACAGGATACCTCAATTAGCCAAGAACACAAACACACACGTTGAACCCTGGTTCTCTTTGTCCTTGAGCTAATGTGGTGGACCCCAGCAGAGTTATTTACCTTGGGGAACATCAGATCCACTAGTGGAATTGGTGGAGTCAAAATGCTCATGTCCAGGTTTTACTACTGGAAAATTCTGACTCAGAAGGTCTGGAACTTCTTAGTGCTTTTTCTTCATCAGTAAAATGGGGATAAGAGAGCCAGTTGTGGGCATCTGTTTCCTACTCTAGTTCGGTAGTGTTTTATCCTTAGCTGGAAATATTCTATAGCAGGAGTATTTATACCACATAAAATGGCAAATGCTAGGAATAAGGTACTTGGGGTTTTTTAGAGCCAATTATTAAATATTTACCAGCTTGTGACCACAGCTTAACTCTTATTATATTGCAGAGAAATTAAAATAATGCACTTAACCAGTACCTTACAATAGATTAAGCGCTCAGCAAAAGCTAGCCGCTGTCATTATGGCTACTATTTTGCAGGTCCATTGGCAATTTTTATATATACCAACATTTGAGAATCATTATTTTGGTAGAAAAGGATCTGTTAGTTTTTGTCAAGAGCATGCAATTCCTCAATAATTGAAACACAGTTTTAAGGCATCCTCATATCAGCTTTCTTCACAGTCCTCGACTTCTGGAATGAGAAGTCACATACAAATGGTACTGGTACATCTAGACTGAACTAGCTTTCCTTTTGAACAAAGGGTTCCTGTTCCCACTTAGGAAAGGGCTCCCAGCCTGCGGCCATTCCATGGCTTATACAGCGATCATGTTGCTGTCCAAAATCTAACAGGACCCCTGCATTTCTCTGTTTTATGTACTGAATAAAAATGGCTCCTCTTTCTTCTTTTTAAAAGAAGAAAGGGGTGGGTCTGGGTAATAACTCCTTTTTGGGTGAGTGGAAGTGGGGAATGTTACCAGAGGCAAAGGTCTTTGTAGAAGGAGGAGAAAAGTCACAGAAAAGAGATTCACAGACACTAATGTGAGGACAAGCTAGGGCAGCAAACCCACTGGCCAAGGATGTAAACACACTCTTTTTCCTCATCAAGACAAAAAAATTCACAAATGACAACCTGATTTTGTTGTCAAAGTTCTCCCACCTCTGAGAGAGTCTTCTTGTCCCAGGGTCATTCTGGCTTTTCCTGGCCACCAGGTTATCATGCTCATTCATGGTGAGGCTACGAAAAGGGCCTACGACATTCATTCTCCATAGGACAATGAAAACTTCTCCCAAGGGTTTATTCACGTTCAGAAATATCTCAAGCAGGGAAGCTCCCACTACTTTCTTTTGGAGGCAATTATAATATCCTCAGAGTTGCAGCATTACAAATCTTGGCTTGAAATCAGCGTAGATATTTTCTTCCCATTTTACTTCTTGAGCCAGAAGAATTGGTCTTTTGAAAATGTTCAAGTCTCTGAATTTTGTGCATAGTATTACAATGAACAGGACTTCACTTTGTTTTTTCAAGGCAAAATGAAGTTTTTTGGAATTTATACTTTGACATGGTTACTTCAAGGGTCTGAAAGACCCTTGTAGAGTCACAGAGCCATGGGACTCAAGACACTCCTAGGTTTTATCTAGGTCAGAACTTTGCCTCCAAGCACAAAAAGCTTCTGACATAAATGGTTATCTTATCCATCAGACTTTCCTAGGAACCAGTGCAGAAATTTGTTCAGTGGTTTATTGCCAAGGTTGACAAACTTGTTTAAGTTTCGCTTATGACTGATCTTAGGTAGATTTGATTTAAATCTTTTTGATTGAGTTAAATCAGTTTTCATTTAGAAGAAGGAGGAAGAGGACGGCAAAGAAGATGGAAAGCACACCATACATTTAAATATAGTGCATATTTGATTGCTTTTTTCAGATTAATTTTGCACTTAAATGAGGAAGCATAGTTTTAATTTGGTTTATGAGTGCATGGTTACTAATTGAAATGCATACTTGTCAAGTCATTACAAGGAGAAATGTCTCTAATTAAACATATTAATCATAGATTTAGAGAGGATATTTTTGCACTCTGTGTTATAAGTGTAGAAAAAGGACAGCCACTGTCACATTTAAACAATACATGTATAAACTATTTTGCTTAAGGAAGAATTAGTAAGCTTGTATATTCTGTATAGTTTCCTCATGTTTATTTTTATAAAAACAGCATATGGACTTTTAATCTGTTTCACATTTCTAAATGTTAAATATAATTCTTTAAAATAAAATTCAAATGGGCTTTCTTCCAGGTCAACAAATAAATATATGATGATGAATTATGTAGTTAATTCAGCCTTTTCCTTTCTCTTCATCTCCTGTTTTGTCTTTGGACAAAGACAAAAGGAAAGCAAAGAAAGACAAATTTGCCTATTTATCAAACCGTTGCATACTTTTTGCAATTTTCCTTAAATCAATTCAAAAGAAGAAAATGTTTCTACAGCTGTAGAAGAAGTTTCTGAGGTTAAAATGATCATCACTTCAATAAGTGTTGATGGCTACAGGGGCTTAAACATCGTTCAATGGGTCCCTTGGGACTTTATTTTAAACTCAAGCACCCAACTCTGTTCGCAATAATCTTTCTTTGGTGCTAAACGTTCTTAAACTTGGACACCATGGGAACCTTTGACATCATTCCAGTGTAACTGTTTTTTTTCTTCATCATAGTTAAGGACATTAACATATTTGGAAGATGTTCAATAGAATGCTCTGGAAACAAGACTCAACAGTCCTATACTTTGTGTCAATCTTGCTTTGAATGTCCACGTGACTGTATCATGTTCTATTACAAATAGAAGTTCCTGTACACGAAGATCAATGTCAGCTTTAACATATCCTTAGCAAAAACTGTCTTTGAACACATTTATCAAACAAACATTTTGGCTTTTTTTGGTTAGAAAATTTATGTGTTTTCTGCACACTGTAAAGTTCTGCTCCTATTTTTTATTTAGCCATCAGCAGGAAATGTTCCCCAGCCTGATCTGACAGCAGGATTTCCCAGAGGCTCTCACTAAGCCAACATTCTTCTCCCTAGTGAGCCCTGTCCTCAGCAGATGTTTCTTCTGCTCCAAATCTTTACCGAGTCTCCTCTCACACTGCATGGGACCCTCTTGAGCTCCCACAGCTCCTGCAGGCTGGTCCTCAGCAATTGTGCTCTGTACCACTCCCCAGAAAACCACTCCACCGAGCCCAGCGAGTTCCCTCTGATTCTCACATACCTGACTTTCCTCCTTTGCCAGTGACTGATACACCAACATTGCTTCTCTAAACTGCCACTGTCTTTCTTACTCAAACCTTATTCAAGCACACTTAGACTTTATAGCAGAGTCATAATATGCATGTTTGTATGCACCTGTAGGGGTGAGCATGGCCCTAGGGAATGTGATGGAAGCTGTCAACCCTCCTCTCTGAGCACTGCTCGCAGAAACACAAATGCATGCACAAATGCTTGTAGACGTGTCACGTGTCTGTGGACTGCAGATTATCAATCCCTGTGTGAGAACCTGTACTTCAGAAAGGCGTAGGGCTGGCTAAAATAAGCCAACATCAAGCCAGTCCATGAAGGGAGACAGGGTGCTGTTCTTGTCTTTCATTTTATCTTATCCCTTGATGTTTTCCAAATACTCTGTTTTCTCAAATGTTTTACCTCAGTTTTGTCTCTCCAATTAGATGTTAAGTTCTTTAAAGGAAGAGACAAATGACCTTAGATGATAATACAAATCCCTTTAATTAAACAGGATACAGTAAATGTACTTGAACATTCATCAGTCAGAGCACATTACGATGAAACAGCAGGACATGCTAAAAATAGAACTACCCTTCCATCCAGCAGTCCCACTACTGGGTATCTACTGGAAGGAAAGAAATCATTATATCAAAAATATACCTGCACTCGTATGTTTATCTTGGCATTGTTCTCAATAGCACACATGAGATTGGCCTGAGTCCATCAATGGGTGATCACATAAAGAAAATGTGGTACATACACACCATGGTACATATATACTCATGTCTGAGTGCATACTACTCAGACACTGAAAATAATACCATGGTACATACCTACTCATGTCTGAGTACATACTGCTCAGACACTGAAAATAACACAATCATGTCTTTTGCAGCAAAATGGGGATGGTACTGGAGGCCATTATCTTAAGTAAAATAACTCAGAAATAAAGTCAAATGTGGCACGTTCTCACTCCTCAGTGGGAGCTAAATAATGTGTACACACGGATATAGAGAGTGGGATAATAGACTCTGGAAATTGGGAAAGGAGGGAGGATGGGTTGGGAGTGAAGGAAAAGAAATTACCTAATGGACACAATGTTCACTGTTCGAGTGACTGATACACTAAAAGCCCAGACTTCACCACTACACAACATATGTATGTAACACAATTTTACTTGTATCCCTTTCAATTTATACAATAAATAAATACATGTTTTGAAAAAGCAGGATGTATTGTGCTGCCTAAAGGGACAAGTTTTAGGTACCGGAGAGCACATGTTCCCTGAGGAAGCTGGATAGCTGAGGTAGTGTCATAATCTGCCTTCTCCACGGAGGCAGAGCAGAGATCCTCCCCCATCCTGCTCACAACTCCACGATGCCCTGCTAAGCTCCTGCTCTGCCAAGATGAGTGAGGATCCACCATCTACAGCAAGCATAGATGTCACAGGTAAGAGAGGAGACAGACAGAAGAAAGAGAAATAAAAGAAAAGAGAAGGAAAAGAGAGTACTTGGGGATGGCAGAGGGAGACTGAGTGGAGGTGTCTGGAGGGAGGGAGAACTGGGGGGGTCCCGTCAAAAAAGGGGCCACATTAGTGCCATGGCTTTCCAAATTCACGTTGCTTGGAATTTTTTGAGCAATTATTTATTCCTGCCTTTTGAGAATTTACCGTTGTCTACTTCTTTTGTGATTGACAGACATGGGAACTGCCCAGGTAGGTGGAAACACATGGTCAAGTTCGGTTTGCGTGTTAGCCACAAAGAGAAGCTGGTCATCCATTTGCTTAGCCTCAGAAAGGGTGAGATTTGATTATCGGTTTCTAGTCATCCTTACATTCTGATATTGCACCAAATTTCAAATAATATACGCATTTTATTTCACTATCAACTAATATTTTCATTTTTTCAGATCAACACTAACTTCTCTAACCAAGCTCTCTATTTGGGGGGGGGGGGGCTAAAACAATCTCACTTTTATTGGCTTCTTCCAAAGCACCTCACCCCTAAATAAGGGAAGGTTAGAAGATAAAAATTATTGTGGCATTTAATGAATATTTGCATATGCTTTTAATTTACTTGGAGGGAGATAAAGAATTGCTATTACCCAAGCAAATATAATAATTGCCCTAATTAGTTGATAAAGCTGGAATAATTACTTTGAGTTAGTGTCAATATGCCGAGTACCTAAAGCACCTATTTGTCTAAGTTGGAACTCTGGATGAGTACCTGCTTTAGCTGTCTTAATTGACTTCATTTTTAATTATTAGATCCATGTTTGTTTTTCTTCTGGGACTTTTATGTTTATAAACATACATAGACTGCGGGTCCTTTATTAAATATATTGCTGGAGAGATAAGGCCCTCAACCATGACTTAGGACATGGTTTACTAAGTCTGGTCATCAGAATGACAGTCTAAGACAGAGGTGGTTAACGTTTCTCTAGAAGGCCAAATAGCAAATATTTAAGGCTCTGCAGGCCATGGGGTCTTTGTTCCAGTCACCCAACTTTGCCATTGCAGTGGGAAAGCAGCCACAGACAATACAACACATAAACAATGGGCATGATTGTGCAGTAAAACCTTCTCTGTGAAAACAGGTAGAGTAACAACATGCAGCCTGTAACAGCGTTTAGAGAGTGTCAGTCAGTGGGGACTATGGCCTTCAGACTATGCTAGTCTATGTGTTGAGTGTGGAAATCTGGCTTTATAAACCTGTTAGTACCTACTGTGGCTGCTCAGAAGCTTTTATTGTCTTCCTCCTCTTCTTTCTAGATTTGTAGTTTAATAGCTCAGGTTGCTGAAGGAGCAATCTGATTTTCTGTAGATCAGGGGTGACCGAAAATGCCAACAGAGGAAGGTCGTCAGCAGTGTCCTGGCCATCGGGAAAGCTCCTCTGGGTGGGGCTGGACCCTACTCGCCACCATGTACCCCACGAGGACCTGGGACAGTGGCCAGGTGCAGTTAATACTTTTTGCCTTAATAAGGCGCATGGAACTTTATCCAAGAGCCATCTCCATCCTCATTAAAGTTTTGACGAAAGTACCTAAGGTGTCCAAGGTGCTGAGTGCCATGTCTACCTCCATAGGCCACTGCCTGCCCCAGGCAATGCAGCACAATGTAAGCATGGTGAGGCCTTCTTCTAGGGTTCATCGGCTGGTATTTTTTATTTAAGAGGTTCATATTCAGAAGATAATTAATACCGCAGAAAAAGTGGCAAACAAACTCTAAAAGTGATCCCAGGGCCAGGAGATGAGTGTCACCAATTCAGTATCCCATCCGTTTCTGCATTTGAGGGGGATAGTAATCGGCAGAATCTCTAAAAGTTCAAGTCCATGTGTCTGTCTCTGCTGATTCCAGGAGGCTCACACTTGCAGGGAATATGTAGCAGGACAATGGATCAGCCTCCATCAAAACCCAAAAAATTAGTGTATTAGCTTGTTCTTGCATTGCTATAAAGAAATTCCTGAGACTGAGTAACTGGTAAAGAAAAGAGGTTTCATTGGCTCGTGGTTCTGCAGGCTGTACAGGAAGCATGGTGGCTTTTGCTTCTGGGGAGCCTCGGGGAACTTTGACTCCTGGCAGAAGGCAAAGCGGGAGCAGGTGTCCCACATGACGGGAACAAGACCAAGAGGGAGGCAGGGAGACACCACACACTTGAAAACAACTAGATCTCAGAAGAACTCTGGATTGCAATGTCGGCACCATGAAAAACCACCCCGACGATCCAGTCACCTCCCAGCCAACCTCACCTCCAGCATCGGGGATTGCATTTCAACATGAGATTTGGGTGGGGGCACAGATTCAAACCATATCAATTAGAAGAAGAGTGACAGCAGATATAAGCAGCGGAGTGGCTCCTCTGCAGCTCCCAACCTTCGCACAGGCAGAGAAATGACAGTCACCAGCATTGTAAATATCAACATCTTAAGACTCTCAATAAAAAGTTTGTTAAACTTTTAAAAGCCTACTTTTTGTCATAAAATGTGTACATAGGATCTGCGGCTAAGTTCCCATCCCTCCATTGGCCATTCTTCTCTTTAGTTTCTCCTGGCGTCAGTTCTGATCACGGAGGAGGCTCCTGGCCAGAAGCAAAGCCACTGTTCCCTGGTAGTGACCACGTGACCCAGAGAGGTGACTTTAGGGAGTCCAGGGCACACGGTGAGAATTCTTTTTGGTGGTACAACAATTAAGTCGTTTTGCATTCACGTGTTTATCAGGTTTGTCTGTGAATGATAAACATTCCTGAGATGGATATTTATTGAGAATCTATGTCTTGCAACTGACTATCTTGTTGTATTTTGACTTTTAGTTAGACGCTAGTTAACTATATATGTGTCAGGGGTTGACAGACGTTTTCTATAAAGGCCCAAATGGGAACTATTTTAGGCTTCTGGTATGTGTCGGGGCTCCTGAGGAAGGGCAATAGGCTGAGACCATTTATAATCGCCCCGCGTCAGAGAGTCCTCGTCACCATGTCTCAGTCCCCGATGCACTGTGTGGGGAAGCCTGGAGTCCTGGCGGGGATGGGGGAGGCCGATTCTGTGAGTGGTCTCGGGGTCCTCGTCAGGAGCCAGTGGGCAGTCCCTGTGGGGCCCAGCAGCAGGGCAAGGGCTGGAGCATGCAGGTCCCGCCACATCAGAGGCACCATCCCCCGCCAGGATCTCTGTGCGCCTTCCTGGTCCTAAGTACAACTTCACCACCCACAAAGGCTGCACCGCCTTTCTCTTCCCGTCAGGGGAAACTGCTTGTTCCATTTTAGATCATCATTTTAGAGACGAAAGGGCTGTGCCGGGGCAGAGCTGGCTGGAAAGAACCCACACCTCCCCCACGCTGTCTCCCTCGTTCTCTGTCTCTGTTTCCGCTTCCCTTTGTCTTTTTCTTCTCTGTCTCTCTCTGTCTCTCCCCTCCTCTCTACTCTCTCTCCCCTCTCGCTGTCTCTGTAGCTTACTTGTCACCCTCTTTCTGTCTTTCTTCCTATCCGTCTCTCTCCCTCTCTCTCTTTTTCTATCTTTGTCCCTATTTCTCTGTCCTGCTCTATCTCTATCTCTGTCTCTGTCCTTCTCTGTCCCTTTTATCTCTGTCTCTCTCTGTTTCTGTCTCTGTCTCTGACTCTCTGTCCTTTTCTGTCTCTTTCTATCCCTGTCTCTGCCCCTTTCTGTTTCTTTCTGTCTCTGTCTCTGTCTCTGTCCCTCTGTGTCCCTCTCTCTGGCTCTGGCTCTCTCCCTGTAGGTAGAGGATGCCTGTGGGCTGGACACCTGCTGGTCCCTCTCCCAGCCCGTGGCTGAGAATGGACCTGCCCATTCTCTTCTGCCCTCCAGGGGAGATGCCCAGCTGCTCTCCCGGTCCGTGGCTCTTGTTTCTTTGGCTGCTGCCTCCACAGTACCTGGCTGCTTATTTCTAGGCATCGCAAGCAGGAGGCAACCCATTTTGCACACATCTGCGGGGCTTTCAGCTTCCTCCTCTGATGTATTCAGTTGGCATCGAGAGAAGAGGGTTCCTGCAGAAAAGAAGAGACTTGGCATTCAGCATCTGTGGGCCGTGGATCTGTTACCCCCTGAAATCTCTAAGTTTTGCTATCTTAGAGGAAGCTGAACTGCTCTGCCATGGCTTCAATCAAGCCCCTGGGGGCCTGGGGCTCTGCCAGGCCACTTCTAGAATGCAGGCAGGGAGATGTGGGGCAGAACAAGAACGCAGCATTAGTCACCTTTACAATGCTCTTCATGACGGGTAAGCGTGTTGAGGCTGCAATCCAATACGAAAGGATAATTACGCTTTGAGTTGATGCCACACGAACTCCACGCAGCCCCCACGTTAACTCTTCCAGCCCTCGTGGGTGGGCAGTAGTGTTAGGAAGGCTCTGACCGGGGCTTCCTGAGGAAGAGGCTGGAAAAAGTCTTGAAAACACTCTTACGAGTCGGCGCGAGGCTCTGCTACATCTAAAGAGGTCACTTGACCCTAGTTTTAGGACAAAACCACTCTTTTTGGCGGCAAGCTGGCTCTGAGGGGCCCTCACTGCAAGGTCTAGATTGCAGTGTCAGGAAACAGGAGTTCTGTTGTGGTGCCTCCTGAATTTCCTTTGGGGACTTGGAACAAAAACAAACAAACATAAAAGTCCTCAAAGGTCAGGAGACCAGCAAGGTTGTGGGTGCCGCCTCCTTCTGGGGGTCCAGAAGTGCAGCCAGGTTCACTCCTGTTTTCTGGTCTGGGACACACGCTTGGAAGCACACTGGTTTCCTTCCTTCCTTTGATTAGTGCGGGATTTAACAGAAGTGCGGCTCCCCTGGCTTCCAGGAGCCCTCCGGTAGGACCAGCCGGTTCATAGTCATTTTGCCACAAAGAGCTGGAAGATCATTACAAATCATACTCTGGGAATTTGTTGTCTCTTTCTGTGTTTTCCTTAAGATAAGTTTGATGTATAAAGAAATGCGTTTTGACAGTGGTCCTTGCTTCGTCTAAGTTTAGTTGTGGAAAAATATTATTTAATTTTTTCATGAGAACGGCCAAACGCTTGGATTCACCCCATGGAGGAGTGTGACGGTGACGTTGCTCACAAAACAAAGAACCAAACAAAACAAAGATGGGAGAAGTTTGACACGTTTCTTTGGTCAGAAAATATTTCTGCTAATAGTGCAGTTTGGTACATGTGGTTTTTGTTTGTTTGTTTGTTTGTTTGTTTGTTTTGTTGTTGTTGTTGTTGTTGAGACGGAGTTTTGCTCTTGTTACCCAGGCTGGAGTGCAATGGCACGATCTCGGCTCACCGCAACCTCCGCCTCCTGGGTTCAAGCAATTCTCCTGCCTCAGCCTCCTGAGTAGCTGGGATTACAGGCACGTGCCACCATGCCCAGCTAATTTTTTGTATTTTTAGTAGAGACGGGGTTTCACCATGTTGACCAGGATGGTCTCGATCTCTCGACCTCGTGATCCACCTGCCTCGGCCTCCCAAAGTGCTGGGATTACAGGCTTGAGCCACCACGCCCGGCCTACATGTGGGTTTTAATTGTAATATTTAAAATATCCCTGCAGATTGAAAGCACATTTATGTTCCCCCCTGTTAAAATTAACTTCCAGTAGGAGGAATGCATAATATTTTGTATAGTGAGAAATATAATGAAGAATATTGGTTCTTTGAGCAAAAAAAGAAACAGAGCAAAAAAAAAAAAACACTTGTTTTTCAAAATGATTTAGTCAATGAACCTCTAATACATACAGCAGAAGAGAAGAGAGCTGATATGTGGTTAATGGGAGTCCCTGCTCCAGGAGCTACCATTTACCTCAGTGAGGACAGACTCGGGGGCCTGGCTTGAGCCTGGGACTCCATGGACTATGCACAGTTGTCAGAGACATGTGGGAAGAAAGCGAGAAAGTCTACCTATTTGTATATCATTTTTCAAGGTAACATTTTTGTGAATTTTCACAACGTATATGACATATTGCTATGGTAGAACAGATGCATATACAGTCATGCCTCGCTCAGCCCCTGGAATATGCTCTGAGAAATGCATGATCTGGGCAGGGCACGGTGGCTCACGCCCGTAATCTTAACACTTTGAGAGGCCAAGACGGGCAAGTCACAAGATCTGGAGTTTCAGTTGGTGAAACCCTGTCTCTACTGAAAAAAAAAAAAAAAAAAAAAAAGAAAAGAAAAAAAATTAGCCTAGCATGGTGGCAGGTGCCTGGATTCCCAGCTACTTGGGAGGCTAGGGCAGGAGAATCCCTTGAATCCGGGAGGCAGAGGTTGCAGTAAGCCGAGACCACACCACTGCACTCCAGCCAGGGCAATACAGCGAGACTCTGTCTCAAAAAAAAAAAAAAAAAAAAAAAAGAAAGAAAGAAATGTGTGATCAGGTGATTTCATTATTGGGCAAGCATCAAAGCATGCACTTACACAAACCTGGTTGGTGGAGCCTGCTACACACCTAGTCTCTATGGTGGAGCCTATTTCTCCTGGGCTACAAATCTGGACAGCAGGCTGCTGTACTGAATACTGGAGGTAACTGAACATAACAGTAAGGATTTTTGTATGAGAACATAGAAAAGGTTCAAAAGACTTTTAAAATATGGTACCAGGTCAGGGCCCTTCCCGTGAAGGGAGCTTGCTTGGACTGGATGTTGCTCTGGGTGAGTCAGCGAGTGAGTGGTGGGTGATTGTGAAGGCCTAGGACATGACTATGCATGACTGCGGATTTTATCAACACTGCGTACGTAGGCTACACTAAATTAATTTTAATCCCAGCACTTTGGGTGGCCAAGGTAGGCAGATCACGAGGTCAGGAGTTCAAGACCAGCCTGGCCAACATGGTGAAACCCTATCCCTACTCAAAATGCAAAAATTAGCCAGGCACAGTGGCAGGCACCTATAATCCCAGCTACTCAGGAGGCAGAGGCAGGAGAATTGCTTGAACCCGGGAGATGGAGGTTGCAGTGAGCCAAGATCACTCCACTGTACTCCAGCCTGGGTGACAGAGCAAGACTCTGTCTTGGAAAAAACAAAAAATAAAAATAATAAATTAGCTTTAGCTTAGTGTAACTTTTTTATTTCATACACTTTAATTTTTTTTAACTTTTTGATTCATTTGTAATAGTGCTTAGCTTCAAATGCACACACATTGTACAACTGTATGAAAATATTTTCTTTCTTTATATCCTGATTCTGTAAGCTATTTTTCTATTTGATTTTTTTTCTTATTTTCCTTTTTAAAATTGTTTGTTAAAACCTAAGACACAAATATACACATTAGCCTGGGCCTACACAGGGTCGGGATCATCAATACCAGGATCTTCCACACCACATCTTGTCCCACTAGATGGTCTTTGGGGACAATGGCACCCAGGGAGCTGTCATCTCCTCTAATAACAATGCCTTCTTCTGGTACTTCTTCTGAAGGACCTGCCTGAGGCTGTTTCACAGTTAACTTTTTCTTTTAATAAGCAGAAGAAGTATACTGCCAAATAATGGTAAAACATATAGTATAGCAAATATATAAGCCAGTAATATAGTTGTTTATTATCATTATCTAGTACTGTGTACTATACATGACTGTATGTGCTATACTTTTATATGACTATCACTGCAGTAGGTTTGTTTACAGCATCACTAGCACAAACATGTGAGTAATGCATTGTGTTGTGATGTTACAATGGCTGTGGCTGGGCAACAGGAGTCTTTCAGCTCCATTATAATCTTATGGGACCAATGTCCGTCCTTGACTGAATGTCATTATGCAGTGAATGACTGTATGTGGTTTGTAAATAAATAAATATACATCTCCTGGGAGTACAGTCTGAAAATTTTTCTGTAAAGATGTACAATTTAAAAAGTTAGGAGAGAAATGTGTTAATGGATATAGCTTGAAAAACAACGGTCTAATGCATCTCTGGTCTAATGTATCCATCCTCTTTGTGCTACGAGCAAGGTAGGAGATGCTGTGATTTGTTAAATGCAGAAGGGCAGCTACCCTCAAGGACCAGATGGGAGTCCAGGCTCCTGACGTGCACACCCATGCCCTCAGCACCACAGCTGGTGTCTGCCAGGCTCCCAAGCTCTTCAGGGATGGTGATTGAATTCTTAGAGCCTTCAATTCACACAATCCCACCAGATTAACCCTCACACACCAAGTCGTTTGGATTTTTCCTTCAACTCCTTCCCTTACAGACATCTTCTTATAACAAACACATTTTCTTTTTCTCCCAACATATAGATTCATGGAGATAAAAAGTTTTTCAGAAGGATGAATCACTGACATATGCAAAAGGAAAGAATGAGCACACACAGGATTTAAGCATGTCTCATGCTGGTGATGAGGCTTCCTTGATTTTAAGTTTAGTCTTCAATGCTGACGAAGCTGGATGCAGCTGCTTTGTGAAGAAAGTCTTTAACACAGGGCCATCTACCTAGGTATGAGCCATGTGCCTATCTATGCCTTAAATTCTGCTTTAGCAGCACCATGCAAATTCAGATATGCTGCATTTCCATTATAACTTGCTTTGTAATTCAACACATTTTATAATCCCCCTTTTAATTTCCTCTTCTACCCATGTGTCATTTAGTTTTTAAATGTTTGAAAATTTTCCAGATATCTTTTCTTACCGATTTTGAATTTAATTGCATGAGTGTGGTTTTCTTTATATTTCTTGTGGGGAGTGTTGATTGAGTTTCTTGGACCTGTAGATTTATAGCTATCACCAAATTTGGAAACATTTTGACCATTTTTTCCTCAAATATTTTTCTGTCTAATGATTCCAAGTATACATATATTAGGCCACTTGAGGTGGTCCCAAATCCCAGTGATACACTTTTCAATTTTTTTGTTTGTTTGTTTTCTCTGTGCCTATCACCTAAACAATTTATATTGCTATATCATCAAGTAACTAATCTTTTCTCTGACCGTGTCTCATGTGTCATTACATTGTAGCTAGTAAAATTATATTTTTTTGTCTGTAGAAGTCCAATTTGGATTTTTTAATATCTTTCATCTAATTTTTCATTAAATTTTTAACATTTAGAACACAATGATAATAGCTGTCTTAATATCTTTGCCAATTCTAATATATGTTTGGGTTGGTTTCTATTCATTGATTTTTCCTACATTAATAATTATGTTTTCCTGCTTTTGTTTAGGCCTGTTAATCTTTGCTGGATATTTTACTTTGTTGGGTGCTAAATATTGTTGTATTTACTGTTACTATTAGCAATTGGAAGTAGGGCCCACCCACAGTCTTCATCATTCACCAATCCAAACTGCAGCATCAGCTGTAAGCATTTCTCACTATAGGTGAAGCTGATGAAAGCAACGGGTTAAGGAAAGACCTTCTCTTGGTTTGCTGTTCTGTGTCTTTAAGGGATGTCATTCATTCCTTCAACAGACACTTATCATATAAGGTGGGATATGATGGTGAAGAATGCAGATACAGGCCCTGCCCCCTTGAAGTTCTAGGAATGTAAGATCTACACTTAACTCAGAATCGCAAATGGGTGCTATATATAAAAAGGGCAGAAATTCAGGGCA
Organism: Saimiri boliviensis; assembly: GCF_048565385.1. Lineage (NCBI taxonomy): Eukaryota > Metazoa > Chordata > Mammalia > Primates > Cebidae > Saimiri > Saimiri boliviensis. The sequence continues at coordinate 139,555,841 of NC_133452.1, read as the reverse complement.
TGATGAGACCACCTAACAGAATAATGTCGTTTAGGAAGGTGGACAGTTAAGCAGTAGAAAAGACTTGATCAAATTCTTATTTTAGGCCATCATCCTAGCTATGGTGTAAAAAAGTACAGCTTTGCAGGATTTTGGAATTTATGGCTATTTAGCTGTTCAGTTTGAAAAATGTATTTTTTTTTATTCCAAATACCTCCTTTCTTTCTTTTTTTTCTTTTCTTCTCTTTTTTTTTTTTGGAGACAGAGTTTGGCTCTTGTTGCCCGGAGTGCAATGGTGTGATGTCTGCTCACTGCCACCTCTGCCTCTTGGGTTCAAGTGATGCTCCTGCCTCCCGAGTAGCTGGGATTACAGGCAGGCACCACCACGCCCAGCTAATTTTGTACTTTTAGTAAAGATGGGGTTTTTCATGTTGGTCAGTCTGGTTTCGAGCTCCTAAGCTCAGGTGATCTGCCCACCTTGGCCTCCCAAAGTGCTGGGATTACAAGCGTGAATCACTGTGCCCGGCCTACTTCCTTTCCAATTTGGGTAATTTCTGACTCCTTCAAATAACAAGAATATTCTTTTCAAATCTGGGGATGTATTCAGTCCACATGATCATAGATCTTAAAGGAGTCATTTTATCCTTCACTTCCGCCTTTGCTGGGTGTTCCCAAAGTGTCCTAGAGCTGGGCTAAAACATGACACTTGACAAATAGCTCTAGTTTACACATATTTCTGCAATGTAAAACTTTTGTTTCCAGTTCTGTATCCTTTATGATGAATTACTCTCCTATGTTACAAACTCTATAATCTCAAATTTTTGAATATACTAAAAATGAGAGATTCCAGCATTTAAAACAGGCAACTGGGGATCCTTAGAGTTGAAGATGCTTTAATTAGGTAATAACACTCTGAAGGATCTTTACCAGTAACTTGATTATACAAAGCCATAAGCTATTTTTTAAAATCCTATTTGCTGTAGATAAAGAATGCCATATTATTTAAGATAGTCACAAATGCCACACTACATTGTAGACAAAACTTAGTGTCTAGCTCAGCCAGGTTCTGAGTTGCTTTGTGTTTATCAAACAGAAGGGCATTTGGTGCCCTGCTCATATACCTACTTGTAAACATCTCCACAGACCCTGTTCATGCCCTTATTCAAGGCATATTTATGCCCTGTTAAAGTAGCGACCTTTTTTTTAAGTGTGTGCATATGGCTTAAAACACATTAATCACTTTTCAAAATCCTTCAAGTATTTGTGTGGTAATTTCAATTAACTAGATTTCAAAGCAGGTGGGCATGCTGCCAACAGACAGACCAACCCAGGGGTGGAATTCTGGCATTTTCTGTCGAATACCACATGCCATTAAGGGAAAGTGTTTCAAACAAAAAGGGGGAGTCCAATTATGCCAAGTTGTAAAAGGTTTTTTTTTTAATATTCTGTTTTTACAGTAATTTAAGGTTTTGTGCCAAGCCATAAATATTTCAAGTTTTAGCTCAGATCATTAATCTCAAACACTGTATGCATCTTTGTCTATTCAATTCCTAAATTCTACATTTTGGAAAAGCCTGGAGACAAGTGGCAGGTCCTCTAATTATCTGACTTTGTGCTTGTTCACCAACAGTGCTTCTGACCACTCACAGTTAATCCGTGGCAGCGCAGCCAGGCGCCTGTCAACTCTAATGGATTCATCACTATTAATAAGCTAGGCGCCTAATTTCCTACGAGTTGGCACTAGCAGTGATGCTGTGAACAGATCACATGTCTCAGCTGACGTGCTGATTCTTCCCTGCTGAAATGGACCTTTCTGCCAAAGTCAATGAGAAAAACTGACAGTGCTGGATGACTAACCCTCCATCTCATGCAGGGCATTTGGCAGCTCGCGCCCTTCTGCAAAACACAGCACGTTTTTAACATTCCTCCAAATAATGATGATAATGATAGAGATACTTATCGAGAGGGACAAGACTGGTTTTCAGATTTTCTTCCAGGAGCCCGCAAATGTAAAATTGATGTTGGCAACAACAACTTACAAGTACTTGTCAGTATAGATCGATTCTCAAGAGCCTGCCACACTCTACTGCATGCGTTGTTGGCCAAACAAATGTGTATCATTGACCTAAGTTGAAAGGCTAATTTCTGGTCTGTTGGAAAGGATCGAGCAACTGAGAATGAAGCCCTTCAGCAAGCCCTTAGCCTCTTTGTTATTGAGAAATGTCTGGAGAGCTGTATATTGATTTTTATTTGCTCAGTAGCTAGACATGCCTCTTCAAAGTAATGATGTCCAAAGAACTGATGTGATTTTGCAATTTTACTCTCTAGATGACCTCAACATGCTCTAGGCATTAAGTGCTAATTCAGAAGATGTGTACCCCCAGGAGAGAGAGAAGGGTGATGCTGAGACAGGAGATCATCTCTGGCACCCAAGACAAAGCACTGGGAGACACAGCTCTCCTTCATGTTACATCAGAGGCATGGAGAAATAGGCCATAAAAATTCAATGACCCAGATTCCGCAATTGCAAAATTAACATACCACTTTTATAGGGAGGAAGTCACTGAAGTCACTGGTTTCAGGGTTTATTCTACTTATTAACTTGTGGGATAAAATAAAGGCTAAAAGAAAAGAAAAAAGATATGAGTTTTTAAAATATTCTTGAATTCTTACTTTCATTGTTTATAAATCCATGTATGTCTTTAAGTTCAATAACATTTAAAATTCAAATGTTTGTTTTAGAGTTTAGAAATGCATTCAAAATTTGCATACTACCCAAAATGATCTACAAATTCACCATTAAAATACCAATGGCGTTCTTCAGAGGAAAAGAAAAAACAGGTCTAAAATTTGTATGAAACCACAAAGACCACGCACAGCCAAAATAATCCTGTGCAAAAAGAACAAAGCTGGAGGCATTGCACTACCTGACTTCAAAGTCTACTACAAAGCTAAGTAACCAGAGCAACATGGTACTGGCATAAAAACAGACACACAGACCAATGGAACAGAAGAGAGAACCCAGAAATAAATCCACCTATTCATATCCAGCTGATTTTCAACAAAGATACCAGGAACATTCACTGGAGAAACAATAGTCTTGTCTTTGTTAAGACCTCAAAAGCACAGGCAACAAAAATAAAAATAGGCAAATGAGATTATATCAAACTAAGATGCTTCTGCACAGCAAAGGAAAAAATCAAAAGAGAGAAGAGACAGTTGGAGAATGGGAGAAATTATTTGTAAACTATTTATTTGATAAGAGATTAATATTCATTACATACAAAAAATTCAAACAACTCAACAGCAAAATAATAATAATAACCTGATTAAAATGTGGGCAAAGGAGCCAGGTAGACATTTCTTAAAAGAAGATGTGCAAATAGCCAATAAGTATATGAAATACTCAACATCACTAACCATCAGGGAAATTCAAATTAAACCCACAATAACATATCTCACACCAGTTAAGATTTAAAAAGGACAAAAAATAACAAATGCTGGTGAAGACGTGGGGAAAAAAAAGAAAACATTATGAAAAACCGTATGGAGGTTCCTTAAAAAGCTGTAAATAGGACTAGCAGATGATCTAGCAATCCCCCTACTGGATATATACCCAGTACGGATTTGGATTTCTTTTCAATCTGAAGGAAAAGAAATCAACATGTGGAGGAGACATTTGCATTTACATGTTTTTTGCAGCAGTATTCGCAACAGCCAAAATACAAAATCAACCTAAATAGCTATAACAGATGAAAGGATACAGAAAATATGATGCAATATATACAATGGAATATTATTCACCAAATGCAGAAACCTCGTTATGTATGGTAACATGGATGAGCTTGGAGGACATTATGTTAAGCAAAATAGGGCAGACACAGAAAGAAATATACAGCATGTTCTCATTCATATGTGGAAGCTTCAAAAGTTGAAAGTATAGGAGCAGAGAGTAGACTAGTGGTTACTAGAGGCTGGGAAGGGTAGCAGGGGAGACTGGATAGGGAGAAGCTGGTTAATGAATACAAAATCACAGCCAAGGAGAAGGAATAAGTTCTAGCATTTTATAGCACTGCAGGATAACTATAGTAAACAATCATTTATTGTATTTTTTCAAATAGCTAGAAGAGAGGATTTTGAATGTTACAAACACAAATGATAAGGATTTGAGGGGACAAACTGCTAATGACCCTGATTTGATCATTATACATTGCATACATGTATCAAAGTGTCACACTGTACCCTGTAAATATGTACAATTACTATGTATCAATTAAAAATATAGACTTAAACATTCTTATACGTTCAGTGAAAATAATTTAGGAGTAGCTGTGCTCTAAAATGCAGCGTTCTGATCATATTCTATGAGAACAAGAAGAAGGATGAGAATGTGAGGGAAAGCTGGTTACCGCAATAACCTCAAGTCTGATTAGAAGCAATAAGACATTGAAACAATCACAGAATCGTCTGTTCTAACGATACACAGAGCAAGAAAGAAGTATTAATAAATACCTAATAGGGATGTCCTATAATTTATCACTCTAAAGTTTTTATACTCTTTTGAGTTTCTTGAATATGTGAATTTATGTCTCACCAAATTTGGAAAACATTTGGCCATGACTTTTCAAACATCCTGTACCATTCTTTCTATTTGTTGCTTCTAGAACTCTCCTAGCCCTCACTGTGTCTACGTGAGAGACTTTGGTTTTGTTGCTGAGGCTTCGCTCGCTTTCTTTCCATCCTTTTTCTCTTTGCTTTTCAAACTGTTTTTTTTTTTTTTTCTTCTTCTTCTTTTTTTTTTTTTTTTGATACAGAGTTTCGCTCTTGTTACCCAAGCTGGAGTGCAATGGCGCGATCTCGGCTCACCGCAACCTCCGCCTCCTGGGTTCAGGCAATTCTCCCGCCTCAGCCTCCTGAGTAGCTGGGATTACAGGCACGTGCCACCATGCCCAGCTAATTTTTTGTATTTTTAGTAGAGACGGGGTTTCACCATGTTGACCAGGATGGTCTCGATCTCTTGACCTCGTGATCCACCCGCTTTGGCCTCCCAAAGTGCTGGGATTACAGGCATGAGCCACCGCGCCCGGCCCAAACTGGTTTATTTCTATACATCAATGTTCATGTTCACCGAATGTTCCTGACCTCTGTACTTGCCTGTTATGCCCATTCAGTAAAATTTTCATTTGAGATAATTGTATTTTCAGGTCTTGAATTTCCATTTGGTTGTGCTTTCTTAGTTGTTCATTAATTACAAGTATGATTTCCTTTATCTCCCAGAGCTGAGCTTATAAATCCTTGTCTGTTCATTACAACGTCTAGGTGATTCTGAGTCCGTCTTCATTGAACCCCCCTCTTGAGTTTCTTCAAATGTCTGATTTTGTATCTTGTTCTGGATGTTGTGAATTATTTGTTGTAGAGATTCCAAACTAAGTATATTCCTTTGCAGAGTATTGAATTTCTATTTTAGCAGACAGTAAACTAGGCTTGACTGAGACTCCAAACACTGTCTCTCCAGCGTGATGGCTTCCTCCAAGTGTGGACTCCCCTCACTTCTGCCTGCTTTGCTCCAGTGCCTTCAGATAGGTGTTTTTAAAAAATATTTTGACTAGTGTGTATAGTTGCTACCTGCAAGAGATTTAGTCTGATAGGAGCTACCATTCTGCTACCAGAATCTGGAAATCCTCTGCACTCTTTTGAACTATCAAATTTTAGTGATATTCCTACCTCATGAATCGACTTCTAGGCGTTATTGTTTATAAATTGTATTTTTTCTGTGGCGTGTTTTGATTGAGCTGTCAAATCCATGTGCGATATGCTGTGATAGAAAATGCCTGCTGGGGGTGTTGGGAGACCCGCTCCCCCTCTGAAACCTGCTGGCCTTGGACTGGCCACTCCTGTTTATGGAGCCTGTTGTCTCACCTATGAAATGTGCGGCCCGGACTGTTGACATTCCTGGGAAAAGCAAGTCTCAGCAAAAGATCAGTGGGACGCTTTTATTCTGAGAAAGAAGTGTCTGATGAAACAGGAGTGTTTATATCTCGGTGGGAGAGAGGCCTTCCTTGCTCCCCACCTACACCCTTAACTTTCCTTTTTAAGCCCAAGTGATGAACTTCTAATCATAGAAGCAGGTGTCCATTCAGGGCTGAGGTGAGACTATTTCACAGGCCAGGTAGGTCCCCTAGGCCTTTAAAACACCAAGTACACACGTATGTGCACATGCATGCAGTCCCCTGCCCCAGACATCTCTCCTAAGTCTAAATCTAAGTCCTGGGTCGACACTGAAAATAGATCTTAAGTCAAGAATTTTGTCCCCTCTATATTCTAAATGTAAACTAAACTACAAATCTGTGTGTAATTATTCTGGCCTGGAGGCTGCAGTGCTGTATACACACTGTGGCCCTGTGAACATTTCCCAAGTTTATTTAGTGCTGAGTGCTTTGGCTTGCATGTCAGAGCTGAGAATAATCCTGTCTGTGGTCTCCACTCCTCTGGGGCATTCTTAGCACTCTGTGACTAACATGCAGGACCTGTCATGTGAGCCCCAGGAAGGGCTGTTGAAGCATGCCAATCTGAGAGGCCAAGAACACAGCAATTAACTGGAAACATTAGCTGGGAGCAGGGTGGGGGAGGGGAGAAACGTGAGTGGGAGAGAGAGACACAGAGAGACCAGAGAGGGAAAGAGACAGAGACAGAGGGGAGGAGAGGGAAGGGAGGATAGACAGGAGAGAGGCAAAAACACGGAGAGTGAAAGAGGGATGGAGAGAGAGAAGGAAAGATGAGAGGGAGAAAGAGGAAGAGAGAGAAACAGCAGTTGGAGAGAGAGAAAGAAGGAGAGAGAGAGAGAGAGAGAGAGAGAGAGAGAGAGAGAGAGAGAGAGAAAGAGAGAGAAAGACTGAGCCCCGGGGGCAGAGGGAAGGATGACTTCGCCAGAGGCAGGGGCCTGGGAACCTGGTCAAGTCGGTCCACGAGGCTACTCTGAGATGCCGCTGGGGGCAGGGAGAGTTATCTAGAACTTTCATACAGTCTTCTTTCTGGAAAACAGTGCTATCAGAGATGGCTACATCCAGACCCAAGGTGCATATTTGTTCCCAAAGATCCAAATCTAAGTCACTTTTAGATTCTCCTGTCCTTCCATGGAGTCTACGCTAATGACCTTTGCCAGATCTCTGACCTCTGGCAAGGAACGACCAGAATTCCTGGGTCCCGCCACAGGTTTTGGCCCCGCCTCAGAGGGTTTGGTGAGGGCTTAGCGGGTGTCTGAGAGCTTGCTCTGGGCAGTAGCTTGGGGCCTTACTTCTGTATCTGCCACAGTTTCTGATGTGCCCTGTAGAACAGGTATGTCATTATGTTTCAACCCAAATTGCTTTTTGACATACTGCTTTAGTGACGAGTTGTCAGGTTTTATTCCTGTTTAAGGGCCTACAGGTGAGTAGCTCAGGCCAAGCTAAAAGCCTATGCTTGACCCCTGATGCGCTCAGCTCCTGCTGAAGGGGCTCCGGTACAGCGTCTGCCTTTGCAGGAAGCTCCACTGAGGGTCACCGAGGCTGCAGAGAAAGACACCTGGTGATGACTGCACGGATCTCCATCTACTGCGATTCAAACTCTTGCTTGTGAGGTGGAGGGCTCCTTCCCTCCAGGTTCTAACACAGCCCTGCCACCAGGAGCTCCTTCCACAAACGATGGTGCTGGCAGCTCCGACTAAACAGGCCAATAGAAAGCTAGAGGAGCTGGGTCCCAACTGTGCTTCCAGCATCTTGTTGGGCTGAGAGCCCTTGGGGGAAGGGTTTCAGTGTGAGTCTGGAGAAAAGGAAATCTGTGGGAAGTAGAAACGTTCATTTTTAGAGTTTCCTTTCTCATTAAAGAATAAGTGTGCTAATAACTTTGTGAGGCCCTATCCTATGTAGCTGTTAAACATGCCATGCTTACAGGCACATAGTACATTCTATGTCCTTGTATTTTAACCAAGATATCTGTGCTGGATGTGCTCACAGGCATGTCCTAGCTCTCCATTGCTTTTACCTGTTTAGAAAAGTTTTAAGTTATTAGCCAATCGAGTTTTAGTTTAGATTCTGAGTTCTGGCTCCAGCCAGTGGAGATCAGACACAGCAGTAAGGATGACCCCGAATGCATAAGGAATAAATTAGTGTGGTTTCCTTTGTTCATCATAATGAACAAGTAATTACAAGTATGATTTTTTTTATGTCCCAGAGCTGAGCTGGGACATCATCATATAATGAACAAAGGAAAACACACAAATTTATTCCTTATGCATTGGCACGATGGCCATGGAGGATACCCTTCCTGCAGTCCAGGAAGTAAAAATTGTGTTGCTGAAAGATCCTTTGTCTCCGTGTTGATTTTTCTTTGTGGCACTGAGCATCTATTTCCAAAATAATCCAAACTCAATGTCATAAAAACATGCAGTAGGAGCGTCCATCCTTCATCCTGGCCTCAAGAGAGGGCTCCAGGCTTGAAGATGCTTCTCCGGGCCTCCTGAGAAGGCAGCATTTGCCCTTTGTTTCTGTGGAAGCTGCCAGGGCATGTCTTAGAAGAAGTCCCTACTTCTACCCCAACTCCCACAGCTGCCCACATACGATGTGTGTGCCAAAGATGACCATCAATAGTTAGGACATTAGCTGAGCCAGTAGCGTCCATGGGGGTCTTGGTGAAAAGCACCACAGTAGACAAGTGGCCTCAACCTTCACCTCTCTCCTCCAGAAAGCTGTGATGATGGCGGAGCAAAGCGGAGATGCCTCTCTTGAACTCAGGCTGCACCCCAGGCTCCACGGTGTTGACGCTTCCATTCTTCATGGTGCCGGCTGCATTCCATTCTTAGAAACACCAGGCTCCTCAGGTCACTCTTAGGTCCCCATCTTTCAGTGAATTCCTGGACATGAACACTTAATCCTGAAGGCAATCTGTGCATGCCATTTTCTGACATTTAAAAAAAATATTTTATTATATATATATTTTGGGGGCAAGGCCTTGCTCTGTTGCCCAGGCTAGAGTATAGTGTGATTAGGGCTCACGGAAGCCTTGAACTCCTGGGCTCAAGTAATCCTCCCACCTTAGCTTCTCAAGTAGCTAGAACCACAGGCATGCAGCACTATGCCTGGCTAATTGTTTGTTTTTGTGGAGACAGGGTCTCACTACATTGCCCAGCGTGGTCTGGAACTCCTGGGATCAAGCAATCCTCCTCCCTTGGCCTCCCAAAGTGCTGGGATTACAGGCTTGAGACTCTGTGCCTGGTCAGGAATCCTATTTTAAAATAAAAAATTGAGAAAAGAAGACGGAGGAAACTGGGTATCTCGGCCAGGACCGTGAGTCTTGGGAGCCTGGGTCACACCTAAAGTGGCGTCTCTGGAGGCTGAGCTCAAGGCCTCCAAGGTGGCAAAGGCCCCAGGGTGCTCATCAAGTCAAAACATCAGCTGTGCATTGGGATAAACCTTGTGTCTGTACCTTCTAGAATGTCAAGGAGTAATTTGAAAGGACTGAGTTTCTCAACACATTCCCCCACCGCCCGGTCTGTCAGGGCTGAGCTACATTCTTAGATGTGAAATGTCACGCAACGACACTGTTTGTATCCCTGTCTGTCTGTCTGTCTCTCTGCAGCTAGTTTTCAACAATACGCTCTTTCATTTGAGAGGAATGTCAAGATTCCTGAGTCAGACTAGGTTCACTTGGGAAAACAGGCTTTCCAGATGTGTTGATGAGAGTCTGGGGAGGGAGGGGACAAGGCGTGTGCTTAGTGAGCAAGGTGGGAGTACTTGGCCAGGAAGGGCCAGCTCTCTGGATAGCAAGGCTATGGGGAAGGTCTTATGGGCTTTTATCTGGAACTTAAGCCACCCTCTCCCCTGTGTTTGCACTGTATTTGGAACACTTCCAAGACATTTGTATAAAATTACTTTTATGTTTTAAAAGATAAAATGTGTAGTACCAGGGACAAAGAAGTAAAGATAATCACAACTATAGCTGCCATAAAAGTAACATCATAAAAGTAAAGACATGAGGCTGTGGTTTCCAGCCCCGTCTTCCCTCTGCTGTGTGACGGCGAATGATCCAGGTGACTTCTCAATGCCTGCGTTTCCTGTAATACTCCTTGAGGATGCATCTGTAAATGGTGCTTAATTTCTTATTCACATATTTGGAGGAAAATTTAATTGTGCACTTTCATTCTTTCCCAGTTTCTATCTATTTGACAGAAGCTCGGCAAAATTGGTTCACTCAATGGGCTGTTATTGGATAGCTCTCAAAATGTATGTTACAAAAAGATGCATCAATGTAGAATAAAAACAACTCTGCACTTGGGATGAGTAAAATATGGCTGCTGAACCTTCGTATCATGTAAGGCCATACCGGGAATCTCCTTTGATAGAATTTACGAGATTTAAACTGCAATAGCCTTCAAAAGTAGAAAAGATATGACAGATGTGAAATGATATCCGGAAGTGGATGGACATTAGGGCTTTACATTTTTTGAAATGTGTCTGCATTGGCTTCAATTTTCTTGACAATCATGCCCTTGAAGCCCAACCCCTGCCCTACAGCAGATGGGCAGTTCATGGTCATGTCACCCTTTCATAAAACAGGTGATTCTACCACAATGAGAGTGGTCAGTGGTGTCTCCACTCCTTGTGATCCAGTGTGTGGTCCCTTCACAGTTTTGAGGATATGTGGATGTTCTCAACTCCCTAATCTGAAAAACATCACATATGGAAATTTTAGAATGATAGACAGCATTGGTATCTGACTTTCATTTCCTTTTTTTCCCTCCCTTTTCTCTGTCTCTCCTTCCCTGTTCCTCCTACCCCAGTACTCTGCTCCACTGGCAATCCCCAGCTCCATCCCCTAACCATGCACACATCAGTACATGCATGCACGTGCATGCGCACGCACGTGTGCGCACACACACACACACACACACACACACACTTCACTGGTCCTTTCTGCAGCGGACAACTGTTAGAGTTGGTCGTTACTGTTGCTGATGGTCCTGCTTCACTGACCAGCATCTGGAGTTCCGTTCTGTATGTTGCATGTCGGGAGAGGGAGTTCCCCTCAATGTATGAATCTTAGTGGTAGGCAGGGTGCTGTGTCCATTTGCAAAACCCTGAGAGGCCAGAACATGGCATGTTGATCAGGGGCCAGCTTTGGGCAGCTGGATGACTTGTATGATATTCTGAACACAGAAGGAGATGCAAAGACATAGAGCTGGCTGGAGTCCATCTTTGAGATGGGCTGGTTCTGTGGATGATTTCATGGACTGTCTTTAGCCACCCAGAGGGTCCTACTTCCTGCTAATTTCACAAGCTTGCCCCTTGGCCTTTCTGGTAATTTCACAGCTATCTAATAACCTTCCAGGAAATCCTTTTTTTCTCACCCAGAACTATGACTAGTACCCAAGGGTTCAGTCGGTCTTCATTTTCCTCCATTTCTATTTGCCATAAAAATAATTTGGCTAATAGTCATTATTGTCGGTTGTAGAAAATGCACAGTCAGTATGTGTAGGAACCATAACTCGCTTGATTTAGAAATGCAGATCTGATTTTTCTGAGGTTGGCATCACAGTGGGGCTACTAAGGCCACAGAGGTCAGTGAGTGCAGAGGCAGAGGAGGCTGCTTGGTAACGTACACAGCTGTGCTGTTGTGCTGTTCTCTGTCTCAAACACCCAGGCCTTTTCTCCAGGCCCCCCAGTGTGGAGGTCCGGATGGGCAAAGTGAGCAAGGATCCCTGTGCTGATCCAGCAGATGGGACTATTTCCATCTCAGTCCAGTATGTCAAGTCCCACCTGAAAGTTGAGTTTTTAAGAAAAGAATCTCTCATAATGTGCATATTCTGTTGTCAGACAATGAAAACATCACAGCTTGACTCATTTTTCCTTTTAGGCTTAGTTGGTAGAATTCCTACAGCCAGGCTGTCTCAGTCCTTCCTCCGTATGTGTGGCGTGATCTCGGCTCACTGCAACCTCTGTCTCCTGGGTTCAAGTGATTCTCCTGCCACAGCCTCCTGAGTAGCTGGGATTATAGGCATATACCACCACACCTGGCTAAACTTTGTATTTTTACTAGAGATGGGGTTTCACATGTAGAGATAAGGTTTCACCATCCTCAGTCAGGAGGTCTCGAACTCCTGACCTCAGATGATCCACCCACCTTGGCCTCCCAAAGTGCTGGGATTACAGGCATGAACCACCACACCCACACTCTGCTAGTTTGTTCCTTATGCCGGAGGTTAATTTCTAAGTCTGCATAAGTTGCAGTATAAAGCATAATAGTGTGTGTCTGCACACGTGTTTGTGCATGCAGTAATGCCAGTACATGTGCATGGAGATGTCACCCATGTGTGGCATCACCCAAACCCCCCCAGGTTCTGCGTGGCTCCCCCATGGATGCCCCACGTCCTCAGGATGAAAGTGAGGTCTCTCTTAGTGTAGCTATATAGGGCTTAAAACAGAAGTATCCTTTTAAATAAGAGCCCAGGGACCACCCCGCTCTGTAGCTCCTACACTTTTCTCTTTTTACAAGGTATCCAGAGCTGAGTTGCAACAAAAATGTTTGTTTCTGAACAGAGTATTAATCTGCGTGATCATTTTGAATTTTTGCCCAAGTCAACACTTTTGTATTAATATATGCTGTGTGCCAGACACTGAGACAGAACCCTCTGGTTTGGGCATTTGGATAAAAGACAAGGCTGAATAATATTTGAGACAAGTGCGGGAAGGGAAAGTTAGTAGATATGAAATTAAAGTGGCTGTTTGGGTCCTTTAAAGTCACCAAACTAAGCAGCAACTTCTCTGGGTCTTTCCCCCTTATACCCGGGCTGTGAGGACCCAAATCTGATGAGAGTGATGATTATTTGTGTTTTTAAATAGGAAAGAATCAACAATAATGGGCGTTTTGCTCTATTGCTAACTTCCTGGTCAGCAGCAGGACCAGGGTGTCCTGTGGTCACTGAAGTCACCGCCTGCTTGCCTGGCATTGTGGCATGCCCCTGGATTCTTTGGAGAGATCTCCCTCACCTCCTGACTTCCCATCCCTACCCCTACTCTGGCTGATTCTTCTGACATGCTCAGACCTTGAGCTCTGGTGAAGCCCACAGCATGGTACCACCACTACTTGTGCAAACTTGGGCCACTTCCTTGGTTTTCCAGGACCCACTTCTACAACTATAGAATGACTGATTGATCTGGGTCAAAACCAGGTGCCTTTGGGTCCCTTACATTCTATATGACAATGATTTCCATTCTGGAGTGAGGGTGGGTGGCTGTGAAGCCCTGGAATGCATTAAAATCCCATTAGGTGGCACAGGGTATAAACATGAGTCTGAATCTGTTGGGCTTCAACAGGTAAATACTCGACTCCTGGGCGGCAGCTGGAACGTGTTTTCACCTGCCCTTCATCCTGAAAGCTCCCCAAGGACTTTACACCCACCAGAGGCAGCGCAGGCTGATCCACAGGAGCCCCAGCTGGGAGCAATTTGTTTACCTCCCTGTCTTGGAATTTACATCTAAGAGAGACCTGAGAACAGGGGTGTGTGAGTTTGCTTGCTAAAATGCTAACGCTACTAACATCTGTGTAATCATAAACTGCAAACCCAGGTAAATCCCTTTCAAGACATCTCTGGGGGATTCAGTGCTGAAAGCTTGTTAATGTGGAATACTTTAAAGAAGGAGGTGAAAAATTTCAACCATGGAATTAATCCCCAAATTAATCTGTGTTGAATTAGGGGAGCCGTGCATGGCCATCATTCTTTCCACAGGTCATCATTCTTTTCAATTTCCAAGTGTCGTTCACACTTCCCAACCTCCACCTGGCCTGTGGAATCCCCGTGGCACTGTCCTCATCTTTCTTTCTCGCCAAATGGAAGGACTCCAGTCTATTTCTATCCATAGCTTGGGGAGAGAAAAAAGCAAAACAGAATTTTAGCTACAGTTGCTTTTCAAAGGTAACAAGTCTACTGCTCCAGAAAGGGAGGTAAAAGTAGGTGATTAAAAATAATCAACTTTACTTCCTCTGTAGACAAAAGAGGAGCAAGTGATGAGGAAAAATCCTTGAGAAACACTCACTTTTCAGGCTGGGCACAGTGGCTCACGCCTGTAATCCCAGCACTTTGGGAGACCGAGGTGGGTGGATCACGAGGTCAAGAGATCGACACCATCCTGGTCAACATGGTGAAACCCCGTCTCTACTAAAAATACAAAAAATTAGCTGGGCATGGTGGCACGTGCCTGTAATCCCAGCTACTCAGGAGGCTGAGGCAGGAGAATTGCCTGAACCCAGGAGGTGGAGGTTGTGGTGAGCCGAGATCGTGCCATTGCACTCCAGCTTGGGTAACAAGTGTGAAACTCCATCTCAAAAAAAAAAAAAAAAAAAAAAAAAGGAAACACACTTTTCTCACCCAACACAATGGACCATAGAACGTCAAACGCACCCAAGCCTACAGATTCAGCCACTCAGATGGATCCTGCATTGGGTCCATATTCAAAAATTCTTGGCAGAGGCTGTCAAAAAGTTTATTGAAAACCACGGGAGACAACCTGAGAAGGACGTTCAAGTTGTCTATTTCCAAGTTAACCGTCCATCATGGTTTGCCCAGAAAGCCCCACTTCATGCCTGGTGTTCCAGCGTAATTATTCACAGCACCCAAGCGTGTGCCAGTTTGGATGATAAATAATGTGGCTGCCCTCTCTATAACCCTACCCTTCAGAAACTTTTGCTTAGTTTTTTTCATGTTTTTCAGGACTCCCATCCCATTGTACACAGCCTCTGCCAAGTAGACTTTCCTTAAGCACTGCTTCCACCATGCCACCAGCTGCTTTACACCCGCCTATGGGATGGTGTCCTGCATGCTTGGGGGATCATCTGAACCCCACATGGGCCTCACTCAGATATCTGCTGGGTGCCTACTATGTGCATTGCGCTGTGTTCACTATGGGTCCATGTATCCTTCTAGGACTCCCCTCTTGCCAACCCCTTTAGAAGAGCTCACAGAGTCCCTCGAGTTCTATCCATGAGCCCCTTTTGAGTCTTACGTGCCCTTCATTAAGCTTCAAGGCTGAGCTTAGCAGCATCTTTCATGGATCACTTGTGCCCATATTGCTGTTGCTCCCTGTCTACCCATCATTAGTTCCTGACCTTTGACTCATCCCTCCCACACAGCAGTACTGCTGTTAGGAAATTATGTCTTTTGACTAGTTAAGTTATACTCTAAAGTGCTGTTAGGAAAGACTCTAAAATAGTGGATTAAGTATGATGGAGTTTCTTTCTGGTGGTCACAGTCCAGGGGAGAGTGTCATGCTCAATCTGTGCCCTCCCAGATGGCAGCATCATTGCTATTTCTAACCAAAGGGAAGGGGCCAGGAGCAAATACAGGGGAAGGAACTTTCTCTTCTGGGAGACCGTAAACTGTTTTACACTTCACTCCTACTCACAGTCCATTGCCCTTCATTTAACACATGTAGTCATACCTAATTGCAAAGGAAGCTGGTTAATGTCTTATTATTATTGTTTTTACCTGGGAGCCATATGTATTGCTAAAACAGTGGGTTTTATTACTAAGAAGAAGACAAATGTACTGGGGGGTTGGGGCAGTTTCTGCTGCAGTATTCATTAAAAGTGTGTATCTCTAGCTAGAATCTAAGTAGCTCAACCACAGAAATCTTTCTCCTAAAAAAAAATTCCGTTGATGGATACTGCTGTCCATTCATTTTCACATCCTGCATATAAAAGAATAGAGGGCTTTAACTTCTTTTTACATTTGATTAGAGATTGCATTATTTGAATGTTTATGCTGATTTAAGTCAGGCACTGGGTCCACTTTGACACATTGTACTGGAATATCAGTGTGTACCTTGAATCTATTTTGGCTTTTTCCTGCTTAGCGATGGCAGACTCAATCCCATTTTGAGGGAGAGAGTGGCATGTTGGCCCTTCCTCAACTCTCTTACTGGCCTTACCTTCTTTTGTATCCAGTGCGATCACTATTTTCCAGGCTCATGGCACAGTTTTCAAATACTCTGCACAGAAAGAAGAATTTGATTTTGAAAGAAATTGAGATGCTTCTCATATTCTTAAAACATGAAAATACCTGGGACAAGCCAACATCCATATCAGGTTTGTGATGTGGTCATCATAGGCCAATAGTTACAGTGTGAGAGCATTACTCTTTGGGACATGGGCACTCTTTGTTTCCAGGCCACATGTAAACCTTACTCTGGCATGACATTCTTCTTTAGTTTGTTTCAGAAGATTGCAGATGTCTTCAGAGTTCTGCCTCCCTGTTTTTCTCTGCCTTCAGCTATGCACTTGGATCTGGGTCAAAGAATTGAGATAGAGGAATCCACTGCACTTGAAGAGCATAAAATGTTACAGGAGAATGTGAGTATTAGATGTCTCTAAGACCAGGGCCACAGGTACTGCTGGGCAGTTCCGGGAGTTAAGTCCAACTTTGTCTTGAGGTTAGTTGAGTTGAAGATCAGCATTAGGGCAGAATCCAAGGGAAAGATAGTATCCCCACCTCCTCCCAGGCATCCTTTCCATGTAGAAGAAGCCCAGATTTTCACCTTGCCGGAGGTGGAATCCGTGCTGACCTACAGACAGGGACAGTCCTGGGCCATGGCTTTGAACTCCCAGAGCAGTCGACACCTAGAAGTGCTTGGGTCAGGACTGATGGTCATGTAAGACGATCTGGGTTGGAGTCTGGGTGTGCACCCATGTGCATTTGAAGATGTGATAGGGTCCCTAACTAGTTTCATAGGAGAATGAGCTTCTGTGGCTTTCCCCTTTTGGTGGATTTCTCTTTAAGGGTCCTATGTCTTTTGCAGCAGGAGATAGGCTTTTGACAGAGAAGGCTCTGGCTCAGATCTAGGTGACTTATTTGACTTTTAAACATTCTAACTCTTGTTTCGAAATGATAACTGAAATTTTAAAATACCATTAAGGTGTCTGTCAAGATTATTAGACTCTGTGATTGTTACTGACTTGAAACAACCAATACAATTAAAATAACTCCTTATTAAATTTCTTGCATTTTTCCTTACAACGATTGATTCAGAGCCAACTGGCTACCTACTATTAGGATGCAAAACTTGTAATTAATAAGCTCTGAAGAAAAGGAGGAACTAAAAGAAAAGGATCCATGGATGGATGAGAAAAATCTGTCACTTGAGGAAATCCGATTATTAAAAGATTGCCTTTTATAAACCTCAATGTTCATGTCATGTTAGCTAAGAATTCCAGGAGACGAAATGATTAGGCTACCTCCCCTCCCTGCGGTGGGAGTTCCCTGGAGCCTGGGACTCTGTCACTCATCTTTTCATTCCCATGGCTCACTGCAGGGCTTGGACCCTCTCTGGCGGTCAGTTTCTAACCAAATGCACGTTTCACCTCTCTTTGCTTGCACTTGGTAACAATAGTTTTTTTGGTAATTATTATTAATGTATTAATATTATTCCTATTTCCATAAGTGATCACATGCACCTTCATAACCGTCAAGCAGGTTTGTCATTGAGTTGATGCTTCCTTTTTTTGTGAGGGCACTGTGAGACCGGAGTTGGTCAGTGGCTCTCACGTGTGAGAGCAGTGCACGATTCCCCATCTGTTTCTGATTCCGGAGGGTCTTATTAGGCCAGGCCAGGTCCCATCTGTAAAAATGGAGAACCCTGTGAAAATGCCTCAAGGGCTGGCTTTTAGGGTGTCTCAGGGAGGTCTCAGCTAGTGACTGGCCAATCAAAGCCACCATGTCTTATTGGACATCTGTTTGTCCTCAGAGGGGCTTATTTGGATTCTTCCCACTTTGGTCCCTGGGAAACCGTGTGATAATACTGCAGCCAACGTGTGACAGGAAGAGCATAAGCAATCAGCAAGCTTTCTTATTGGGAGCAGCGCTGACCTTCCATTACCTACTCATTACCTGATGTTCACAGCACTGGAGATCTGTGTGTGCCATGGATGCCTATCGACAGTGTCTAGCTTGTTAACTCCCCAAATTCACGCTTAATTGAAGACCTAAAAGTAAAACTTTTTTCCTCTGGTTTGCAAGCAATGCATACACATAAAATGCAAAAAAAAGAAAAAGCAGAAAATAGCAAGAAATTTCACCATCGGGAGATTATGAATGGCTAATACTTCACTGTGTGGATAGATCATGCTTTCCTCGTCATTCCTGGAGTCTATGCATCACTGATGGTTTATAAGGTTATTTTAGGTAGTATGAAGATAAATATCATTTGCTTTTGTTTTTTGAGACAGGGTTTTGCTCTGTTGCTCAGGCTAGAGTGTAGTGGTGCTGTCATAGCTCATTGCAGCCTCAAACTCCTGGGCTCAAGCAATCCTTCCTCCTCAGCCTTCCAAGTAGCTGGGACTACAGGTGCATGCTACCACACACAGCTAATTTTTTAAATTTTTATTTCTAGTAGAGATGGGTTCTTATTACGTTGTCCAGGGTTGTCTCAAACTCCTGAGCTCAAACGATCTTCCCCCTTGACTAGGGGAATCCCCCAAAGTGCTAGGATTTCAGCTGACCCATTGTTTCCAGCCCAGATACATACCTTTAATTTAATAGCTTTGTATTTATTTTAATGTATATCAGAGAAAAATATTTAGTTACTCTATGTATATATTATGTCATGGACATTATTGCTTAGAATGAGCTAAATAAAGAAGAGTCAATTCGTTTAAGGCAGAATTTACAAAGAGTGTTAAGTAAATGTAGAAAAACTGTGAGTGGCTGAAATCTGAGAAACAATGTTCTTTATGCCTGTCCTTTCATTGGACAGTTAGGTAGTTTCCAATGTTTTGCTGTAACAAACAATGCTGGATGAATTATTCTGTGCATAGCTCTTTGTTTACATATGTGATTATTTCTTTAGAATGGACACCTAGAAGTAGGGTTCTTAGGTTAAAAGTTGATGTTATGAATAGTAGCACTAGTTTCGGCTCCACAGCTGTGAAATCTTCAAAAAAAAAAAAAAAACTATTTTGTCTCAGTTTCCTAGTGTTTTTGTGAATGAAAAATTAAAAATGTAAACTTCAACTCATAGGATCAATATAGTAATGCAGATACATTTAATACATACCCATAGATCTTTGACCTCTCCAAGCTCTTCTTCAATTACATATTCAACCCCAGCAGCTACACAATTGTCAGAAGACATTGTGCTTTGAGAGCTCCTGACAGAGGTAATGGATGCCTCTGGCTCATTGTCACCTTCTTACCCATTTCACCAGAAGAACTGGAGAGGAAAATTCAGGACACAGGGACAGGACACAATGGCCCAACCACAGCTACCCTATACAGGGCAAGCAGGGCAGGTACTAGAAGCTGGAGACTCCAAAGGTGCAGCCACACAAGTGAAGCATGGTGCCCAAGGGGGGCCTCCCTCTTGGTCCTGATTCACCAATGGGCAATCTCTGAGTGAGTGATACCAAATAAGACATAATAGGAGCAAATGGTAGTCAGCACAGATTGCCAGGAAATTATGAACAGTTGATGCTCTAGGCAGAAGGTAATGATCTGAAAACTGTATGGGCAGCGCACGAGTTCAACTGCTTGCAGTGTAAACTAATTTATGAATTTACAGGTGGATTCGTTAAGGAAACCGTAAGTGGTAACTGGGTTGACTTAGGTGGGAGAAACAGGTAGGAGATCGCAAGACAACCTGTCAACACAGAGTAGAGTAAAATTAACTAGCATATCTGGCTGACAGTTAAGTAAAATGACTCCTGAGTGTTGGCTTTATTACATGCTGATCTCCAGCCAAGCCAGCCTGCTATAGACAGTCCATATGACAGAGATGGTTCATTGTTCTCCAGCATCCACCCTCCCATGGTTCCTTCTGGAACCCTTCTAGCTGTTGGAAACATGCTCACCCATCTGCAAACTCCTCTTGTCTACCTTGCAGCTGTTTGTGACGAGGGGGCTAAGTTTGATCCAATGGGAGGTAAGTAGAAATGAGGATGCATTAGATGTCTCTTTTCTGTCTTTTTCCCGTTAGTTGGAAAAACTTGTAAGCCAGGTGTTGTTGAGACTCTCACCTTGGACCGTTCCTCACTGCCTTGTTACCTAACTGTCTCAGTCTGTTGAATAGCACAGACTGAGTAATTTACAATAAACAGGAACTTACTTGGCTTGTGTTTCTGGAGGCTAGGAAGTTCAAGATCCAGGGACCTTCTTGTTTATATCATCTCATGGAAGAAGGCGGAAGGGTGAGAGAGGGCAAGAGAGAGACAAAAGGGCCAAACTCATCCTTTCATAAGGAACCCACTCCTGCAGTAACAAACCTACCCCTATGATAACGATGTTAATCCGTGCATGAGGGCAGTGCCCCTGTGACCCGAACATCTCCCATTAGGTCCTACCTCCCAACACTGCCACACAGGGAATCAAATTTCCCACATGGGAACTTTGGGGGATGTATTCAGGCCACAGCATTAAGAGAAAACATGCTATCTTATCTGGGAGATCATTGTTACAGCATTATTAATGCATTGTATCTAACTAAATCAATGCAATAGTTATAGTACCTCCTTGTCTAGCACAAAGATCTGCTCCTTAGCAGCAGGCTGTGTATGAGACGTCCCCTATGCCCTCTGAAGCATCATTTTGCACAAGTGATCACCAACACAATTCTAGATGAGGGAATTTTGGTGGCTGTGAAACTGGGAAGAGAAGGTAGCTGTTCAGGAGGTCTTACATTATCAAGGGAAAAATTGTGCCCTCCATATCCTCAAAATAAAATAAAAGCCTTTCATTATGTTTTTCCATCTGGATGAATGACAGGGGCAGGCGGGAGGTTTATTTAGTTCTCTTTTCTTTACTCATCTTCAGAAAGAGATGTCAAGAAGGCAAAGGTCACACTGTGGGGCAAGCAGTGTAGACTATCCCATTCATTGGAAAACCTACTCTGCAGCCAAAAAAATGCACTTCTGTGTTTCTACTCTGTTGTTTTTTTTCCAAGATTTTTATCACTGAAACAACAAGCGAATAGAAACCCAAGAATCTCTACTTGGACTCAGATATTCAGAAAAGCAAATTGACAGGTTGGTAATAATGGCAGGAATCTGGGATCTCAGAGCAACAGCACTGGCCGTTCTCTGCTTCCTTGCCAAGAGGCAGTCGCTCCCTGCCTTCCCTCCCTGCACCCCTCTTGCCTCCGCTCCAGGGTTGGACAGAGCCCATCACTCTACGTCCTTGGATTGGAAAGGGGTAGTGACACAATGTTCCAACAGGGGTGTACCAGGTTCCAAAGTAGGCGAAATGACTGTTGTGTACTCTCATTTAAAATTCCAGTTATATTAATCATTGATCATTGTAACAATTACAATTAATCGCTACCATTTCTATAATCAACCTTTCTTATTTTGTTTCTAGAAAATAACACAATAATTTAAAATGCTCTTTGGAAAAAGTTGATAGGCTCGTATTTGACTGACAATTGGACCACGCCAACTTCCTTATCCTGCTAGGTCTCTTTCCAGAGACAGAATCAACTTCCAGCTATATGTGAACTTTGGTCACTTTGGTATTGCAAACTTTGATAGATTTAGCAAGATACGGTATACCAGGAGAAAAAAAGACTAGACTGAGCATAAAATCGAAAGTTAGAAGACACAGGTTCAATGTATGAGCTGTATGACCATGGTAAGTTAAACATGAAGTGCAGACTACCCCCCTTATGGCTTGTGAAAAGATCAAACCTGATCATATTTCAGGAAGGAAATAACCTACTAATGCTATGTGATATTAATTACTCCTATTGCTTGGGCTTAGCCTTTGCCCTGTCTGCTGTTCCATGCCTCTGTAGGACAGTCATTAGCAAGAACTGGAAGTGGGCCTTTACATTAGGGAAAGCTTTGTCTCCTTCATCTCACCACTTTGCTCATTTGTTTTTCAAAAGCTACACTATTTGGTCTGTTTTACAATTAACATTAGGAGTGTATGAGATTTTTACATTTCTCAAATGTGGATTATTTTCTAAAAATGTTGTGCAGCATTATTCTAAGAGAGAGTCCTTCATATGGCTTTATGGTCTGTGAAGTCACCCAAAATTGCTTGTAAAAAATGTGTGCTTGGATGTAAATTTTTCTGCAGCGGGGGGTGTCTTAGTCCTTTTTCTCTTGCCATAACTGAATACCAGAGACTGTGTAATTAATTAAAAAATAAATTTATTTCTTATAATTCTGCAGGCTGGAAAGTCCAAGGACAAGAAGCTGCATCTGGTGAGGGTCTTCTTGTGATGGCGACTCACTGCACAGTCTCGAGGTGGCACAGGGAATTACATGATGAGGGGGCTGAGCATGCTAGCTTGGCTCTCTCCTTTTTCTCTTTTAAACAACTAATGCCTCCCCTTCATGATCTTATCTAATCCTAATTACCTCCCAAAGTCCCACCTCTCAAATATCATACACAGTTGGATTTTCTACCCACTTAATATCACTACAATGGGAATTCAGTTTTAACATGAGATTCCAAGGGGACAAACACTCAAATTTTGAAGTTCAGCTGAGAACTCTAGCAGTGATTAGAGTTCACACATTGCTGTATCTATAGGTCTGAGCTCATTGATTGAATTCCTTCACATAAGTGAGGGCTGGAATTACGTACTATAAATCATTCAGATGACAGACTAACATATTCACAGACTCTTTTACCAAGTGTGAAAAGATTCTGATTATGGAATGTCAGACTTAGATGTGTCACTTCTACAAATGGTGGCCAGACTCAGGACGCTTTTATTTCTACACATTGTTGCCTCTTGGGATTGCCTTTATCTTCACTTTCTCCTTCCTCCTTGTGGCTACAGACGCCACACTGATGCCCAGCACCTTCCCCTCCCAGCCCCCACCCTGGACTTGGCACCCTGATTGGTCCCAGCACCAGGCCATGACTGGATTGTGGTGCAGGATGACGAGACAGGATGAAAGCATATTTGTCTCCAAACCAGCATCTCCTAATGAAAAGAAGTAGCAGCTTAAAATCATCTGATTAAGAGCTGCTCCTTCATGTTCCCAGGCTCTGGGTGAAGCAGGGAGATGCTTATTTGTGCCTCTGTGTAATACTGGGGGATCCCTGGACTCCATGAACAGAGTGGCTGCCATCATGATGGACAGATTGGTCTTTTTCATGGGTTTGGACCACAATGACTCAAAACCACTATGTTTGACAGAAAGACATTCTTCTTTTTAAAGTTGAGCTTGCAGCATGCCTACGTAACATAATATCTGTTAATGTTGATGTTTTAGCTTAATTTAGTTTAGAGTTTCAGCAAAGCCAAAACATAAACTAAGATCTATCAGAAAAGACCTTGGTTTGAAGGACCTACCCTCCTCTTCACTGGCCTAGATCTGATGCTCCCCATTGGTGTGGTTGGAGAGGTTAAACCCAGACAGTCCACTTCCCACATGGCTGGAGCCTAGGACTAGTTAACATTTGCATCTCACGTATGGGGCATTGGTGGAGTGTGGCAAGAAAAAGATCCAAGGAGGGAGAGAGTTCCACAAGAAAAGATGTTCCCCTCCATCCCTTTATGGAAAGATATGATATTTAGAGATGGGGATATGGAGAAGAAGATGTTTTGGGTGATGAGGCTAAACTGCCAATAGGATATGTAGGTTAAGAGTCCAGGGATCTCACTTTCTGAAGGGTGGATATCTTGTGAGACAGAAGGAAAAGTCCAAATTCACTAGAAATATGACACTTTTCCTCCTACGGTATAACTTCCTTTTGAAATTGTCCTATTCCAAGAGTAAAGAAATTTACATATACCACAGCAATACTGAGAGACCAAAAGAACTGGATGACCTCAAGGAGGAGGTTCATTCTAGTATGTCTCCTCCAGCAGATGAGAGGCACCAAATATTTAAGGAACTATGCATTAGAGTTCTAAGCCATGACAGGTAGTCACCACAGGGAAGGGGGAATTAGAAAATGACTCTTACATAATGGTAAAAGGATCACTGCAACAAGAAGAGCTAACGATCCTAAATATATATGCACCCAATACAGGAGCACCCAGATACATAAGGCAAGTTCTTCATGACTTACAAAGAGACTTAGACTCCCACACAATAATAGTGGGAGACTTTAACACCCCATTGTCAATATTAGACAGATCATCCAGACAGAAAATCAACAAGGATATCCAGGACATGAATACAGACCTGGAACAAGCAAACCTAATAGACATTTACAGAACTCTCCACCCCAAATACACAGAATATACATTCTTCTCAGCACCACATCACACCTACTCTAAAATTGACCACATAATTGGCAATAAATCACTCCTCAGCAAATGCAAAAGAACAGAAATCATAACAAACAGTCTCTCAGACCACAGTGCAATCGAGTTAGAACTCAGAATGCAGAAACTAACTCAGAACCGCACAGCTTCATGGAAACTGAACAACTTGCTCTTGAATGTTGACTGGATAAACAATGAAATGAAGGCAGAAATAAAGATGTTCTTCAAAACCAATGAGAACGAAGACACAACATACCAGAATCTCTGGGACACATTTAAAGCAGTCTCTAGAGGAAAATATATAGCAATGAGTGCCCACATGAGAAGAAAGGAGAGATCTAAAATTGACACCCTATCATCAAAATTGAAAGAGCTAGAGGAGCAAGATCAAAAAAACTCAAAACCTAGCAGAAGACAGGAAATAACTAAGATGAGAGCAGAACTGAAGGAAATAGAGACACAAAAAACTCTTCAAAAAATCAATAAATCCAGGAGCTGGTTTTTTGAAAAGATCAACAAAATAGACAGACCAGTAGCCAGATTAATAAAAAAGAAAAGAGAGAATGACCAAATTGATGCAATAAAAAACGATAAAGGGGATATCACCACAGATTCCACAGAAATCCAAACCATCATCAGAGATTATTACAAACAATTCTATGCACATAAACTAGTAAACCTGGAAGAAATGGATAAATTCCTGGACACCTGCAACCTCCCAAGCCTAAACCTGGAAGAAGCCGAAACCCTGAATAGACCAATAACATGGTCTGAAGTCGAGGCAGCAATAAAGAGCCTACCACCCAAAAAAAGCCCAGGTCCAGATGGGTTCACAGCTGAATTCTACCAGACATACAAAGAGGAGCTGATACCATTCCTTCTGAAACTATTCCAGACAATCCAAAAAGAGGGAATCCTTCCCAAATCATTTTACGAGACAAACATCATCCTGATACCAAAACCCGGCAGAGACTCAACAAGAAAAGAAAATTTCAGGCCAATATCCATGATGAACATAGATGCAAAAATCTTCAATAAAATACTGGCAAACCGATTGCAACAGCATATCAAAAAGCTCATCCACCATGATCAAGTAGGATTCATCCCAGGGATGCAAGGCTGGTTCAACATACGCAAGTCCATAAACATAATTCACCACATAAACAGAACCAAAGAAAAAAAACACATGATTATCTCAATTGATGCAGAGAAGGCTTTTGACAAAATTCAACAACCCTTTATGCCAAAAACCCTCAATAAACTAGGTATTGACGGAACGTATCTCAAAACAATAAAAGCTATTTACAACAAACCAACAGCCAATATCATACTGAATGGGCAAAAACTGGAAGCATTCCCTTTGAAATCTGGCACTAGACAAGGATGCCCTCTCTCACCACTCCTATTCAATATAGTACTGGAAGTTCTAGCCAAAGCAATCAGGCAAGAAAAAGAAATAAAGGGTATCCAAATTGGAAAGGAGGAAATCAAATTCTCTCTATTTGCAGATGACATGATTGTATATCTGGAAGACCCCATCATCTCAGCCCAAAATCTCCTGAAACTGATAAACAACTTCAGCAAAGTCTCAGGATACAAAATCAACGTGCAAAAATCACAAGCATTCCTGTACACCAGTAATAGACTTCAAGAGAGCCAAATCAAGAACGAACTGCCAATCACAATTGCTACAAAGAGAATAAAGTACCCAGGAATACAACTAACAAGGAATGTAAAGGACTTCTTCAAGGAGAACTACAAGCCATTGCTCAACGAAATAAGTGAGGATACAAACAGATGGAGAAACATTCCATGTTCATGGTTAGGAAGAATCAACATCGTGAAAATGGCCATACTGCCCAAAGTAATTTACAGATTCAACGCTATTCCCATCAAGCTACCAATGACCTTCTTCACAGAACTGGAAAAAAACACCTTAAACTTCATATGGAACCAAAAGAGAGCCCGCATAGCCAAGTCAATTCTAAGCAAAAAGAACAAAGCAGGAGGCATCACACTACCGGACTTCAAACTATACTGCAAGGCTACAGTAATCAAAACAGCATGGTACTGGTACCAAAACAGGGATATAGACCAATGGAACAGAACAGAGGCCTCACAGGAAATACAACATACCCACAACCATCTGATCTTCGACAAACCTGACAAAAACAAGCAATGGGGAAAGGACTCCCTGTTTAATAAATGGTGTTGGGAAAACTGGCTAGCCATGTGCAGAAAGCAGAAACAGGACCCCTTCCTGACACCTTACACCAAAATTAACTCCAGATGGATTAAAGACTTAAACATCAGACCTAATACCATAAAAACCTTAGAAGAAAATCTAGGCAAAACCATTCAGGACATAGGTGTAGGCAAGGACTTCATGACCAAAACGCCAAAAGCAATGGCAACAAAAGCCAAAATAGACAAATGGGACCTAATCAAACTCCACAGCTTCTGCACAGCAAAAGAAACAGTCAGTAGAGTGAATCGGCAACCAACAGAATGGGAAAAAATTTTTGCAGCCTACCCATCTGACAAGGGGCTGATATCCAGAATTTACAAAGAACTAAAGCAGATCTACAAGAAAAAAACAAACAAGCCCATTCAAAAATGGGCGAAGGATATGAACAGATACTTTACAAAAGAAGACATACAGGAGGCCAACAAACATATGAAAAAATGCTCATCATCAGTGGTCATCGGAGAAATGCAAATCAAAACCACATTGAGATACCATCTCACACCAGTTAGAATGGCGATCATTAAAAAATCGGGAAACAACAGATGCTGGAGAGGATGTGGAGAAATAGGAACACTTCTACACTGTTGGTGGGAATGTAAATTAATTCAACCATTGTGGAAGACAGTGTGGCGATTCCTCAAGGACCTAAAAATAGAAATCCCATTTGACCCAGCAATCCCATTACTGGGTATATATCCAAAGGATTATAAATCATTCTACTACAAGGACACGTGCACACGAATGTTTATTGCAGCACTGTTTACAATAGCAAAGACCTGGAACCAACCCAAATGCCCAAGGATGATAGACTGGATAGGGAAAATGTGGTACATATACACCATGGAATATTATGCAGCCATCAAAAACGATGAGTTCACGTCCTTTGTAGGGACATGGATGAACCTGGAAACCATCATTCTCAGCAAACTGACACAAGAGCAGAAAATCAAACACCGTATATTCTCACTCATAGGCGGGTGTTGAACAATGAGAACACATGGACACAGGGAGGGGAGCACTACACACTGGGGTCCGTTGGGGGGAAATGGGGGAGGGGCGGGGAGTGGGGAGGTGGGAAGAGATAGCATGGGGAGAAATGACAGATACAGGTGAGGGGACGTAAGGTAGTAAACCACACTGCCATGTGTGTACCTATGCAACAATCTTGCATGTTCATCACATGTACCCCAAAACCTAAAATGCAATTAAAAAAAAAAAGAAAATGACTCTTGATGCTGGGGGAACATGCCAGAGAGACAGATGCAAGAGACAGGGAAGTTATCCCTTCTCATAGCCCTAGGTAGCTGTTTTTGCTCCTAGGGATAAGAAGGGATGCATCCACGTTGTCTGTAAATCCCCTTCTGATAGACCTGCATCGCATCCTCAGAGAACTCACCTTGTGAGCTGTGGTTGGGATTGCACACAGGATGCTGCCCAGCAGGAATGTCACTGTTTCGACTCCATCCCAGGAATTCTAGGGGTGGGAACAAGGAAGAAGACACTGGGGGTGGAGGGAAGGGAGGGACGTTACTGAAGCTGGGGGGAGGGAAAGAAGAAAAAAGAAGAAATATATCACTGACTTTCACACCAGGAGGAAATCTCCTGAGTTTAAACAGCTCTTTTCCATTACTTTGAGGCCTGTGAAAGATGAAAGTCCTGGTTGGTTTGGGTCTTGGTGTCAGGCCACATGACTTTACTCTGAATCAGAAAATACTTTCTAAAAAAGTACACCAGAGATGTCCAGAGACTGAGAGGAATAGAAACCCCCTCACCCAGGTCAGGATATAGGAAGTGAACATGATTACTGGTTGCTGGAGGCAAACCAACAGCCTTGTTTATTAAGTAATAGAGTAGAAATACCTATGTAAACAAACCAAAAAAATAGAGTAAGAGAGTGATCAGAGAATCTCAGGACACTCCCAGAAAGACAGTGTCCAAGAGGCTGGCCAGAAAACATGATTCAGCTGCTCATGGGGTTTGGAGGACCCAAGTGAAAGGGAGAGTTTGGGAAAGGAGAAAGGGGTCCTGGTGCATCAGAGAGAGAACTTCTCAAGGGGTCTTCTTCCTGGGCTGTGATGGAAAGCCCTGTGAGAAACATAAAAATCTCCAGAGCGTGCCCTGAGTGAGATATATAAATACACTCGCTAATTATTACTGGAAGCGATCATGACTAATGCAGGAGCAGATGTTTTAAGAAACAAAAAGTCACAAACATTTTCAGACTATTAAAGCATTTATTTATGTAGTCAATTTGCATCTGGGTTTCATTGTCCCTGCTTTGATCTCTGCCTCTCACACACACAGCGAGAGGCTGATGCTGGAAAGGTAGACAATCCAGGCACCATAGCTGTGATAGAAACAGTCAGAATGGGGCAGAGTCTCCTGAATATGATTATTGTTTCAAATCAGAGGAGAATGGAAATCCCCAGGCGTTATAAATCACTCGAAACTATCGAATGAAATTGGTTATCTACACAATAACTTCAGATAAATGCCTCTTCCCCAGAATGGGCCAACAAGTTGCAATGATTCATCTTGAGTTACTCTTAGGCTATTAAATAATCCAAAGATCTTTTTTGAAAAGCAAGTATCTTCTTCATATAAGTGGAATCCTGTAGTATTTGTTCTTCTGTGTCTGGCCTATTTCCCTTAGCATAATATCTACTAGGATTACCTGTGTTGTCACAAACGGCAGAATTTTATTCTTTTTTTTTTTTTTTTTTTTTTTTTTTTTATTGCATTTTAGGTTTTGGGGTACATGTGATGAACATGCAAGATTGTTGCATAGGTACACACATGGCAGTGTGCTTTGCTGCCTTCCGTCCCCTCACCTGTATCTGTCATTTCTCCCCATGCTATCTCTTCCCACCTCCCCACCCCCCGCCCCTCCCCCATTTCCCCCAACAGACCCCAGTGTGTAGTGCTCCCCTCCCTGTGTCCATGTGTTCTCATTGTTCAACACCCGCCTATGAGCGAGAATATACGGTGTTTGATTTTCTGCTCTTGTGTCAGTTTGCTGAGAATGATGGTTTCCAGGTTCATCCATGTCCCTATAAAGGACGTGAACTCATCGTTTTTGATGGCTGCATAATATTCCATGGTGTATATGTACCACATTTTCCCTATCCAGTCTATCATCGTTGGGCATTTGGGTTGGTTCCAGGTCTTTGCTATTGTAAACAGTGCTGCAATGAACATTCGTGTGCACGTGTCCTTGTAGTAGAATGATTTATAATCCTTTGGATATATACCCAGTAATGGGATTGCTGGGTCAAATGGGATTTCTATTTTTAGGTCCTTGAGGAATCGCCACACTGTCTTCCACAATGGTTGAATTAATTTACATTCCCACCAACAGTGTAAAAGTGTTCCTATTTCTCCACATCCTCTCCAGCATCTGTTGTTTCCCGATTTTTTAATGATCGCCATTCTAACTGGTGTGAGATGGTATCTCAATGTGGTTTTGATTTGCATTTCTCTGATGACCAGTGATGATGAGCATTTTTTCATATGTTTGTTGGCCTCCTGTATGTCTTCTTTTGTAAAGTATCTGTTCATATCCTTTGCCCATTTTTGAATGGGCTTGTTTGTTTTTTTCTTGTAGATCTGCTTTAGTTCTTTGTAAATTCTGGATATCAGCCCCTTGTCAGATGGGTAGACTGCAAAAATTTTTTCCCATTCTGTTGGTTGCCGATTCACTCTACTGACTGTTTCTTTTGCCGTGCAGAAGCTGTGGAGTTTGATTAGGTCCCATTTGTCTATTTTGGCTTTTGTTGCCATTGCTTTTGGCGTTTTGGTCATGAAGTCCTTGCCTACACCTATGTCCTGAATGGTTTTGCCTAGATTTTCTTCTAAGGTTTTTATGGTATTAGGTCTGATGTTTAAGTCTTTAATCCATCTGGAGTTAATTTTGGTGTAAGGTGTCAGGAAGGGGTCCTGTTTCTGCTTTCTGCACATGGCTAGCCAGTTTTCCCAACACCATTTATTAAACAGGGAGTCCTTTCCCCATTGCTTGTTTTTGTCAAGTTTGTCGAAGATCAGATGGTTGTGGGTATGTTGTATTTCCTGTGAGGCCTCTGTTCTGTTCCATTGGTCTATATCTCTGTTTTGGTACCAGTACCATGCTGTTTTGATTACTGTAGCCTTGTAGTATAGTTTGAAGTCCGGTAGTGTGATGCCTCCCGCTTTGTTCTTTTTGCTTAAAATTGACTTGGCTATGCGGGCTCTCTTTTGGTTCCATATGAAGTTTAAGATGTTTTTTTCCAGTTCTGTGAAGAAGGTCATTGGTAGCTTGATGGGAATAGCGTTGAATCTGTAAATTACTTTGGGCAGTATGGCCATTTTCACGATGTTGATTCTTCCTAACCATGAACATGGAATGTTTCTCCATCTGTTTGTATCCTCTCTTATTTCGTTGAGCAATGGCTTGTAGTTCTCCTTGAAGAGGTCCTTTACGTTCCTTGTTAGTTGTATTCCTAGGTAGAATTTTATTCTTCTTTTGTAAGGCTAAGTAATGTTCCATTGTATTTAAATACCACATTTTCTTTATCCATTCATTCATCAAAAAATAGGATTCCATATATTGGCTGTTGTGAATAATGCTGTGATAAACATAGGAGTACAGGCATCTCTTCAACATGCTAATTTCAATTCCTTTGGATACATACCCAGTAGTGGGAGTGCTGGGTCACATGGCATTTTTATTTTTAATTTTTTGAGGAACCTCCATGCTGTTTTCCCTAATGGCTGCACTATTTTCCATTCCCACCAACAGTGTACAAGTGTTCCGATTTCTCCATATCTTCACCAACATTTTTACATATAAGTGTGTGTGTGTGTGTGTGTGTTTGCCTGTGTGTATGTGTGTATATATATATGTATATATATGTGTGTATATATATGTGTGTATATATATGTGTGTGTGTATATATATATATATATATATATATATATATATATGAAATAGTAATTCTAAGGGATGTGAAGTAAATTTCATCATGGTTGTGATTTGCATTTCCCTGATGATGAGTGGGATATCGGCCACCTTTTCATATACATGCTGGCCATTCGTATGTCTTCTTTAAAGAAATGCTAATTCAGTTTCTTTGCCCAGTTTTTAATCTGGTTATTATTAGTAGTTTTTTGCTATTGAGTTGTAAAAGTTCCTTATATATTTTAAATATTAATCTTCTATCAAATATATGATTTGCAAATATCTTCTCTCTTTCTGTAGGTTGCCTTTTCCTTTTGTTGGTTGTTTCCTTTGCTATGCAGAGGCTGCAGAGGCTTTATAGTTTGATGAAATCTAATTTTCCTATCTTTGCTTTTGTTTCCTGTGCCTTTGTGGTCATATTTGGAAATTATTACCAAGGCCAAAGTCAGGAAACTTTTTCTCTGTTTTTTTTTTTTTTTCTAGGAGTGTTAGTTTCAGGTATAACTGGTAGAAGCAGAGAGTAGAATCGTGGTTACCAGGTGCTAGGGGCAGCAGGAGATGGAGAGGTATTGGTTAAAATGTTTCAAATGTCAGTTCTGCAGGAAGAGTAAGTGCTAGAGAGCTACTATAAAACACGGTGCCTAGAGTTACAATACTGCCTTATGTGCTTAAATATTTCCTAAGAGGGTAGATGCTAAATGTTCTTACCAAAATCAATGAATAGGGCAAGAGGAAGTTTTTGGAGGTAGGGATGTATTTATGGCATTTACTGTAATAATGGTTTCATTGGCTATATGTGTATCTCCAAACTCATCAAATTGCACACATTAAATATGTACAACTTTGTGTTTGTCAATTATGCCTCAATTAAGTATTTTTTTAAGCAAGCAGGAAATGTACATACTTTCAATGGTGGAGCCAATTTAGAAAACAGTTTGGCAGTTTGTTAAAATGTTAAACACAGATTTACCATATGACCCAGCAATTCCACTCAAGTATCTATCTACACAGCCGACATGAAAATATATGACACATATGTCTACACAAAGACCTGTATGCAAATGTGAGTAACCAAAGAGTGGAAACAACCCAAATGTTCATCAACCAGCAACTGGATCAACAAATGGTGCTATATCTAGAAAGGAATGAAGTGATGTTGGACGCAGCGGTTCAGGCCTGTAATCCCTGCGCTTTGGGAGGCTGAAGTGGGAGGATCGCTTGAACTCCGAAGTTCGATACCAGCCTGCTCAACAGAGCAAGACTTGTCTCTACTAAAAATAAATTTAAAATAATGATAATAATCATAATAATAAAACAGCCAGGCATGGTGGCACATGTCTGTAGTCTCAGAGAAACTGAGGCAGGAGGATCACTTAACATTAGGAAATTGAGGCCACAGTGAGCTATGATGGCACCACTGCACTCCAGCCTGGGAAACAGAGTGAGATTCTGTCTCAAAAAAAGAGTTAATATGAATGAATCAGATATATTACGCTGAGTGAAATAAACCTGTTTCAAAATACCACATATTGCATGATTCCGTGTTACGTAATTTCCAGAAAAGGCAAATATGTACAGAGGGAAGTAGACGGATGGTTGCTGTGCTTGGGGTGGGGGTGGGGAGTGGCTGCTCATGATACGAGGATTCTTTGGGGTGATGGAAATGTTTTAAAATGAGTTTGTGATGGTGGTGCACAGCTCTAAAAACTTACTGCAAATGAGCCAATTGTATATTTAAAAGGAAATTCTGTGACATATAAATTATACCTCAACAAAATTATACATACATATAACCAAATGTATATGTAACCAGATAATATATGTTTAACCAAATACATGTATCTATACACCACACACACACACACACACACACACACACACACATATATATATATATATATATATATATATATATATATATATATATCCAAACCATGTCACCAACCTCCATTTCTTTTTTTCTTCCAGGCTTGTGTTTGTTCTGTAGAGCCTGCTTAGAAAGGAGCATCCCGGGCTGTGTTCATGCAGACACATTCAGACATCTTTGATTCTGGAGGAAGTCCCTCAAGTCAGATTTTCCTAGATAATATCACAGATGCCATATGACCAATTTGGCTAATTTTGAAATGCATTTCAGAAGCGTTTAAACCAAAAAACACTCTGAGGAAGAACCTCGGCTAGCAAGCCCCTCCCAGTTGCCTTCTGGAATTTGCCTTTTCATGAAACACCAATGTGTCTGTAGGTGTGGCAGGGGCGGAATGTGAGGCACACAACTGAACAAGTCACTAAATGTCAATGAACCAGCTCACTGCCGCTTCTGGAGAAAAGCCCGTGACATTTTCTGAGGTAAAAACACTGGCTTTAACTGGTAGGCTGAATGCAGCTAGTGGAGGAACCTGAGGCTGTTCAGTAAGAACGAGGGGGCTCCATATGCACGGATAAGGGTGGAGGACCTCATTAGGCCACAACACAAAGTGTGGAAAACAGCTCAAAACACAAGAATGGCACAAACACATGCGTGATGTCTGTGCATGTGGGTATGTGCTTACCCAGGGCATGCCAAGCTGCCCACAGTCATTTTTTTGTGAAAGAGAGGAATGGAATTGGTTGAGGAAGGGGCAGGGCAGGGTCTTTTTCTTATTTAGCATGGACATTTCTGAATGGACTTTTAAAAATGAGCACGTATGAATGCAGTAAATAAAAGAAGAGAGAGCAGGTATCATGGAGGGTGACCAAGTTGTCTGGTTGTGTCCGGCACTCTTTAATGCCTTAAGAAATGGCACAGATGTACTTCCCAGTGTGAGGGTGGAGAACATCACCTAGGTTGGCCCAAGTGCTTCGCACTGCATTTTGTTTTAGACTCTTTTGTCAGCCAGGCTGGAGTACAGCGGCACGATCGTGGCTCACTATAGCCTGAAACTCCTGGGCTCAAACAATCCTCCCACTTCAGCCTCCCAAGTAGCTGGAACTAAAGGCACGAACCAGTATGCCTGGCCAAGTTTAATTTTTTTTTTTTTTTTTTTTTTTTTTTTTTTTAGATACACCATCTCACTATGTTGCCTAAGCTGGTCTTGAACTCCAGGCCTCAAGGGAGCCTCCCACCTGGGCTTCATAAAGTGCTGGGATGATAGCTGTTAGCTACCGCACCTGGCCAGCACCACATTTTGGTACACCAGCCACACAGTAATGAGCCTGGTCTGTGCAGCTGCTCATTGGACACTGGAGGTTAATCAGGACCCATCTAGCTAATGAAACACTTCATTGCACTTGCTGCCCCCTGGCTTATAAACATTTTCCATCCTAGCTAAGACTCGATTAATACAATGGGAAACAAGGTGACAGTTTATCCTGGAAAGACACACGATATTAAAAATCCACGATGTGCTGAGACTGCCTGATTGCTTTAAAAGGTAGATTTCTTTCTTTTTTTTTTTTGAGACGGAGTTTCACTCTTGTTACCCAGGCTGGAGTGCAATGGTGCGATCTTGGCTCACTGCAACCTCTGCCTCCTGGGTTCAGGCAATTCTCCTGCCTCAACCTCCTGAGTAGCTGGGATTACAGGCATGTGCCACTATGCCCAGCTAATGTTTTGAATTTTTAGTAGAGACGGGGTTTCACCATGTTGACCAGGATGGTCTCGATCTCTTGACCTTGTGATCCACCCGCCTCGGCCTCCCAAAGTGCTGGGATTACAGGCTTGAGCCACTGCGCCCGGCAGATTTATTTCTTTTATCCTGAAAGGAGTTGTGCCCACAATCACTAGTGCCAGCCCTTCCATTTGTAACCTCTTCTTCTTTTTTAGAAAATTACAGTAGTTTTAAGATGCTTTTGCCTTAGGCAAAAACTTCTTCATCAACAACTCTCAGTATTCACCACGTGACCTTTCTGTGGTATATACATCAAGAGAAAATTACTGGATGGCTTCTCTGGTTTTTGTCTGTGTTCCAGAGTCTAATGGGGCTGACTAAAGGTGGAACATCCCAGCTCCTGGTGGATATGAAATATTTTCCATACAGTCCCTGAAGCCAAATCTAGCTCCAGCCTGTTTTTGGATGGCCTGTGAGCTAAGCATGGTTTTTACATTCTAAATATTAAAAAGAAAATCAAAAGAAGAATAAATATTTTATGACATGAAAAAAATTTTTTTGAACATAAAATAGCAGTTTTATTTGTAATAGCCAAAAGCTAGAAATGACCCAAATGGTCATCAACAGGCAAATGAATAAACAAATTACGTTATATCCATATAATGGTATGCTACATTCTAATAAAAAGGAATGAAGGAATTAATACACACATCAACATGGATAAATCTCAAAATAATTGTGCTTAGCGAAAGAAACCAGGCCAAAAGGTACATGCTATATGATTCCATTTATATGAAATTCTGAAAACTGCTAATCAATCTACACTGACAGAAAAGCGAATCAGTAAATATGTGCCATTTATTGTGGTCTATAATTTATACCTTGGTAAAGCTGTTTAAAACAAAACAAATCAAAATGTTGCCGAGGTGTTTGTTATTTGGGCAACTGGTGATTCACTGAAATTATGAAATTCCAGTTTCAGTGTCCGTAGATGAAGTTTTATGGGAACACAGCCACACTCGTTCCTTATGCATTCATGCCCCAAGAGCAGATTCGGCGTTTGTGATGGAGACTATATGATCTACAGAGCCTAAGTATCTCTTATCTGGACTTTTCCAGAAAAATACGTTTACCTTGGCCTGGTGGAGTAACATTGGCATCAAGGTCTTTGACAGTGCTCACTTAGCAGGAATTCAAATTGAAGTTCTCCTTGAAGATTCCTGTAAATGGGCAATTGGTAGAGGGAGCCAGCCTCTAGCCATCTGGGAGGCACAATGACTTGTCCTGAGATGAGCTGAGGAGTGGCCCACCTGGGACATTCAGAGCGGGAGCCCTGGGCAAGCTGGTTAGATGAAGATAGCATGACATCACACTGTATGTCTTCATTTCTGAGATACTGTTCACTATAACACACACCATTGATTTAGTAACAGCTTTTCTAGAAATAAAAGACACATTGCTTGCATAATAAGTATTAATTTCAAAAATGCTAATGAGAAAATATGTTATGATTTTTAATGTGATTGTTTCACCACCCCTGCCTGACTCCCAAGTGAGCTTCTTGGGGGCCAGAACTGTACCCTTATTTGTTTTTGCAATCCAGGATTTACCCCCTCCAGAGCTCCAAGATGTCAGGAACCCCTAGAACAAACCTTCGCAATCATTGGTGGATTGCGGCATTTATTTAACAAATGCACTTACTGGCATTTTAAAAATAAAATAGGAAAGACTAAGACTCGACAAATTAGAAAAGAAAGATCAGAGTAGACTAGAACACAAAACAAAAGAACAGAAAATGCACAGCCCATAGTGTAAGGTGCATCTACGATGCTCTTGTTTCAGTTACGTATGTGTGTGATGGGAGGTCATGTCAACATATTTCTCACTGTGGGTTATAGTAAAACAAGTGTGTAAGCCCCTGCCTTGTTGCATGTATTTGAGCTGTTCTTGGTCACGAGATGAGATTGTACAAATTGGCATGTGTCACAGAAGCATAGAGCAGTGGGTGTTAGGTGTGGCCTTCGGGTCCCCACCAGGCTGGTGAGGATGGCTAGCCCACCAGCAAAGGCTTTCCCACAGCACCTCCTAAGGCTCTATGCTGAGCTGAGTATGATGAACGTTACAAAGCTCTAGATGACATGATTGTTGTCCTCAGAGAGCTGATGGCCTGTCAGGGAACAAGATCACACCCGCAAGGTAGTAAGGAGCACAGCGAGATCTGGGGACAGATGTTGAAGGTGTTGCCTGCAGAGGAGGTGGAGACCTTGAGACCTCTGTTGTTCCACAGCTGCAATGTTCAGGCAAATCCAGAGGCCTGATCTCCATGGTGTTCACCAGCCACGTGGCATCCTCCCATTTTCCTGGGGCAAAGATGCAGACTGAAGCACTGTGTCAGTTCACACATGGAACACAGTCATATCAAGGCAGGCAGACTGGACCACATAGTGCCATCAGCTCGGGTTCTTTCTGCAGAGATGGAAGCTCAGAGGTGGAGAACACAAAGAGGCTGTGTACTGCCTTGGCCCCACACCGCTCTGAGGCCCAAGGCCCTAGAATTTCAACAGGAGAAGTAAGTTGAAGAGAAGCACCCAAATGAAAGGAGGAGCAGAGCAAGTGTCTCCCTGAGCTGCCAGGACCCATCTGAGCAGCTTGCTGGATTGGAGCAGGGGACAGTGATGTGAGGAGAGGGGAGGGGAGAAAAGAAAAGGGGAGGAGAGGAGAAGGGAGGGGAGTGGGGGAGAGGGAAGCAGGCTGTGCACAAGATACTATCCCACAAGGAGACGTGAAGGGACTGCTAACACTGTGGCCCAGTAAATGCCCTTCATCCTGATCCAGTCACCAAGTGACAAGAATCGTAAGTTGCTCTGACCTCCAGCCCCACCTCTCAATTCAATAGGGTCTCCTGTAACACAACATGGCTGGAAATCCTGCTGAGGGAGATGAGATGGGGCCTGTGCTGGCCCATGGGACGTACTGGGGCCAGAGGATGCAGCTGTCTACAGGATGGTCAGCAGGCCAATGTCACAGATTCAGTGAGGTATAGTATATCTGGAGAATGGAAAGAGGAAATTGAGGTTAGGGGTGGAAAACAGGACAATCAGAAAGGATGCAGGAATGAGCAGGGGATGCTCATTCTTCTGGGCTCCACTAAAATGGGAAGGGTTCCTTGTCAACCACCCCCATCCCCCAGCAGCCTTGGGGATGGGTGGTGGCTCCCTCTTCTCCAGTGCTATCCCCTTGGCAGGCATCTGTTTACTTTCCTTTGCTGTCATTACTGACCTCTGAAGGGGAACAATCAGGTCTCCCTCACTCTCATGTGTCCAGAGCCTCTGGGACATAACCCCTGGTGCAGAGGAGCAGCATTGAGATAAATTTTGATGAATAAATGAATGAATAAGGAAATCTGGTCTGAATGTTTGTGTCTCTTCAAAATTTATATGTTGAAATTCTCACTTTCAGGTTGATAGTATTAGGAGATGGGACCTTTGAGAGGTGAGGAGGTCACAGGGGTGGAGCCCTCATGGATGGGATTAGTGCCCTCATTAAAGAGCCCTAGAGAGACCCCTGAACCCACCTGCCACTCGAGAATGCAATTAGAAGGTGCCATCTATGAAGCAGGCACCCTCGCCAGACACCACATCTGCAGGCACCTTGATTTTGGACTTCCCAGGCTCTAGAATTGCGTAACAGTGAACAATAAATTTCTGTTGTTTACAAGCCACCAAGTCTGAGTCTATTATAGCAGCCCAAACAGAGTAGGAAAATCATCTTCCCATGGTATGAATGGTGAGCTTCAAAACATCCCCTTAGGTTTGAGAAGGGAATTTAGCTTAATCTGAACCTTGGGCATCTGGTGCAGTTGCAGCAGAGAATTTCTTGTTTCAAGCACTTTCAGAAGTGAACAGTTTCCCAGGAAACGTAAGGTTCCCTGAGTTCAATCATAGAGGACCATCGAAGCATGATGGTGTAAGTACAATTACTACAGAAGAGATTTGCAAACAAATGATTTAGAAAAGAACCTCAGGATATCTGCCAGCTCAAAAACTTTAGGATTTTACGGAAACTAAGAGTTTGAATATTATCCAGTTGCTTTAATTCAAATCCTAATTTTTGGCATTGTGTTTTAGGTACTGTATCTTGTTCATGTTTGTGTTCTTTGAACCACTTAGTAAAGAGCCCAAGCCCTTATAGGTGTTTGAGGCATATATTTGTTTAAATCCACCTGGTTCAATTTCATTCCTTTTTTTTTTTTTTTTTTTTTGGAGACAGTCTCATGCTGTTTCCCGGACTGGAATGCAGTGGTGTGATCTCGGCTTACTGCGACCTCCGCTTCCCGGGTTTATATGATTCTCCTGCCTCAGCCTCCCGAGTAGCTGGGATTATAGGCACATACCACCACACCTGGCTAATTTTTTGTATTTTTAGTAGAGACAGGGTTTCACTATGTTGGCCAGACTCCTAATCTCAAACTCCTAATCTCATGATCCACCTCCTCTGCTTTCCAAGGTACTGGGATTACAGGTGTGAGCCATTTTATAGCAATTAAATATAGGTCTGAGTTTTGTTTGTTAAAATGATTAGGTTGTTTTTTCAAGTGTGATTAACTGGTGTGAGTCAGCAGCTATTTAAACTCTTAGTAAACAGATATATAAGAAAGGAGGGATACTGTTTTCTTCCACCAAAGAACATTTATTTCACTGGAATTTCAGTGACTTCAATGCAGAATGAGTCTTGTGGCTCACCTCCTAGACTATTTGCCAAAGAAGAGATGTTGCCCTGGTCATGATCAAAATGGCACAAACTGTGGCCTTTTGCAGGGAGAAGCACCCTGCAGCTCTGCGTCTGCGGCACTGGTGGCTTCTCTCTGCAGGCACAGATCCCGTGGCTTAGTCCTTGATCAGAGTGGAAAATCGTCTTCCACCTTGAGTGGAACAGAATGTCAAGCAGTGCATT
Source organism: Saimiri boliviensis (assembly GCF_048565385.1). Classification (NCBI taxonomy): domain Eukaryota; kingdom Metazoa; phylum Chordata; class Mammalia; order Primates; family Cebidae; genus Saimiri; species Saimiri boliviensis. Next base: position 139,515,899 of record NC_133452.1, on the reverse strand, counting down.
AAAACTCTAGATTTGGCATTAAAAAATCCGGAGACAACAGATGCTGGAGAGGATGTGGAGAAACAGGAACACTTTTACACTGTTGGTGGGAGTGTAAAATATTTCAACCATTGTGGAAGACAGTGTGGCGATTCCTCAATGACCTAAAAATAGAAATTCCATTTGACCCAGCAATCCCATTACTGGGCATATATCCAAAGGATTATAAATCGTTCTACCATAAGAACACGTGCACACGTATGTTCATTGCAGCACTGTTTACAAGAGCAAAGACCTGAAACCAATCCAAATGCCCATCGATGATAGACTGGATAGGGAAAATGTTGCACATATACACCATGGAATACTATGCAGCCATCGAAAACGATGAGTTGGTGTCCTTTGTGGGGGCATGGATGAACCTGGAAACCATCATTCTCAGCAAACTGACACAAGAGCAGAAGATCAAACACCACATGTTCTCACTCATAGGCGGGTGTTGAACAATGAGAACACATGGACACAGGGAGGGGAGCACTACACACCGGGGTCTGTTCGGGGGAAATGGGGAGGGACAGTGGGGGTTGGGGAGTTGGGGAGGATGGCATGGGGATAAATGCCAGATATAGGAGAAGGGGAGGAAGGCAGCAAATCACACTGCCATGTGTGTACCTATGCAACAATCTTGCATGTTCTTCACATGTACCCCAAAACCTAAAATGCAATAAAATAAATTAAAAAAAAAAACTCTAGATTTGGATTGGGGAACCACAGGTCTCAATTTTCCCTTTTCCAGAGATAACGATGACTTCAAAGAACTGGAGACAAGGATGACAAGGTATTGCAGCGTTTTGCATTTCAGAAAGCATGCCCACACAGTGACCTTGTTCGCCTCATGCCTTCTTTGCTGGTGTGGGTTGGGCAACTATTACTATTAAGAGACGAAAATATGGAGGGTCAGAGAGGTTAAGAGAATAATTCAAGGTCAGGTAACCAAGGATTGAGCCCCTGGATCCAATGATTTCACATGGACCTCCTATATCGACAGCATTCTTTGCCAGCTGTCCCTCCCTTCTGCTAATGGACCAGGGCTAAAGACCATCCTAATCTAGGTGTGCCAGAAGATGCAGGCAAGGACAGGTCTATGCAGAGAGATTTCCCAACATTGGAGACGTTTCTCACCTTCCTGTTTCTGTTCTGGAGGACATTCTGGAGCCTTTGATGCACTGTGAAGTGAGGCTTGTTCACAGTTTGTTTTCATTTGTAGATGTGTAATCACCTAAAGTAGTTATGTTATGGCTACCGCAGAAACAGTTTGTAGTATCTGAGCTTGTACATGTTCCCACAGGTAGTCTCAGTGGTCATAAGTCCCAATGCCACATGGAGTTTGTTTATACCCAAATATAGCCTAATTTCACTTCACTGGAATCCACGCCCCCACCTGCTGGATGCACCTCTTCGGAAGGTGTCCAGACAAAATCAAAGGGCTTGTCTTTTTTTCCTGCTGCTTCTGGAATATACTCAGCTCTAAATCAAACCAAACCTCATTTGGTTTTAAAAACATCCATTTGGTTTAGAAGTAAGTGTTGTTTTTGAATCGCATCTCTAGCAAACGATTTTTTGAGGTCTAATAAGCACTGAATAGATTGTATTAGGTTAAAAGTCACTGATTCCTAAGGAAGAAATTCTGCCAAGTTGTGCTCAGGAGGGTGAAGCAGCAGTGTTTATTGGTTCTCCAATCATCGAAAGCTGTTCCTCTCCTCTCCTTCCCTCTTTCCATGCCTTCCTTTTTCTTTCCTTCTTTCCTCATACTTGACTTTGGCTACTTGCTCTTATGGGGAAAATATTAATTCCCTTTCTGTATTCTAGTTAATTCCCTGTCTGTATTCTAGTATGTTGCCTCATAAACTTCCCCTGGGTGTGCCCTTTTACAATTAATGCTAAGTAAGTAAACCTCAAAGTGACGTGTGTACACACACAGACACAGGCACTCAGAGACACACACGTTCATTTGCATGTCAAGAAGATCCCCAGATTAAAGTCAATTAACTCCCAAATAAGGAAATTCAGAGCTCTGAGTTCTGCACTAATTGCATCTCATGGTGTGGAGAGAAAAATAAATGTCAAGGTAAAATGCCATCTTTTCCCTTAGGTAAAGTTGATACTAAAGTTGCTTAAAAGGAATGAGGCTCTATTTCTTTTTGAGAGGGGTTTTCACATTGTCACTCCCCAAACATATTCTTAGAGGGCCTTAGGTGGTATTGTGAATATTCTTTTGTAGAATAATGAAGTGTTTATGTTACACAGTCCCATTGTAAGATCAATCCGCCCCTGCTGGGGGATTTATAAACATCATCTGCAGGTGGTCCTGGTGTGTCATTCCCCAGAAAAGGAGCTTTCATTCTCAGGAAACAGCCTTGCTGAGGTCCCCCACAGCCCAGGACACCAGACTCAGTGCTGCAGCCCATGGCGTTCCGAAGCCCAAACAGTAACTGATGGTGTTGTCATGAATCTTGGCTCTGAAATGAGCATGTTTTAAATTCCTGCTTCTCCAAACCTCCTGGGCATGCTTGCTGTAGCCAAAGAGAGCTGGTAATTACACATGGCTTCTGAGGAACGAGGGTCCAGGCGCTTATCTGGGAAGGGAGATGGGTTCAGACCTTCAGCCTCTGAGCCCCATTCCTCTTCTCATTCTTCAGCGTAGCAACCTGCTCTTAAAACAGAGGCTGATTTCTGTATCTCTCAAGGGGCACCTTTGTTTAGCCACTAAGTTTTCTCAAACTGGAAATGTATAGGATGAAGTATGATTTTATAGTCTCCTATCATATTTTGTTTTTCCAGAAAACATTCAAGAACTTGTTCCTTCTCACTTAGGCAATAGTACTATCATCAAGGTGGGTCTTCTTCTAGTTCCAGAATCTCTTGGCTGAATTTAAAATGCTCTTATGGACATTTTTTCTTCCCCCAGATAATGGCAAAGAAAATTGGTCCAAAGAAAGTGTGAAATTGTCAGAGGGCAGTCACTACAATTTTTTTTTCTTCTGCTTTCACATCTGTTCCATCAATATCAGCTCCTGGCCTCAAGGCAGTGTGACCTAGAGCCATGAGCCCTAGGAAGCTGGGAATCAGAGGACAGCGTCTCATGCTGCCTTTGCCTTTAACCAGGGGCGTTGTCTCCCAGCAAACCCTTCACCTCTCTGGGTCAGGGAAGTTTTTGGTGAACAAAACAGGTTGGTCTACATGGGTTCTCCTGTGCCTTCCACCTCCTTACTTTCTATTATTATGAGCTTCATGCCTCATTGTAATCTGTGGGCCTCTGGTAGATTTGGCAGAAATCCAAGCATATGTTATTGGCTTAGAGAAAGCAAACATTTCTGGGTCTGTGAAATCATAGGCTTTGCTTGACGAAGCTTCGAGGTGTGCGGGCTATCTTAGTGCTGCGCAGTAAGCCATCCCCTGGCAGAAAGCTATTTCTGGAGTGGAGTGTTAAAAGATGTGGTATTCTTCAGCGAAGGAAGAGTAATCTGCTGAGGGCAATGTGTTGTTTTTATTCCCTCTGTGATTTATCTTTCAACGGGCAGATGGGAGAAGAAGCAATAAACTATGAGCTTGCAAATGTCAAGGCTTTGATTCTAGTGGGGTGACTTCCAGGCCTTCTTTGAGTTGGAGAAAATTTTGGACTTTCTCTGGGAAGAAAATTTTGGACCTTCACTGTTATTTCTTCATCTCAGAACACAAAGCCTAGTTTTTGTTGAGTCTTTGAGAAACTAGATCAGACCTTGGCTTCTCTCTCTTGGATTTTCTGAAACCAGAAGTAGAGAGAAAGAGGCCACTGAGCCACACCGAACCCACCAGCCATGGAGACCAGCAGTGAACCCAGGTGCTTGTCATTCATTGGTTAACACACCTTATACGCTGTCCTCCTTGGGCTACCTATTTCTGCTGAGTCTTTACATGGTCCCTGGTCAGGAAACACCTTTTAACAACTCCCTCCAGACCCTGCACTCCCGTGTGTTCAGATGCCTCCTCAGCTTAGCACAGTGGCAATCCGAGAGTCTAGGTGACTCTGTTGAAGACCTGAGACCAAAATTTGCTTCTTCCTGCCATCCAGTTTGATTGGGCCTTCTCCAGACTTCTGGGTGAATTTGCGCAAGGAGTTATGTAGGGGTCGTGGTGACAATGGTTGGTTGTGGCTTCTTTGTATAAGTCTGTATAGAAATTCCAGTTGGTCAAACAGATAAATGGCGAGGTGGTCATTCACACTGCTAGGTGACTTTTCCCTACTTAGGAAAGAATTCTTTGTGTTTTTCAACAGGAACTTCTGTCCCCACTTCTTCCTGGCTCTGCCTTGCTCTGATCTTGACTGGCCCAACATTTTCTGGCATCCAGGGCATTGTGGAGGCTGTAAGTTTGTGTTCTGTGGTAGCTGTCCTTCTTCAAACTGCTGGCTGGAAGGCAGGGGTTCCTGTTGGGTCCCAGGGAGCTGGGAGCACAGTTTGGGGGAAGTCTTGTGGAAGAGAAAGGTAGGGACAGAAAGGTCAAAGGGCATGACCAGGAGACACATGACTTGGGGAAAGAGCACTGGCGTGCACATGAGGAGGCTGAAAACGAATCTGCTTCTGCCACTAGTTCTCAGGGTAACTGCAGGCTAAAGAGGTCACCTCTAGGGACCTTCTGTTTCTTCCCCTGCAAACTGAATACTGAATATACTATGATGTTTTAGTGTGAGAGAGACGGGATTTGATGTCTGAAGGGCAGAGCTGAAACAAGCATTCGAAAGTGACACTTTGGGCTGTGGTCATTTAGAGAGCTATTAGAAGAGGAGACAGACATCTTTAGAAATAGAATGGCAACGGGAGGGAATGCTACTTGATCTATTAAACACTGTTGATGTCCATCTGGCCCATTACTGGATCATGAGGTTTCCGAGGGCAGGGACTCAGCCTGCACCTGACAGGATACCCTCAATAAGTAAATAATGAATGAATGAATGAATGAATGAATGAGATGACAGTGGTTGCCATTGCTCCTGCTGTCAAACACAGATTCCGTTTTATGCTTTCCAGGGTCCTGCCCACCCATGTGAGGACATGTCTGCTCACCACTCATCTACATCCTGTCCCAGTGGGACCTGCGCGTGTCCTCTTGTCATTGTCACTTCCATGGTTTTGCTGATTATATGTGATTCTTCCATGCCCCTCCAAGTTCCACCTCTTTCATGAAGCCCTCCTTGATTGCTGGGCCCTGGTTGAACTCCTCATTAGTTACACCCAGGTTAGTCTTACTTAATTCTTACCTCCATCCAAAGGAGACTTAGCATCTCCTTGCATGCCTGGCAAAATCAAGGTTTTCAGCCAGGGTCTGTGTATAAAGCAGAAGCAACAGAGTGTCTGGTTTGAAGCTTTGTGCTTGGGTCCGGACCTTTGTGGGTTACAATCCCTTCTGCAAGTGTTGCCTTGGAAACCATTTGGTTCCCTGTGCTTGGAACTCACCTGTAATGGAACAAAGCCATCTCACCTAGAGTGTTGTTATGAGGATTGATTACAGGTGATTCTGAGAGGCATTTATGAGTCTTCCCTGAGTAACAATCCACGAAAAGTGGGTGTCATTGTTGAAGCTCAGGGGAGAAATATGAAATCGGATTACATCCTTATTCATGGCATCGGGTCACCACTCAGCAGTTTTTATGAAAGTAGCATCTGGCCTGGCAAAGGCTGTGTCATCTTATTATCTCAGAAAGACAAATTCACGGGGTCAGATGATGAATGGCCAGGTTTCAGGTTTGTAGATTTCTCAATGGGGTAGAAGGAAGGAGAGAGAAAGAGAGGCAGACAGTACAAACTTAATTCTACTTCCCCTATGGTGATATTTCCTTCCTCCCTGTCTAGATTTCTCAAAAAGGCATTCTATGAAGTCCCATAAAATAAATGCTCATGAAAATCTCACATTTTCCACAAATTGTTGAGAATGAAAAAACCCAATTGGGGGTTTGCTGTTTTAGCTTAAGACACCAGGGTCACATTTCAGTGCCTGGAGTTTTGAGACAGTACCAGGCATTGGGGTGAAGTTGGGGAAAGAAGATCTGGTGGCCCTGCTGGCTGCTCCTCTCAAAAGTTACTTACCAGCTGCTGGCTCCATCGCTGGTGTGTCACACGGCTTTTGGATTTGGAAGAACAGAGGGATTTAAAATAGGACAGCATAGTCAGAATTTAGAGAACCGTGTGCTAAAGTGCCATCTCTAGGGTGCTCATAACATGACCCTATGACGTTAGAGGCACTGGAATTATGGAAGAGGAATCCGGACTCTGTAATGTCCTTCACCCTTGAAAATCAGCTCCAGAAGTGGGGGATTGGGAGCTGTCAACATATGGGCCAACTTCCGCTCTGTTCAAGATGGTAGGGGCATTCTCCACATGCCCCTCACTCCGATTCTGCCTCACTTTTAATTTAGAATTTTCCACTGTCTCTTCTGGAGTGTGCTTTTTCAACCCTCAAAATCTAAAGAAATAAGCAGAAACTGAAATGGCTTTTTGGTGTTCTCCACGCTCTCAGCTTACTGGAAAATCAAGCCTTGGGCTCGAACCTGGACTTTTAGGGAGTGCCCTACAATCATAGTGCTGTGGCCTTGCCTTCCTTTCTCATCACCCAGGTACAACCCTACGGTCCTCAAGGGACACCAGTCCCACACAGGGGAATCCTTCTCCATAGAAAAACCAAGAAACAACACAAGTTCAATGTGTAAGATGGCTAAGCACATTCAATCATCAAGATGTTTCCCCCCAAACACTAATGCTGCCTCCAGATGGGCTGCTGCCTGCTACCTTGCAACATCAAGTCCTTTAAGATGCCATCGGAGAGAGAGAGGACGCAAGAGGTCAAGAAAAACGAAAGGCAAGTACCAGACCAGTAGAATGAGTGGAGAGATTCGTCTGTCATTCATTCGTTTGTTCGTTTGTTAGTTTGTTTGTTTGAAGCGTCTTCTGCTTGACTGCAGTTACTGCTCTTCAAGTGACGGGAAGTGTTCCTGTTCTCGTCTCTGATATCTCCGCAGCTCTCTAAGTAAACTATTTGACAAACACGTCGCAGAAGCGAGTGGAAACATGTCTGAGAAGCTGCAGCATAGCCCGGCTGGTTCTGTTCTTAGCAATATTTGCTACGTTCCATCCATTAGAATGTTTTTAAACAATGGGAGGCATGTCATCTTGATTTGACAGGATAATCCTGAGTTTATAGAATTTCTTCACAGTGTGCGAAACTGGTTTTTAACTTCACTATATACTGGCCCTCAGCAGTGGAGTAAACTGGCACTGAATGGAAAAAATCTCCCTCCTCCATATTGTCCCCCAGCCCACCACCTTTCGCCTTAAGCTCTGCCCTGCACCAACCCAGCCCTCTACCGAAGTTTGGCAGCTGCAGCAACCGCTGGCTATCTCTCAACCACTCCATAATGTGTATCGATGTATTCTACAAAGCATTGTATTGGCCAGACTTTCTCCTACTGCATCATTTTGATTCAACTGGCATGTATCTTAAAGGCCAATTACTGTTCTTTTTTCCTTACCTTGGCTAGGACTCCATAGGAAATAGCTATTTGAGTAATGGCATATAGGAAAAGGATAGTCCTGTATCCAACTGTCTGTTAATATCAGAGAAGATAAATTTCACCTCCCTGTACATAGCTACATAAGCTTGGTATTCATTTATTAACAATGTAACATTTTTAAAGCCACAACAGATTTATGTATATTAAGTCAATATAAATGAATTATGTTAATAAATTGCAAATTTTGAAAGTTGTAATCATCATCAAAAAGGAAATGTCTTAGCTGTCCAACTTAAATTATAAAATGCTATTTTTACACAGTAAAAAACACGTAGCTTAATAGTGAAAGTCCGAATGATTATTAGTTAGATTCTTGTTTGTATTAATTAAGAACTTCACAGACATTGTAAGTGAAAAAGAGATTTTAAATAAACATTTAGAACAATTATTTTTGTGATCCTTCATGCTGCCTGTTTATTTAAGCAAAAAAGAATTGTAAATGATTTAAACAGAAAAGGATTGGCAAATAAATAAACTACAGGGTTGTGCTAGACAACAGTGCAAAACTCCTGAGTGATTTTAGAGATATTTCAAATAAAGTATTAGTGATCGTTTAAATTAATCAACAGTTCTAAGTTTAAACAAAATCAGGAGAACTTTAATTACATTGAACATTACCAACGTGTCTTGTGTTCCACAGAAGTTTAGAAAATTCTATTCACAATTAGATGACCTTGGCTATTGATATTAAAAAGGTAAGCTAATTCTCCGTCCGTATGTAACATTTTTTTGTACAGAATACCATTACCGTTTTCTCCCTTAGAAAAGAACAGAAGGTAAGTTACGCTATGTTTAGCACAGATATCCACTGTGTTTTATAGGTAATGGATATAATGGCTAGGTACAATGTTTTGGGTTTAAAAAATTTTTTTAATATTACTTTTTAATTAACAAATAATAATCACACAACAGCACAATGTTCTAGTTGTGATTTCTTCTACTGTCAAATGTTGTCTTCTGGTGACTAGATCTGATTTTCAACTTAGGGTTTAAGCTGGAAGCCCTAAAGCCACTGTAGGGCCAAGGGCCCTCTTATGCAGTGATGGCCACGGGGCTGTCATTACAGACTGAAAGCTGGGAGAGGGGAGCCCTGGCGGGGTCAAGCCCCCCTCTGATGCAGTGATCATCAAGGGGCTGTCACTACAGAATGAAAGCCGAGAGAAGGGAACCCTGGTGGGGTCAAGCCCCCCTCTGATGCAGTGATTGTCAAGGGACTGTCATTACAGAATGAAAGCCGGGAGAGGGGAACCCTGGTGGGGTCAAGGAGCTTGTGGTTGGTGTCCCTTCTACCTTCCTAGAGAGAGGCCTGAGACCCGGTTTTACCTGTCAGTCTGGCCTCAGGACAAGAAAGATGGGGACACACACAGCTGAGGCAAGAGCGGTGACAGGGCATCTGCTGTCAGTCACATCTACCACAAAGGGAAGTGTACCCTCGCCCCAGAGGTGAGGACACGGAGGTCCAGCAGTGATGCTGGTGCTCTTCCTTCAGGTCACACCACAGGGTTTCTCCTTCCTTTGCCAACCCCGCTCTGTGGGCCGGGGGAGCTCACTCAGTCTCAGTCTCACTCTCTTTAAACACTTCATGGCAACCCGGATCCGACTCTGCTCATCCTGGCCTTGACGACTCCTCAGAGGCTGACAAAAATACTTGAGAAGCATCACTTCCAGCATGACAGAAGGAGGAGGCTGACAAATCATTGTCCCCCAAAGCAACTATTATGCCGGACAAAACTGTCAAAATAATCATTACGGCACTCTGGAAAATGGCCAAGTCTCTGGCTCAGCTGTGCCAGTGAGGGTGTTCAGCTCAGACGAGGTGGGCGCTGTGGAGGGGCTCGCTGATTCTGAGTGTGGTCAGTGAAAGTGATGGTCCTGGGGGCAAGCAGGCACGGAAGGTGGAAGCTCCAGCACCTGGGCCGTGGGCAGTCACATCTGGCAAGCAGCAGACTGATGGACCCTTCCTTCCTTCCTTCTTTTTCCTTCCTTCCTTCCTTCCTTCCTTCCTTCCTTCCTCCTTTCCTTCCTTCTTTTTCCTTCCTTCCTTTCCTCCTTCCTTCTTTCCTTCCTTCCTTTTTTCTTCCTTCTTTCTTCCCTTCCTTCCTTCTTTCTTCCTCCTTCCCTTACAGGAGTTAAGAGTAAGCCACACTCCAGTCAACCATCACCCCAAAAGGGAGACGACCGGACATTCTGTGCCTCCCAATGAAAGTCCACATTCAACACCACCTGTGAAGGATTCTTACCAAAGACAGCAAACCTGAACTCAGGAAATCCTCTAGATATAACCAGCAATTTGCAGAAAATAAATGGGATAGAACACAAAGATGTAATCAGAAAAATTCAGATAGAACAAGCAACAAATTTTCTTCAAGAAAAAGAAGAAAATCCAGGGACTCAGGAAAAGATGTGAACTATTAGAGTGAGAAACTTAAGGGATGCTTGAATTCAGAGCAAAGTGTAGCCCTCATTCAGATCCCAGTTCAGGCAGGGAAATCTTTTTCTTTTTTTTTTTTTAGAGATGGGGTTTCACCATGTTGGCCAGGCTGGTCTTGAACTCCTGACCTCAGGTGATCTGCCAGCCTCGGTCTCCTAAAGTGCTGCAATTACAGGCGTGTGCCTGTAAGATTATTTGGCTGAGGCAAGCAAATCTTAAAATGTTCATGAGACTGTTGCATAAAGGCAAACACAGATAGGATAGATGTTGACATTAAAGAAATCTTATCAAAAGAAGACATTGATGAGGCCAACAAACATATGAAAAAACACTCATCATCACTGATCATTAGAGAAATGCAAATCAAAACCAGATTGAGATACCATCTTACGCCAGTTAGAATGGTGATCATGAAAAAATCTGGAGACAACAGATGCTGGAGAGGAGGTGCAGAAAAAGAAACACTTTTACACTGTTGGTGGGAGTGTGAATTAGTTCAACCGTTGTGGAAGACAGTGGCGATTCCTCAAGGATCTAGAAATAGAAATTCCATTTGACCCAGCAATCCCATTACTGAGTATACACCCAAAGGATTATAAATTGTTCTATTATAAAGACACATGCACACATATGTTCATTGCAGCACTGTTTACAACAGCAAAGACTTGGAATCAACCCAAATGCCCATGAACGATAGACTGGATAAAGAAAATGTGACACATATACACCATGGAATACTATGCAGCCATAAAAAGGATGAGTTCATGTACTTTGTAGAGACATGGATGAACCTAGAAACCATCATTCTCAGCAAACTGACACAAGAACAGAAAACCAAACACCGCATGTTTTCATTCATGAACAATGAGAACACTTGGGCACAGAGAAGGGAACAACACTCACTGGGCTAGGTAGTGGGGTGGAGGGGAGGGGAGTGGGGGACAGTTGGGGGGGTGCAGGGAGGACGGGGAGGGACAACACTGGGAGAAATGCCTGATGTAGGCAAAGGGGAGTGGGGTGGGGGGATGGAGACAGCAAACCGCCGTGACATGTATGCACTTATGCAACAATCCTGCAGGATGCAGGACGTGCACACATACCCCAGAGCCCAAATACAATAGAAAAAAAGAAAGGAAATCTTAATTGTGTGTGTGTGTGTGTGTGTGTGTGTGTGTGTGGTGATGGTATTGTGGTTGTTTTTAAAAGGAAGTCATCTGCTGGGCGCAGTGGCTCACGTCTGTAATCCCAGCACTGTGGGAGGCCAAGGCAGGTGGGTCACAAGGTCAGAAGTTCGAGACCAGCCTAGCCAACACAGTGAAACCCCGTCTCTACTAAAAATTTGAAAAAAAAAAAAATGGCTGGTTGTGGTGGCAGGTACCTGTAATCCCAGACACAGGAGGCTGAGGCAGAAGAATCGCTTGAACTGGGAGGCAGAGGTTTCAGTGAGCTGAGATCCTGCCACTGTACTCTACCCCGGGCCAAGTTACAAGACTCCTTCCTCCTCTCCAAAAAAGGGAAACAGAAAAGAGTCATCCATGCCTTTTGATGATACATACTTTTTAAAATTACTGATGAATGATTTTCCAAATGTGCTTCAAAAAATCCACAGAAGTAAGTGAGCTCAGGAATACAAAATAATAAAATTAGCTACAAGGCATTTATTGCTGAAGATAGGCGATGAGCCTGTGGGAATTTTTTAATATGATTCTCTGCACTTTTGTTCCTGTTAAGAACTTTCCATAATAGAAATTTAGAGAAGAAATTAGGTACGACAACCAGGGTAAGCAGAAGAGAAGGGTGGACCTGGACTCTGCAGGGCCAGGGTGACCGTCAGTGCCCTGAGTGCCTGCTCTGAGGCTGGAGCAACGGGCTTCGCTGCTTTCCTGTCTGAGTGGGAGGACTGGGAGTAACTTCTTCAGGGGACAATGCTTTGGTCACAGCAGAGGCATAGAGCCCAGTGACCCATGTGCGGACAGAGGAGTGCGGGTGTGATAAAAGGAGACCAGTTTTCCATTCTCTAGGGATCCTTCTTCACTGGAAGATTTGGGGCAATGCACACTGCCTAACCTCCCTCCTCTTTCATGTCCTCACAGAGAGAAGAGTTCCTTCCCCCAGTCACCAGCTTGTGGTGGTGCTTGCAGTGGTTTAATGCACGGGTTTCCTTCCCTGATAATCAGGAGGACATAACCATAGATGGTGAGAAGGGCAATTCTACCATTTGGTAAGAAAAATTTAGAAAAGAGGGTAACAGACGCAGTTGTATGAGAAATTAGAGCTGCTCAATAATCCACAAACAATTTGCTGTGGCGTCCAGCTGCAATCCCCAAGACAAATGCCCAAAAGCCACCAGGAGGCCAACCTCCTGATTTGCTTTCATTAGAATTCTTCTTTTCTTTTTTCTTTTTCTTTTTTTTTTTTTGAGACAATCTCCCTCTGTTGCCCAGGCTGGAGTGCAGTGGCGTGATCTTGGTTCACTGCAACCTCCACCTCCCAGGTGTAAGTGATTCTCCTGCTCAGCCTCCTGAGTAGCTGGGATTACAGGCGTGCACCACCATGCTCGGCTAGGCTGATTTTTTGTATTTGTAGTAAACATGGGGTTTTACCGTGTTGTCCAGGCTGGTCTCGAACTCCTGACCCCAGGTGATCCACCTGCCTTGTCCTCCCAAAGTGCTGGGATTACAGGTGTGAGCCACCATGCCACGCTCTTTATTAGAATTTTTCTAAGAACTGACATTACTTTGAGTCTTTCGTAATCAAAACTAAAATTACTTTTACAATAAGGGTGAATTGCCTCCAGTAAGTCTGGATGAGATGATGGAACGGGGTAGGGAAAGAAGAGAGGAGCTGGGCCTCCAGGAAACCCTGGGCGCAGGATTGAGGAGTGTCAGGCTCTGGTGGGTGCCTGTGGTGTTGTGTGTGCTGGTGAAGGAGGGTTGCGTATGTGAGGGGTGGGGATGGGGGTTGCAGGTGCTGTGTGTGTTGTATGTGTGTTGCGCTTGCAGGCGATGCATGTGTGCGTTGTGTTGTTTGTGAAAATTGGGTGTGGGTGCATGTTGGGTTTGTGGAGGGGTGCTGTGTGCATGTTATGTGTGTGTAGGGTTGTTCTGGGGTGGTGTGTGTATGTGTGTGTGTGTGTGTGTGTGTGTATGTGTGTGTATGAAAAACTTCTCTCTTTAAACACAGACTTTGAACCCTGGAGGTTTTTCTCGTGAATCCCTGGGATTCTAGGGCAATAAGGAGAAAAGGTATTTTCTTAGGCGAAGCCACATCACTGGACTCCTGAATTGTAATTCAGTACAGCCAGATTCTATTAGCCTTTAGGATAGAATGTGAAACTTCTCATTTCTCTTAAGCGCTGGGCCAAAAATATTTAAAAAAAAGAAAAGAAAGAAAGAAAAATCAGCACAGATGTTCAGAAATGGGCCATGAGGCAGGGCCAAATGAGAAGCCTCTCAGATCTTGGGAACTATGAGTCACTCAGCAAAAGAACTCCAGTCCTGGGAGAAGTGATACTTGCCCTTAAAAAGATTCCCAGTTCACTTTCTGTGAGCTAGAGCATTTTTCAGGCATCCCAAAATTGTTGTTCTTTGCTTTTTTGTTTTTTGCGGGACAGAGTCTTGCTCTGTCGCCCAGGCTGGAGTGCAGTGGTGCAATCTCAGCTTATTGCAACCTCTGTCTCCTGGGTTCAAGAGATTCTTCTGCCTCCTGAGTAGCTGGGATTACAGGCACCCGCCATCACACTCTGCTAATTTTTGTTTTTTTGTTTTTTTTCTTTCTCTCTTTCTCTCTTCCTTTCCTTTTCCTTCCTTCCTTCCTTCCTTCCTCCCTCCCTCCTTTCTTTCTCCTTTCTTTCTTTCTTTCTTTTTCTTTGTTTCTTTCTTTCTTTTTCTTTTTCTTTGTTTCTTTCGTTTCTTTCTTTCTTTGACAGAGTCTCACTCTGTTGCCAGGCTGGAGTGCTGAAGTGCAGTGGTGTGATCTCAGCTCACTGTAACCTCCGACTCCCTGGTTCAAGCAATTCTCCTGCCTCAGCTGGGATTACAGGTGCATGCCACCATGCCCAGCTAATTTTTGTATTTTTAGTAGAGATGGAGTTTCACCATGTTGGCCAAGCTGATCTCGAACTCCTGACCTTAGGTGATCCTCCCATCTCAGCCTCTCAAAGTGCTGAGATTATAGCCATGAATCACCATGCCCAGCCCCAGAATTGTGTTTTGCCATAAACTTTCTAACAAACACTCTGGGGGAAAAACACTTAAATAGAACTTAAATGATAAAAAGAATAATATTTATGATTTATATTGAGTATTTTAATGCTAAATTGTATTGATGTGAAGTTTTTTTTTTTTTTTTTTTTTTTTACAACTCATTGATTCATCCATTCATTCACTTGGCAAACATTCCTTTAGTGTTTACACTGGGCAGGCAGCGTGACACAGACTGTAAGACACAGCCCATGTCAGAGCTATACTCATAATTCATTCACCAAACATCTGTTCCCTTCTCTGTGCTAGCTGCAGGGATAAGACAAAGTCTGTCTCTGACCTCATAGAGCTGGCATTCTAGCAGTGAATTTAGACACCAAGTTATTAAGTCCCACAAAAAGAAATCTTGGGGTGAAGGAAGGATTCCTGGAGAAAGTGACAAGTCATCTACGATCTGGGGATGTTAGCCAGGCAAAGCAAAGGCTCGTGGGAGGGGAGAGAGAGGGAGGAGACAATTGAAAATTCAGGTGCTGAGGTAGCTGTGAGTGGGGAGAAGTGGGGTGTGTTTGCAGAACTGAAGAAAGCCTCCTTTGTCTGGAGCCCAGAGGTGTTGGGGAGAATTGGGTGGGAGAGACTGGGGAAGTAGGTGGAGCCAGGTTAGGTGGAGTCTTGGAGGTCATCTTTTGTATTCCATCTATGCTAAGATCAAAAGGACAGGAAGTGCTTTTGCTTTGGGCCATCAGGATAAATGGTATGGAAGGACATGCCCAAGTCTACTCTCTCCATAGCACTGGGTAACAAGCTTTCTTCTGGTTGGGCCTCCAGGTCACAGCTGGATGTGGGAGTGAGCCTGAAATGAAATGAAATCTCTTAAAACCTAAGTTTGCATTTCAGATTGAAATGGAAGAATCAGCTGTGAAAGTTCAATGTGAAAAGGAGGAAATGCTATTTCTGATCTTACTGTGTTGGTCATGATGGTAGTCATCGTTACTGGACAACATTAGTGGTTTCCTATGTTATCCCCTGAATTCTAAAAGCACATGGCTAATGTTCGTTTTTCATTCATTACAATTTCCGCATCTGAAGTAGAATGAACCTGACTACAGGTTTGTATTGAATCTTGCAGGACTTGAGTTTGTGGATTATTCGCTACATAAGCCTAGTCCTGCGTGTTTGTGCATAGATGGGGCATCCATTTTGGATTGCTGAGTGTGTGCAAACTACTTTTTAATTTTCAAAGGAGTTAAAAAGGCTCAGTACATTAAAAAAAATAGAGAGGCATACCTTATTTTACTGCATTTTGCTTTATTGTGCTTTGTTGATATTGCGGGTGTTTATTTTCTCATTATTGTGTTTTTAAACGCAAATGCTATTGCACACTGAGAGGACTGCAGTATAGTGTAAACATAACTTTTATATGCACCGGGAAACCCCAAAATGTGTGTGACTTGCATTATTGCAATATTTGCTTTATTGTGACGATCTAGAACTGAACTCACAATATCTCCAAGGTGTGCTTTTCATAGAATCATAGCCTTTGTGTTGAAAAAAAAATTCTGTGTCTGTGCTGTATTAGCCAATAAACTCAAAGGACAGTGAACTCCAGACATAAATTTAAAAAGTGTCATGTTACTTATGCCAGAAAGTTGTGCAGAAAAGGGTTTTTTCTACTCAAATCCAGCTCCAACTGGATTTACCAGAGGCTCTAAGCACCTTGTAGGCATTTGATCTTGACCCATGGGAGGGTTCTGTGGGCTTCAGAGTTTCTCTCCAAAGCCTTATTTCCATACACATGCCCTGTGTCCTGTAAGCATTCAGTTCATACTGCATTTAGCATGTATATGTAAATGTGTATTAGGCATGTTTATTCACACAACAGATAAATGAATAGTAGGCTTTATGTGTATCTTTTTCAGAGAGGTCTCCTGGCTCTGCTGGCTTTTTTTTGAGACAGAGTCTAGCTCTGTCGCCCAGGCTAGAGGGTAGTGGTGCCATCTTGACTCACTGCAACCTCCGCCTCTTAGGTCCAAGCGATTCTCCTGCCTCAGCCTCTCGAGTAGCTGGGATTACAGGCACCTGCCACCAGGCCTAGCTAATTTTTGTATTTTTAATAGAGTCGGGGTTTCACTGTGTTGGCCAGGCTGGTCTCGAACTCCTGACCTCTTGATCCGCCTGCCTCAGCCTCCCAAAGTTCTGGGATTACAAGCATGAGCCACCACACCCCGCCTCTGCTGGCTCTTTATAATCAAATAACTGCAGAGGCAGCAAACACCTTGACCTGGCAGATAGTCCTAAGCCATCATTGTGTGTCTGAGCTCACAGAGGCCCTGGGATCAGCTCTGGAACCAGCCTCTACCTTTCCCCAGAGCAGGGAAAAGGGGAAATATTAGAAACTTACACACTGTAAAGATAAACCAAGGGGTTGAAATGAAAAAGTGTTTTGAACAGATTTGAGCACTTACAGTCCAAGACACTCAGTTGCCTGAAATCTGAGGATTGCAGATATAAATAATCTAAAGGATTAGGATGGTTTCTATGGGCAACTCCTGAGCCCATGTTTCTAAGGAGATGATCTGTTGATTGTTAATGAGTCCTGTGAGTGCTTTAAAAAAGAAAACTGACATGGCATTTGAGATATCTAAACTAAAATTAATTTGCACAAACTTCAGGAAATATGACAAAGAAAGCTTTTAATTTTTCTTTATTTCCTCATTATTGAAAAGGCCATTGATCAGTTGAGTGCAGATTATTTATCAAATAATCAAATGAAATAATTTATATTAAAAGTTCTTTTGAGTTTAAAGTCAAAAGTAACCAGAGAAGTCTTTTAACTTGTACCTAAAACAATTTGCTAACATATTGTGTTTTTGGCAATTTCCTTTATTCATGTCTTCACTTTTTCTTGGGAATCACTACTGCAAAATAGTTAAAAGAATATCTCTGGTTTACTAAGTAAAAGACCAACAAACCAATTGAAAAGCTGACGAAGCATATGAATAAGACAGCTTATTTGTAAAACATAATAAACAAGCAAGCCCTAAACCTATGGGAAGGTGTTCAACCTCATTCATAAGAGAAACGTGAATGTGAATTGAATGAGAATATCTTTTATCACCTATAAAAAGGGCAAAAATTCCAAATGTGACAGCACATTCTGAGGATGACGCTGTAAGAATAAACAGACATTTACACAAAGTACAGGAAAATGTGTAAATTGAAGGGAAATCTAGGAATATTAGGAAATCATAAAAGCTGAAAAATCAAGAATCTTTCAACCTGGAAATACCACCTCTGGAAATTAACCCAACAGATACACTTACAAATAAGAAAAGATAAGCATCAAGATTATTCATGGGTGTATTGTGTGAATGAATAGACAAGAATTGAAGGTGTCCATCAACCATGAACTCATTAAATCATGACACAGTCATGTAACAGAACATACAGCTTAAAATAATGAGAAGGGCTTTTATGACCTGCTGTGGAAAGAGCTCTAAGATGTATTATTAACGGAGAAAAAAAAAGTGTGTAGAGCATACAACTTTTTGTGGGAGGAAGGTAGGAGAAACAAAAAAAAGAAAAGGGTATATTTGCATGTGCTTGCATTTTCCTTAAAACCCCAGAAGGTATATGCCAGAAACTCCAAAAGTTGTCAACAATGTATTAGAGCTGGGGTCAGGAGTGAGCAAAGAGAAAACAGGCAGGACCAGAGTGGAAGCAAAACTCCTCACCACGTGCCTTTTTGAGTCTTTTTTTAAACGAGGTGACGCATTGCCTATGTTGAAAAGAAACTAAAGGCATTTCAAAAAATAAAAATGTGGGCTCCAGAATGACCTTTCCTGGGTTCAAATCCAGTTTCTGTCACTTAGCAGATGTGTGACAGCAGGCAACTTATGCTCCTTGTCATTTATTTCCTAACCTTAAAACGGGAATAATAATAATAGTACCTAAACCAGAAATCTGGAATTCAAAGAGGATAGCACTTGAAAAGTATTGACGAGGGTGCCTGGCACCTATTAAGCATGTAATCGAGATTTGCCATAATTATTTCTAATCCAGCGACCCACTGGGAGAGGAGACACCTTGGATTTGAGGAGAAGTGCATTCTAAGTAGATTAGAGTTTAGAATACCAGTTATTAGGCTAGGAAAAAAAATCAGAAATGAGTTTTATTGAGCAGAATCAATCTTGATCTCTTGAGAAGTAAACTTGAACTATGATTTTAAGAGGAGGTATGTAAATATATATTTTTCTTTCAGAGTAAAACTACAATGTTTAAGACAAAGTGAGCAGTTCCCAGATGAGGTTTTGTTAGCTAAAAGGCCTGGGGCTTTCTTGAACAACAGTGATAATACCATCTTTTGTTTTCACATTACTCCGTATCATCTTTTATTGTATATCATCTTACGTGAATACACTGTCTCATTCACTTTCCTTAGGATGTTCCACCCAGCTGTGTGAGTTGGCGTTTTAAGTGCTTATTGGCAAATAGGACAGTAAAATGAGAACAAGTCAGGGAAAGAAGTTTCCAATCTCTGTACAACCTTAAAGCAATCTCTACCACCTCAATCGGCAGTTCCCTGCAGCTGCTTCAGGAGTAGAGATGGCAATAAATCTAAAAGCTGAGTAAGTGCTATACAAGGAACGGTCATTTGGTAATTCAGGATCTGCTTATTTTAATTTGATCTGGTACTGTGCCAAAGCACTGGTGAAACCACGATGAGTAGAATACGATCTGTAGCTTCAGTAGCTACAGATTCCATGGTGGGAAGCTCAGCATTGCCTGTAGATGTATGTGTGGGAGGCTCAGGGGTGGAGGAGGGTGGGCAAAGGTTTCACAGGTCAGCAAGCTATGTGTTTGGTTTGGGTGAAAGACTTCCAGCTTGGCGTGAAAGGAGCAAAGACTTTGGAATGCAGCTTTAAATCACGTTTGTGGCTTTATTAATTTCTGTGAGACTCATCTTTTTCATCAGTTGAATGGGCTGATAATTCAACTTGCAGAGAAGTTACGCAAATTAAAAATAATGTATAGGAGTATACAGCAGGTACTCAGCAGATGGTAACAGTCATGATGACAAGCCACTGGAATGTAGGGTCCTTGGAGATGAGTTTTATTTTATTTTATTATTTTTTTGAGATAGTCGCCCTCTGTCGCCCCAGGCTGGAGTACAGTGGTGCAATCTTGGCTCCCTGAGACCTCTGCCTCCTGGGTTCAAGCAGTTCTCCTGTCTCAGCCTCCTGAGTAGCTGGGATTACAGGCACCCATCAACACACCCGGCTTATTTTTTGTATTTTTAGTAGAGATGCGGTTTTGCCATGTTAGCCAGGCAGGTCTCGAACTTCCAACCTCAGGTGATCCGCCCACCTTGGCCTCCCAAAGTGGTAGGATTACAGGCGTGAGCCATCACACCCCGCAGGGGATGGGGATTTTTGCTGGTTTTATTCACTTTTATATGCCTCAGTGTGCCTAGAACAATGGCACTTAATAAACATATCTTAAAATGAAGGGATGATGGAAGGAGACAGTAGGAGAGAAAACAGCACATGTAAAGGAAACGCCTGCTTAGTCTGGAGGTAGCAGGGAAGTCACGTGGTTGGGTGCACACCTGTGCATGGGGAAAGAGGCAAGGGCGGGGCAGTAAGGAGGTGCCTTTAAAGAAATTTCAACAGCAGATCCTGCCATCAAGTTGATCTGATATTTTAAGAGTCACCATCCATAAAATCACTTTGTATAATCCCCAAATATTTGCTTCTGGATGGAGAGAAGATCTGACAGGAGGTACTGGGATTTGGTTCTGTGATCTAAAAGAGCCATAAATCTTCCGTTCTTTTCAACCAGTGAAGCCCGGGATGTAAACACTGTAACTGGATTTGGATTTATGTTCTGACTCTTCCTGTAAAGCAAGGAGCTGCTTTCAGGGGAGGATGAAATGTACACAGGCAATCTGCGTGTTTGGCATTTTCAAGGTTCAGAGTTACCTGAAGCTCAGGCCTCAGCTTCCTCAAGCTGCTAGATTCTGCCTGCCACAGCAAGTGTGGACGAGGTGATCTGAACCCCCTTTACCCAAGTCCCAAATGACTTAGGACATTTGGGTGTGGAGAGTTGATCCTGAGTCAAGCTTTGAATAAACTTAGAAGAGAGAGGCTGAAGGTGAGAAACGTTAAGTTGTTTCTGCTTTTTAAAATGCTTCTCCTGAAAGACGTCGGGTTCCAGAAATGCTGTGGAAAAGTAATCTGAAATCTCTCCAAATCCAGGTATCTCTAAGCGCTAGGAAAATGTCAGCAAACATCCTTTTAAAACAATAATAGTTAATATTTAGTGAGTACTTACTAGATACTATAGTAAATATGGGCTTTATTTTGCTTAATTCTCTATGGGCCAACAAGCAGAACTACTCAAAAAATGATCCGCAAAAAAGCTCAGTCTACATGACGTAGGGAAAGAGCTGGCTGGAACTGGAGTCTCCTCTCCCCCTGGAAAGAGGGTGTGCACCTAAAAGCAGCGTCCCACAGGACTAACCACAAATATTCCCCAAGAGGGGTGCTGCCCCTCTCCACAGGACCCATGGTTCCTGGGTGCTGGACAGCTGGCCTTCCTCAGATGCCTCCTCAGCTCTGCTGGCATCTAAACCCGGACTGCCTGGCAATCAGTGATGTGTCTGTCTCCTTACTGGAAAGTGGTGTTCCTGTTTATCCTTTGAGGAGATAGAAGGGTCAGGTCAAGACTGCAGCCCACTGCATGGCAAATAGCTTGGTCTTTATATTGGTTCAGTCTTCCATAGCATTATGAGAAGATGGAGACCCCTATGCCTTTGGGGCCTGACTCTTGGTTCCAAATTTCCTTAATGCCATTCCTTAGTTTATACTACGTTTTGCTGTAGAATCCATCCCAGGACCCACTGTTCCCCATCCTTGCAACAAATTTATGAGTTAGGAATTATTCTTTTTTTTTTTTTTTTTTTTTTTTTTTTTTTTTGAGACAGAGTTTTGCTCTTGTTACCCAGGCTGGATTGCAATGGCGCGATCTCGGCTCACCGCAACCTCTGCCTCCTGGGTTCAGGCAATTCTCCTGCCTCAGTCTCCTGAGTAGCTGGGATTATAGGCACATGCCACCATGCCCAGCTAATTTTTTGTATTTTTAGTAGAGATGCGGTTTCACCATGTTGACCAGAATGGTCTCGATCTCTTGACCTTGTGATCCACCCGCCTCGGCCTCCCAAAGGGCTGGGATTACAGGCATGAGTCACTGCGCCTGGCCGGAGGAATTACTCTTTTTATTTAGAGATGAAGAAGATGAAGACACAGACACATTCCTTAGTGCCTTAAAAATTCTTAATAATGATGTTTTACCGTAATGTTAAATTTGTTACGAATAACTTGCTAGCTAGTTCCCATAGCTAGCAAGTGGTAGGATTTGAAAGTGGGTCATCTGATTCCCGAGCCTGTGATTTCAGAAAGATTGCTAAACTCAATGAAACTGGCAATTTATAAAGAGCTGAATGAGTGCTCAACTCTTCAAGGAAGCGCCGTGTGGAAGTTCACATCTCAGCGCAGGCTCCAATCTCAGCTGCAGCACACGGCCTCCATTCACTCTTCAGTGCTGCCTTTTACTTTCTACTAAGTCTCAGGCTCATGGCACTTTGTGGCCAGCTCCACAGAAAAAAATACACTGAGCAAAGGAAGGAAGCAACATGGCTGGGTCTACAGAGAAGACACAAGCTTCATTCTCACTCACGGCATGTCCGGGGGAGAGGAAAAGCAAGACACAGCATGGGAGACGGAAGCAAACGTACTTTACAATGTGGAGCTGAGCGTGCAAAACAGTATGGGCTGCTTCCGGGTCAGAATGGAAAAGAGAGCCCACAGGCTGAGCCAGGCTGGGGGTGGGTAGGTGGCATCCCAGGGACTTAGGGCTTGGGCTTGTATCGGGCTCAGAGTGAGATTGGCTCCGAGAACCGCAAATCCCACCTCTAACCAGGGCCACTAAGGGTTTCATCTCAGTGAGCGAGCAGCATGAAGGAAATGCCCCCAGCAAACAGCTACGGTAATAGTAGGCCTTTCTGTCTTTTCCAGACTTGGAGTGGACAAAAGTCTCCCTTGGGAATTCTCATCAATGGCCCTGCAGCACATGGAGAACTATGCAAATTCAGAAGAGCTGGATACTATATTCATAAGAAGTTTGACATTACAGTAAAACATCATTATTGAAAATTTTTAAGGCACTAAATAGTCAGGAAATAGGCAATTCTAAGATTGTATAACCCTAGTAACGTCATCTCAATGTATTTAAAGCAAAAATTTAGAGGCTTGCAAGGAGAAAATTGAAAAGCTACTAACTGCTCGTTATCCCTGAATTATAATGAACTCTGTGAGGGCAGGCACATCAAAGCTTTGCTCACTGTTTACTCCAGGGGCTAGAACAGCAGGTTCCTGGTTACTATTTGTTAAAGGAATTGGCAAATAATGCAAGAAAAAGTCAAAGATGTTGCCTTTGCCCTTCTGCAGCCACTTAAGGTGGTTTGAAAGATGGCAGAGCGAGTTTCCATCCGCAGGGGACGTGTCACCAGAGGCCAAGCACCCATAACTGGAGGGTATCAATGGTGGCTGTGCACTCCAGCCCTGGAGGAATTCATGTTGCCTGGTGGGATCTCTACAGAGGAAATTCAGTCATCCAAAAGATCAAATTAATTTTATGATCTTGTGGCTTGTTTGGATATGGAGTAATTCTTTCTTGGCGATGCCCCATGCTCAAGAGATGGACAATCAGTGACAATTTGGGCCTTCTGGGCTGTGTGCAATCTGGCACAGAGCACATTCCTAACTCTGATGTTATAGAATCCATCCCATTCATTTATTAGTAACGAAAGGCTTTAGAGCACAGTAAGTGCATTTCTATGCTGTTTCTAGCTATACAACTAACAAACTAAACCCCATTAACTGTGTATAGGCAATTCTGCGTCCCCCTGTTAGAATACACACATTCTAGTCAAGTACCCATGGAACTTTTCCTAAAATTGAGCAAGAACTAGCCAGAACATAAATCTCAATAAAAAACTAGAATTAGCATGCATTTAATTGGATGTTAGTTCTCTAGCTAACATCCAATTAAATCAGAAATTAACAGTGAAACCCACCACCACCCCAGATGGAAATTCGATGACAGTTCTATAGTTTCCTTTGGGATCCTTGCCCTATTCCTTTTCACATCTTTGCCAGTTTCTCCAAGTCCAGTCCTTGCACACAGGAGGCAAGGTGGGCATGTTTGTCTTGTTTTCAACTTTAAAGGATATGACACATGAAGGGTGTGGTTAGTTGTGAAATTTTCGTAGCTGTGCTTTCCAGGTTAAGGAATTTCCCTTCTATTCCTTTCCCCTGTGTTTCCGTGAAACAACATTGAAATTTATCAAATGTTATGGTTTGACAATGCTGAGTGGGAAATATATGTGAGTGCATTACTGTATTTTCTGTCCTTTTCAATCTTTCACAATTAAAAAACAAACATACTTTTCAGCAGCAAAACGTCCGATCAAATGTCCTTCTTAACAATAGTGGCTAGTGTGGAGCACCAACCACACACAATATTTTTAGATGATGCCTACTGAATAAGAAATTTGTTCAGAAAAAAAAAGAAATGAGCTCAAATTTTCTTGTATGGTAGCATGTTATGATACCATGGGTCATATATTGTATGAAGCACCTCTAAGTTATTGTACAGAAATCTCCCGAGAATTAGTTTGGGGCCACCTTGATGCTCAATTGGCTTCTATATTTATATGTTTTGCTTACTTTATAGTAAAATGAGGCCTTTGTGATATAATGTTCATAGTATATAATATAATGTCACATAGTCTACTCTATGTGACACAGATAAGAATTTATCTCTTTAGGTGAAGTGATAATATTAACAGTATTTATTATATGTCAATTATATGTGTAAAATAAGAGTTCAGAGTGTAGACCCTGAAGTCAAACGATCTGGGGTGAAATGCCATCTCGGTTGGGTGCTTGCTCGTTATGTAGCCTCTGACAAGGTACTTTGCATCCCTGGGCCTCTGTTGCCTCATCTGTAAAGAGGCACAATGACATTGCCTAGGCTTTAACATGTGTGAGGATTATGAACCAACAAAACATATGAGTGCCAGTGTGGAACTCACAGTGAGTGAGAGAGCCTGGTGCTTCCCGAGCCCTTGCTAACCGCCGGGAGCTGCGCCCGGTGCTTTGCCCATGTTATCTCCTTTAATCCTTCAGTGTCATGAGAGATATCCCCCTATTATGCCTACTTTGCACATGAGGTCATTGAGGTTTGTGGTTGTTTAATCCCTGCCTTATGACTGGTGTGGCTCATGTATAGGATCTGTTTGATGCTGCCTCCTTGATTAGAATAAATCCCTGATTTTTATCATTGTTCCCATGAGAAAATATTGTCATCCACTTTGCAGTGATTTACTTATGGTGGTGCTTTCGGGAATGCACTGAAGCAAACCATGAGATGAAATGAACAATTCACTAAATCAAATAAAGGAAAAGTAATACAAAGCCAGCAGGGCACAGTGGAATGAAAACCAGCATCGACCTGAAAACCAGGATGCCTGGGTCCAGCTCCTGGTTCTGCATTGAGTTGCCATCTGTGAAATGACAGGCCTGGTGCACACGGTAACCAGCTTCCCTTCCGTCTGTGTAAGCAGTGGCTTGAGAATGAGGGAACCGGAATCCTCATTCTTGTTGCTTATTTCTCTGACTTTAGATTTCTTGCCTGTCACCTTAATAGATCAAAGCCAGGAACTTCAAGACTCTCTTCCTATTCTAGTATTCCTTTGCCAGAAAAAGTATTTCCTTTATCGCAAGTTACATATCTTAGAGGTTTTAGAAACAATCAGGTCTAGTGCTAAAGAAATAGTAATGCTGAAAATGTTTATAGATTGATTAGACAGTCATATTTATTATTATTACAGATTTACTGTACTGTTATTAATTTGGGGAAATGCCGTGTTTAAAGGCAGCTACAACTTTCTGAGTATTCGGTATGGTATCGTTACTGTGTGTGTTTTATGCCACAGGGACACTGGAAAGGATTGATGTTTTTTAGGAAGAGTAAGAACATGTTACTTTTGTTATAACACTTGATATTCGTATTCTGTGAGATTCTGCATGCACACTACACAATTTGGAAAACATTTTGCAACAGATGGCATAAACAGACCCAGATGAAACTGATTATTTAATCAGACTAACCTCTTTCCTTGGCTGATGACATGGACTTTCCAGCATTCCAATTTGTTATAACTTTAATCAGTTTGGACCCCCTTGGTTTTAAAGTATCTATGTCAGAAGCAGTCACATGTAGGAAAAAGATTTGAAATCTTTCCAAATCCAAATGTGAAGCTTTTCAGCCAAGCTCTAGAAGGAAAGAAAATTTGGGAAGAAAAGCAAATAGACAGCTAAGATGGGAGACTCCAAAATGTCTGATTTTGCCTTTATTGTAGCTATTGACTTCATTTGGGACCCAGGGCAACTGCTTTTACCTACCTAGGCCTCATTTATCCCAACTGTAGAGTGAGGATAATAGCCATTTATGTACCTTGAAGGGGTAAGGCTGCGATTAATTAGTTAATGTGTTCAGTGTGCTTTGAAGTGCTAAGTGCTATTAAGCGTCATTTAGATTACCCTAATAATTTCATGAACTCGGGGTTCTTTTCACCAGCTGAGCAGTTGGGATCTCTTGATCAGATCTTTCAAATGGCAGAGCGGTTTTAATGCAAATACCTCAAAACTGGTTTGTACTGGTATTCGACATTAAAAAAAGGAGTTAAACACTTGAGCAATCACCATGTCCCAGTGTACCAGAGGGCAGGATAATCTCTTCATGATAATGGAAGTAAATATTAGTACCTTTTCCCCAAGCAAAAGCTTGGTTCCCTCTCTCGTAGTCTCTCCTATCTCAGTGCCTCTTAGAGTTTCACCGTCTGAAATGTTTGCAACAGAAACTCGGAGTAATGACTTTCCGCAGCTCGCAAACATGCTTGGCAATCTGTTGGCTATGTGTGATGCGCCCTGCTCCCTGGCTCAGTGCACGACATGGGGTGTGGGTGTCTGGGCTGAGTGCTTACTGTTGCCACGGACACAGTTTCAGCTGGTGTGGAACAGGGGTCTCAGTTCATCATCTAAGCCCCAGTTGAAGAATACCCTATAAGATGCAGGTTTCAAACCAGCTTACTCTGAAGAGGCACCCAAACTATTTGAAAACAGCTTATTTGAACACACTGGATCTGTACGTATCAGAATTCATGTTTTCTTTTAGGAGCTTCCTGGAAGTCAAGTAAGTAGTGGAGTGGTCAGGCAGGGCTTGGTGGTGCATTTGGGGCCATGATCAGCCCGCTCACGATGACTCAGGTCAGGGCACACATGCTGCAAGCTGCCTGGCGCCAACTTACCCCAACTCCCAAGGTAAACCTCTGGCAGGCGTGTCAGGCAGAGTTCCGGGAAGGCACAGCCGTGCCTCGGCACTGTAGTCCATGGCTTGGGGAAATGCATCCTTCCCACCCTTAGTGGTCAGTCCTCCTCTCATCAGGCAGCGGGGTTTAGAAGTGGTTCCAGATCCTCCAGCATTGTGAGGAAAGTGCTGATCGGAAAAGAAAGTCAGCGGATGCCAATGGGCCAGGCTCATTGGCTTGCAGGAGAAGCTCAGTTATTCAGTCTGGTCTTTGCTCATCCAGTCTAAAAGCTACCCAGGTGTCCCGGGCAGCAATGTCAGAAAATACATAGGGATAGAAGTGCCACTTTTATTTAAAAAACAACAGACACTGGGGCCTACTTGAGGGTGGAGGGTGAGAGGAGAGAGAGAAGCAAAAAAGATAGCTGTTGGGTACTGGGCTTAGTACCTGGCTTAGTACCTGGGTGATGAAATAATCTGTACAACAAACCCTTGTGACATGAGCTTACCTATGTAACAAACCTGTACATATACCTTCGAACCTAAAATAACAATTAAAAAAATTTAACTGAAGACAATAAAACTCGTAAGAAGCCTAGTCTCTTTCTTACTTTCTCCATTCCTTTAATTGGGTTCCTTTGGATATAGCTTCCACGTTTGTGGCTCCTATTTGAGGATTTCGTGACATGTACTACTTATCTTTTTTGTTATTTTAATCAGCACTTTCTATATAAAGATACGGGAGAAAATATGTTCCATTTTTTAATTTAGTAGGCTAGCGTGAATTTGATGTAGATAAGACACCCTTGCTTGGTTTTGCATTCCCTGCTGGATAAACATTCCTGGTGTATGTAATGTGTGTATCACGGAGATAGCACAGGGAACTGAGCTGCGATAACTTGCTGGGCCTTTTCTGATGAGTGGGTTGAGTGATTTCATTCCAGGCCTGTCCAGTGGTGCATGAGCTGAGGGTTTCCCGTGGTCTGATTGGCAGGCCTGCTTTCTGAGAGTAGCTAGCCTCTCTGCCCCTAGACACTTGGCGTGTTTACACAAGAGTGATGGGATCAATGCTAGCTGGAACAGAGCAGCACAGCATGAAGCATCTGAAGGACGGAGGCTTCAGGGATGAAGATTCTCTTTAAAACACTTTATTAAGTACTTTTTGTTTTGTTTTGTTTTATTTAAGATGGAGTTTCACTCTTGTTGCCCAGGCTGGAGTGCAGTGGTGCAATCTCGGCTAACTGCAACCTCAGCCTCTGGGTTCAAGCAACTCTCCTGCCTCAGCCTCCCAAGTAGCTGGAATTACAGGCACCCACCACCATGTCCAGCTAATCTTGGTATTTTTAGTAGAGATGGGGTTTCACCATGTTGGCCAGGCTGGTCTCAAACTCCTGACTTCAGGTGATCCTCCCACCTTAGCCTCCCAAAGTGCTGGGATAACAGGTGAGAGCCACCGCACCTGGCCTATTAAGTGTATTTGTTAAGAGGAACAATTCACTACATGGCATCTATTTTTAAAAGGCTAGAGCTGTTAGAAATAGGCCTGAAAATGATATTAGTCTACACAGAAGCATAAGTTAACATAAATTCTAATGAATACCTTTGACAGAAAAACTGGAATGCAATAATTGATTTGGGAAATGAGCTTAATGAGTCTGTCTCATTATTCTTGCTGTCTTCCTGGGGCTTGGACAAAATCTCCATTTTTTTATTTCAAGTCTTTGCACACTTTTTTTCTAAAGTATCAGCGTATATTTTCCTGCCTCGCTACGCTCAACATTATTGAGCTTAGTTAAATTGTTTTCATTAACAGACCCAACTTTAGCAAGTCTCTTCCCAAGAGCTGCTAAGCCCTTCAGGACTCACTGACTGGAGTCCTTTCCTCTGTCTACTGTCCTGGCTTTATCCTTGGGGAGATGCTTTTAAGTAATCTAAGGAGCAGGAGTGGTAAGATCTCTAGAAAATCCACACCCTGGGTCAACAGGATGAATAACTAATTATTGTCAGAGAGAAAAGTGAGCCCTGCTGGATAGGGACAAAGTCTTGTACACAGTGACTGTGCAGTACCCGGCACCTCCAGGTGGGCTGAGCTTCAGACAGCTTTTTGCAGGATTGCTGGTGAGCACTGTCAGCCACTGGGATGTGACTGCAGTTGTCATGTGCAATAAAGGGATTGTACTGCTTGGGATGTAACAGAGACCAAAATGACTGCATCCTCATTGCCCAAAAGAGAACACCATGCCTTCATACCTGCAATAATTAAAATTAGGCAATCGTGAGTAATAAATCCCACATTTGGGGTATTGTCTTTCCTTCCAGGCTCTTTTCTCAAGGGTTCCTGGCCCGTCCTCCTGTGCTCTGTGCTGTGTGTGGAGCTCGTGTTTCCCCTTCTGTTCCCTCTCAGCGCCTGTGACTGCTCCTCCCATCATGGCGCTCTGCCTTTCCTGGTGTGTCTTCTGAGTTTTTCTTCCTCCAGTTGCTGGTTCAGGCTGTGCCACCTGAGTCTTTCTCACCTACGCAGGCAGAGCAGCATTAGCTGTGTGCTGCCCAGATCCAGAGAGCCACTGGAAACATTGTTCAAAAGACTGCTGCCCTACCCCAGAAACGTGCTTCTATTTTCATGGAACTGGGGCTTGCTATGTCACCAGGGCATGAGTGTCTTGCTGTACTGGGGGTCTGTGGTGATGGCCTGGGTAGGCACAGGGAATTCCAGATGAACCCCAGAGGCAGAGGTTGCAGTGAGCTGAGATTGCACCACTGCACTCCAACCTGGGAAACAGAGCGAGACTCTGTCAAAAAAAAAAAAAAAGTTGGAGAACAGAGAATAAATAAATCTTGTGCCCCTGTATCAAACACCCAGTGACGTCAGCTGCCAGCAATTTCCCCATTTCATCCCCGGGTGTGTTCAATCAAGTGCTTCTCTCCATTGCACTGATGTCTGGGAGGAACATTTTTTTCTTCAGTTTCTGGGCAATATACGTCTTGATGACGTGAATATCCTCCCAATCATATGACGTATGTTGAAAGGAGGCTTTCTATTCACGGTTTTCTAATGGCTGCGTTAGTCCTCTTTTTTCAGATAAGCACCTAACACAATCTTTAATTTGGTTCTGCCCTTTTGAAGGGGAATCTTAACTCTTCTCTCTTACAGAGTTGTTGGGAATATTAGGGTAGCGGCCCTTTGTAATATTTTTGTCTTAACACAAAGCAGAAGGGAGAAAGTGAGCTTAAGGCACAAAGAAGTAAGGCCCGTGGTGGGAGCAGGAGCTGGCCTATGCCAGCTAGCAGCTAGCAGCTCTCACTGGACTCCCTGGCTGAGCAACCCTGGCCTAGCTGAGCAGTGGCTTCGCACACCCCCGAGAAGCACAAGTTTCCCGGGCAGCCTGAGAACAAGTTCATAGCTTCTCTCAGAAAGCTGTGTTGATCAAGGGTATGGCTTCTGATAACATTTTCACTTCGACTCCAAACAGAATGACCTAATTTGCCACTCTTGTGAGCTTCGAGTCTGAAGTAGGTTTAGTCACAAAGAGGAAAGTACTAGAATTCTTGCAAGAGGTTTTTTGTTTGTTTGTTTTTATGCTTATTACTCAGCATAGGTCTAGAAAAAGGCTGGCAAACTTGTTCTGTCAAGGACATGGTAGCAAAGATGTTAGGCTTTGTGGTCTGGGCTGTGTCCATCATGAATACCCAGCTCTGCCATGCAGCCCCGGAGGGTCCACAAGCAAAGGGGTGCAGCTATTTTCCAATAAAACTTTATTTATAAAAAATTGGGCTCCTGGGGCTGGATATGTTCTATGGCCAGCAGTTTGCTGATACCTGGTCTAAGAAAACAAGGGTATAAGATTCTATAAACACCTGGATGTGGGCTTTGTCAGTAGCCAGGTCTGGGTCTCTGCTTTCTAGAACTCCCAGAGGCCAGGGTGGAGGAGGGGCTGTGTCTTTCCCATGAGCTGTGGGAGGGCTGCTCTCCCCACAGCAAGGTCTCTGCCCCACCGCCCTGCCCTCTGTCCAGAATCCTCTTCTGCTTTCTACCAAGAAATTCTCAGCAGGCAAGAGGCTGAGCTCCTGGGCGCAGCAGCAGCTATGTCTTTCTGGTTCCTATAAACTGCAGTAGTCATTGAAGCCTTTTCCCCATTGTCTCTAAACCTAGATTTTACTTCCTAAACTTCTGGAGCTTGAAGCTCGCTTTCCATAAACGAAACCCCCAAGTCTCCCAATTATAAAAGAACAGGGCCGAGCAGTGACTCATGCCTGTAATCCTAGCACTTTGGGAGGCCGAAGTGGGCAGATCACTTGATCACAGGAGATTCAGACCAGCCTGGCCAACATGGCAAAACCCCGTCTCTACTAAAAATACAAAATTAGCCGGGTGTGGTGGGGGGTGCCTGTAATCCCAGCTACTCGGGAGGCTGAGGCACAAGAATTGCTGGAACCTGAAGACAGAGGTTGCAGTGAGCTGAGATCACACCATTGCCCTCCAGCCTCGGTGACAGAGAGATACTCGGTCACACACACACACACACACACACGCAGAAAATGTAGGACCATCATGTCTTTGGAGAATCAAACAAGCTCACAACAACGTGTTTGACTCTTACAAACATTTGCAAACAGACTAAAATACCCCGAGTAGGAGACTGATGGGTCAGTTACTAAATGATCTTAAAGTTCGACATTGAATAGTTACCTAAGTAGACCTTGTTAGCTTTGCTAGATAATATGTTTGCTAGTTAGCCCTCTATTCCTATCATCTTTGCTATTTAGTATATCAGACGTTCAAGATTTTAGGAGACTGGGGGTCCATGAAAACACAAATCCTGACTTTTCGTGTGTTCTGCCCAAGCTGCTGTTCCTTGTTGTGTTAACAGGAGTACAGCTGGAAACCACCTTTCATTAGATAGCAATCCTGAGAAAACTACTGAAAGAAGAAACATTCTGAGCATGCTTTGTGAACAAAAGAGTGGATTTAAACAAATTAACCAACATTTACATTGCTCATCTGTGGGCTATTGCCAGAATAAATTCAGTGCTTACCTTGTCCAGAGTTTGTCTCGTTTTAAGGGGCCAAACCCCACCAAAACCTAGTGAAAGGAAGTCTTGTTAGAAATACACAAGGAGCCGCTAGGGCCAAGGGCAGGTGTAGGAGCCAAAATGCAGCTCGAAGCAGTGGGGCTCTCTCCTGGCATCCTTACCTCCCACCCCAGGTCTCTCTCCTCTTGGATTTCACATGGGAAATTGTACATTTTCCAGCATTTCTTTGCAAACCAGCCTTCTCTGCTTGCTTCTTGGTGTCCAAGCTGGGTCTCAGTGAGCATCCCTGGCAAATCATCTCATTCCTAGAAACCTCACACTTCAGAGAGCATCAGAAACTTACAAGGCCCTTTGTATTTGTATGTCAGATTAACAAATATTTATTTATAAATTATTAATTAATTTATGAATAATAATAAATGTTTATTAACCTGATGGCTTGACAGATTGAATACGTTTGAGATCTAAAGATAACCAGAAATTTCTTGGCCAAACTTGACATTCCTGGGATGGAGAAGTTACTTGGCTGGCCTTGAGACTGTGTCCAGGATTTGTCCAGCCAGCTGTGAAGCTGTGACTCCCTGCACCATGGGGACCATATCTGGTACCATTGAGAGGGTTTGCAGAAGAGGTCTGGGCACCCCAAAAAGTATCTATTCTTGTGCTTTCACTTAATGTAAACACCAGATTACCAAAATCCATGAGCTATCAATTCAAGCCCAAACAACATGGGAGTTGCTAAGCTAGATGCTCCTTAGACCCTGATGTATGTGCAGTGGAAGCATGGATTCTAGTGAAATATTCTATTCCCATGTCCAATCTGGACTGCTCTTTCTGTCATTGATTCACACAGGCTGCATTGGGGCTGGGGAGAGGAGACATTCAGCAACTTAAGATAATTTGCTTTTTTTGGAGCATGTAAGTTTAAACATTGTGCTATGGCATGTTCTGAACTAGAATGCTTCACTAGAAAGAGGTGTTGACCCTAAGGGCACTACCCTACACTAGGGTGGCCATCTGTTCTGCTTTGCCATGGACCATCTCAGTTTTAGCACTGAAAGTCCCCTATTCTCAGAATTCGCTCAGTCTCAGGCAAGCTGGGATGGTTGGTCACCCTCACCTACACTCAGCCAGAGCCGTAGAAGTACGGCTGTGGGTAGCTGGCCCTGTTCTCATCCAGAAACAGAGGACCATCTCCACATGGATGGATCTCAATAGAGGCCCTTTCTTGACATATGCAGGGGTCTTGAGGTCTATCATAGTAACTCAGAGACCTGCTCAGATGTCCCCGAGATCCAGAGCATAGCATTTGAAAACCTCGATCCTGCGTGACTTTGGTGATACTTTCTAGTTCTAATGTTCTCTAAATTATCCCACTGTGCTCTCTGGTCTGATGACGCTGAGACCTGCTGACTGGGACTCCCAGACCGCGGTGGTGGCCACACGCCTTTGTAGTGGCAAGGAGGTATGTGCTGGTTTCAGGACTGGTTTAAGCAATGAATCTTGGGGGAAGGGAGAGGAAGTCACCCTGTTGACCTATCTTGCAGTCACTCTCCAGCCCTCTCTCCTCCAGGCCACACTCCTTTGGCTGCTGAGGAGTTTGGTTATACATGGGTGATGCTGTGCCATGTGGCAGTTGTGGATTCAATTAAACGAGGGCCAAGTCAATGGTAATTGCCTCCCCAGTCATCCTGGTAATTGGACGGTGAGGCCGTATCTTCAGGGTTCTGTGTGTGCAACAAACGACTGTGTCACAACCCCTATTGCCACATGGCCCAGGGTGACTCCCCAGCATTCTTCTGCCAAGAGACACAGAGAGGCCTGCTCAGAAATGTATGGGGAATGGTGCCCTGGAAACCCCCATTTGCTGCATTCCTGTGGAGGGTCTGTTCCTGATGGGGAAGGCATGCCCCATCTCACAGTGATGCCTTCTCCGACCCCTGGCTAGAGCAGCTGAAACTGAATGCTCTGGTGAATGACACAGTATTTGCTAATCTGCAGACACCTAGTCCCCCACTCAACAACAAAACAGTGACTGAGTGCCTACTGTATACCAGCTGAACCATGCCTCAGCATGCACATTCCACTTACTCAAACAAGCTCTTTCTTTCACTTGAAATGTTGTCCCTTTGTCAGAGCTCATCAAAGCCCTTCCCTCTCCAGGCTCAGCTCAAACATCACTTTTATTTATTTCTTTATTTTATTTTTTGGCCGTGCACAGTGGCTCATACCTGTACTCCCAGCCCTCTGGGAGGCCAAGGTGGGCAGATTGCTTGAGCTCAGGAATTCGAGATCAGCCGGGACAACAAGGTGAGACCCTGCCTTACTATGTTGACAAAAAAAAAAATAGGCAGGCATGGCGGTGAAAAGCTCTGGTTGCAGCTACTGTGGGGATTGAAGTGAGATGATAGCTTGAGCCCAGGAGATCAAGGCTAAAAGTGCCAAGAGGGCACCACCGCACTCCAGTCTGGGCGACAGAGCAAGACCCTGTCTCAAAAAAAAAAAAGTAATCACTTTTCATGCTTGGGGAAAGTGTTGCCTCTTCTGAACTCCTGTAATACTCCGTTTGCAGGGCCCGTCAGTAGCTCTGAGCATGCACATTAAACCTTAAGCTAATCTTGTTTGGTTTGGGATCTCTCTGCCTTTGTTGGAGGAGGAGGTGGAAACGGGGCAGGAAGGTGGCCTTCCTAAGCCCTCTGCAGGCACCGAGTTAGTGTCTGGAAAGTTGCCGCGAAGTAGACTCTGATTCAGTATTTGGAGACCACTTGATCCTTGGGAGAAAGACGGGAATAGCAGCCGCTTTCTCTGGTTCCTGATATTTTTTCTGGCTCCAGTCCCAGTTCACTGCTCCCTAGCTTGGTGCTTTCTGGAGCCTAGGGTCAGGGGCTGCTGCCACCACCTTCCTGGGCACAGTGCTGTTTAGGGTGCTTTACTTTATGGGACATTCATCAGGGAAGCAGCAACAGGGAGGCTGAGCATCCCAGTTTGCCCAGCACTGCAGGTGTTCGCAGGATGTGAGATTCCCAGTGCTACCCCGGCACAGTCTTGTCTGGTCACCCTAAGCACAGCCTGCAGCTTCAAGTATCCACAGGACAAACACTGCAGGGGTGGAGAGGGTCTAATTATTAGTTTGATCTGGTTGTGTCCGCTGTGCAGGGGGATGTGGCTGCGCCAGTGAGGACAGACTGGAAGCAAAAGGGCCTGAGCCGAACTAGTTCACAGATAAGCTGTGCTCTCTGGAAACCACAGCAGACAACCATAAAACACTGAGAAGACAAGTCCTGCAAACCTGCCAACGCCCAGTTTATCGCACACGAGATTTATAAGCGGAGACCTGGAAGGCACAGCTACCCTGCTTCAGGGAACCGTAAACAGAGAATAAGTAATTAGCCTGCCTCGGGCTTTCCTCTGGAGAAAGCTTGAGAATGGGAAGCATCACTTAGAAACCTCTAAGATAAGTTCATTTAAAATCTGGGGAGATGTTATAGCCCATCCAAGTTGAAGAGGGTGTTTAAAAGCTCAGCCCTGTTCTGTGGAGTGGCCACAGGATGGAGAGAGGTGGCTGAGGCCTCCGCTCCTTGGCTACCACTGCCACTCCAGACAATCGAGGGGCTCCAATCCAGTGCTGAGCAATGGCTGTAGGGCCTTCGCTTTGAGAAATGGGAAATGCAGGCAAACCACTGCCCTGTCAGCACAGGGATGATGTAACTTGTAGCATTTATCTCTAGCTTAATTATTAGAGATGGGGCTCCTGATAGTACACCAAAGTCAGTCTGGAGCTTACTCCAGTGACAGACAGTTGGTCAATTACCTGGGCTGCATCATATTATTTTGATCTTTCAGAGGGTTTGATCCTTTCTGCGTGGGTCACTATTACTCTTTTAGAACATCGGCCAATTACAGAGAAAAACGTTTCATCTTTACAACCCTAGCAGGATAAATCATTTCAAGAATCCCCTGCAGAATGACAAACAAATATTTATAAATTAATGTAATTTAGTTAATCCACTGGATGTTGGGAAATTCAGTGAAACCACCTTCATTCATTTTTAGAGAGACGCTGTGCCCAGGCCAGAGAGGCAGAAGATAGAGTCTTGTTTGATAGCGAGGCATTTGCTGAGCACATAGAAAGAGTGAGGAGACACACCCACAGACACGCACACAGATACACCTAGAGACACACACACATGCACACACACACACATACACCACACAGACACACATAGACACACAGATACCACGCACACATGGACACACACACAGACACATACACACAGACACACATACACATACACAAACACAGACACACACACAGACACAATACACTACACACACAGATACACAAAGTCATATACACCTATGCCACACACATGGACACACACACACAGAGGGAGAGACATACAGATAGAGACAGACAGATACATATACACACTCAAAGAGGGATACGGAGAGAGAGAGACAGAGAGAGAGAGACAGAGATAGAGACACACAGACATACACATGCAGAGAGAGAGACAGAGAGAGATATACATACAGAGACAGGGAGAGACAGACACAATGCAGAGACATATGTACATGCAGAGAGACACAGACAGGCAGATGGGAACGCCTCCACCAGATGTCTGTTCTAACCCCAGTTCTGGGGTATGCATGACTTCAAAACATACCCCGTTTCGTCATGGTAACTGAATGTGTTTCTATTTCTTACATCTAGGACAACCATCGTAGCTACAAACCAGACGGATGCAGTAACACAGAACCTCCGCTTAAGACTCAGCTGGGGAATTGAGTTGCTTTTTTTTAAAGGAAAAGGAAAAGAATCACCCAAAAGGATAACCTTGAATTTAGAAAGAGCAGTTGGGTTGGGTGATCAGCTGGGCCTCTTCTGTACGTGGTAGAGCACATTTCAGAATTGTGTGTATATCAGTGGTCACTGTGATTTAAGAAAAAAGAACAAGAATTCAGAAACTTACATCCTATCCAAAAAAGGCTACTCTAATGTTCCTGATGACTTCATTATCAGCTTGGGTTATTTATTTTTCTAATGTTATCTTTGGAAACAGTTTTCATCAGTGAGTCAACCTTTGTTTGCTTGCATTGGTTTCACCTTCTATTATTTTTTTCCCTTTGACTCTCAGCTTTTACCACTTTTTGAACCCTGACGGAAGAAGGACGTCTGCTCACTGACATGCTGACAACCTGATAAGTCACCCCACACACATAACACACACACATGTGCACACCCACTCATTTGACTCAGACACAGTGGCTAGTGTTGATTTTTCACTAAAGTCGACTATATAATAATCACTTCATTTTCCAGAAATTTATGGGTCTATTCTTTTTTTAAATTAAAAAAAATCAGCTTTTATTTTAGATACAGAATGCATATGAGCAGATTTATTACATGGGGATATTGTATGAAGTTGCTGTTTGGAGTTCAGATCCCATCAAATATGAAGAAGATCTCTCAAAACTACACAAATATATGGAAATTAAATAACTTACTTTTGAATATGTCTTGGGTGAGCATCAAAATTATGGCAGAATTTTTTTTATAAATTGAAATTAATAAAATAGGGACACAACTTGCCAAAATCTTTGGGGTGCAGCCAAAGCAGTGTTAAGAGGAAAGTTTATAGCCTTAAAAATGCCTTAATCAAGAAGTTAGAAAGTTATCAAAGTAACATATGTCTCTTCTTATTGTTATGAGTGAAAAGTTGATCACCATGTATTTTTGGCATTCTGGCATTGATGAAGAAGGTTCTATGTGCCCAACGTTGATGCAACCAGCTTTGAATCTCCTGGGGAAGACATGCTCCAAGGACAGCTCCTTCATGCTGGTCATGGTTATGGGTATGTCTGGGGTGTGTGTGTGTGTGTGTGTGTGTGTGTGTGTGTGTGTGTGTGTGTTTCCTCACATGGAGGCAGGGTAGTACTTGCTGGGCAGGAATCCTGGGATCTGTGGCTCCTTTTTCAGGCCTCCAATCAATAAAAACCAGAATCTTAGAATATTCCAGTCACCAATAGGGAAAATTGCTCATGTAACTTATGAATGTAAGGAGCAATCTTTGAGTTCAAGCTGATGCCTTTCTAATATCTCCATCCTTTAATGGCACTTCAAAACATCAAAGGACTCTCACAAACCTGCCTCATAACCAGCCATTCCAGCCACAGAGTGAAGTGTGTATCATTATTCTTACTGAGTTTGCATTAAGGAATCAGAAGCTCTGAGAGATGGGCCAACACATCCACCATCACAGTCTTCAGGATTCACCAGGCCAAGGCTCAGGAGCTTCTGTGCTTTCTTCTTTCCTTGTAGGAGAATTTTTTAAAAAAACTTGTTCCTCTAAGATCTTTCATTGTACTTTCAATGGATTCCTGACCAATACATTTTAAGACAACAAGGCTAGCGTGCACTTGGATTTCAGGGGGCAGTCATGTCAGTGAAACTAGATAAGTCATTGTCAATTGCTATTTAGCAATCACAGAATTGCTATAGCACATCTGTTGCCTATGACATGCTCAGGGCTGTTCCTTTACAAGTTCCCTGCTTGGATGTAGAACATCAGACCAGATTTATGCATATGTTCCTCTTGGTTTATGACTATGAAACTTGAAGAGTGGCTGTCTTGGAATAGAGTATTTTCTTCAAATTCCTCTTGTCCTTCAGCTTAACCTATACCATCTGAAAGGAGTCCCACCGTACTGAGGACAAGAGCAGAGTATGGTGGCTTCACGTTCTCTGAAACCTGTTGCATTATCAACTGCACTGGTAGGTCCCAAAGCTGGCAGAGGCCAGAGCCAAAGGCCTCATCTATAGATCAACAAAGAAGTGAAGAGAAAAGAGGGGAATCCATACCCCTGTGTCCCTTTACTCCCCAGCACACCTCTGCTCACCTGGCTAATGAAGCTAGTAAGAAAGGTACACATCTGAGTTTTATTTTCAAGATTTTGCTATTTCTTTGAGAGGCCTAAAAGGTTAGTTGCTCCCCAAACTCTTGTATAAATCAGGGCTAGTTTCTCCTGGCCAATGTGCCACTTCTTCCTTTATCCTGATGGGCCTGGGAGTGATGATTCTATTATTTGCTCTTTTCTCTTTAGCGTAAATCTTATCTCCCCAATTTCCTTGAGCGTAAGAACCATGATGTATGCTTGATGATTTAGTAAGTCCTCTGCAAACACTCACTGTGGAATTGATGGGTCATAGACATGGATGTAATCCTTATCACTGTGGATCTGGGTCATCTGGTCAAGACTTTGTCTCTTCAGTTGAGATTAGGGAAGCCTACCTCAGCTAGAGTTTTTCCAGGAATTCCGACATTCCTGGAGGAGGGGGTCATGTGTGAATCAGTTATGAGTCTGTCTGATCTCTTCATTCTTGGAAATCTTCCAGTCCCTCAGGTCAGAATGTAGAATAGTAAAGGAGCTAAAAGCACATGTTTAGAGTCAGACTTTCACAGGTGCCACAGCCGAGGTAGCTAACCCTGGGCAAATTCCATAGCGCAAAGAAAATTCTGTTTTTTCATCTCTAATATGAGCATAATCCTGGTAAGTACTTCATAGGCTTGTGAGGGCTAAGTGGTTTAATCCGTATCTAGGGTTTAGAACAGTGTACAATGTGAAGAAAGTGTTTAACTGAGGTTTGATATATTCATGGTTATCATACTGTCTCTCCATCTTCTATTTCTTTTGTTTCATTTTCTTTTCTTTCTTTCTTTCTTTTTTTCTTTCTTTCTTTTCTTTCTTTCTTTCTTTCTTTCTTTCTTTCTTTCTTTCTTTCTTTCTTTCTTTTTTTTTTTGAGGGAGTCTCACTCTGCCCCAATCTCAGCTCACTGCAACCTCCATTTTCCTTGTTCAAGGATTCTCCTGCCTCAGCCCCCTGAGTAGCTGGAATTACAGGCAGCCTCTACCACACCTGACTAGTTTTTGTATTTTCAGCAAAGACAAGGTTTCACCATGTTGGCCAGGCTGGTCTCGAACTCTTGACCTCAAGCGATTCACCCATCTCAGCCTCCCAAAGTGCCAAGATTACAGCTAGGAGCCACTGAGCCCAGCCTGGCATCCTGAATACACAACACTCTTAAGAATATTTACATAGTCGTACCCAAAATCTCTTCTCAATTTCTCTTCCCTCATCTTTAGCATCTTCTTTCCATGAGCTGAGCTGAGGGGCAGAGACTGTGCAATACAAGCCTTCTCTTGGGTTCCTCCTTCAGGCAAGGGAGGCTTACTCCCCTCTTGATCCTCCTTTTCTTTGTTTCAACTTTATTTCAGTTCTTACCTTTCCAAAGGAGGTGCTCATGCTTTTAAATTTCCTTTGGGGTTCCCTGTCCTGTTTTTGTCTTACTTTTATCTTCATATAACTCTGCCCACAGAAATTCCAAAGATACTACAAGGCAGGGGTTGCAACCTGTAAATTAAATTCAGTTCAAGGGTGTGTGAGTTAAAGAACAAATCAAGTAAGATGCCAACACAAACACTTGCAAATAGAAAGCTCTCAAAATGCTGGGATTCTTGTTTTCCCTGAAGGCTAAAGGACCTGGCAACAGTGGACCCACACTGCACAGGGCACAGACCTGCAGGCACTGAGTGCATGGGCACCTCAGGGTATTACAGGTTCTCTCCTGTTGCCCCAGGCCCTCCCAGCCAGCCTCCAGCCCACCTCCCTCATCTGCCCTCCCTACTGGATGTTGGAGGCATATCATTTTGTGACACCTGC
Organism: Saimiri boliviensis; assembly: GCF_048565385.1. Taxonomy (NCBI): domain Eukaryota; kingdom Metazoa; phylum Chordata; class Mammalia; order Primates; family Cebidae; genus Saimiri; species Saimiri boliviensis. Next base: position 139,475,502 of record NC_133452.1, on the reverse strand, counting down.
TTTAGAACAAGAACACTTGAGCATACAGACCCAGAATGATGTGCCTGTGGAGTGTGAAGACCTGGCTAAGAGTCCTGGCCTCCACTAGCTGCCTGATTGTGCACCAGTCCCAAATATCATTTTTTTGTGTGTGTTTCTTTATCTGGTAGAGAATCAGGACACTTGACCTCTGCCTCTTACAGAACCATGGGGAGGAATTTTAGAGAGAATGAGCATGAAAGTACTTTGTAAAGGACAGTGCTGAGACTGGCTCTGAGGACAGGCCTCCTGTGTTTATCTCACAGGGCTTCCCCAGGATCATTGGTGTTGTCAACACAAGAATTTGTGCCAAATCTTCCCTCTGCCTTTGACTCTCTGAATGTGAGAATTTCTGCTCATGAGTGTTGGAGACCATGATAGTCAGTATCAGTCCGGCAAGTCATTTTTTTTTTTCAAGCTTGTTACCTCCCTGAAAGGCAGAAGTAAAGCAGAGATGCATAGCTCACCAAGTCTCTCACCGGCAGCTGCCTTACTTGGAAAAGGCAGAAGTTCGTTCCTATACACTTGCGCTCCTCGTTGCTTTTCACTACAAAGGGCCTCACACACCCCCATACGGCCCACAGGCTGGCATGTCCCCAGGATAAATAAAACCTGCATTTTTATTATTAATCACCAATATGAAAACACATGACCTCTCTTTCTATTGTTCTGTGCCTGGTTCACGCCCTGTATAATTTTATATGGTTCCTACAGCCTCAACATGCCCTGAGCTACAATTGACATTGATTCACTGCCTTATAAAACTGTATTATCTGTTCTCTGTGTCTACGTGGAGTTCTCTGAGAGTTGCCCAAGCAGTGACTCAGGCCTCCAGAGAGCGGTGCACAGAGCGGTCACACACAGGGAGGGAGAGATTTGAAACTCAGAATACGTCTCAGCAGAAAGCACATTTTGGCTTGATCTGCTCCTTGATTTCTGTGGGAGTGACTTCATGACAGTTTCAAGCCGAATCCCTACATTTGCTCCTTAAGTCAACTAAAATTCCAATCGAATTAGATCCATTTTGTGTCCATTTTAAAAGCTAAGCTGTTTAATGGGGGATTATTATGATGCAGGAAACTTGACAAAAAATACACCTGATCTTAGAAGCAGTGTTTGCATAGCTCTGAATGTCTGCACAGAAGAAAACTGTGCTTGGGTAAAGGCAGGGATTTCACTGAGCATAACTCACCACAAGCCATAGATCCTTGAGCAAAAGTTCAGCATCATGTATGCATGCTGGGAATGACGCCACCAGCTTAGCAGCAAATGTCCATGAAGGAAAATAAAACAACGCATATGTCCAACACTCAAAGTTTCTAAGTTAAAAAGTGCAACAAAATTCTGCTAAATTTCTAAGGGACATTAACATTTACAACTTATCTTTGAGTCAGAAGGTTTTAGTTACTAACTAAAACGTATTTCCTCAATTCCAAGCCTCCCCATTTTAACATATTGTAACTAGGCAATTATAGTCTAGAGAGATCCTTGGTGCTCTCTAAACATCCATGCTCTCCTTTCCATTTCCCAGCCTTCTTTGCAGTTTTCCTGGACTCATGAAATAAGAACAAAGGTATTGTGCATTGCCTTCAGGTTGAGGCAAGTAAAAGTTAGTAACCCTCCTTCATTTCTCTCTTCCTCTGACACTGGGAGCCATGAGCTCCAGAGGGCATCCCCGCGGAAGGAGAGCGGTGGCCCAGCCCACATACAACTGTGACCTGAGAAAGGAATGAACTGTGATGATATGAAGGAAGACTGTGGGCTTTGTGTGTTTCCACAGCATAGCCTCTTCTATCTCGTCTAATATACACATTTAAGATAAAGAATGTTTTCCCTGAAAAGCTAATATTACATCTAGGACAAATTTTATCATTATTGTCATAGAATCTAAAAAATACAAATTCTATTTATTTTAGTAGAATAAATAGAATTTATTTATTCTATTTCAGTGGTAAAAGAGAAACTTTCAAGAAGCAGTAATTGTATCTAGAGAAGCTATTCTCACTTGAAGGTAGGGGCAGCTTCTAGACAATCCCTGGAAAATACTCCCAAACTCATACCTATGCCTGCAATCCTCTTACCCTCCAGATTTAGAGACTACTTTTTTTTCTACAAACTTCTGATAACCACAAATTACAGAAAGAGAGAGAGATTCCAGGATCATCCAACACTTGAGTGAGGCTTGAACAATGCAGGGTTTAGGGATGGCGACCCCTACACAGTCAAAATCCCACGTGTAATGTTTAACTCCCCCCAAACTTGACTCTAACAGCCTACCATTGACACGTTATGCAAGCTGTATGTATTAGATACTGTATTCTTAAAATAGAATAAGCTAGAGAAAAGAAAATGTTATTAAGAAAATTGTGTGGAGGAGGAGGAAAAGAAGGAGCTAACCTTGCTGTCTCAGGGGTACCAGATATGGAAGAGAATCCACATGTAAGTGGACCTGCACAGTTTAAACCCGTGTTGTTTGACGGTCAGCTGTAAGAAAGTTCAAATAAAGATGTTACCCTTCCCTTTGCTTCCATTTTTTCTTTATTTTGTTTAAAGAATATCTGTTGGAGGAGGCCAACGTGGTGACTCCAGAGGCAGCCAGAGGAAGTGGGAGGGGTCATGGCCCGGGAGAGAAGCTCAGAGGAGACCTGCTAGGTTGAGGCCAGGAGGGAATGAGGAGGGGCCAGCATGGGGAGGATAGAGGAGGTAGCCAACCTGGAGACTGGTTCCATGCACAGGATTGAGAAGGTGAGTTATTATACTGAGGACCGAGGGAATCGGGCGCCTCACCATTGAAGAAGAGAGCTGTAAGTGTGGAAAGTGGGAAGGCTGCAACAAAATCTGTAGTGTTGGATTGGAATCGGAAATATCTGGGTGAACTCAAGGTTTTTAGTATACACAGTTAGAGACGGATATAGACATACTTGCCTGTGTCTGTGTTGGGGGGATAGGCATTCATGCATATGTCTCCTAGTTCCCTTTGCTGAAGATCTCAATGAACATACAGCAATAGCAATGAGCTTATCCGGCATCCACCTACTGGTTTCTAACAAGAGCGAAACTCTGTCTCAAAAAAAAAAAAAAAAAAAAAAAAAAAAAAAGAACACAGGATTTCTTGGAGAAATGGCTGATTCCAGGCTGGGGCAGGGTAATTCCAAGATTAGCCTGGAAAATCTTTTACTAGGAAGTAAGGACGTGTTCAAGAATAATGGGGTCGTAGAAAGGATGAAGGAGCCACACAGAGGTACAACCACTGGCCAAATCTTGGATAATTTGAGCATCAAAGTAACTGATAATAGCAGATTATAACCCACTGAATAAAATAAAAGTTTATGCGTTTACTGTGATGTAAATAAATTAATACATGGGAGAAAAAGTAAAAGTTATTCTTGATAGTAGAATGCCAACTATTAAGTATAGTAGGAGATGTGAAATTAAACATTTCCCATTCGGAAACAAAATAGTAATAACTGATTCCAACAGGAATCACCAATAGGTGCTAAAATCAGTGAGGGAATTTTGAGAAGGAACGAGGTATCTGCCTGTCTCAAAGTATTTCACTGTAGAATAGTCAGAAATTATAAGAACAAACCGGTGGAGAATCCAGGAAGACCTCTCCACCACAGGATCTGAGTCAGCCTGGGCGGCAGTAAGACACCGCAACCTCCCCCGTCTTTTCAGTGAGCCCCTGAAAAGGCACCATTTCTGCTGGATTCCTGTCCAGAATGCGTACCCTCAATCTAACCACAGGACACATTGCTGGAAACTTTAGTGGCTGTTGTTTTCAAAACTGTTGAGGCCATGAAATATATGGAAGGACTGAGTAACTCTTCCCCAGAGGAGGGGAGGAGAAACATGGCAGCCAAGTGCAAGGTGAGGTCTTCATCCCATCCTGGACCACTGTGTGTACAATGGACAGACAAATAGATACATAAATAGATGGGTAGATAGACAGATACATAGATAGATAGATGCATAGATATATACATAGATGCATAGGTAGATACATGCATACATGGATAGGTAGATGATAGATAGATAGATAGATAGATAGATAGATAGACAGATAGATAGATAGATATACAGACAAACAGATACATAGATATAGGTATACAGCCAGACAGATAGATAGATAGATAATACCAAGATAGATAGATAGAAATAGGTGTTAAGAGTTAGAGGAGCAAGATCAAAAAAACTCAAAAACTAGTGTTAGCAGAAGACAAGAAATAACTAAGATCAGAGCAGAAATGAAGGAGATAGAGACACAAAAAAACCTTCAAAAATTCAACAAATCCAGGAGGTGTTTTTTTGAAAAGATCAACAAAATATACAGACTGCTAGCCAGACTAACAAAAAGAAAAGAAAGAAGAATCAAATAGATGCAATAAAAATGAAAAAGGGGACGTCACCACCAATTTCACAGAAATACAAACTACCATCAGAGATCACTACAAACAGCTCTATACACACAAACCAGTAAATCTGGACGAAATGGATAAATTCCTGGACACTTGCACTTTCCCAAGACTAAACTAGGAAGAAGCTGAATTCCTGAATAGATCAACAAGTGCTGAAGTTGAGGCAGCAGTTAATAGCCTACCAACTAAAAGAAGCTCAGGTCGAGACAGGTTTACAGGCGAATTTTACCAGACGTACAAAGAGAAGCTGATACCATTCCTTCTGAAACTATTCCAAACAATACAAAAAGAGGGAATCCTCCCCAACTCATTTTATGAGACCAACATCATCCTAATACCAAAAACGGATGGAGACATAACTAAAAAAGAAAACTTCAGGCCAATATCCATGATGAACATTGAAGCAAAAATCTTCAATAAAATACTGGCAAACAGAATGCCACAGCAAATCAAAAAGCTTATTCATCATGATCAAGCAGGCTTCAACCCGAGGATGCAAGGCTGGTTCAACATACACAAGTCTATAAATGTAATCCACCACATAAACAGAACCAAAGACAAAAACCACATGATTATCTCAATAGATGCAGAAAAGTCATTTGACAAAATTCAACAGCCCTTTATGCTAAAAATCCTGAATAGGTCAGGCGCGGTGGCTCACGCCTATAATCCCAGCACTTTGGGAGGCCAAGACGGGTGGATCATGAGGTCAAGAGTTCGAGACCATCCTGGTCAACATGGTGAAACCCCATCTCTACTAAAAAAATACAAAAATTAGCTGGATGTGGTGGTGCACGCCTGTAGTCCCAGCTACTCGGGAGGCTGAGGCAGGAGAATTGCTTGAACCCAGAGACGGAGGTTGTGGTGAGCCGAGATCGCGCCATTGCACTCCAGCCTGGGTAACAAGAGCAAAACTCTGTCTCAAAAAAAAAAAAAAAATTCCTCAATAAACTAGGTACCAATGGTATGTATCACAAAATAATAAAAGCTATTTATGACAAATCCACAGCCAACATCATACTGAATGGGCAAAAACTGGAAGCATTCCCTTTGAAATCTGGCACAACACAAGGATGCCCTCTCTCACCACTCCTATTCAATATAGTATTGAAAGTTCTAGCCCGAGCAATCAGACCAGAAAAAGAAATAAAAGGTATTCAGTTAGGAAAAGAGGAAGCCAAATTGTCTCTATTTGCAGATGACATGATTGTATATTTAGAAGACCCTATCGTTTCAGCCCAAAATCTCCTGAAACTGATAAGCAACTTCAGCAAAGTCTCAGGATACAAAATCAACGTGCAGAAATCACAAGCATTCCTATACACCAACAACAGACAAACAGAGAGCCAAATCATTCACAATTGTTACAAAGAGAATGAAATACCTAGGAATACAACTAACAAAGGATGTAAAGGACCTCTTTAAGAAGAACTACAAACCACTGCTCAAGGAAATCAGAGAGGACACAAACAGATGGAAAAACATCCCATGCTCATGGCTGGGAAGAATCAACATCGTGAAAATGGCCATATTGCCCAAAGTAATTTATAGATTCAATGCTATCCCTATCAAACTACCAATAACCTTCTTCACAGAACTGGAAAAAAACACTTCAAACTTCATATGGAACCAAAAGAGAGCCCACAAGGCAAAACAGTCCTAAGCATAAAGAACAAAGCTGGAAGCATCATGCTACCTGACTTTATACTACAAGTCTACAGTAATCAGAACAGCATGGTACTGATACCAAAAGAGAGATATAGACCAATGGAACAGAACAGAGGCCTCAGTAGCAATACCACACATCTACAATCATCTAATCTTTGACAAATCTGACAAAAACAAGCAACGAGGAAAGGATTCCCTGTTTAATAAATGGTGTTGGGAAAACTGACTAGCCATGTGCAGAAGGCAGAAACTGGACCCCTTCTTGATACCTTACACTAAAATTAACTCCAGGTGGATTAAAGATCTAAACATAAGACCTAAAACCATAAAAATCCTAGAAGAAAACCTAGGCAAAACAATTCAGGACATAGGCACAGGCAAGGACTTCATGGCTAAAACACCAAAAACAACAGCAACAAAAGCCAAAATAGACAAATGGGATCTAATCAAACTCCAGAGCTTCTGTACAGCAAAGGAAACAATCATTAGAGTGAACTGGCAACCAACAGAATGGGAAAAAATTCTTGCAGTCTACTCATCTGACAAAGGGCTAATATCCAGAATCTACAAAGAACTAAAACAGATTTACAAGAAAAAAACAAACAAACCCATTCAAAAGTTAGCGAAGGATATGAACAGACACTTTACAAAAGAAGACATCGATGAGGCCAACAAACATATGAAAAAATACTCATAATCACTGGTCATTAGAGAAATGCAAGTCAAAGCCACATTGAGATACCATCTCACACCAGTTAGAATGGCGATCATTAAAAAATCTGGAGACAACACATGCTGGAGAGGATGTGGAGAAATCGAAACACTTTTACACTGTTGGTGGGAGTGTAAATTAGTTCAACCATTGTGGAAGACAGTGTGCCGATTCCTCAAGGACTTAGAAATAAATTCCATTTGACCCAGCAATCCCATTACTGGATATATACCCAAATAATTATAAATTGTTCTATTATAAAGACACATGCCCATATATGTTCACTGTGGAATTGTTTACAATAGTAAAGACCTGGAACCAACCCAAATGCCCATGAATGATAGACTGGATAAAGAAAATGTGGCACATACACACCATGGAATGCTACACAGCGATAAAAAGCAATGAGTTCATGTCCTTCACAGGGACATGGATGAATCTGGAAATCATCATTCTCAGCAAACTGACACAAGAACAGAAAACCAAACACCATATGTTATCATTCATAGGCAGATGTTGAACAGTGAGAACATGTGGACACAGGGAGTGGAGCATCACATACTGTGGTCTGTAGTGGGGGACTAGGGGAGGGACAGCAGGGGTGAGGAGGGTAGGGAGGGATAATGAGGGGAGAAATACCAGATATAGCCAATGAGGGGATAAAGGCAGCAAACCACCTTGCCATGTATATACCTATGCAAAAATCCGGCATGATCTGCACATGTACCCCAGAATCTAAAGTACAATTAAAAAAAAGAAAAGAAAAGAAATAGGTAGTATATCTTATATATATTTTTTGCATGTATATATATTTTCAAGTAAAAAACATTGGGATAAATTTTAATGGGGTTAATGGATTAGAGGGTAATGATATATTAATGTTAATTTCTTTTCTTTTTAATTACTTAATTTTTTATTGTAGTTAAAATGCATAATATAAAAGTTACCATCTTAATCATTTCTAAGTGTAGAGTTTGGTGGTGTTTGGTATATTCACATTGTTGGTAATGCTAATTTCTTGATTTAGATGGTTGTACTGTGGTTATAGGAAGGTTTTTATGCCTTTAGAAAATATATTTAGGGTAAAAATTGTGTACATGTGCATTTATATGTGTGTGCATTTATGACATACAGATGTATAAAAGAGGAAAAATCATAAAGTATGCTAAAATAACAAGTAGAGAAGGTAGATAAAGGGTATATGGAGTTCTTTGTATCACTCTTGCAATTTTTCTGTAAATTTGAAATTATTTCAAAATGAAAAGACAACTATTGAAACTGCCATGGTGCCTTCCATTCTCTGCTGTCCTTCCCAGGATTTGCTGCCTTCTGGAACCACAGGAACCTCTTTTTCATTTGCCTTTTGTAAGTCTGCATTCTCTGGGGGAAAATATATAGAGTGTCTCCAATGGATAGCAAAATAGAAAAAGAAGAGAATAGTGATCTAATCCTCAGTCCCCCAAGGCATCATGAAGAAAATCAAATTCTTTCTGTTCTGACTGAGTCCCAGGCCCCTCTGGCCTCTGAAACCTGCCTCATCTGCAGGGCTCAACCCCATGGCTCTCCCCCACTACCCCTGTCAGACCTTATCCTCCACCTCTGCCTGGCATTCCCCTCTCTGAGGTCCTATAACAACTAATTTACTTTATACCAAGGTGATTCTCCATCACCTTGAGGAAATTTTGTGTTGTTCTCTGTGTAAGTTCATAAAAGCAAGGTTTTAAGTTTTTAATTTTGTTTTAATTGTGGTGCAATCCACATCACCTAAATTTACCAGTGTAATCATTTTTAAATGTACCGTTCAATAGCATTGTGTATTGACATTGTTGTGTAATCATCACCATCATCCGTGTCCAGAAAATTTTTATATTCCCAAGTTGAAACTCATTTTCATTCACCAGTAGCTCCCCATTCCTCTCCTCCCAGCCCCAGCAACCCCCAGTCTACTCTCAGTCTCTATGATTTTTGACTGTCTAGAAATCTCACATACATGGAATCACACAGTATTTGTCCTTTTGTGACTGGCTTATCTCATGGAGCCTAGTGTCCTCAAGGTTCATTTGTGTTGTAGCATGGGTCAGGATTTCCTTCCTTTTGAACACTGAATTCCATGCTGTGTGCATAGACCATGTTTGATTTAGACCTTCATCCAAGGATGGATGGTTAGGTCATGTCCATCTTTTGGTTTCTATGAATGATGCTGCTATGAATGTGGTTGTACAAGAATATATTTGAGATCCTACTTTCAATTCTTATGGGTATACACTCAGAAATGGAAATGCTGGGTCACAGGAAAATTTTGGTTTAATTTTTTGTGCGTCTGCCATACTATGTTCCACAGCAGCTGCACCATTTTACGTTCCTACCAACAGTGCACAAGAGTCCCAAAAGTTTTAGTTTTTACGTCCTTTGTACCCCCTGGTCAACGGGCTCACCCTGGCAAACACTTTGGCATGAGGCTATTTAAACCAAGAGACTTTGCATACAGTCATCGCCCCTGTCTGCTGACCAGCATGCTGTGGGAAAACACAGTTAGGCCAAGCGTGCTGGGGCACTCATCCCCAGGGCCTTTTCCCTTGAATCTGGAATCCCAGAGTGTAAGAGTTGGAAGGAAACATGGTATCAATTATGACCAGGGGCTCTTCTTCAAATCTGTCCTAGTTATGTCATCACTCAGAATGACATAACTACAAGGGCCTGGGGACACATGGATGACTGTTAAATATTGCAAAGCATGGTTTTAAGCTGCACATAGACTCAAGTGATAATGTATGGGTGTTTTGAAGATATCCACATGTCCCAGACAAAAGGAAAAGTAAGAACAGGCATTAAAGAAATCTCCATCTTACGTTTTTTTAAAAAGACCCAGAAATCTTCCCAGAGAGATTTAATACTCTTGTTATCAGGACTAGCATTTTCTGATTACAAGTGGCAAATGAGCTTTATCATAAACCTAGCATTTAGAGTGCTTCAAAAAGCAATCTTAATCTCTTGTTATCTTATCCAGGAAGATGAGGCTGCTGGCACAGCCATCAAAGACTGGGTTCTGTGGTTCTCAGAGGTCTAGGTGCTGGAACCTGGTGTCTGGTTTCTGTACATTTTACCTGCCTCCTGGGGATGATGGGAACATATGCCAGGCTGAGATGGGTGGCAACCTACGTTTTAATTCTTTAAATTGCTAATTCCACCCTTGAGCCTGCAAGTAAGTCTGCATTGCAAAAAGACATCAAGTGGCCAGGAGTTTGCTGCTGCGAGTAGTTCCTTACTGGGTGGGATGTAGAAGTGGCATGCTGAGGGATAGCATTGGGTGGAGGCGGGGTAGTAACCGCTGCGGGGAGCAGCAGCAGGACTAGAGCGAAGACTGTGCTTTGGTGAGCTTTGTGTAACACAGGAAGGCTCATGCTGGCCCAGATAGGCTGGTGCTTGCCAGTAAAAGGCATTAGCAGGAAGACCCAGGAGCAGATTTTCAACATGGGTTGCACAATGTAATTACCCAAAGATATTTTAAATATCCAGATTTTCAGGCCACACCCAAACCAATTAAAAAGAAAAGGGCTTCTGGGGTCAGAGCCCAGGCATCCATATTTTAAAAAACTCCATAGGTGAGTACAATGCCCATCGAAAACCATTGAGAACCATTGCTCAAGACCACACTCACATATGTGTAACACATGATTTTTGCAATAGTTATCTTTTTATTTTGAATTAATTTCAAACTTACAGAAAAATTACAAAAATTGCTTTTTTTTTCTAAAAGGAAAAGCATGTGGGAAAAATTAATAAAGCTTAAAAAAGATAATAGCTTAATTTTAAAATGTGCATCTTTGCCAGGCTTATAATCCCAGTATTTTGGGAGGCCAAGGTGGAGGGTCATTTGAGGTCAGGAGTTCAAGACCAGCCTGGGCAACATAGGGAGACATGAGCTCTACAAAAAAGAGCACATCCTGCAAAGAACAAACTGGATGAATATAAACAAAATGTTAGCAATAGTTATCTTTGCATAATGGTGTGGGACTATAGTTGATTTTCTTTTGTTTTCTTCTATCCAGCAATAACTCTCTAAGCATTTATAATAAAAGTCATACTTTTAAAAAATCACGATAAACAGCTTGAGATTTACTGATAAAAGGAGAGATGGATTGGGCTCAGGGGCTCATGCCCATAATCCCAGAAGTCTGGGAGGCCAAGGCGGGTGGATCGCCTTAGGTCAGTTCAAGACCAGCCTGACCAACATGGTGAAACCCCATCTCTACTAAAAATATAAAAATTAGTGTAGTGGTGGGTGCCTGTAATCTCAGCTACGTGGGAGGCTGAGGCAGGAGAATCACTTGAACCCGGGAGGTGGAGGTTGCAGTGAGCCAAGATCACACCATTATACTCTAGCCTGGGTGACAGAGTGAGACTCCATTTCAAAAAAAAAAAAGGAGAGGATCGGGGTTGTTGTGGGATCTGGTGTGCCCCCTGGAAGATTGCACAGAGCTAACACAGGGTCTCTGGCAGCTCCTGGAGGGGTCGGCCAGGGCCAGCACACCGACTCCCTGTGTTTGCCCTGTGTGGGGCCACACCTCCTGGCTCTACCAAGGCTGTGGGGGTCCCAGGTAGGCAGTGCTCACTGTCTCCCAGACACCAGTTGAGGACTCGAGGGCTGTGGGGTCTTCTGCTTCCAGACATGCCAGTGACTTTCTAGCTGGCCTGAGGGAGATCACTCACCCCAAAGCCTGATTGACAGCCCCTCCTCTGGAGTGCATTCTGGACACTGAAAGTAGTGTCAGTGAAGGGCCTGGCTTCTCTCTAGCAAGAAAAACTGCTGTGCATGGTGCAAAGTTGAAGACTTGAAGATACTTCAGATGTGACCTTCCCCACCAAAGCCCTCCATGAAGTGGGGCCTGCTAGATGTTACAGTTATCGTGAAGTCCCAGGAAATCCTCCTGCTTTGAGTTTCAAAGCTGCCATGGTGTTATTTTAGAAATATTGCTTTCACGGGTCTTCTCCAGTTGACAGTAGACTTCCTGGGGCTCATTTGCTCTCATGCTGGCCTTACCTCATTTAGAGGAACCACCGGTCTCTCTGTGCTGAAAAAGACAAGGTCAAACAAAGCAGCAGCCTCCTTGCATTTATTTGGTGTCCGAATGCACCTTTAAAGTGCGGTATTCTCCCGGGCAATGGCAGGAGATCAGGAATTGCTGGGGAGTAGGCAGGTCTTATCCCCCTGGTGGGCTGGGTACACCTGACCTGGAGTATGGGCAGATTTCCAAGGATAGAGAGGAAAGGTAGGGGTTGGAGATTTTAAGTGGACTTCTCTCACCCAAATATGAAGAGGAAGTTTGGAGTAGAGAAGAGTTGTTCCCTCCAACACATTTCAGGCCATGGCTTTATATCCATCTAGGCTGCTTGTCTTCTGCACCCCAACACCAGTCTCTTGCAGCCCTCCCCCCACAGTAACACCAGGTCTGGCCTCAGTGGCACCTCCCCCAGCCTCAGGTCCAGTCCTGGGTGACTGTGCAGGCTGATGCCTCCTGGGCTCTCTGCCCAGTGAGGAGAAGGCAACAGGCAGCCTTCTCCATGTCTCCTCTAAAGACTCACTTCTGTCCTCATCCCATCCTTTTCGGTCATTGCTTTGCCAGTTCCCACCATGGGCATCTGCAATGAAGGATGGGAAGAAAGAGAGAGGAAGAAAGGGGAAGAGGAGGCGTCTGCAGCTGCCTTGTTTGCTCACTTCAAAGGGCTCCCTAATGAGTCTGCCTATTGTCTGAGCTCCTTGTCTATACCCGAGTTTTGCAATCTATACACCTAGCGAGATAACAGGAACCGAAAGGAGCCTTTCACCACAGGACAAGACAGCCTACCCTCCCCCTCCATGTGGAATCAAAGGGGTGATTGTCAAAGGCAAATGAATTCGATCTGGAGGATTGCACAGATATTGGAACAGGTTCAGTGAAAGAGAAAAGAATGTGCGTAGTTGGTAGGGATCGGGGAGGCAAGCAGATGGGGAAGGGGAGCTGTTGGAAGCCAAGTTCAAATTAATTCCCACTTAGGTCACCTCTTGGTATATTTCCTCACCCCTGCTGCCACAGCAGTGAGCTCCTGGAGATTTCCAGAAATTCCTTTCCCATATCTATTCCCCACTGTGTTCCCTGTGTGGTAGGCCACTGGTTGTCAACTGGTGTCTGGGGAGGGAGGAGATGATGAACATTTACCAAAGTCGGAGACACTTCCCATTGTCATCCCTGGGGAGAAGGGGTCCCTGGCCCTCAGCGATGGGTGGAGACCAGGGGTCTTTCTAAATAGCTGCAATACACAGGACAATCTCCCAAAATAAAGTATTATCTGACTTTACATTTCAAGTGTCACGGTTGAGAACCCCTTCCACAGGCATTTATTCCTGGAATGACCTGATAATGTCTCATGAGTCTCACCCAGGGACTTCCTAAGGATTTCTGTGTTTCCTACATGATTACTCTTCCTTCATTATCTTCATGATCTATGTTTTTCTCTTCCATCCTACCTCATTTTCCCATTTATTAATTCTCTCATTTATTTTCTCACTTTTCTTCTGCTCTTTAAGATTGGAAAGCAAAGCCAAACTCAACAAAATATTCCAGGCTCCTGAGCCTGGGTGACAAGGACTGTTCTGCCCAAAGTAGAGAATTTAAGAATCATGCCTAAAATCATATATCATCAAATCACAGGCTGTCTCGCCATAATAAGAGGCATTTTTTTTTCTGGTTGCTGCTGTGAAGTCAGCAGTCAGATCACTTTGCGTGGAAGGTCATCATGAACAGAGACATGATTTGCTGTAATGAAAGCTTGATTCCTTGGGAAGGAAGCAAAGAGTGGTGAGAGGTTTCCTTCAAGATCATGCATCACCAAATAGTTTTGAATAATTATTTAAATCAGTGACAAAAATCTAAAGCATTTATCACTGAAGAAATACATCAGAAGAATTTGTGTGAGGTTGGAGAGTGCCCCAACTTATTGATGCTATCAATAAAGTCACCGTGAAGAACTCCTTTTAAGGTTGTAATATCTAAGCCAGCCATGAGTTCCAAAAGGCTAAGCACCCCAGGTCATAACCCGAGACTGGCCAAATTAGACAGCTTAACAGAATTGGATGAGGTTGGAGATAAATGTGTGTGAAGAAATGCATTTGTACATCAGTGACATCAGATGCAGATATGAAAGCAATGCATCAATGAGAAAATATTCTGAAACCCAATTCAATGCCATGTACATGGGGAGTATCTGAGTCTTTCTTCAGCATGATTGCATGAGCACCTTAATTCCTCCCACAACATGAACTGATGAAGTAGCAGCAGTACCAAATATGGCTTGCAGAGTCCAGGAGATGTACCGGGTCATTGGTGTGCTGATGGTTCCATCCAGCATCTAGAACACTATGAAGCCACGGTGCACACACTGTACTATGTGGCTGAGAAGATGCTAGAAATGGGATGGAAACACTCTTAGTGAGTAGAATGTCCTGTTTCCAAGTTTCTTTTGCTTGAGCAGGGTCCATGAAAGACCAACTACTGATAGGAATATGTGCATGTCTGTGTTCATGGGTATGGCTATAGTTATGGCTATGTCTATGCTACATCTACTATGTCTTTTATTATGTCTATATTTATGTTTGCATCCATGGCTGTGGATGGCTATGTCTATGTCTATGTTGATAGCTAAAACTATGTCTATGGTTATGGCTACGTCTATGTCAGTGTTGATGTCGATGTTGATGGTTATGTCTATGTTGATGACTGTGTCTATGTCACTGTTGATGTCTGTGTGTTGGTGGCTATGTCTATGTCTATGTCTATGTAGATGTTGATAGTTATGTCTATGTTGATGGCTGTGCTATGGCTATGTCTATGTTGCTGTTGATGTCTATGTCTATGGTTATGGCTGTGTCTATGTCACTGTTGTTGATGTCTGTGTGTTGATGACTGTGTGTTGATGGCTGTGTCTATGTGGATATTGATGTTGATGGTTATGTCTATGTTGATGGCTATGCTATGGCTATGTCTATGTAACTGTTGATGTCTGTGTGTTGATGTCTGTGTGTTGATGGCTATGTCTATGTGGATGTTGATGTTGATGGTTATGTCTATGTTGATGGCTATGCTACGGCTATGTCTATGTTGTTGTTGATGTCTATGTCTATGTCTGTGTCTATGTCTATGTCTATGTCTATATGTCAGTGTTGATGTTGATGGTTGTGTCTATGTTGATGGCTGTATCTATGCCACTGTTGATGTCTGTGTGTTGATGGCTATGTCTACGTCTATGTCTATGTAGATGTTGATGGTTATGTCTATGTTGATGGCTATGCTATGGCTATTTCTATGTTGCTGTTGATGTCTATGTCTATGGTTATGTCTATGTCTATGTCACTGTTGATGTCTGTGTGTTGATATCTATGGCTATGGCTATGGCTATATCAGTGTTGATGGCTATGCTACAGCTATGTCCATGCTGCTGTTGATGTCTACATCTATGTCTATGTCAGTGTTGATGTTGATACTGATGGTTATATCTATGTTGATGGCTATGTCTATGTTGTTGTTGATGTCTATGGCTATGGCCATGTCACTGTTGATGTCTGTGTCTGTATTGATGGCTATGTCTATGGCTGTGGCTGTGTCTATGTCTATGTCTATATCTATGTCTATGTAGATGCTGATGGTTATATCTATATTGATGGCTATGCTATGGCTCTTGATGTCTGTCTCAATGGCTATGGCTATGGCTAGGACTATATCTATGTTGCTGTTGATATCTACATCAAAGACTGTGCCTGTGTCTAATTTACATCCGCCGTTATGGCTATGGTTGTGTTTATGTCTGTGTCTATGTCTATGGCTATGTTTATGCTCATGGCTATGTCTACATGTATGTGAATTTTCAGACACAGACCTAAATTGGGATCAAATGTGGAGGACTAAGACTTCTAGTATGTCTTTGCTTAAAAAATACCCAGAGAGTATTATTTAAGCTCCAAATGGTAATTAATTATTGGATCTCTGTCTTATTCAAGTGCTTAGTCACCATTGCCACACATGCCTTCAACAATCCACAAACAGTTATTGATCTTTTTCTATGTTTCAGTCACTGGATGAGCACTGAGTACACATGGATGGAAAGGACAGACACTGCCCCTGTCCTCATAGAGTAAGTCATCACTTGGTTGCTCACTGTTTTGCTCTCTCCTCTTTCAAAGCTTTCATGAAATTATATCCTAAGTTATGACAAATGCTATGAAGCACAAACAGCAAAGGTATCACAGAAAGATGCCATAAAAAAAACTTATACCTATAAAAAGCCTGCTGTGAAGAGTGTCTTTTCACAGCAAAACATAGAAGCACAAACCATTCCACACAGCCCATTGTTCAGGAGCACAGCTGACTGGGCAATGCCACGTGCAGCAGAAGGATGGGGGGCTGTGGAATTTTTTGGGAATGAACTCATTTTCCAGTGAGATGAACCAGCTTCAGGAAGGGAGAAGTGGTTCTGAATACACCGTCTGGTGGACGGGTTACAGAAACCTACATCAACCGAGCCTTGGGGACTCATCTCTGAGCCTCATGAAAGATCTGGAGACACCGTCTTCATGAAGAGATGGTGATATCCAGCACCCAGTGACCAAGTATATGTGGGGAGTAAAGGGTGTCTCTGACAAGAAAGGACCACAGAGCACAAGGGGTGTTTTTGCATCTTCAGGGCTGGCAGCTGCAGGAACACTGGGAAAAGACACTACTGGCTCACATATTGATGTCATCCTTGAGGGTGACACTCAAGCTCTTCTTGCAGAGACCCTGTTATGGGCTGAATTCTGTTCTTCTTAAAATTCAGATGTTGAGCCCTAACACCCACGACCTCAGAATGTGCCATCTTGGAGATAGGGTCTTTATAAGGTAATTAAGGTAAAATGAGGTCATACAGGTGGGCCCTAATGTGATGGCTGATGGCTTCATAAGAAGAGATTAGAACTCAAAAAACACACAGAGTGAGGGGTGACCATGTAAGGACACAAGGAGAAGACAGCCATTGACGAGCTAAGAAACGAGGCTTCAGGAGAAACCAACCCTGCCCACACCATGCTCTGGAACTTCCAGTCTTCAGAACTGTGAAGAAATGAATGATTGTTGTTTCAGCCCCCTCATCTGTGGATTTTGTTATGGCAGCTCTAGCGGATGAATGCAGACCTCAGTGAGAAGGAAATGGGTTAGAAGATCACCAGGGGCCCTTCATGGCAACCAGTGAGGCACACCTTAGACCTGCTAAAATCACATGTATTTTCAAGGGCAAGCATTATGCATCTGGCAGAAGTTTTTATAGTTAATGTCAACCAATAAGAACTGCTACAGTTTGAATATCTCTCCCCTTCAGAAATCATGTTAAAATTTAATCCCCAACATGATAGTATTGACAGTTGAGACCTTTATGAGATGATTGGTTCAGGAAGGCTCTTCCCTGATGAATTAATTAATCTATTCTTGGATGACTGGATTAATAGATTAATGAGTTATTCTCAGAGTGGTACTGGTGGCTTTATAAGAAAAGAAAGGAGACCTGAGCCAGCACGCTCAGCCCCCTCACCATGTGAGGCCCTGCCTTGCCCCAGAACTCTGCAGAGAGGCCCCACCAGCAAGAAGGCTGTAGAGCCCCAGATGCAGCCCCTCGAAAACCTTTGACTTATCAGCCTTCTTAACTATAAGAAACAAATGCCTTTTAAAAATAAAGCACCCAGTTGCAGGTATTCTGTTATAAACAACAGAATACAAAGACAAGAACCCGGAGAATAAAAGACCCATGCAGACTCAAACAAATAAAGTATCTCATCTTCATGCCAGGCCTTCTAATGGTCAAACCTTGTAGACCTTGGATTCCCACTCCTCGTTACCCATACTTATTCACACATGAAGCTGTACTGTGTTTTCCTCTGGAATGGCCAGTGGCTCTGCTCATTCCACTCCATGTGCACATCCACTTGTGTGTCTGGGTCT
This sequence comes from Saimiri boliviensis, assembly GCF_048565385.1. Taxonomy (NCBI): domain Eukaryota; kingdom Metazoa; phylum Chordata; class Mammalia; order Primates; family Cebidae; genus Saimiri; species Saimiri boliviensis. The sequence continues at coordinate 139,457,686 of NC_133452.1, read as the reverse complement.
TCACCACCTGCACCAAGATAGCTTCCACAGTATCCTCCCTGGATCCCTACTGTCAGTCATCCCCTCTCAGAATCCATTCTACATGACTTTATGGAGAGCTGAAACAACTCTTTCATCATGTCATTCCATGAATATGTATTTGGTCTTCAACCAACCCACTTCTTGGCATACAACTCTTAATATCCTTAGAACGTCTAAAGTGGTGCCTTTTCATGTGAATGAGTTGACTGATGGCTGGCAGCTCCTACGCAGCTCCTGGACAGGAAGGGGCTGGCCACTGAAAAGACCAAACCAGGATTAGAAGGTTGGGACTTTCAACCTGCCACCTCTGAAGAGGGGAGAGTGGCTGAGGATTCAGTTGATTGCCAGTGGCCAATGGTCTAATTAATCATACCTACATAATGAAGCCTCCATTAAAACCCCCAAAAACTCGGTTTGGGGAGCTTCCAGATAGTTGAACATGGGGAGTTTCCTCTAGGGAGGCATGTCCAGAGATGGCATGGAAGCTCTGTGACCCTCCCCCTCTCCCTTGCCCTATACATCTCTTAATCTGTATCCTCTGTAATATCCTTTATGATAAACCAGTAAATGTTAAGTGTTTTCCTGAGTTCTGCGCCACTGTAGCAAACTAATCAAACTCAAAGAGGGGGTTGTGGGAACTCCAGCTTGAAGCCGGTCAGTCAGAAGTTCCACAGACCCAGACCTGTGACTGGTGTCTGAAGTGGGAACATTCTTGGAGACCGAGCTCTCCCACTGTGGGATCTGACCCTGACTGCAGGTGGAGAGTGTTGGAATTGAATTGGAGAACAATCACATATCTGGTGTCAGAGCGTATTGGGAGGCTGTAGTAGAGACACAATTTGAGTTTTCTCCACTCATACATTCCTACCCAGAAGTCTTTTCCCAGTTCCTCCATACGTTGCCCCCTGTCCATGCCCACTGTCTCATTTGTCACTGTCACCCAAGACTTGCTGGACCAGTTCTTTATCTGGCTTTGGAACAAGTCAGGCTGGGTTCCTGCATTGTGACCGTTCATGCTACTTCTCTTGCTAAAATGTGCCGTGTGGATGTTAGGGAAACCCTTTCTGTGGATTAGAGAAATCCCACCCATTCCTCAAACTCCAGCTCAAAGACCCATATCCTCCAGAAATCCTTCCCTGACTACGTTTTCGCACCCTGAATTTTTCCCCCTTTTCAAATTTCACATCGCACTTTTGGGCCACTGGGCATATAATTCAGTATTTAATCAATTTCTGTAGTTGTAAGTAAGAGTTTTCTTTAAGAAGCAATCTCAGCACTTTGGGAGGCCGAGGCAGGTGGATCACGAGGTCAGGAATTCGAGACCAGCCTGGCCAACATGGTGAAACCCTGTCTCTAATAAAAATACAAAATTTAGCCAGGCATGAAGGCAGGAGGCTGAGGCAGAGAATTGCTTGAACCCAGGAGGTGGAGGTTGCAGTGAGCTGAGATTGAGCCACTACATTCCAGCCTGGGCAACAGGTCAAAAAATAAAAAAGGAAAAGAAGCTCATCTCATTTAACTGGTCTCTTTCCCCTCATGTCTTTCCACCACCATTATTCTTGTCTGCACATGTCAGTTAGGGTGCTCATCAGAACACAGCGTTCCTCTGCTCAAGAGCCCCCATGTCTTGCCATCTCACTGGGATAAAACCCAGCATCCTCAAATGATCTATAAGGGCCTTCACCAGCCACACAATCTTGGCTGCAGGTAACAGTCATTTGAAGAGCTTTGAAAACAATCAAGTCTTCATCCCAACCTACATAACAATTGAATTAAAATTTATCAGAAATAAGTGCAGAAATTGGTATTTATTTTAAATATCCAAGATGAACCTTTACCCGAAGATAAGCTCCATGAATGTAAAAAAATTGCTTCCTGTTTTCCCTGTTGCATCTCTAGGTCCTATGACAGAGCAGGTGGTAGGTGCTGAATATAAACAAATTGAATAAATCTTTCAAATGAAATTGTACATATGCTGAAGATGGAAATCAGAGGTAAAACTTACGTTTTCGTATTCACATTATTAGCATTCAGAGCTCGAAATTATGGAAGTTGTATTCAAAATTTCCACATTTTCTTTTTTGCAAGTTTGAATTCTATCTTACCCCTTGACTCTGTAGCCTAAAAGTGTTCAATCTTCTCAGCTGCTAAGTACTCTTTGCAAAAACGGGGTGCTTTCATGCACCAACAGAAGTGAACATTCACTTTCTTTCATAGTACGTCAGTTTTGTTTCTTTAAAAAAACTCAAAGTCTACTTTCCAAACTTCTGTCTTGAAAAGATAAAAGATTAATCCTTGTCTATCATTCTGTGGCTGCCCTAAGTTCCTATAGTGATCTAGCTCGTGCAAAGCCCCAAAGAGCATGGAACACATGCTTTCCACAATAATGTATCGATGACTAACTTTGTAGCAAGCACAGCCCAAGTAATTTTGCAGGGATGATTTTTTAATTAAGAAACAAAACATGTAAGGTAGAAATTGGTGTTTTTATTTTAAAGTCAGAGAAATTAGTGTTCAGAAAGGGCAGTTTCTTGGCCAAGAAGCTGTGAATGAGTGGTGGATTTGTTAACACTGATCCAAGGTGGTCTGATGATGAAGACCCTTGTTCTTTCTGCTGCACTGTATTGTTTTCTGAGTTATCTACTTTGGGTAGGAAAGAAATCCTCCCACACAATGGTGCTTACTACCAGGCAATGTGTCAACAGGCTTGAGACCACTGGATGAAAAAATTTAGGGGTAGAAAGCTGAAAATTTTCCATTGGATTTCAAAACACATTTGACAGAATATAGCAAAGAGGCTGAAAGTAGACACGCGCTGAGCCTGTTCTTCCGGAGGGCCGGTGGACATGAGGTCACTTCTGTCCTCAGCAGGAACCTCTGCCCCACCATAGACTCCCAGTCCCCATCAGCCTGAGCAGCCCAGACAACAGGAAACAGATAACAAAACCCTTGTCCCTCTGCCCATGAGGTCGCTGGTTGTGTTGTGGGTAGGTCTCAAGGAAAGGTCAAGCAAAGCTTCAGCAGCCCCCTGGAGTTGAACATCTGAGCTTAGAAGCCTTGGAGAATGAGTCTCTTTGAAAGTGAGGGAAGTTTAATTATTTTTGAATGCTGGCAGAAGTCCAGGATGCAAGAATGTTTTCTTTCTTTTGTGCAAGTCAAGCAAGCAAAGGGAAAAGCCTATGTGTTTGAAGGAGGGTGGGAGGGGAGTTACTATTTTGGTGCATAACAGCAGCAATGTGGAAATGCGAAGTCTGCCCCCAACCCCAAACTCCTGAGCAGAAAGCAGGCAGAGGCCATGGACGTGGCTTAGGGTGGGCTCTGCTTGGGAAGGAGCTGTGAAGTGACAGTGGCAGAGGGAGGACATGCTGCTGCTTTCTTTGGCCTTATTTCTTCCCTTTGGAGGTCAGAGTGGGTGGGGAAAAGGCTGAAGAAGCTGGAAGAAGAATTAAGACGTCTCTCAAAGTATTTGCGTAATTAAGAAGTGACCTGTGGTCAGTCTCCTGGAGGGTTGTATGTGGTCCCTTGAGTGTGGTTAGCCATATAAAGCAGAAATAAAAACCCTGTGGCAATGACTTGCTCAGGAGGGCAACTACCAAGATTTTAGGAAAACAGTTACAATGGTTGCTGGACAAGTTGAGTATAGACTCTGACAAGAGGAAATGCTGAAAGTTGAAAAGAAATGTGAGTGGCTTGAGGGATGTCTAGAAGATACTCACAACCCACCCAGAACTGATCTTGAGGCTCCACCTCTACCAAGAACTTGGCAGCCAAATATCTTGGGTTTTTATGCTTTTCATTTTCAGTTGACACACAATAATTGTACATAGGTATGGGATACATAGCGATATTTCAATATGTGTACTCAATGTGTAATGATCAAATCAGAGTAACAAATCCACCAGCTGAAACACTTATTATTTGTTTGTGTTGTCAACGTTCAAATCTTCCTTTCTAGCTCTTTGAAAACATACGATAAATTATTATTAACCATATTCACCCTATGGTACTGCACAACTTCAGCACTCATGCCTCTTATCTAGCTGTAATTTTGTAGCCCATAACCAACCTCTCCCCATCCTTCCTTCCCCCTTTTAGTAACCTTCTCAGCCTCTATTTTACTCTTTACTTACATGAGTTCTTTTATTGATTACTATTATTATTATTTTTTGAGACTGAGTCTCCCTCTGTCACCAAGCTGGAGTGCAGCAGTGCGATCTTGGCTCACTGCAACCTCCGCCTCCTGGATTGAAGTGATTCCCCTGCCTCAGCCTCCCAAGTAGCTGGGACTACAGGCGCGTACCACCGCACCCAGCTAATTTTTGTTTTTTTCAGTAGAGACGAGGTTACACCATGTTGGCCAGGATGGTCTCGATCTCTTGACCTCACAATCTGCCCACCTCGGCCTCCCAAAGTGCTAGGATTACAGGCATGACCCACCACATCCAGCTGAGTTCATTTTTTAGAAAATTTCCCTCATATGAGTGAGATGATGGCCTACCTCAGACCTTGCATTACCCGAAGACCAGTAGGAAAACCTGGAAAACAGAACATGCTAGTGTCCTACCTTCTAGTTTCTATTTCTTTGATCCTTTAACATTCCTTCAAATCTGTGCAGATGCCCTGGTAGTTGCAAAGAAGGGATACTAGAAAATCATGAACATTCTTTCAGTTGCACATGGGTCTGCAGACAGGCAGAAGGATGCAGCAGGGGTGGGGAGGGAGTGAGGGGTTGGGGAGGGAACAGGGTGCACCAGATGACTTAATCTGCAAACCCAAGTGTGACAGAGATTGACTTCATTTTGAATAATTATACCCAGTTTCTATTAAGAGCCAAGATTCCCCAAATCCAGTGGGACAGTAATAATCTCCCATTTCCTAAATTCCGGGAATCATTACTTCTACAGGAAAAATGTGATCTAGCCTGGGCAACATAGAAAGATCCTGTCTCTACAAAACTTTTTGAAAAATTAGCAGAGTATGTAGTCCCAGACACTCTGGAGCCTGAGGTAGGATGAACCCTTGAGCCCAGGCGTTCATGGTTGCAGTGAGCTATGATCACACCACCTTAATCCAGCCTGAGCGACAGAGTGAGACACTGCCACTTAAAAAGACTTTTTTTCTTTAAAAGCAATCTGAGTTTCATGGTGCAATGCCAGGAACATCTTTAGTAGGAACAGGGGTTCTCTTCATTGTTCAATGCCCCTACAAACAGCATTGGGAGCACACTCTCTCTATGGAAAAGACTTCAGAGGACTGGATGTGGAGGATCAGTAAAGGGAGGAACAGGGACATTGGTAAGTCACATGCACGAAGAGAGACAGAAAATAAACTCTGCCCCGATCTGTCTCTGTTGTAAGACTACACATGGAATGACACATTCTTTGCTCTCTGAGGACATGGCATCAGTTTTTCCAGCAGATTTAAAAATTCCTAATTATTGAGTGTTTTCTTGGAATTATTCAGAAGAAAAATATGCCATCTTCATTTTGAGAAACACAAGCAAATTTTTCAGTGCCCTCTTTCACCCCAGTAAATCCATAATGATCCCATAGGAGAATGAGCTATAAACATTTGCCAGGTCCATGAAGCCATTTTATAGCTGCAATCCGATGAAGAGTTTCTCATCCCTTCCTTACATCTCCTTCCTCTTCACCACACCTGACCATGCCCAGGCCAGAAACCTGGCAAACAAAGCAGAGAAAGAGAGAAGAATAAAGCCCATTCTCTTCCAGCCCCCATGCTGCCACCATTCTGGGTCAGCAGAGGCAAGGGATTGGAGATGTCATGCAATGCCAACCTGGAGTTCTGTGTATCATCTGGACTCAGCATTAGGGTTTCCTAATTGATTTTGCTTTTGTATCTTAACGTGTTGGTAGGATGTTCTGTTACAAAATAGGGACCAGTCTTGGAGATGGCCTGATTTTTCACCCAGAAGCAGAGGGAGGCTACTTCTAAGCCTCTTTGAGGTTTCAAAGGGTAGTAGAGGAAAAGTAAACATTGCTTTCATGATTTCACCTCTCAGTCTTGCTTTTCCACGTGCCTGTTACATAGTTACTGACGTGCTTCTCCTTTGTCTTTCGACTTCACTTGCAACCATTTCACCAAGTAAGGCAGAACAGATTAGGAGCACAAATCTGTTGCAAAAACAGCCCATGTAGACTTCACAGATTGCAAAGTAAATGTCTCCTGCAAGCTAGGAAGTGGGTCCACCCTTTCTTCTTCCTGCACTGTCCTCCCTCGTCCTCCTGGCGATGCCTTTCACCCCTTCTTGCCTAGTTATTTTGCCAGTTATTTAACCAGGACTTTTGCTCTTAATCCATGTTAAAGCCCACCCATTGCTTCCCCCAACTTCGTCTCTGCCTTGCCTCCATGTGGCGGGAAGGAAATTGCAGACTCTGCCATTCTGTGTGTCAAAGGAGGTTTGTTTATCCTACCAGTAAAGTCAATAGACCAGTGACTTCCTGCCAAGGACTGCATTCTGGGACAAGAAAGCCCAGCTGATAAAAGCAATTGTTTTAAAAAATATGCTCATGGTGCACCTGATAGCTCCTCTCCCTGTGAACCCACCTATTGAAGAGCAAGCTGAGTGTTCCATGGACCAGGGAGCTTCCAGTTGCAGGTCACTGCCATGCTCATGGGAGACTTTGGGCTCTCACCAGTCATGGGAACCTCGGGGTGGAAATCCACAGGCTGTGCCTGCTGGACAAGTGGCACTGGAGACCACCCTGGCCTGCACTGGCTCAGCACCCAGGGCTGGACCTGCTCAGGAGGCTTATTCAACTAAGCTCCCAATCAAGGCAGTGCTGGGGTTCAAATGAGTTGTCTCTGATGGGCACTTTCTGTTTTGACAAGACCTGTTCAGAGCAACAGCCTAACTCCATTTTCTCATGAGCCTCTGCGAGCCAGGCCAGCTGAGTCTCCTGTGAATCCATGAGTCTTAAACTACATTCCTGCAACATCTTGGTTTGATCTGTTGAAGCCCTGACCACACCTGGAATCAGTTGTTCAATGTCAATCTTCCCAGAATGATTTCAGGTGAGAGGGAAGGGAACTTTCCCTGCTCCAGCCACTGCATTCTCTGTATCTGCAGCTTAATGTGCTCAATGTGATTAAAGAAGATTTTATTTATATCTGATTGGAATGATGTTAGAAATGGATGCTGCCATCCTCAGAGCACACCATCCTCAGAGTTGCTAGTTGCTGTTTAGCGAGAAGTTCTGTGTAAGAGAGTTTAAGGTTTAGCTTTCGGGATTCCTGTCCCTGGGTTTGATGTCTTCATTTCCACCACATTCCACGTTTCCCTCAGTACTCTTTCCCAAGTAAGGTGCATGCCTTCTGGCTTACCACTGGCAAACACGGCATGTCTCCAGATAATTACACAAAGAAAGGAAGAGAAGTGGCTTGAGCAGAGTCTTTCCAAACAGCGCACATCACTTCCCTTACTGCATACACAAGGCAAAGTACCGAGGGCATCCGGGACAGGAACATGCCCCATGGACACGTGCTTTTGGTAAAAGACTAAATGCTGAAGAACCCAGAGGAAAAAACTAATCACCACATGTCATTTCCCTTGGTGTAGTTGGCCTCAACATGCTGACCTGCCCATAACGAGCAAGAACAACGCAAAACCAAAGGTGTCTCTAAGGCAGTTGGGTGCAGCAACCTGGCACCTGGCTGACGTGGGTCCTCCAGCATCTCTGCAAAGGTGAGAAACTCAGGGGCACTTACCAGGGTACCCTGACCTGTGGCTGGGCCAGATCACCTTCCTGAATCATTCCTACATCTAAGTACTGTCAAAAAGAGACTTTTTCTTACTTAGCAGCTGGACAAGTTTGGTTCAGAGAAAGTCGCCTTTTTGCAAAGATGACAACACAGAGATGAGCATCTGAAAAACACCATTGCCTGACCTGTGAAGCCTGGGGTCTGTTGGGAGTGGGAGGGAGAAAGATGAGCAAGCATCCAGCGCAGTCATGCACCAGCCCCTTGAGCACTCCTGTGATTCAACTCTCATGATACTCTCACGGGGTGTTTAAAAAATGATTCTCTCCATTTTACAGTAAAAGAAATGGATTCAGGTGTCTGGGAGTAAGTAGTCTACCCAGGCAGCAGAGTGCAGTGTGAAACCCTGATCCCCTGACATCAAAGTCCAACCATTCAGAACTTAGTTGCAGTTCTTAAGAAAGCTCTCATCCTAACTTCTAAAAAGCTGGAAGAAATAATCAAAGCCATTTTTACTGAGGATTACACACCACAGGGATAAAAGTCATGGTAAGAGGGGACAACAGACCCAAGCCTAACCTTGGCCCCAAGGGTCCTGGCAGGAGCTGCAGGCGTCATGTAGTGAGCTGGCTCATGGTCTGCTCAATGGTAAGGGAATTTGCAAAGCAAGAAGACGTGTGCACAGCTGCGTTAACTCACAATAGCCAAAAGGTGGAAGCAATCCAGGTGACCATCTACAGATAACTGGATAAACAAAATGGAGCATACACATGCGATGGACTATGATTCCACCTTAAAAACAAAGGAAATTCTCTCCATTGCTACAATGTGCATGATCCTGGAGGACACTGTGCTCAGGGAAATAAAACGGTCACAAAAGGACAAATGCAATATTTGTCCCTTAGACAAATGCCCCTAGAATAGTCAAATTCATAAAGACAGAAAATAGAATGGTGGCTGCCAGGGACTGGGAGAGGGGAGCAGGTGTTTAGTGGATACAGTTTTGGTTCGGGAAGATGAAAAGAGTTCCAGAGATGGAGATGGTGACGGCTGCACAGCAATATGAATATACATAATGCCACTATACTGTAACTTAGAAATGGTTAACATAGTCAAGTGTATGTTAGGTGTATTTTATCACGTTTGTTTTTCTTTTTTTTTTTTAGACAGTCTTACTCTGTCGCCAGGAGCTAGGCTGGAGTGCAGTGGTGCCATCTCGGCTCATTGCAATCTCTGCCTTTTGAGTTCAAGCAATTCTCCTGCCTCAGTCTCCTGAGTAACTGGGACTATAGGCGCCCACCACCATGCCCAGCTAATTTTAGTATTTCTTAGTAGAGATGGGTTTTCACCATGTTGGCCAGATGGTCTCGATCTCTTGACCTCATGATCTGCCCACCTCGACCGCCCACCTCGATTACAGGCGTGAGCACCGCACCCGGCCTTACCACATTTTTTTTAAAGGCAAGAAGTGCAGCAACATAAATGTACATAACACACTGAACTTGAAAAAGCACTTGAAAATGGTTATGGTGGCAAATTTTATGTTATGTCTTTGTACCATAATTCAAAAAACGTTTTCAACAAGTGGGGACTATAGGAAGAAAGCCACCCAATAACTTCATGGGGAAGAGAGGTGGAGGTCCAGGCATGAGACTTCAGGCCAGTGAATTACGTGGTGGTTGCAGTGGAGCAGAGAGGAAGGCGATTTACAGAGGCCCTCCTGTCCCTGGGCCTCATGAGCAAACTTCCCGTGCAGGACCAAGGCGCGACCTGGGCAGGGAGGAGATGCAGCACCTGACCATTTCTATGTTGCTGAGCAAAGGGAAAGGGAGAGAACAAAGGCTCCGGCCAGGCTTGGCAAGATACTTACAAGACTAGTAACTTCACAGTCAGCAAACCAAAGCTGTGGGCATGAGTAAGTGTGCACTGAATCGACCTCTCTGGTGCCCGGATGCCTGAGCCAGGCCGTCTTCAGATTCATAGGGCGCTGCTCTGAGGCTTTCAATTTCCAGTTCCTCCCTGGAACTCAGAAATTTAGTGAAAACACAGCAGCAGGGAGGTTGAAAAGAGAATGCTCTGCACCCTTCAGTGATTACTTCCCACTGCTGGCTGGGAGCTTCTTCTCCAAGGTGAGTTTGCAGCAAATCAAAGTCCGCTCTTTCCAGATGAACTCCAAACCATCTCTCTTTTCTCCTTTCATTTGCCCTATTCTTTTTATCACTATCCCCTCCACACAACTGACAGTGTTACCCTAAGCCTTGACACATGCAAGATGAACCTGTGAGCAGAACAATGCCAGGCAGAGCTTCGAGGTTGCACAGAGGCCTGAGAGGGCCCGAGAGCAAAGCTGTGTGGACGAAGAAACAGGGCGGGGCAGCTCTCCCGATGTGCGCACCTCTATCTGCCTGGCTCCGAGTCGGCAAAGTGGATGGCTGGCTGGTGGCTGTGCCTCAGACATCACTGATGATGAATTTCAGCTTGCCCAAAGATGGAGCAATCCTCAGGAATCCGGAGCCCTCCTCCCTGGCAGAGGTCTAAGTAAACAGAAGCACACCTTGGTGCGTGGGCGGCAATTAATCAAGGCAGTCTGTGAGTTCTACTTGCAGAATTTCTTTTATTTCTTTGTTCCTGGTCCCCACCCTTTGGTGTGGTTCCCTTGGGACTTTTTTTCTTCCTGGAGTTAGGGTTATGTATACATGCATACTTGTCACTCATGCTAGCAAGTTGACTTCAGGTTACATCCCCCACCCCACAGACAGGGCAGGACCACTGATCCATCCACCTGAGCATGAGACCTGCTCGGACGTGTGTTGGCCATGTGGCCTTTTGCATGTAACTTCTGCTTATTGACCAGAAAAATTCAGACAATGATGTCTGTTTTACCTATTTCACGTATATGCGAAAGCGTTTTAGTGTCTTCCACAAACGTTAAGCTCTTAGGAAGGGAAGGGGCCCTGCTGCTGATGGCGCTAGTGAAGGTATGACGGCAAGTTCAAGGTTCATGGATTTTTTTTCTTTCTTTTTTTTTTTACACTGGGTGAAATTAAACCACTCATTTTTACAAAGTGGGAGGAATCCTCCCCAATTATAGACACACACACACACACGCACACACACACACAAGATTTGAAAGTGTTATTCATAGTTCTTAAATATTACATTAGGATTTAGAAAAAAACCAAGGTTTTAAAGTGCCAGTTGATTAAATATCATTGGAACAAGCTTCCGGTTTTAAATCAAGGGTGGAAAGCACCTAAGCAAATCACATTTGTGATTTAATTAATCACAATTGAAAATTGGATGATTCTGGGGTTTAGTCACAGTTATCCATCATTTGGTTTTAGGACTTCTCCTCATCCTGCTGAGAGGTTTGTGTGTGCAAGGAGTGAGGAGGCCAGCCTGGGCGTCCTGTCATGGCCCCTGATCCGTGTCTTTTCTTTCAGAATAGTACCAAATATTGGACAGGAGTTTCATATCCCTGTGGTCGAGTGGTTTGCATTCAAAAAGACTGGGTATTTCTCCCAGTTGCAAATGGTGCAACTAATGTCCAGCACCAGCTGTCAACTCCCACGACCAGTAACCACTGGGAACAGCAACCCTGTGCCACACAAAAAAACTAGTAGCCCATGAATGAAATACCAGACTGAAAGATGTGTGATCTCTTTACATACGTGGTTCTTTAGACAGAAGCCACTGCCCGAGCCTAGCCTTGTGGTAGGCACAAGGACTGCAATCCTGTCCATTCCTTTCTCACTACCCACTGTCAAGGGCAGGGCTCTGCATCCATTTCTTTTATTGCCTGCACTTCTGATGATTGAGATGCATGTTTAGTGGATAAAAATTCCTGCTGATTAATTCATGAATATTACTGCCTTACAGCGAATGCCTAGTATAGATCAGGGAGTGTGCAGACCTGCTCTATGTATTACATGCACATTGCTTGGAACCGCCCCATGGAATGGATATTAAGAGACAAGAACCCTGAAATGAGTTAGCTTATTTGCCCAAGGGTCTCATAGTTGCAGTGGGAAAGTCAGGGCTCCTCACTCCCAAATTTTTGTTATTGTTGCCCTTTCAGTATTGCACAGAAATTACAAAAATTATTTGGCTGTATTTCTGAAACTGTAGGGTAGAAAGGAGATAGCTGGAAGAGGACATGGGGCAGAACCTGACAAGTGGCATGTAACTCCATCCCGGTATACTCCTAATTTATCAATATAATGATTCCTAGGCAGTGGCTGTTCCTGTAGGTTTTGAACCCTGTTCCTGGAACACTTGTGCCCCAGAGATGTGCTTCCATGGTTCTGCAAACATTCTCTTCCATTTTATTTTGAAAAAATAAAAAAATTTTTAAAAAGTCCATGTTTTAACTGCTTAGAAAGCCATAGAAAAGAACATGTTCTCTTAAAGGCATCATTTGTAGGCTTTTATACACAGTCAACCACCACTGCAATGACTTGGGCTATCAGTTTAAGCCTTTTAAAAAAGACTTTTAAAATTGCTTTCTCTCCACTCCTTTATATATACATTTTTACTTATTGTCTGTAACTCAGCAATGAAAAAATGCAATCCTGCACTGATCTTGTTTTAAGAGGAGGCATGTGATGTCAGGCAGGTAAGGGCACACTGGCAGCCCACCTGCCTGGTACAATGCCATCCTCCCCATTAAAGGCAGGGGAGGCCCAGGGAATCTACACAGTGCAGCCTTCATCTACACGTAACCATTTCCTAACAACTAACTGAATGCATCACGTTACAGTTTAAGCATAGTTTGAAACGCTTTTTGTGTGTGACTACACATAATAATTCTGTAGGGTGGAATTACTATAAATTTGGAAATTGAGATGTTTCCATTCTAATATTTATAAGTGATAACTTTTCATCATTTTCTATTTTTATTTTCTAATTTTTTGGTTAAAAAACTGAAAACATTTAAGAAATTCAAAATAAATGGTAGAGGCCAGAGTCAAGATGAGTAACAAATCATGCTAGACAGCAAAACTAATATTTCCATCGTGTCAACTCTACAGTAAACAGCAAGACATAAAGCCAATAAGATGAAAAATAAGGAAGTGTTATGCATTTTTCATGAGGTTTCACCTTCCAAGATAATCAAATTGCCTAAGTCCTCAATATTTTAAATTTTGGGGAAACAGCGTTATGGATGCCACCAAGATGAAATATTATGAAATTATCATGTCAAAAGAAAACCATATAGAGTATAAACATAAGGCTCTATTTGGAGCATAAATTGAATAATTCAAAGTTATAAGAAATGCATACATGCACAAAATTCCAGCAGCAGAAAGGCATTTAAAGTGTCCATGTTAAGTTACCGCATTACATATGAGGGAAGGCACATCCCTTAGGCTGCGCCTGGTTGCGTGTGATGCCACTGGCATTGTATTAAGTGTGTTAGATGAGCAAGTGTCCACAGAAATGCAAGCTATAATACTGGCATCCACGCAGCTAATAAAGCCACGAGGCTGGCCCTCCTTCTTGGCATTTCCCTTCCTCTTACCCCCACATTGGTGCCATGTTCATTCCCACTCCCAAATCAGTATCAGATCCCTCCTCTCCTTTCCTCCTCTTTCTTCGACACACCTTCAACAAAGCCATCATCACTGCAGGCCGAGGCTGCAGCAAGAACCTCCCAGCTGTTTATCCAGCTTCCCCACTAGCCTTATTTTAAATCCATACCACTTGAGAACTCAGGATGACATTTTAACACTGTGAGCACCAACATGTTACTCCTATGATGAAAGTTCTTTTGTGGCCTCCTAGTGCACTTAACATGTGATCTACACGCACTCAAAGGCCTACAGTAAAATTGAAGCATTTATCTACATCAGCGCATACAAAGCTTTCCTACCTTTCATTTCAGTTGCATAGTATTCCACTATGTGGGTGTACCATCATTTAGTTAACCAATCTCACATTTTACATTTAGATTGTCTCCAATTCCTTGCTATCAGAACAATAATCCAGTGAGTAATAATCTTGTACAAACCTCATGCAGCATAGATGTAAGTATTTCTGCAGAGTAAATTTGCAGGAATGGAGTTGCTGGGTCAAGGGTATGTGCATTTATAGTTTTGACAGATATCGCTAACTTCTCACAACTGGGGATGTACTCATTTATTGTTTAATCAGCAGTGTGTTAGCAGTCCTGTTTCCCTATACCAACATCAACATGGAGTTTTGTCAAGCTTTTTGATATTTCCCAATTTGATAGGTGAAAAATGGATCTCAGTGTAACTTTAATTTACATTTTTCTAATAATGAATGAGGTTGAGCATCTTTTAATATGCTCAAGAGTAATTTGTAGTTCTTTTTCTGTTGTCTGCTTATATATTTTGCTTAGTTTTATTGGATTATCAGTCTTTTTCTTGCTGATTTCAAGTATATATAGGGGAACAGACAAATGCGTGTGCGCACACACACATACATACAATACACATGTATAGCAGGGAATTAATCCTTTGTCCATATTATGAATTGCAAATCTGCTTTATCATTTTCATTGTTTATGTTGTAAATTTTCTTCTAAGAGATATTTCCATGTAGAAATCATTTTTATGTAGTTAAATTTATGATTTTTTTCTTACTTCCATTATTTTATTCATATTAGATAAAACTTCTACATTCTAAAATTATAAGAATCATAAAATTCTGCCATGATTTATTCTATTTTAATAGTTTCTTGTTTTCTGTTTAAAACATTTGATTTATCTGTAATTTCTCTACAAACCATGTTTTAACATGGCTTGAATCCAAGTTTATGTTATCTTCCAGTTGGCTACACCATTTTAGAAAAAACAATTTATGTTTGTTGAATAGTTCATCTTTTCCCTGCAGGTTCAAGTCTGTACCTTTACATGTATTACATTTTCAGAGGTATATGGCTCTATACCTCGACGTTATCTACTGCATATTAATTTGCCAGCCTATAAGTATACCAATGGCTCACTTTTTAAATTGTCTTCATTTTATAATATATTTTCATAGCTAGCAGGATATTCTTATCATCTTACTACTTTATTATATTTTTCTTTTCATACTCAGTGGTAAAAGACTGAAAGCTTTCCCCCTAAGATCAGGAACAAGAGAGATATGCCTGCTTTGACTATTTCAACTCAATATAGTATTATAAGTGCTAGCCAGAGCAATTAGGTAAGAAAAAGAAATAGAAAGTACCCAAATTGGAAAAGAAGAGGTAAAACTACCTGTTTTCAGATGACATAATCTTATATGTAGAAAAACCTAAAGTATTTATTAAAAACCTGTGAGAGCTAAGAAACAAATCCAGCCAAGGTGCAGTATACAAAATAAAGACATAAAATTCTATTGCATTTTTATACACTAAAAATAATTCAAAAAGAAAATTAAACAGGGCCGGGCGCGGTGGCTCAAGCCTGTAATCCCAGCACTTTGGGAGGCCGAGGCGGGTGGATCACGAGGTCGAGAGATCGAGACCATCCTGGTCAATATGGTGAAACCCCGTCTCTACTAAAAATACAAAAAAATTAGCTGGGCATGGTGGCGCGTGCCTGTAATCCCAGCTACTCAGGAGGTTGAGGCAGGAGAATTGCCTGAACCCAGGAGGCGGAGGTTGCGGTGAGCCGAGATCGAGCCATTGCATTCCAGCCTGGGTAACAAGAGCGAAACTCCGTCTCAAAAAAAAAAAAAAAAATTAAGGAAACAATTCCATTTAAAATCATGTAAAAAGAATAAAATCTTAGGAATAAATTTAACCAAGAAGGTGAAAGACTTCTACATGGAAAACTACAAAACACTGCTGAAAGAAATTAAAGAATATATAAATAAGTGGACAGTTATCCCATGTTCATGGATTGAAATATTTAACATTAGACTGACAATACTACTCAAAATGATCTACAGAGCCAATGCAATGTTTATAAAAATTCCAACATTTTTTTCAGAAATAAAAAAACTCATGATAAAATTTATGTGGAATCTCATGGGACCTCAAATTGTCAAAATAATCTTGAAAAAGAAGAACAAATTAGGAGAACTAACACTTCCTATTTCAAAACTTACTCTCAAGTGACCAAAATCAAAACAGTATATTACTGTCACAAGGAAAAACATATAGACAAATGTACTAAAATAGAGTTCAACAATAATAAACAGCTAGTTGATTTTCAACAGTTGATAAGACCATTCACTGGGGAAAGGACTGTCTTTTCAACAAATAGTATGGAAAAACTAGATGCTTACATGCAAAAGAATGAAGTTGGACTCTTCCTTTACACAATACACAAAAATTAATTCAAAATGAATTTAATACCTAAACTAAGAGTTACAACTATAAAACTCATGGAAGAAAACACAAGGGAAAATCATCATGACATTGGATTTGGCAATTATTTCTTTCATATGACTCCAAAACCACAGGCAACAACAAAAAATAGATAATTTTGGACATCAGCAAAATTAAAAGCCTGTGCATCAAAAGAGTGAAAATATAACACATAGAATGGAAGAAAATATTTACAAGTCATATATCTGATAAGGAATTAATATCCAGAATGTATAAAGAGCTTTTCCAACTTAGCAGTTGCAAAGAAACGCCCATAAAGTCAATTCAAATTTGTCAAGAGAGTTAAGTAGACATTTCTCTGAAGAAGATATACAAGTGACTGGTAAACACATGAAAAAAACCCTCAACATCACTAATAATTAGTGCAAAATCACAATGAGATACCACCTCACACCCATTAGAATGGCTACTGTAAAAACTAAACAGAAAACAAGAGTGGGCAAGGACGTGGAGAAATTGGAAAACTTCTACATTGTTGATGCTGTAGAAAGTAGTTTATGACAGTCAAAAAATTAAAAACAGGGTATCTTTCCACCCTCCATTTCCAGACATTTAAGTTTAATCATAATTACTTTAAAGTTATAATATTTATACACATCTATGTAATGATAATTTACTCAATCTTTAAATTTATTTTTTCTAATTTCTTATTTGTTTACCACCATAATTGCTATTAATTTTAAAAACTGTCCTTATCAAATATATATATTTAGTTAGCCTTATAATTATATTTCATGTTAACATCGAGTTCTTTCATTCTGCTACTTCCACGTTTCTGAATTCTTTATTTTGATTTCTCTTTTAATAAGGTAACTACACTTTGCCCCTTTCCAAATCCTGGAGCATTTTTTCATTTATCTTACACACTGAATGTTCCTGGAGAGATGCTTGAGGCTCACCTTCTTTTTCCCTGTACAAAGGACTTGCTTTCTGTCTGGATGTTTACAGAATTTGCGCCTTATCCTTAAAGCTCAGAAACATTTCTTGGTGTTGATCATATTGTATCTTTTTTTTTTCCTTTTGCATCTTCAGGTTCAGATTTTCCTTTTATTTTAAAAGTGTTCTAACTCTCTCCTTTTCTCTGTATTATATTAGAGTAATTTTACTTTTCTGTTTATTCTCTTCACCTCTTTAGGAGCACCAATTATACTCAATTTAGTTCCTTTCTATTCTACCTGAGATATTTTGCATTTTACCTTTATTCATTATCTCTTAATTCTTAGTTTAGTCTTGGGTGATTTTATCATATTACTGACTCTGTGTTCAGTGGCATATAATCTGATTTTTTTCCATTGTAACAGTTACGTTGTTATCTTCTATTACTTTTTTGTGTTCTGCGATTTCATTTTATATTTTCTATGCAACTTTTTAAAGTTGTTTTCCAATCGTCCCCCCAAAATAGTCTTGTTTACTCTTCAATTTTATTGAGAGTACAAGAAGTAGTTGCATGAAATTTTTTTCTATTACCTACAGTGATTCTTCTTAAGTCAAGTCTTCTTAGCTCTTTGCTTGTGATTGTCCTTGGCCGTGCGTGTGGTACATCTTAAGTCTCTTCTGATTATTACTCATATTTTTATTGGAATGGGTATTATTAGAACCAGCTGTTTGCTTGAAAAACAGAGTGGGGAGTGCAGAGAATGTGTGTCAATCTGCTTTGCCTTTCCGTAAAGAAATAGCTGACCCTGGGTAATTAATAAAGAAAAGAGGTTTATTTGGCTCACAGTTCTGCAGACTGCACCAGAAGTGTGGTGCCAGCAGCTACTTTGGGAAGCCTTTATTCTTGGCAGAAGGTCAAGGGGGAGTGGATGCGACAAACGGCAAGAGAGGGCACAAGCTGGAGGAGGCCTCATATTGTTCAATAAGCAGCTCTCCTGCAGCAGCAAGCCACACATGAGGGATCCGCTTCATGACCCACACACCTCCCACCAGTCCCTGCCGTCAACACTGGAGATCACATTTCAACAGGAGATGTAGAAAGTACGAACATTCTAACTATGTCAGAGCATTGGCTGTTCCAGTCAAGAGCTTCCAAACAGTTCTGCTGTCACCAAATTCCTTTTTTCCCCCCACAAAATCTACTCTGTCTTCTCCTCTGAGGACACATCCCTTTTCTTAGATTTGGGGGCTTCACCTGACTGGGGTAAAATGATCCCCTCACCAGAGGGGCTGGCAGTGACTCTCAGATGCCTTTTAGCTCAATGGTTTGTGATGTACCATTGATTTTTCTCTCTTCACATGTCTCTGGTTAGCATTTTCTTCTGTCTGCCTGTCTCTCCAAGTTACAAAGCCATGTCCATGGAGAATAGGCCAAGAATTCCAGGCAACTTCCTGCCTGCATCCTGGAGTGGAGATGGCCTGTTCCCTAATGCTCCTGTCACTCATCCATATTGGCACCTTTGGTTTTCAACATAGGATCCTCAGATTCCTCAGGATCCTTCACCTCCAGGGCCAGGTAAGACTCTTGAGAAGTGTGTGTCAACTTTGGGACCACTGCAGTTCAGACTTCCTTGCAAGCTATAGAAAACCCAACTGAAAAATCCCTAAATATAGACACTCTATTTTCCCCCACGGAGCATCCCAGAGGCATGCCTGACTTCAAGTGAGATTCATCCATGCCTTAAACAACACAGCCATGAAGCAGTTTCTGTTTCTTAACTCAGCATCCTTTGAGTTGTCCTACTTCTCCAGCAAGCCCTCCATTGTGGTCTCAAGAGCCTGGCTGAATCTCCTGTCCAACTTAATGTCTCATTTACTTCCGGTAGGAAGACACTGCCTTTCCAGAAGGTCAACCAAAGTGTTGGAGCCGAGTCCTGCAAGTCCTCATGGATCTGACTTGGACTGTATGTGCATTCTCGAATGCATCACCCCAGCTCAAGCATTGAGAACATCAACCCCTCCAGCTAATCAGGGCCTACTGCTTGAGCAAGGGAAGGTTCAATCTTATAGAAAGTAAATGGGCAGGACATTGGAGCACAGTTAGGAAAGAGGAGTGGATGTGGTAGAGGCAGCCAGGAAATATTCTCAGCAGGTCAAAGCGCCACTTTAACTGGTAGAAATTCTTTCTATTCTTGAGTTGAAAATGTTTCCTTTTCTTAATTCGAAATGAGATTTTCTACTTTATTTTTCTTTTTTGTTCACTTTTGTGATTTTTCAGAAATAAGGACAATATGATCGCTTCATTTCTCATCTTTAATTGGAAGCCCTAACTTAGCAATTTTATCAGCTTTGTTATTTGACTTTTTCTTTATTCATTAAGCCAACATATTATGAGCATGCATCATGTGATAGACCTTGCTCTAGGACTGGAGTTTTGACAGTGATGGGGGCAGACATTGCCCCTGCCCTCTTGGAACTTAGAGTCTAGTGTGTGAAGCACAATTGGGGGGAAATGAGCTCAACTTAAAAAATGTTCAAAACTATCAACCTATTCTGGGTAACAGTCTGCCTGCCTTCTTTCCTTCCTTCCTTCCTTCCTTTCTTTCTTTCTTCCTTCCTTCCTTCCTTCCTTCCTTCCTTCCTTCCTTCCTTCCTTCCTTCCTTCCTTCTTCTGTTTTTTTTTCTTTCTATTTATTTAGGAAAAGGCACATGAGGGATGCCACAGGAATGAGTCATGGAAACTGCTGGTGGTAGTGAAGGGAGTCCTAGGCAAGAAGGACCTCTCCAGAAAGACACAGCCCATTTCTGCTTTTTCTTGGCTTTCGATTCTTAAGCGTCCCAAAGAAAACTCCACTTGCACATTTCTCCTTGTTTCTTGGACCTTTCTGCAATTAACCAGCCCATTCTCAAAGTCTGGAACTCAGACTTGGATGGTTCACACCTCCTTTCTCCTGATCTTCTTTCCCCACTTCCTCCCATCTTTCCTGCCCCAACTTCCCCAGATAGGAATGAAAGCAAGGTCCTCAGGTTCTGAGAGTACCCACGTGTTCTTCTGGGAGGGCTGAGTGGCTACTGACAGCAAGAACAGAACCTGGGGCTGGTGTCACAGAATTCCCAGAGCTGTGCCAGTCTGAGGCCTGTCCACAGGCATCTATATGCTTAGCCATTTGCTCCTGTAAGGAGCAAGATCAGGAGCCCTGGAGAAGTCAAGCTCAAGTCATCCTTTACAGCTCACCTTGAGTTCATCTTCTGACAGGCCAGGCACTGCCATTTCATTCAGTCCTCACATCCCATCAGCAGGCACTGTGGTATTTCTGTCTTACTGAGAAGGATGCCAGTGTATTTGCACTTTTTTTGTGCTGTTGGGGCCAGAGTTTTTGTTAGGCTATAAGGGTAGAGAAGGTGGACAATATGTACTCAATGGAACCAATGAGAGCAGAAAGCAGGTTAGAAATTGGTTGGTAGATCTGGGGTGCTGTCCTGGGTGTCTCTGACTCCTTCCCACATCTTGGTCTCTACTTACCATGTTCCATGGAAGTGGAGAGCAATCACGGATGTGCTGGTTTCCTTCTCTGCACCTGGAAACTTCTGGAGGGCAAGGCCTGCATTTCCCAGCTGTGACACCTTTCTCTCTTATGTAGCAAGAATTTCTCCCTAGAAGGAGGCAGCAAAGAAGAGCATGTCAGGGACAGGAGGTACAAAGGCAGGTGCTCTCACGGCCAGGTTCCAGGGTGCACTGCTGAGCAAGCTTACAGCTTGGCGAGGTGTGGAGATTCTGTAGGACTCCACATCCGTGCTTTCAAGACGGTTTTCAGGCTTTTAGTATTTTCTTTGTTCATTTATTGTTTGTTTTCTGATGACGTTTTAGTAAAAATTTCTTTTGAAAATCCCAAGCTTTCTCAGCTGTGCAAAGGGGAACAAAGAGCAGGGCTTTGGTGTTTTGTCCAGATTTGGACAGGTGTCCCGGGGAGGAAGTGGCCTGTCCCGGCCCCAGTCGGGTGGTGCTGGGAGGGCCGGGAGAGATGGAAGCGGGCTCTGCTCAGCTCCAAGCCACTTTGTGCCCTTCCATCGGCTACCTTTCCTCCTTCAGGTGTCTTTGTTGGGTTTGCCCTTTTCCACAAAGAGCCATCGACCCCTTTATCATCCAACACAATGAGGTTTATAAGAAATGTATTCCAGGAAGGCTACTAACTTGTCTCTTAAATGGACCCAAGTCAAATTGCTGATCCTCCCAATCCAACCCTTGCCACTGTCACCAGCCCTCTAGAAGGGAAATCCAGTGAGGCCCAGTGGGCAGGGAACCTTCCTGGCAGTTTGGCCCATCCCAGGGGAGTCCCTGAATCCTATTGAGCATCAGCTTCGAAACCCAAAAAATGAAGAAATATCCCTGATTTCACAGGCCTTCTGTCATGATTGAAGGTGGAGCTGCCCTGTATGGTTATACCTCTGTGCCAGTGCCACCACGAG
Source organism: Saimiri boliviensis (assembly GCF_048565385.1). NCBI lineage: Eukaryota > Metazoa > Chordata > Mammalia > Primates > Cebidae > Saimiri > Saimiri boliviensis. Next base: position 139,436,259 of record NC_133452.1, on the reverse strand, counting down.
CCCTGGAGGACTCAGAGGGCAGAATGTATTTGCACTTTTTCTGTGCTATTGGGGCCAGAGTTTTTGTTAGGCTATAAGGGTAGAGAAGGTGGACCGTGTGTATTCAATGGAACCAATGAGAGCAGAAAGCAGGTTAGAAATTTGTTGGTAGTGGCCGGGCATGGTGGCTCACGTCTGTAATCCCAGCACTTTGGGAGGCCAAGGCGGGCAGATCACAAGCTCAGGAGTTCGCAACCAGCCTGACTAACATGATGAAACCTCGTTTCTACTAAAAATACAAAAATTAGTTGGGCATGGTGGTGCGTGCCTATAATCCCAGCTACTCAGAAGAATCACTTGAACCCCAGGGGTGGAGGTTGCAGTGAGCCAAGATCGTGCCACTGCACTCCAGCCTGGGCGACAGAGACATCATTTCAAAAGAAAGAAAGAAAGAAAGAAATTGGTTGGTGGCCCAGTTGTCCTTGCCCGTACCAACTCCTGAGAACAAATTCTGCACACCTCTTCCCATCCCACACCCCAGGATATCACCCTGGAGGCTTGGGAAGAGCCATGGTGAGTGTGTTCAAGTCACAGAAATCAGGAAATGCTACAGGACTTTTATGATCAAAGAGCCAGTTTACTGCTGATTGGCAGGTTATTAAGGAAGAGATTCTAGTGTCTTAGTTATTATTTAAATAAGTAAAATCTGATAAGGTAGATGTAGTTTCATGATCCATATATTATGAGCACATCAGTGTTAACTGAACATTATCAATATATGCTTAACGTTTGCAATGAATGACTATCATACCACAAAGCATATGTAATTTTTTTCTTAATCTAAGTCATGTTTTCCATTTAGCATGGTTGGTTTTGGAAAGATGCTACAAACTTACTACCAGAAGTAAAATCCAGAGAGAAAGGAAATCAGATTTTAAAAATATCTAAAAATGGGATGGGCAAAATCAAGAAAAATACAACTGTAATGTATTAAATGATAATGGGATTAATTTCATGATTTAGTTCAAAAGCATCCTCATAATTATTTGTCAAGAAGGATCTACAATGTGCATTTGTGTTAAAGATAATGATTGTCATTTGTTAAAAAGACAGTAAACCAGAGCTTGTTCTTGGGAGAGTATTTTCAAATAGTCCTGAGTAGTTTAGTTTAGTTTACTGCATATTTATGTTCTTCTCTGCAAGTCAGCAGGGGACCAACTCATTACATTTAGTATATTAAATAGTTCATTTAGAACATTTTAAAGTGGAAACTTCCTGTTTTCCTCATTGGTGTTTGTTACCCAAGAGCAAAACCACAGTGTCTCATAAAAGCATCAGCCTGTCTTTGGTCCCTGCAGAAAGCACATTGAATAAACATCCCTCCACAGCGGGGTTCCTGGCAAAGCACCGCCCCTGAGTTTAACTTAGCTAACTTGGCACTGTGATTTTTTCCTAGTTGTGTCATAATAAAGAATGCATGCTCCTTCAAGCTCTAAGAACCTCTGGTTGCCAGCTGTGCAGAGGCAGCGTTCAGGAAGTTCCTTGCAGACAGCACAGTGACCCTGGTGGGGAGGGATGTGATGGCCACGTCCTAGTTTCTCCAGACCTCTTCAGCCATGACATCGGGCTTTGCCTTTCAGCCACTGAAAGAAAGTTCAAAATCTTCTCTAAACAGAGCAAAAATTAATTCCTTCTGTCCTTGTACTCCTAGTGATTTTCTCATTACAGTTACAATAATGAAGTTGTCACTTGCAGTGGGCTCCAGGGGCTGTGGAAAGAGCTCGGAAAGAAAGAAAGGTGGCTTGCGCTCCCAACTCCACTACAGTCCTGAAGCGATACCCATCCAGCTCCAGCCAAGGAATGCAATTGGCCAGGGGCCCTGATGCTGGCCTTCACCTGGGCCAAGGCCATGCTCCCTGCAGCAGCCAGCGGACAAGGAGTGATGGGCTGCTGTGAGTGCTGGCTTTGGTAAGGACCCACAGCAGTCTATAGGCCCTTCCTTAGAGGGCACAGATCTGGGACTTTCCCGACCTTCAATCTCTCTGTCCTCCCCTGGAGGTTCACACCTGCATGGCGGGAGGGCTGCTTCTCAGCCCTCTTCAATTTTTCTTATGCAGATCTTTTTCCCACTAGAATCTTTGAAGACTTCTGCTTCTCAGAAGACCTAGACTCACAGGAGTGGTACCAAGAGTGGTCAGAGAAAATAGGTGACAAAATGTGGGTTTTGTCTAGATCATGGATTAGCTAGCAGGCAAAGAGGTCTCCATCATGGCTGGTGGGAGGGTGGGGACACATATCCTTGATGCGGGATGACAGCTCGATTGCTAAAGATTTCACTGAGGGGGCCTTGAAACACCACCCAGTGAAGGATAATGCAGAGACAGGTGCAATGATGCAAGCATTTGGAAAATATTGGGGGAACAATGTCTGTAAGACAGCAGAGTTGACTGGTTACTGCAAAGAGAATTCACATCCTGCAGAAGGAAAAGGAAGCTGCGATGTATTAACTAGCAGTTAATGGTCAAGTATGAGAGCCAGAGAGCTTCAGGGGTGGCTTCTGAATAGACCCTCACCACCTGGCATGGGTGGGCAGATGCAGTTGAGCAGCAGGTACTTGCGAATGCGTCAGGGCTCCGGAGAGGTGTGGGTGCTCAGTCCAGGCATTTCTGTGATCTGTGAGGCAGAACCTTGGTGGGAAAACTACATGGCATTCCCTGCGGACGTTGACTTGACAGAGCCTGTGAGCCCTCTGAGATTGCAGAAGTGGTCCTGCCATGTCCTAGTACAAGCACAGAAGCTTCCCCCACAAGCCACAGGCATCCTCCCCTCTAGGAGGCCAGGACACAGCTAGGCTTCAATCCCAACATAACCCAGCTGAGAACATGCTGGGCTTGAGAGGGGAGGAAAAGACTTTTCATCCAAATAATGGAAAGACCAACTGGCATGTGCCCACAGGGGAGGTAGGGGAGTGTGCCTGGGATTGGATTTTGAGGGTGTTTGATCAGACTGTGAATCAGATAAGCAATAATTAGAAGGTTTTTTTTTTTTTTTTTTTTTTTCAGAATATGAGATTTCACATCATAGACAGGATATCAAGACATGAAGCAAAGCTCTGGGGATGGCTCTGGGTATTTTGGGGGATGACGAGGCCCCAAAGTAATGGGGGCTAGAAACTAGGAGGCCACAACAGTGATGAACAACAAGGTTGGAGGGGTGACCAAGAGGGCCTGAGCTGCAGGGATTTGGGAGCTGGCTGATAGAACAGATTGTTCTTAGCATCAGAGAGATGGGCCCACAAGGGTGGCGCCCCATGTCTGTAATGGTAATGTTGAAGAAGGAGGAAGAAAGAACAGAGGAGCAGCAGGCTGAGGACTGCCTCTCACAACCAAGCCATAGCCTCCCGCCCAGTCTCGACATACCCAGTCTCAGACTTCAAACCCACTGACTGAAGAGCTGGCTTGTGTTGAGAATGCAGGATCCTGCTGCACAGTGTCCAGCATGTGAGTGTTCCCCCAGTTCTCCCCTAAGAGCACCCATGGCCATTTAATCCTGTGACTTTACACTGGGGTGGGGGAATTACCTGACATTTCAAAGACTATTAGACAGAAAGTCAGAATTGCCAGGGATACCCAGAGATTCCAGAGTCATTTTGGCTTTCCTGGTAGAGTAGGGGACCTGGGGGCCAAGTCATTACTGGGTCTGGCTGATGTCTAGCTCACAGTGGGCCTGCTGGGTCTGTGTTTCAGTAGTGGTCTTTCCCAGTTCCTCAGTGGACTGTTAGACATGCGCTACAGAGTAGGTGGAGCTACTCCCACATTAGGGTTCTTGGTTTGTGGGATAAGAGCTATCATAGTGGGAAAAGCAAAGTGGAAAAGGTGAAAACCCCCAAAGCTGCCCCCTCAACCTCGCCGAATCTCAGCAGGAGATGGGAAAGAAAAGCAGAGTGAAATCCACTAAGGACCTAAAGAGTGCAGTGTTGGTACCAATCATGGCTCCATCAGATTGTCAGGCTGGCCCCTGCAGAAAGTGGGTGGACCTTAGAGAATGAGTGTAGATTACCTCTACTACCAGACTTAACCTAGCAGCCTCCCTGATCACAGCCACTATAGCAGGCTAGCAAAGCCCCAAGAATGCGGCATGTGGCTCTTAGTTTGCCAGTGCATGCACGACCATCCCACTTGGAAAGCAGGACTGGAAACAGCTCACGTAGGACTGACAACACGCACGGTTAATTTAACCACATGGCTGTATGAACTCTGTGCCTCCTGGCATGCGATAGACTGAACATGCCTGGACTGTCTGTCGTAACTGTAGAACACTATACTGATCAATGACGTCATGCAGACTGAATAAAAGAAATAAGAGGAGGCTCATGCACTGGGAGAGTTGGGAAGACGCATGTGCTCTTGCTGGTAGCGGGTAAACCCTGCAAAGACTCGGGAGCTGACAACTCCAGTGAAGATGTTAAGGGGCCAGAAATTAAGGAGGGCCAGGATTTTGCTCCATAGTAAAAGGTAAGTCACTGCATTTTGCATCAACTACCACAAATAAGCAAAGATGGTGCCTGGATTCTGATGGCAGCTCATTCCATTCCCAGATTGTGGGTGACACAGAGGCTGCCGGGTGTCACCCACGGGCAGGAAAGGGCTCTGCCATGGGTCCAAGCTGTGGTGCATTCACCCCTGTTGCTGGGGTCATTGTAGACCTTGTGATGCTGGAGACATCAGCAGGGAACAGAGGCAGCCTGGAGCTCCCAGCCAGCTCCACAGAAGAGCCACAGCACAGGGTCCTGGCATGCCAGAGCAAGTCCGTACCATCTGCACCAGAGAATTATGCAGCCTTGAAAAATGTTACTTGTGTGTGGCTGACCTTGGTGAAGACAGGCTACTTGACTGTGAGACACTGAGTGACCCTGCTTCCATAGCTGTCCTCAGGAGGTGGCTGAGGAAATGGACCCTGATCGTTGGGAGGAGCTGTGACTGTACACAGTGGGGCAGGGAGAAACACATCCAGAGCTCCACTCGCATGCCTCCTGGTACACCCGGGTTCCACTGTAGAGGTGAGTGAGCGCTCTCAGCAACCTTGAATGAGAAACACACAGTGATCAAAGGTGTGATCCTTTGGATCACCCCATCAGACAAACCACTGAGCCATGCCAAGGTGCTGAGGATGAGGGACATTTAGAATGGGTAGCAGGGTAGGGGGAGGATTGGTACCCACTGGGGCCCCAAGTCAATGACAGCAGTGTGGCCTAGAGTCCATCCCACTGGCCTCCCTCGGTGAGTCTCCCTCTGCAGAAAGCCCCATGGGGGCCCTGGAGGAGCTGCTCCCACAGTGTGTGGGCAATGAGAACCACATAGTACCCATGGGGGACCCTGTTGGCCATGAGTAGCATAGACCCCCAATTATATGAACAAAAGCCCCAGCACCTACCTCTGAAATCTATCACGATATTTGCTTCTCCCTGGTTCTCCCAGCCAATCACTGAGGATGGCAGGGGTCCTAAGGCCAGTTCCATCCTGGGAGACAAGGGTTCCTCTGACTTTTGCTTCACAGCTTTATTAAACCTTCTTCTGGGTGAAAGGCCATCTGGGACGCTGCCACCCAACCTTACCTCCCTCACTCTTTCACTGGGTCAGACTTGCCACAAGGCCTTACCTTGGCCCCATACCCATTCTCTCTCACACATGGATTTATAAAGTTCTCACATCTAAGCCCATCTTGCTGTATTCTAAATGTGTATAGTCATGTCACTTTACGTCTCTGGACTTTGGTTTCTCATCTTCAAATTTACAGATTTAGAATTTAAGAATTCAAGCTATTGTTGGACTTATCTATCCGAATTTGAATTCATATCTCCCCAAACACCTAGTGCAATGGGGAGCTGGTGCACATTCATGAATTTTGTAGTTTACAGTAATTTGAGTGATGGGTTGTAAAAATCAGGAAGAAGCATTTCTTTGTGGTAATTCCTCTGACGGTGATTCCTAACACATCCCCCCACTCCCACCCAGCCCCACACTTCTTCCAACACTGCAGCATCTGCAGTCACTCTTGAACTTAGTATCTCTGCATTTTTGTTTCCTTTTCTTCCCAGGCTTCTGCCTGCGTGGCAGCTTGATTCTGTGTGTTTGGGTTGAAAGAGTGCAGTATAGGTGGGGGGGTAAGCCTTGCGTTTGAGCCCCTCTGCCATTTTCTCCCTCATCCTGAAAGACAGGGGTGGAGATGAAGCCTCAATTTTACCATATGCTTTTCCCAAGAGGCTAAGTTTTAAAGAATTTTATGGAATAGCAACGATTACTTATTCAGTACTTAGAATTCTGTATTTATTATATAATACTTTCAAATATCCTGGGGCTCATATTACTATCCCCATTTAAAGATGAGGGAACTCAGAAAGGCTAAGTCATTTGTTTAAGGTCATAGAGCAAGCATGTAGCAGAATTTGAAATCAAATGTAGGTTTTTGGATTTCCCTAAGTCAAAGCACGTTTCTCTGGCTTAACGTTTTAATAATGAAGTATTAAAAATCAGATAAGTCCTTCCCGGAATGCTCAATGCCTGAATCGTTTCCTCTTTTTGAGGTGTCTAGAGAACAGCCAGGTGTAGCCATGTGACTTTATCCCAAGACACTGTCATTGACTGCCAGCTTGCCTGTCTTATCCATAAACTCACAGGTCTCTCTGTGGGCAGGGGACTGCCTGGTTGTATTCCCACACCACAGCACCATGCTAAGCACACAGGAGATGCACAACAATTACCCATTAACTGAATGGATGATTGGTTTAAAGGTTGGTTTAATTTATGATATGAGGTACAATGTGATCTTGGGTAAATCATTGAAGATGTTTCCATCTCGATTCCATTTCTTCATGTATAAAGTGAATACGATTAGGTCTCGCTAAGTAATCTCTGAGTTGCTTTTCAGCTGTGAATGCCTGTAATACTAAACAATTATGAAAACATATTATGAAAGCTTAAAATCACATGCCCATGTGCACAGTAAAAGAAGAATAATGCTAAATTAATTAACCTTTTATCAATTCAATCATTTAAGGCAATGGTTAATGCTGATCTACTTAACACTTTGATTATAAGTGTCAGTATTGGAACAACGCTAGCTATGAATTAGAAAATGAACTGGTTTCATGGCGATTCACATGTGCAACTTGTAGACTGGCACAAAATTGTTTTAATAAAGCTCAAGAAGGAACATTCACACAAAGAACTGCCATTGGCTGTAAGAAGTCAGTGTAGTCCTTCCCAACAAACATTCTGACTGTTCTTGTAAATGTGGATGTCGGTGTGATATACACACAAACATGAATCGCTAGTTTTAGAAAATATGAATTTCTGAAATCAATAGCATATGTTTTATGGTGACTCAAAAAACAGAGTTGTTCTTCCCATTCTCAATGTGTTTGGGGTGGAATTTCTTGGCAAAAGCCAGGAAAGCAGATCCCATAAATTAGCCTGATGTAGAAAGTGTTTATGTTTATTGTTTGAGCCTGTAACTGAAACAGGATGGGGTTTCACTCCGGAAGGAACAGGTGGAAACACTTAGTGGGAACAGTATCCTCTGCCACACACAAGCCTCCTGAGGGAAAAAGACTAGAATGTTCTCTAAAGGATAAAGAGGTCTCCGGATTTTACCTACAAAGTAAAGGCAGACAGTCTCTTACTGGGCAGGATTATTTCCTTGGGCTCCACTTGTTATTAAGGAGGGACTCAACTGGAGTTGTGGTGAGTAGTGTCCCAGAGCTGCCTAAAAGCAGGTTTATGACCGTCCAGCCCAGCAGCTCCCCTGTGTCTGCCAGAAGGCTGGCACATCCACAGGTGTCTGTCTTGCCCACTGGACTTAAAAGCAGTGGGTGTTGGCCGGGCGCGGTGGCTCAAGCCTGTAATCCCAGCACTTTGGGAGGCCGAGGCGGGTGGATCACGAGGTCAAGAGATCGAGACCATCCCGGTCAACATAGTGAAACACTGTCTCTACTCAAAATACAAAAAATTAGCTGGGCATGGTGGCACGTGCCTGTAATCCCAGCTACTCAGGAGGCTGAGGCAGGAGAATTGCCTGAACCCAGGAGGCGGAGGTTGTGGTGAGCCGAGATCGCGCCATTGCACTCCAGCCTGGGTAACAAGAGCGAAACTCTGTCTCAAAAAAAAAAAAAAAAAAAAAAAAAAAAAAGCAGTGGGTGTTAAACTCCCATTTCCACAAGGCTATTACAACGAAGTTGTCTTTGACTAAGAATCTCAGAAGCTATCTTTGTGTTCAATATTTAGTCTACACCTTGCAGAGTTACTAAGTATTCACTTAACATATATTTTCTTTTAAATCAAATAGATGTTCACCCTTACTACAGTTTTAATTTTTCTGAGGACATGCTGAGATATTTGCTTAATTCTGAGATGTCTTTACTTATTTTTGTCTGCTCAATTAATGATTTTATTAAGTGGAGGGGAAGGTTATAAGTTAGGACCACATTTTTCCCACAACACATTGACTTTAAAGTTAATAACAAAAATGTATTATTAATAATAGTATTTTGTATTATTGAGCATTAATAATGCACAAATAATTTACTAATATTTTCTTCGATTATTCATGTGTCTCACAATCACCTATAGGTAAATATGTCCTATATTTCTCTCGTTTTTAAATGAGAAATTAGTCTCAAAGAGGGGAAGTGAATTGCCCCAGGTTACACGGTGATAAGTACTCCTGAGTGAATTGCTGTGGGTTACACAGTTAATGATAAGGACTCCTAGGATTCGGGTCCACAAAAGCCCGTATTCTTTCCCTAGCACTTCTGATTTTCATCCTGGGCTGTGCAGAATCACCCTGGGAAACTTAGAGCTGATCACCCAGCCCTGGGCCACCTGAGATCAGTGGAACCATATCTCCGAGTGGTGTGGGAAGCATTCTGTCCATTCATAACTTTTCAGATGACCCTAACCTGCAGACAGTGCTGCAAGCCACCCCCAATCAAGCCAGTTCCCAGTGAACTGTGAGCATTCACCCATAACTGGCACAGCTCTCCCCTAAACTCTGTTTCAAGGAACAGTTACTCAAAATCTAATTACCAAGCTGATCTACTTCTCAGGTATCTCAAACCCAAATCAAATCCCTTTTCCCAAATCTAAATCAACATTTTCACTTCTGCCTTGCCAGTGTTTACTGAGTGTCCAGAACATGCACAGCCAGACCTGGCATCTGTGTTCCCCGGAACACAAGCTCTGGGTCAGGCACAGGTACATTTTTTATTGAATAAATCAATGAGTGAGCAAATACATGGTTAAAAAAAAATACAAATCTTGAAGATGTTATAAATCCCCCAAATAATCACTTTTTCCCCTAAATAATTTTGTAGAAGGGGAAACTGGAGGTTTATACTAAACATGGGGGTCATCTAGGACCTTTATTCAAAGGAAACTTGAAAACTTGGTTGCTGTGAGGCTGGTTTGTCATGATAACCCTATGATGGGAGGAGTTATTATGAGAGGATTTTATGGGCCTGCCATAAATAGTGAGTAAACAGGAATGAAGAAAACAAATGTGACAGCCAGAGGTTTGTTTATTTTCCTTATTTATGCTCTGTCTTCTGTCTTTAGATTAATTTCTATATGAAAGCATTAGAGGCAGTTGGTGTGCCTGGCTGTAATTAAGTGTGTGAGTGTGTTTGTGCATCTGCCCTACATGATGTTAAAATGAAGAATAAAAAAATTAATCAAATAAACAATTAACAAGTTTCCCTATGGCTCTAGATGCATGAACAGTTGTTGACATCCCATCTTTCAATGTGTCCCCTGGCCTTTGGATGTCACAGTTATAGATCTTCAGGTGGGAGGGCCCAGCTCGCTGAGACCGGAGTGATTTATTCACCCCCAGTCCTCCCTTAGGTACTCATGAAGGAGCTCAGATGAACGTGGCCACAGCAGCACCAGATTCCACACTGAGGGTAGCAGTCCCAGAATCTACTCCAGATGCTTAAAGCTAGTGCTGTGCAGTCAGGCCTCTTATACTGTGAAGTCATGTTCCCACTGGAGGTGCTGTGGGATGGGGTTTGAGGAAAGCTGATTGGGCTCCGTTCCTTTGTGTCTTAAGGGCAACAAATCCCGTGGTCTGGAAGGCCCTGTAGCTACCCCTTATACAGGAAAGGGCACTCTCTTAGTTCACTCAGGCTGCTGTCACAAAACACCTGATGCTGAGTAATTTTTTAAAAAGTGACTTTGGCATAAGGATTATTTTCTTTTTCTTTTTTAAAATTTTACTTTAAGTTCTGGGATGTATGTGCAGAACATACAGGTTTGTTACATAGGTATACATGTGCCATGTGCCGTGGTCATTTGTTGCACTTATCAACCCATCATCTAGGTTTTAAGACCCACAGGGATTAGATATTTGTCTTAATGCTCTCCCTCCCCTCACCCCTCAGCTCCCACCCTTAGCAGGCCCCAGTGTGTGATGTTTCCCTCCCTGTATCCATGTGTTTTCATGGTTCAACTCCCACTTATGAGTGAAAACATGCAGTGTTTGGTTTTCTGTTCCCATGTTAGTTTGCTGAGAATGATGGCTTTTAGTTTCATTCATGCCCCTGCAAAGGACATGAACTCATTCTTTTTTTATGGCTGCATAGTATTCCATGGTGTATATGTGCCACATTTTCTTTATCCAGTCTATCATTCATGGGCATTTGGATTGGTTCTAAATCTTTGCAATTGTAAATAGTGCTGCAATAAACATACTTGTGCATGTATCTTTATGGTAGAATGATTTTTATTCCTTTGAGTATATACCCAGTGATGGGATTGCTGGGTCAAATGGTATTTCTATTTCTGGATCCTTGAGGAATCGCCACACTGTCTTTCACAATAGTTGAACTAATTTGCACTTCCACCAACAGTGTAAAAATGTTCCTATTTCTCCATATCCTCTCCATCATCTGTTGTTTCTTGACTTTTTAATGATTGCCATTCTAACTGGCATGAGATGGTATCTCATTGTGGTTTTGATTTACACTTCTCTAATGACCAATGATGAGCTTTTAAAAATATGTTTGTTGGTTGCATAAATGTCTTCTTTTGAGAAGTGTCTGTTCATTACCTTCAGCCACTTTTTGATGGGGTTGTTTGTTTTTTTTTCTTATAAATTTGTTTAAGACTTGATGACTAAAACACCAAAAGCAATTGCAACAAAAGTTGAACTTGACAATTGGGATCTAAGTAAACTAAAGAGCTTCTTCTGCACAGCAAAAAGAAACTATCATCAGAGTGAACAGGCAACCTACAGAATGGGAGAAAAATTTTGCAACCTACCCATCTGACGAAGGTCTAATATCCAGAATCTGCAAGGAACTTAAACAAATTTACAAGATACCGTGTAATTTATTTACAGTAGACATTTATGTCTCACAGTTCTGGAGGCTGGGAAGTCCAAGAGCAAGGTACTGGCTAATTGGGCTTCTAGGGAGGGTGCATTCTCTGCTGCATTGGCGGCACCTTCTCTCTGTGTCCTCACGTGTTCAAAGGGGCTAGCCAGCTCCCCAGAATCTCTTTTATGAGGGCACAAATCTAATTCATGACCCAATTTCCACCCAAAGGGCCCACTTTTTAATACCACCAAGTTGATGATTGGGTTTTAACAGATGAATTTGGGAGAACATACCTTCAGACCGTAACAGGGGCTGACTCATTTCTGAACATGTATCTTGCCCTGACTTGCATTGATTTGCTGTGTTCCCGGGCAAGTCACTTAGCCTTATTGAATCTCAGTTTTGTACTTACTTACCTCTCAGGATTGTTTTAGGAACTAAAAGTTCCAAGCAGACCCCCACAACTGGGCCTGGCTTCTTGTGAAATATATCTGAGTGCAAACCTCCTGAATGACCTCCAAGTGACACTTCAATTGCTATGCTTTTGCTGAGGATTTACCACTGAGTGAAGAGTACCATGGTCCCCTGAAAGTATGTGCAAAAAAAGTCTAAAATTAGTATTAAGTACAAGAAGGCAAATGCATAGATCCCTGGGGAGATTTTACTTCACTGATAGGCTTCTACCAGTACTACATTTGTTAAAAAATATACAGGTTGTAATGCTAAGAGGAAACACCCTAAGTCTAATAAGAAATATTATTAAGAATAAAGTATTAGAAAAGCATTTCAATTGGAAACCCCTATTCTTTGAATCAGTGCTAAAAGTGGAAGACAAAAGCACTGAGTGGAGAATATTTATTATCAAATGCTAAGACTCATGAAAAATCTGTCTTGTAGAGGCAGGAAAATAATAGCAAGCAAACATAAGCTTCCACCTGAAATGGTTTTATACAATTTATACAATGAGTTTTAAGTGTTATAGCTTTACTTGGCCCAATGATTACATCAAAAGAAAAAAATCATAAATAAAGCATGATTTCATAAGCTTTAATGAAAGTACACTTATGTAAGCTCACAATGCATTCTCAGAAGAGAATGGGTAAAGCTGAAGTTTCAAGAGAAACACAACAAAAAGGCAAAATTGACTAAGACAGAAGAATGGAGGAAAGTAACGATTCTTGCAGGTTTCTTGAAAACATTAGTTAACAGAAAGTGCCTTGGGCCAGCAAGTCTACAAATGAGGGTGAGAAATTCAGTTAGATGAGTAGGGCTTAGAAAGTGAGAATAGAGGTCACATTGGGGTTGGGTGGGGTTCGCCACCAAGAAAAGCCATTTGGATGTGGGTGTCAACTTTATGAAGGGGTGTGGACTCTTCATGAATGGCCAGAAGACATGGCCTTCTTGTGGGAGACGCTCAATATTCTAGAGGTGCAGATTAACTCCCTCCATCCAGGAGAAGCACTAAGGGAGAGGCTGCATGTACAGCCACTAAGATGCAGCCACCCTGTCTCAAATTGTTCCACGGAGAACACTCAGTGACTTTTCCTTGGAGAGGGTCTGGAAAAGCCTGCAATATCAGAGTCATTTCATGAGGAACCAAGGAGAATAAATAAAGAATAAATCTGTTGGCCACCACCTGGTGAAACCTTGCCTGTAAGGCCATGGAGTCATACTTGGTGTCTGCAAATCCAGATGCACAGAGTGCGTGATCTATAAATCAAGTAAATAATGTCATTTACCCATGCCTGTATTGTCTTTCAAATTATGTGGATGCCATTGTTATTAATAAAATGCAAACTTTTTAACACTTATTACTGAATTCACAGTAGCTTGCAGTCAATACACTCTGAAAGTTACAAATAATCATATAGGGAGATGACTTTGAAATTTCTGGATTTCTTAAAAAATTATTTATTTTACTTTAGGTGCATACTATATCTGGTATTTCTCCTCATGTTATCCCTCCTCAGCCCCCATTGTCTCTCCCCTACCCCCCGAACTGACCCTAGTGTGTGATGTTCCTCTCCCTGAGTCCATGTGTTCTCGTTGTTCAACACCCACCTATGAGTGAGAACATATGGTGCTTGGCTTTCTGTTCTTGGGTCAGTTTGCTGAGAATGATGGTTTCCAGATTCATCCAAGTCCCTGCAAAGGACATGAACTCATCGTCTTTATGGTTGCATAGTATTCCATGGTGTATATGTGTCACATTTTCTTTGTCCAATCTATCATCAGTGGGCATTTGGGTTGGTTCCGGGTCTTTGCTATTGTACACAGGGCTGCAATGAACATACGTGTACATGTGTCTTTATAGTAGAACAATTTATAGTTATTTGGGTCTATACCCAGTAGTGGGATTGATGGGTCAAATGGAATTTGTATTTCTAGATCCTTGAGAAATTGCCACACTGTCTTCCACAATGGTTGAACCAATTTACAATCCCACCAACTGTGTAAGAGTGCTCCTATTTCTCCACATCCTCTCCAGCATCTGTTGTCTCCTGATTTTTTAAAGATCACCATTCTAACTGGTGTGAGATGATATCTCAGTGTGGTTTTGATTTGCATTTCTCTAATGACCAGTGATGATGAGCATTTTTTTCATATGTTTGTTGGCCTTATATACGTCCTCTTTTGAAAAGTGTCTGTTCGTATCCTTCGTCCACTTTTGAACGAGGTTGTTTGTTTTTTTCTTGTAAATCTGTTTTAGTTCTTTGTAGATTCTGGATATTAGCCCTGTATCAGATGGGTAGATTGCAAAAATTTTTTCCCACTCTGTTGGTTGCTGATTCATTCTAATGATGGTTTCTTTTGCTGTACAGAAGCTCTGGAGTTTAATTAGATCCCATTTGTCAATCCTGGCTTTTATTGCCATTGTTTTTGTGTTTTAGTTATGAAGTCTTTTCCTATGCCTATGTCCTGGATGGTTTTGCCTACATTTTCTTCTAGTGTTTTTATGGTGTTAGGTTTTTTGTTTAAATCTTTGATCCATCGGAAGTTAATTTTAGTTAAGGTGACAAGTAGGGGTCCAGTTTCTGCTTTCTGCCCATTGCTAGCCAGTTTTCCCAACATCATTTATTAAACATGGAGTCCTTTCCTCATTGCTTGTTTTTCTCAGGTTTGTCAAAGATCAGATGGTTGTAGATGTGTGATGTTTCTTCTGGTGTCTCTGTTCTGTTCCACTGGTCTATGTCTCTGTTTTGGTACCAGTACCATGCTGTTTTGATTACTGTAGCCTTGTAGTATAGTTTGAAGTCTGGCAGTGTGATGCCTCCGGCTTTGTTCTTTTTGCTTAAGATTGTCTTGGCTATGCAGGGTATTTTGTGATTCCATATGAAGTTTAAAGTGTTTTTTCCAGTTCTGTGAAGAAGGTCATTGGTAACTTGATGGGGATAGCATTGAATCTATAGATTACTTTGGGCAGTATGGCCATTTTCACAATATTGATTCTTCCTAACCATGAGCAAGGAGTGTTTCTCCATCTGTTTGTGTCCTCTGTTATTTCATTGAGCAGTGATTTGTAGTTCTCCTTGAAGAGGTCCTTTACATCCTTTGTTAGTTGTATTCCTTGGTATTTTATTCTCTTTGTAGCAATTGTGAATGGGAGTTCGCTCTTGATTTGGCTCTCTGTGTGTTTGTTATTGGTATATAGGAATGCTTGTGATTTTTGCACATTGATTTTGTATCCTGAGGCTTGATTGTATATCTAGAAGATCCCATCGTCTCAGCCCAAAATCTCCTCAAACTGAAATTTCTGGATTTTTAAAGCAAATCTATTCAACTCATAGCAGTTAGAAATAAGTCCTCCCAAGCTTAAAACTGCAGAGGTGAGTGCTTTCCTTTGTTTATAACCAGACCAAGGGCTTGGAGAACCCTGGTTGAGCTCAGTCTTGTAGGGGGTTGGGTGGCAGTGGTGGCAAGGGCAAAAACTCACAGCTAACCCACCCTAGGATCTCTAAGATTTCTCCTTTGGGTACTACAGATTTGGACAATGGGCTCTACAGCATCTAGTGTAGAGAAAAGTCACACCTAGAAGGCAGGAGGACAATCTAGATGAAAAATGTAGACAGCAATAGTAACAGGAAGCTTTGGGATGGAAGACGAGCAAGGACAAGATCTGAGGAACGGCAGAGCATACAGATACTATGGTAGTGAGGGAAGCCCCTTGCTGTCCACCACTGTGCCAGGCAGAATAACACCTTCACAGACACACATATCCTATCCTTGGAACATGTGACTGTTGCCTTACAAGGATGGAGTTGCTTTGCTAATGCAATTAAGGATCTTGAGGTGGGGAGGTTATTCTGGATTATCCAGGTGGCCCGATGTGATCCCAGCAATCCTCACAAGCAGAGAACTCATCTTTGCTGTAGTCAGAGGGAGAGACATGTGACCGTGAAAGAAAGGTCAGGAAAATGCCGTGTTCTGACTTTGAAGGAAGGGGCCATGAGCCAAGGCATACGGGCAGCCTGTAGGAGACGGAAAAGGCAATGAGACAGGTCCTCCCCACAAGGGGAGCCTGCCAACAGGTTGCTTTTTCCTGGTGAGACCCATGTTGGGCTTATGGCTGACAGAATCACAGGGTAATAAGTGTGCATTATTTTGAGCCAATAAGTTGGTAGAAATGTATTACACACCAATAGCAAACTAGTAAAACCCTTTACCACATCCTCATCACCAGATGGAGAGTATGGGGAAATGGGCTCCTGACGTCAGTGTTTGGCCTGGTTCTTGGAGCCCAGGACTCCTGGAACTTTCCTTGCCTTCTGTGGATCACACAACATCCATGGATGCCTGAGTGAAGGCACCCAAGAGACCCACAGCATTGGACTCTGCAGACTGCATTCAGAGGACTTGGGTGTGGGGCTCCAGAATCCTGGAAGCAGGCAGAAAGCTTAAAGCTGCCCAGTCAGTGACCCTGATAAGCTTCTGTAGGAGGCTACCCAAGGGAGGAAACTCCAAAATAAGCAACTCCATTATTTCTTCAGGAATTGAGCAAATTACTGAGGGAAAAGAGTTTAAGAGAAAAACTTGTTATTTGCAAGAAAAGAAATTACTCTAGAGTAAACTTGGAAAATAGGGTTGAACTATATTATTTTCAGGTCACTAAAATTAATTGCCTGTTTTTTTTAAAAAAAAATGCTGCCAGATTCAAACAATTTACAGGAGGAACCTTTTATGGTACCTGTACATACATGTAATGATGGAATAAAACGTCCTTAGTTTTTCCTGGGAAGGACATGTTCTTTTGGTCTGCATATTTACTGCATAGTAAAAACAGATTGTAGCACATTTGCTCTAAGCACCAGAAACTGGGGTTATGTACAGGGCAGAGATGCCCGTAAAATGTACACTGGGAAGCTGGATGTCAGCTTTGCAGTGACAGATTTCAGAGTTGACATTATTGTGTGTGTGCCTCGTAGCGAGCAGACCAGGAGTGCAGAAGCCCGGAACCTCATCAGACAATATGAGGTTATGAAGCTGATGTCACACTGTGTATGATAAAAGGATCAGAGCATAGTAATGATCACTAAGTAGTATGTCCTTGTAAACTGATGAGAAAAGAGACCCTAAACTCCACAAGACTGTGAGTAGATGTCACGTGTATCCCTAATGCGAGGGCCCTTTTGGCTTCCCTGTCTGTTGATGAGTGACACATTGTCTCTACCTCAGGAATATGCAGCTTAGAGCAGAAATCAAAGCAAATTGCAAGAAAAGTAGAAGAGAGATCTATGTCCACATGTCCTAGGAGCCAAGGGCAATCATTCTAAGGAGCCTGGGGAAGCCTCTGTGAGTGTTTCAATGACCTAGGAAGTAGCAGAGGATGGAGGACCCTAGCGTGCATAAGATGGTTAGAACTGGGCAACTGGAGAAGGTGGAGGTTCAATACTGGGAGATGGCTCTGGAAAGGCTAGAGGCAAAAAAAGGAGTGACTTGTTTAGTGTACAGTAGGAAAATGACAGGAAGAAAGAAAGGGAGGGAGGGAGGGAGGGAGGGAGGGAGGATAGGTCAATGGTTGTGAGACAGACATGAGTGAAAATAGGAAGCGGGATTAGAGCCAAAGAGCTGCAGGTCCTGACTCCCAGGAAGAGATGCTTCACCTCGGCCTGTGTCTTTGGGAGTGATTTTGTCACCTGTGACACACACGTCAGTGGCACAAGGGTGCTGGAGGGAGCCTAAGGCTAATGTGTGCCTTCTGTTTAAAAACTCCTTGGGTTTGCACCATACTTTTATAAAGTGCATAATTTGATGTGTTGGGGAGGAGTTACTGGTCTCTCCAGACTGGCCGTGAGAGAAGCCATCAGTTCCCAGTGACTCAGGGAGCATGAGGACCTACCCTGACTGGGTGTCAGCCCAGAGGAAGCGAGAGCACCCACAGTTCAGCAATTAATGCATGATCATCAAAAATAGCCTTCCTGGCTTTAAACCTCTCCCCACCACACCTCTCAGCTCTTTGCCATAGGGGACTGATTTTAACTTTGGGTCTTCAACTTCAGACTCCTCATACAAATGTTCACAGGCAGATGGATGCCTCAAAGCCATACATTTCATGGTACTCTGTGGCAAACATGTAGCTGCCTGTGCAGACAGAGAAAAGGTGGCCACAGGAAGAATGGATTACAAACAGGGAGAAGCTCATGAACAGGCGCTCCCCATCACTAATCATTAGGAGAGGGCAAGTCAGTACCACAGTGAGACGCACAGCCACGAGGATGGCAGCTACCACAACGCAAACACAGAAGAAAGAAAATAAATGCTGGTGAGGATGTGGAGAAACCAGAATCCTTGTGCAGTGTTAGTGGGAATATAAAATGGTGCAGCTGCTGTGCCAGACAGTAGTGAGGCTTCTTAAAAAATTAAAAATAGAATTACCATACAATCCCACTATATAATTTTGGGTATATACTGCAAAATAATTGAAATCAGAGCAGAGACTCGTAGCAAGTATTTGTACACCCACATTCATAGCAGCATTATTCACAATAGCCAAAAGATGGAAACAGCCCAAATGTGCATGGACAGATGAATAGATGACAAAATGTGTGTATTCCCACAGTGGAATATGATGCGGCCTTAAAAAGGAAGGAAATTCTGACATGTGCTACAACGTGGATGAACAGTTAGGACATTATGCCGAGTGACATAGGCCTGTCACGAAAGGATGAACACTGTGTGATTCTGCTTGTCTGAGGTTCCTAAAGCAGCTGAACTCATAGAGACAGAAAGTCAAATGGGTTGCCAGGAGCTGGGGCGGAGAAATGGGGAGTTAGTGTTACATGGGAATGGAGTTTCAGTTTCTCAGTGTGTATGTGTATGTGTGTGTGTGTGTGTGTGTGTGTATAATATGTGTAGTATATGTATACCACAATAATCATAAAAAGACTAAAATGTATGAATGTCACACATACAACTCACTTATTGACAGAGAATTATTTCTCAGTAAATAGGGAGTCAACCACATGATGCTGATAGATAATTCACCCGCATATCAGAAGGCCTGGAATCGCTTTGGTTTCAGCTTTCCAACCCATAGAGTCACGGGAATGACACTCCCGTCCTTCGCTTGGCCTCAGCTGCCTTATCTGTAGAACATGCCCTTAAATTAAATAATCCTTAGGATCATTTCCAATTCTAAAGTTTTGTGTTTCTGAGTTGGTTTGTGGCCAGGCTGACAAATCTAGAATATTTGTAATTCAGACTGGGTGGCTATAGTATGAGCATATTTTATTGTCCAAAAGTAGCAGAATTTGCTGAAGATGGTGTGATCTAATAGCCCACAGTCTTAAAGTGAGAAAAATGCCTTCTAGAATAATGGAGCCATTATTTCAGGTCAAATCAGCTAACAATCCTAACTCGAGAAGGCTCTTCTGGACCTGAAGGCTATTTAAGGGTGTGCGTGCTAAAAGCATTTCCATTAACCGGGTCCCTACCTGGGGGAGGTGCAGGCAGTCTGGTCTCCCAGTCCCCTCTCCTCCTTAGTACACTGGCAGCTCCTGCACCAAGTGAGCAGAGAAACTCTTCACCTCCTGGTGCTGTTGCCATAAGAAAGTTCTGCATCCTGGCAGTCTTTTCCGGTGGCCAAGGCTTCAACTGCCCCATGTTGCCCAGCTCCAGATGTCGGCATCCTGGTCTCTACTTACAGTGTTTGCGCTTCAATGTGAGCCTGTGTTCTGCACACTTGGTATTAGGAAAACACTTCTCCCCTGCCCTGAGCCCAGATAGCACTCTGACTTCAGGAAGCCTGGCCTTACAGCAAGCGAAATTCTTTTAAGTCCACAAAGAGCACTTTGGTCCAGCACTGATGACAATTCAGGATGGGGCAGATGATATTAAAGACACATCTTCTGATGTGACTCATTCCTGAGCATAGACCCTTACCCTCCTAGGAAGGACAGTGAGGGCACTCTCCCTGTCCCTAGGATGGAGTCTTGCCACTTGGCCTCAAGTTCATCGTTGGAAATCACAATGGGGGAAATGAGCAGAGACGGCCTTACTGAAGTGCAGTTGCCGAGGAGACACTGGCAGACACAGGGATGGCTTGATACATACATGTGCACCAAAGCTCACTGCAAGGTTTCTGCAAAGTCCGTGAACACCTGGAGGCACTTCTGCTGGTACCCCGGCCAATCTGCTCCTTGTGGATCTCCAGCTGACAACAGATAAGATGATCCCAAGTGTGCAAACTGCCTGCATTGCGGTCTTCCCGCTCTGCTTTGTTCTTACATACATCTGTCGTTCCTTTTCTTGGATAACATAGATAAAGCTGGCGCATGTCTCCTCTGGCACCAAGTAAACAACAGACGGTAATTCAGTTTCATTCCTCCATCCATCAGGGAAGCATAACTTTGGGCCCTCAGACCTGAACAATGGGCCTAACATAGCATTTCACTGCCTTTTGAGAAGGGCATGCACATCGGAACCCTGAACCCTGCTATGAAGGGCCACTTCCCGGCTCAGGGAGCCTGTCAAGCTGCACCCCATCTCACTCCGTCTTGATTCACCATCTTCAAACAGGTAGCATTGGATGGCTTAGCACCCTTCTCAGGGTCCACTTCACCATTTGAGTTTAAAACATCCCACTGTCCTGTGAGAGCCACGCTGAGCCTGTGCCTGTAAACTTGACCTTGCTTCTCACTTCCCAGAAAACACTCAAGAATATTCTAGGGTGTAGGCTTATGGGTTATTTGCACCTGCTGTCCAAGAAAGAGTGCTTGGAAGATCACAGAAGAGTCGGAGAGGAGGACAGCTGAAGGGTTGAAACCCTCCCATGAATAGGTACCTGGAAAACCATTCTCCTCCCAGGAGTGCTGTTCTGTCACCCAGACTGGAGTGCAGTGACACAGTCACAGCAGCCTCAAACTCATGGGCTCAAGCTATCCTCCTGCCTCAGCTTCCTGAGAAGCTGGGACTACAGGGATGCCACCATGCCTGGCTAATATTTTTAAATTTATTTTTTGGTAGAGACAGTGTCTCACTATGTCGCCCTGGCTGGCCTTGAACTCTTGCCCTCAAGGGATCCCAAATAAGTATATTTATTTCTAAATTCATACTAAGTGCTTGCAATTGTAAACACTGTGTAGTGAAAGAACCTTTCATTTTTTGAATTACATTTTCAAACATTGTTACAAAAAACACATATTACTGTGAAATAGTCATAATCTTAGAAAGAAATTATTCTTCATTCAATTTCTCTCAAGAAGCTTTTTAATTAAACTTTTTATTTCAAAAGCATTCAGAACCTAGAGCAAAGTTGCAAAACTACTACAAGTTAATGCTTCTATGCTCTTCCTGTCTATTCTCCCACCAGTGATACTTAGCCATGCCAACTCTCTCTATCTGCCTTCTACATAGTTACAATGAAATCATCAAATTTAGAAAATGTACCATAGACACAATAGTATTATCTAATATGTAGTGAATATTCAAATTTTGTTGATGCTCACAAAATTGCCCTTAAAGCAACTTTTTCCCCCACAAGACCAAAATGCAATCTAGAGTGATGCGTCACATTTATGTGTCATCTCCCCTGAGACTTCTTTAATCAGGAGCAATCCTTAGCCTTTCTTTGTTCCATGAGGCTGAAAGTTTGTTTCTGAAGTGCTCAGGATCTTTGTTTTGCTGATGTCTCAGTTTGGATGCCACTTGGTTAAGGTGGTGCCACCCTGGGTTATCTTCTGGAAAGGCACCTTCTATCCTTGGGTTAGGAAAGAATCTATGAGCTGGCACTAGGCAACTGTAAATATCACCCCACAATTCCACCCAAGGATATTAACATTCAGTGATGATCTTTGCCTGGGCCAATGATCATTATGGTGGTTTCAAAGTAGTAATTTTCTGGCCAGGCATGGTGGGTCACACCTGTAATCCTAGCACTTTGGGAGGCCGAGGTGGGCAGATCTCGAGGACAGGAGACCGAGACCATCCTAGCTAATACGATGAAGGCTGTCTCTACCGAAAACACAAAAAATTAGCCAAGTGTGGTGGCATGTGCTTGTAGTCCCAGCTACTCCAGAGGCTGAGGCAGGAGAATCCCTTGAACCCT
Source organism: Saimiri boliviensis (assembly GCF_048565385.1). NCBI lineage: Eukaryota > Metazoa > Chordata > Mammalia > Primates > Cebidae > Saimiri > Saimiri boliviensis. Next base: position 139,414,366 of record NC_133452.1, on the reverse strand, counting down.
GGAAGCGGAGGTTGCCATGGGCTGAGATCCCATGAATACACTCCAGCCTGGTGACAGAGCGAGACTCCGTCTTGGGAAAAAAAAAAAAAAAAAAAAAAAAAAAAAAAAAAAAAAAAAAAAAAAAAACCCACTAATTTTCGGACTCCTTTATCAGTTGGCCTTCTGTAAGAAAAGGCTTTCTCACGGATCCCGGCCCCTCCATTCGCTTGTTTTCTGCCATCATCGTGTACTTGGAGGTTGGTTGGTTTGTCCAGTGAGTTGTCCCCACTACCTCCATTTTTCGTTTTCATGCTCAGTGCGCCTCCTGTGTGCCCAGTGGCAGCTCCTTCAAACTAGTCCTTACGTCCTTTAGTCCCTTTCATGTTTTGAGCAGTTCCTAACTTTGGGGCTGATCCCGTGCTTTTCCTACCCCAACCCTGGCGTCAGCTTCTCTAGGAAGCTGATTCCCTGGAGTGCGTTTGGCCTATATTTAACAAAGGCAGGAGGACTCGAGGGAAGGAACTCCAATATCCAAACCCTTCATTTAGGAGAGTCTTGAAAATGCCCGGGAACAGGTGAATTCTTGCTGTCCAGTGGACTTTAACCTTAAATTTTCTGTATTTGAAGCACCGCCATGTTTTTCTTCAGGAAGGCTGTGCCTTCTGTTCTGAGGAGACAGATCGACCCAGCCCTTCTCTAGGACCAACTCCGAAAACCACAGGAATTCACGTTCAGAGGATGATGCATCTCAGAATCAGGTTTGTGTGTGCGTGAATTGCTTTTACCTCGTAGAAAAGAAAACGCCCATCTTGCACGGCCGCTTTCCGACAAAATATGTTCATGCATCCCCAGATAAGAAAAATCATTTGTTACTTCTGTTTCCTGGAAGGGAAAAGCACTAAATAACTTCTACAAGCAAGGAAACCCCAGTTCAGTGTGGCTCCCAGGGCTATCTGTCTCCTTACTGGCTGAGACCGGGGCGTTTGGCTGAAGCACACAGCTCTAAACAGGTGCCAGTTATATCCTTATCATGGAGTGCCTGGTGTGTGTGTGTGTGTGTATGTGTGTGTGTGTGTGTATGTGTGTGTGTGTGCCTGAAAACAGAGAGAGAAATGAAAGCGTGGAGGTGAGAAAATATTTAGTAGGTTAGATATTACTTATCATGAACATTTTTGGGTTTAAAATGAGTATCTTGTAGAACGGAAGTTCCTAAGAGTTTATTTTGTTTCATTTTTTTTTCTGAAAAGACCATTTAAAATAAAATTTCCCCAGCCTGGCCGACATGGCAAAACCTCATCTCTACTAAAAATACTAAAATTAGCTGGGCTTGGTGGTGAACACCTGTAATCCCAGCTACTTGGGAGGCTGAGGCAGGAGAATCGGTTGAACTGAGAAGGTGGAGGTTGCAGTGAGCCGAGATCACATCCCTGCACTCCAGCCTGGGTAACAGAGCAAGGCTTCATCTGGAAAAAAATAAAATAAAATAAAATGACATGAATTCCTCCCTATGAGACCATGATACCATTAACTCACCCGTCTTCCCAAATTTACAAATGAGGTTATTAAAGCTCTTTTCAGTTCATTTTTCCTTTCTGAACAATGACTATTTAATGTTAAAGAGTTAACTTATTCCACTGTTCAACACAAATAAGGATTACAAACCATAGAGCTATTTCTAGAAGTACTTCCTTATGGAACCAAGCTGTCTTCCGATTAATTCAAATTTATTTTAAAGGTGTGAAAGAATTTCAAATACTGTTACATAGATGTTCTAAATGTCTAAAATGAACTCTGAAATAAAGTCTCTACCTGGGGCCTCCCTGACTCACTTTCTCTTCCTTAGCTATTCCCTTTCTCTTTCTTCCTGAATATTTTCATTGCAAATTTTAAAGTAATGGTGAGACTGAAAACAAGCAAACAATTAACCGAGCAAGTTAACCCCCATTAGAGACAATGTGTGAATACCTGCAGAGGGGCCTGTGGAACCAGTGACTCACCCTGCACATGGGTGGGGGTCGGGGAGTAGGGGGATGGGGGATGGGAGTGAGGAAGACCCAGGAGGGACCTGGCAGGGGAGCCAGAAGGGTAAAGAGCAGCAGGAGCTCCGTGGGAACTGGAAGAGGAGTTCAGCAAACTCATCGGGTGAGCAAGTGGGTGAATGAGAATCTTCTGGGTGCTGGGAGCAGGGCGAGTGAGGGTCTTGTAGGGTGCTGAGAGCGGGCAGAAGAGTGAGGGTCTTGCGGGTGCGGGGAGTGGATGAGCTGAAATTTGAGGAGTGGGCAGGGTTCTGATCGCCATGGGGATCTGTCGTCCTCAGTGAGGAGCCAGACTTTCCCATCAGCACAAAGCAAAACCCTTTGATGACATGCTTTGCTTCAGAAGCCACCTTGGCAGCTGCGGCGGGAGTGGATGAGGTGGCTGAAGAGTGAATGTGGAAAGACCACAAAGGAGGTCCCTGCCTCAGTCCAGGTAAGGCTGTGGCCTAGATGAGGTGGTGGGCTAGTGTGGACGTGAAGAGAGGTGGCCGAGGCCTGGGTGGATTTTGGGGGTAGAGCTGGCCTGACTTACTGATCAGTAGATATGAAGATGGGAGGGACCAGGAGGTCCATTTGGGCCCGCCAGTGTGGAGCTGGAAGAGAGACCACGCTGGCAGTGACAGCTGAGGCTGTGAAGTCAGCGTTTGCTGCATTTCTGGCCCATTGCAAGCCCCCACCCCCAACTGATGTGCAGGGGTCCCAGGGCCCAGAACTCTGTTCTTTAGCAGTAGCTGATTGACCCTGCCTGGGGTCATTGTTCATCTGTGCATCAGGATTCTTCCATGGGAGTTTTTGAAGCCAGAACTAGCGAAGAGAGTCAATCCAGCCCCTGCTATTTTCCCTTCACTTTCTTGAGGGGGTCTGCAACAGGAGGATGTAAAACCAACAGATAGGTGAAGAAAGGGGAGAGGCGGCAGGGAGAGAGGGAGCCAGAGAGGAAGCAATTGGGAGAAAGACAGGGAGAGGAAGAGGCAGAGAGGGAAAGGGAGAGAGAGGGAGGCCAGGAAGAGAAACATCTGAATAAAGTCTACGGATTCGCTCATAGTGTTATTATTGTTAACTTGCTGACTTTGATCATGGTGCTATGGTTATGGGTGTTAATATTTGATAAAGCTGAATGAAGGATGAACAGAAATGTTTCAACCAATTTTGAAAACTTTTTTTAACTCTGAAATATAAAACTTTAAACAGTTTTTTAAAAATCCAAAATCTAGGCAAAATTTATAGCACCTCAAATAATACTTTTTATATAATTTGTGCCTAGTCAATTTCCTAAAAACATTATTTTTCTCTTGAGGAATGTAAGGTACTTTGCAGGTTGGTCTTGGCTGGTAAGAGAGAAAAGTATCCAAGATAAAACATGCTCTGAAAAAGTAAATACATAGCACTAGAAATAAATACTAATTTCCTAATTGTTCCTTTTGGCATGGGGGCATTGTTTTTTGTTGTTTGTTTGTTTGCTTGCTTGCTTTTTGAGATGGAGTTTCGCTCTTGTTGCCCAGGCTGGAGTGCAATGGTGCAGTCTTGGCTCACCACAAGCTCCACCTCCCGAATTCAAGTGATTTTCCTGCCTCAGCCTCCTGAGTAGCTGGAATTACAGGCATGCACCACCACACCTTGCTAATTTTGTATTTTTAGTAGAGATGGGGTTTCACCATGTTGGTCAGGTTGGTCTCGAACTCCCAACCTCAGGTGATCCACCCACCTCAGCATCCCAAAGTGCTGGGAATACAGGCATGAGCCACCGCACCCGGCAGATATATTGTTTTAAAGAAAGTCTTATTCTTTAAGCAAAAGCTTCAGGTGATGAGTGAGGGGTGAGCTCTGGGGTCCCCGCTGGCTCTGGGAAATGAGGTAACAGGCTTTAAAGCTGGGGTAGCAAGTTCCAAGCCTAGAGAACTGGCTTCTCTTCTAGTTTCCAGATTTTTTTCCCTTAATGTATCCTTCTCCATCTTCCCATCTCCCCTGCTTCACATTCTTAGCTCAATATACAAGGTGCCAAGGTTAAAGCCTTTCTTTTCTTCATAATGTCATTTGACATCATGGAACATCTTGTGCTGGGTGTAGTGTGTGTCTCAGAATGTCTCAGCTCAGTTTTGCTCAAAAGCCTTACCCTTCCTGGTCTTTTAATCTACTTCTCACAACCTTACCCAAAAGCATGAGCAAGTCAACACACAATCGTATAAACGTAGCAGCCTAATTTTTTATAAAACTAAGGTGCATTGAAAAAAGAAGTGAGACTGCCCATTTGTTTTGTATGTTGTGCATTATTTTATTTTGACTCAGAGCATGCGTTTACTTACATGGTGGAAATCATGCCTGGGGCAGTGGGGAGATGTTCACTGTATTTTCTTATATTTCAAAGAGATCTCACTAATGTGGGTTCTGTGAGGCAAAGTTTATTGTAAACTTGGAAAAATGATCATTTGTGGTCCATAGAAACATTGTTTCATGTAATTCTCAGGAATTGAACTTAAGTTAACATCAATATGGGGCAGAACCATACTGTTGTGAAAGTGATTGCAAGTTAGTGGCCAGGGTGAAAGCATGAGTCCTCTTCCATGGATGGCTGAGCTAAGACATGGTGTATTCGGTAACTCATGCATGATGAGTCCCACAGCTGGCTCTGTAGATTCTTGGCCCAAAGTTCTGGTCTGCAAGCCCAATCACGCCTCGTTAGGGTTTTGTGATGGAGTTTATGCTGGTGCATTCCATGGCAGGGTTAGTGGGGCTGGGTGAACATCAAAAGGTTCTGTGTGAGGGGGGAGCTGCTCCAACCAACCATTCTGACTGTCAGAAGCATCTGCCAGCATTATTGGTCTACCAGATTAGACGGGGAACCTTTTTGAAGACAAGATTTCTCTTTTCTCATCTTTTGAAAACAGCAGTAAAGCCCACCTCAGAGGGTTTTGACATCACTAATTTTGACCTCCTCAGAAGAAATATGTGTGTTTTCAAAACTTCAAGTGATCGCCAAACACCAGAATTTGGGGAAAACCTTGATGGTCCTTCCCAAAGCTTCCTCCCTGCCATGAAAATAGGTCCTACAGATAGTTCCCAGTACAGTAAATGAAACAGTGTCTGGATTGGACAGAAGGCATCTCAACCTCCAGTGGCCCAGTTATTTTGAACAGGTTTTTTTTTTTTTTTTTTTTTTTTTTTCACAAACAAATTTCAGTGCAACAAAGAATCAGAATGGCCACATGAAGTAATCCTAAGTATCACTAACCTGATATAAATCCTGTTCTGTCCAGTCCCTACCTTCCAGGTGAGACACAGTCCTCAGCTACAGACAGTATCCTCTTTCCCATATTTGACCTTCCCTGTTTTCAATTCTAACATGATGGTTTGTCTTTTGTGTAAGAAGGCAGATGCTGAGTTTTTTTGTTTATAAGAATTATTTTGGATTTCCTTCCCTGATAAAATTGCTGATAGACTAGGACCAGATTGGGTAAGGTTTAGTGTTGAGGACAGCAAAAGGGGACCTCTGTGGTTCAGAGAAGTCACCTCACCCATACGGTATCAACTGTTTCTCTAGGGTGTTCCCACAAATCACCTAGCCACATCAAAGTCAGAGCAGTGATGTGGTCATTTATTACCTCACAATAGCACAGATAAAATGCAACAGAAAAAGACTTCCAATAAAATAATACGTTTTCTAAATGGAAGGTGAGGATGGCATAAGATAGATTAAAACACCATACAGCTATTTTAGCAGGTTTTTTGTTTCTTTTGTTGTTTTCTAGAAGGATGGAAACAAGATTCTCTGAGTACTCAGAGGGCAGGTGAATGATGAATTTAATATATTCCCCGTCTCTAACGTAAAATAGAGACAAAGTTTGCCAAGTTTTATAATGACTTATTTGGAGCAGTGATTGATGAAAAATTATTGTAAAATAGAAATACAGTACCACAGAAAATTATAGGGCCAATCAGGAGACCATATAATTATATATCCTCATATAACTTATGTATGGAACTTTTGTGCATATTTTAACAATGTTTTATAAGTTTATAATATTAGAACAGCTCCCCCTCATCCCATTCCCTGTTCTGAAGGCATATAAATTCACAATGGGATTTTGAACACTCTCAGTCCCAACTTCAAAATCAGAATTTGTAAAAGCAGCAAAAGGTCAGAGTTTGGAGGGTAATTTCTATCTCGTGCATGCAACTAACAGGTAAAGCAATGATGATGAACCCTAGCAGTCATTGTGCCTGTCACAGACCCTGCCAGTGGAATTTGGCTTTTAGTTTCTTCCTTCTAGACTTCAGTGTTTTTGCGGGTACAGCTCTGAAGACATTTACATGGTTTTAAAAAAATGGGACAGTTCAGTTCAGGGGAAAACATATAGACCCAATCAGTCTAAACTACCATTTTAAAATACTGATTTTCTACCCACATAAGCGGCTTAGAAGCCCTATCATCATTGTCAATGTTTGTTTCTGAAAAGTAAATAAGACAGAATGAAGAGCCGGTGATCAAAGGAACACAGCATTATTTACAGCTTCCTACAACAGTGTGGCCTGGAACGCCTATTATTCCTGCTCAGAAATGAAGACCATACCATTAGAGATGGTTTCTTTGATCATTTCTCCAAAGCAATTTCGTTGTCAGTGGACAGCTTCCCAGAAGACAGCCCAGAAAGTGCAGCACAAAAGACATTCATTTCAGCTTTACTATGAACAGACTTCAAAACGTCTTGCTAACAAATGTTTCCAACTCAGCTGGGTACCAGGAATGGGAAGTGCAGGCACAGGCAGTACCCAGAGCCTAAGAGGTCGTGTTTCTCTGTGGCCAGCTTAGGGTTAGGGCTTCATGAAAGGGCACATTAAAAGCTCCTCTCAGGTTTCCCCTTGAAGAAATAAACTAAGAAACTGAGAAATACTCACAGTGGAAAAATGACTTTTCCATCATGTATTTTTCAGATCTATTGAACTCCATGACTTCCACCCAGCCCTGAGGTTCATGGATGCTGACATCGTTTTTACAAGCATTCGCTACCTGTACACAGAGACAATCACTGGCATCTACATGGCATAGCCCATTTTGTTTCAGAAAGAGCCAAAGGTACGATGTTTTACTCATCCATATCTAACCTGTGTGAAAATAGAGTATCAGGAGACTGATGGAGTGGACTGTTTGTGGCAATAAGATATCAAATTATAAATAAGACCCAAGGCGATGCCAGGAGAGGGTTAAGCACACACCCCTACACTTAAACAATAAACTCTCTTCTAACTGCCACAGGGCTCTTCCTTTTCTCTAGCAGCTAATCAGCACTGGCCACCAGATAAGAAATGTTGAAACAATTGCAGCTCATTTACTGCTGGACACTGACAAGCCCCCTATAGCCCACTAGCCAGAGCTGAAGCTTTAACTGGACAAGAGACTGATTTCAGTCACTTTCTCTTTCATGTGATTTCACGTCCTTGCTTCACCTTTTGCTGTATAGGGTCTAATTGCAATGCATTTAGATGTTAGATCTTCACCCCAAAGTGAGCATGCCCATGTGACATGCATGTTAGCTTACTATGCATGTGCATGCCAGCCTTCATGACTGTCCCTAGCTCCTCCTATAACCTGCTGAACATGTATACCTAGCCAACCTGTTCAGCATCCATTTCTGCCTCATCTCTCCCCCCTTGAAGGGCCTACTTTCAGTCTCTGCCAGAGGCTACACTTCCCAGCCAGTCTGCAGGTTGTCACCCTCTATAAGAAATAAAGCTCTCCTTTCCAATTTGTAGATCTGGTGATTCTAATTTGACACCCTGTCACCTTTGTAGGTGACCTTTAGTGAGCCAGCGGCTCTGATTTATGTGGTCAGATTCTGAGCTGACCAGACAGGAACAAGCCAGCAAGAGGTGTGGCAGGACTGGAGATTCTGTGGATGTCTGTGTGTGAGGGGCTTTATGAATGCATCTATTTCATGTGCTCCAAGTCAGTTCTAAATGAAGCATGTCACAGCCAAATTGAAAGAAACTTGTTGTTGATACTCGTTATGGACTGAATTGTGTTCTCCTGAAAAGGTATGTTGAAGTCCCTCAGTATGTGAACTTATTTGGATGAACAGGAACTCAAGGAAGTGCTCCCGGCACTGCCTGTGTAGAGGAGAGATCAGTAGGCCAGGAGAACCAGATCCAAGAAGAAGAAACACAGGGAGAGTGTATTCAGCCACCTGTCCACATCTCCACTGCCGGCCTTGTCCTCATGCCTGTTGCTTCACTTTCTTATTAACAGCAACTTTACTGAGATATAACTCACACACCACACTGTTGACCCATTTAAGGTGTAGAATTCCATGGTTTTTAGTACACTCCCAGAGTTGTGCAATCTTCCCCACAATAAATTTGAGGACATTTAAACCACCCCCAAAAGAAACCCTGTCCTTGTGAGCAGTCCCTCCCCACTTTCCCCAGGCCCCTAGTCCCTCGGCAACCACTAACCTACTTCCTGCCTATGAGGATTTGCCTTTTCTGCACATTTCATGTAAATGTAGCCATACCATGTGTGGTCTTTTGTGGCTGGTTTCTTTCCTGTAATGTCTTCCAGGTTTACCATATCATAGCATGTGTCATGCTACCTGTATTTTCATTCCTGAATCATATTCCATCGGCTATGACAATGTGTCTATCCATTGTCAGCTGGTGGATTGCCAGCCTCACTTAATTCCCCACCTGTATAACCCTGTATGCCCAGCTCTGCTGCTCACTGACCCCTCTGCGCTGTTCTTGGATTCCCACACCTGGAAGCTGGCAGGAAGCAGTTGAGGATGGAGAGAGAAGGAGGCAGAGGCTGGAGGTTGCAGACAGCACAGCAGTGAGATCATGTATGTCCTGGGACTCTTCCTTCCTGGCCTCAGCTCTTCTTCCCTCACCAGTCCTAAACCTAAAAACCACCCGTCTTCCTCCTCCTCCCCAGCTACCAGAGTTTCCAGAGCAAATCCTGTAACCGTGCAGATGCCCTCCCTGGGGTGTGTTCCTGAAGCCTGATTTCATTCTCCTCCCTGTGGTCAGGGAGAGCCAGCTCCCAGCTCCCCGCAAGCCTTCACTGCAGTTCTGGAGCTTCCATCTGGAGTCTCCCCTTTCATAGCTTCTGCCCACCTTCAGCTCCGTGGCACCACGTGGCACCAGAGTAAGAGCTTCTGGGAGGCAGGACCAGACCTTATTCATGTTGACACTTCATGGCACATAACACATATCCTTACCATAGAGGTGTGGAGCTGTGATATGCAGTCCAGTCTCCCTGAGATCTGAAGGACGAAGAGGTCCAAGCCCCACTGCTGAAAGTGTTGCCAGCACCATTCCCTACCCGGCCTCTTTCTAGATATTGTCCTCAGCTGAAGGGACCCACCCTGACCATGGTCCCTGGAGCAGCCTCAGTTCAATGATGTCCATGTGATACGAGGGCCCTGCTCCTCTCATCTCGATTCCACACAAATTTAAAGGACTGCCCCCGCTCCGGAGATCTTCCTGTGGGGTGGCTAAGGCTTTTGTTTTGACCATGTGGAAGCCCAGCCTGTCCCTCTGCCCATCCGTTCCCTTCCCTCCACACAGGTGTTTGTCCTGAGAGCATTCCCACATAAATTTACTAAACTGTCATCACCAGAACAAAGCAGCTTCCTGGGAAATCTCACCAGCAACAGCCATTTAAAAATAGGAATTTAAAAGGCACTGAGTGAAAACAATTTATAATTCAGAAAAGAAAACTTGTCTTATAAATAAAACTATTTATTATTACTTAGCTAAAATAGTCAGTTAATTTACAAATGTTTATGTCTCCCCTCCCCTGGCTTGGAGACTAATCTATTTCTTTTTTCTAACAGTCAGCTTCTTTATGCCTATAGATATGTAAATGTTTAATTAAAACATCTTTTTACAGAATAAATGATGGTATAAGGAAATGGGGGGGGGAACTTACCTGCAGAGAAAATTTGTGAAATATATTTTTCACACAAAAGAGTAAATAGAATATCCATGTTCAATTCCAGTAATAGTGAAACAAATACCCATTTGTCTTCCAAACAACTGAAGAAATAGAATATTCCCACTAACAAAGATAGAAGCTCTGTTGTGCCCAGTTAACTGCTATCCTGGACAGCCAGCTAGAGGATGGATGGATGGATAGATAGATAGATAGATAGATAGATAGATAGATAGATAGATATATAGATAGATAGATACATACATACATACATACACACATTCATAGACGGATTAGATGCATAGATGATACATAGATATACATGCATAATGGATTGGTGGATGGTTGATACATGATAGATAGATAGATAGATAATAGATGAAAGCAAAACTGATAGTTTTTTTTACTTCCTGTAAATCTGCTTTTTTTTGGACACCATTCAACAGTCAGTTCCTTCAAGAAGGCTTCCTTGAGTTCTACTTCCTTATCCCCAGGCAGACCTGCTTCCAGGTACTCCCTCCCCTGTGTTCTCAGTGTCCTGTTTTCTCCCTCATTACACACTGAGCTCTTTTTTCCATCCTCAGATACTTGCATATAGGGAACACCATATTGGAGTTGTGACTGGCACTGGAGTAATGTGGACTGAATGAAGATATTGTCTATTCAAGATTTTTGCCCATTTTTAATTGGGGTGTTTGTGTTTTGTTATTAAATCATAGAGTTATTTGTATGCTCTGGCTAACAGACCTTTATTATTATTTGCAAAATAGTTCTCTTATTCTATATGTTGTCTTTTCACTTTATTTATGTTTTTTAATGCACAAAGCTTTTGGTTTTGATGGAGCTCATTTTTTCGTTTCCTTTGCTAATTGTGCATTTAGTTTCCTGTGTAAAAACCCATTGCAAAATCCAAGGTCATGAAGATTTCCTTCTGTGTTTTCTTCTAAGAGTTTTATAGTTTTAACTCTCATATTTAGGTTGTTGGTTCATTTTGAGTTAATTATTGTAAGTGATGTGAAGTAAGACTCCAATTTCATTCTTTTGCACATTGGTAGCCAGCTGTTACAGCATCATTTGTTGAAGGAACTGTATTTCCCATTTGACTTTTATTGGTGTCCTTTTTGAAAATCAGTTGGTCTTAGATGTACAGGTTTATTTCTGGGGTCTTAGTTCTGCTCCATTGGTGTATATGTTTATCCTTATACCAGTACCATGCTGTTTCTATCACTGTAGATTTGTAGTAAATTTAGAATTAGGAAGTATGCATCTTCTCATTCAGAATTTGTGTATGTTTCTCTCTCTCTCTCTCTCTCTCTCTCTCTCTCTCTCTCTCTCTCTCTGTGTGTGTGTGTGTGTGTGTGTGTGTGTGTGTGTGTGTGTGGCTATTCTGGGTACTTTGCAATTTCATATAAATTTGAGAATCAGTATTTCAATTTCCCCAAAGAAAGGCCATTAGAATTTTGATAAGGATTGCACCAAGTTGTTTTGAGCATATTGCCATCTTAACAATGTTAAGTTTTCTAATCCATGAACATAGGATATCTTTTCATTTACTTATTTTCTTTAAGTGATATTTTGTAGTCAAACAATATCAGCATACAACTCTTTCACTCTCTTGATTAAATTTCTTCCTAGGTATTATATTGTTTATGATACCAGTGTAAATGGAATTGCTTTCTTAATTTTCTTTACATATAATTCATTTCTAGTGCACTGATTTTTTATGTTAATGTGGTATCCTGCAATTTTGCTACATTTGTTAATTACCTCTCCTAGTTTTCTGTAAATTTTAAAGGATCATAGATACATGATTATGTCATCTGTTAATAGGGTAGTTTTACTTTTCCTTCCATTTGTATGTCTCTAATCTCTTTTTCTTGACTAATTACTCTGGCTAGAACTTTGTATTAGTTCATTTTCACACTGCTATAGAGCTGCTACATGAAACTGGGTAATTTATAAACAAAAGAGGCTTAACTGGCTCACAGTTCCACATGGCTGAGGAGACCTCAGGAAGCTTACAATCATGGCAGAAGTGAAGGGGGAACAGACATCTTTTTCACAAGGTAGCAGGAGAGAGAGAGCAAAGGGAGAACTGCCAAACACTTTTAAAACCATGAGCTCTCATAAGAACTCCCTATCACAAGAACAGCATGGGGGAAACCACCCCCATGATTCAATCACCTCCCACCCTCCTACCAAGACCCTCCATTGACACATGGGGATTGCAATTCAAGATGAGATTTGGGTGGGGACACAAAGCCAAACCATATCAAATTTACAACACAATACTAATTAGAAGTGGTGCAAGTCAACATTTTTGGCTATTCCTCATCTTAAGGGAAATGTTTTCTTTCAGTCTTTCACTATTGAGTATGATGTTAGATGTGGGTTCTTCATATTCTTAATCAAGTTGATGTCTCCTTCTATTTCTAGTTTTTTAAGTGATTTTATATCATGAAATGATGTTGAATTTTGTCAAGTGCTATTTCTATTTTTACATTAATTGAGATATTTCTATGTCTTTCCCCATTCATTCTATTAGTATAATTTATTACAGTATTATATACTAAACCACTATTGTATTCCTGGTACAAATCTCATTTGATTTTAATATTTTGCTATATTTAATTTTAGAGTGTGTTGTTGAGGATTTTTGCATTTGTATTTATTAATGATATTAACCTATTGGTTTCTTTTCTTGTGATATCTGGCTTTGGCATCAGGTTAATGTTGGCCTTATAAGATGGTTTGGGAAATGTTCCCTCCTCTTGGAAGAGTTTGAGAAGAATTCATGTTAATTCTTTTTTAAGTGATGAGTAGAATTCACCAATGAAGCTGTATAAATCTAGATTTTTTTGTTGGGAGGCTTTAGTTTACTGATGCAATATTTATGTATCATAGGTCATTTCAGGTTTTTTATTTCCTCCTCATGATCTATTTTTTTAACATGCAATTGTTCATAATATTCTCCTATAATAATTTTAATTTCTGTAAAGTCAGTAGTAATGCTCTCATTTTTGTTTCTGATTCAGTAATTTGCTTCTTCTGTCTTTCTTCTTAGTCAGAGTTTCTCGATTTTGTTGATCTTTTCAAAGAAAAAACCTTTGGTTTCATTAATTTTCCCTATTATTTTTCAATTCTCTATTTTATTTCACTTTGCTCTATTACTTTTTCCTTCTGCTGTCTTTTGGTTTGGCTTACTCTTATTTGTTTAGTCTCCTATGGTGTCAAGTTGATTTGAAATCTTTATTCTTTTTAATATAGGCATATGCAACTGTAAATTTATTCATAAGCACTGCTTTTATAGTAGCTTATAACATTTGGTATGTTATATTTTTGTTTTCATTTGCCTTAGACTATTTTCTAATTTCCCTTGTGATTTCTTCTTTGACCTCTTGGTTATTTAATAGTGTGTTGTTTAATTTCTATACATTTGTAAATTTTTTAATTTTCCTTCTGCTATTGATTTCCAGTTGAAATAGTTTGGACCTGTGTCCCCACCAAATCACATGTCAAATTTTAATCTCCAGTGTTGGAGGAGGGGTCTGGTAGGAGATGGTTGGATCATGGGGATGAATTTCTCATGAATGGTTTAGCACAATTCTCTTGGTGCTGTTCTTCTGATAATGAGCAAGTTCTCATGAGATCTGGCTGTTTAAAAGTGTGCAGAACCTTTCTCTCTCTTGCCTCTGCTCCCACTATGTGAGATGCCTTTCTCCCTCCTTGCCTTCTGCCATGATTATTAAGTTTCCTGAGGCCTCTCCAGAAGTGAAGCAGATGCCAGTATTGTGCTTTCTGTACAGCCTGCAGAATCATGAGTCAACTAAACCTCTTTTCTTTATAAATTATGCAGTCTCAGGTATTTCTTTACAATACTGCAGGAAGAGATTAATTCACTGGTTTTATTTCACTGTGGTCAGAGAAGATACTTTGCATGATTTCAATGTCTTAAAATTTACTGAGGTTTGTTTTATGGGTTGACATATGGTCTATTCCAGAGAAAATCCCACGTGCACTTGAGAAGAATGTGATTTGGGGTAGCATGTGTATTTTGGGTAGAATTTTCTGATATGTTTGTTAGGTCTAGTTAGTTTGTTCAAGTTATCTATTTTCTTTTTGATCCTCTATTTGTTCTATCTATTACTGAAAGTGGGATATAAGGCTCCAACTATTCCTTTCTATAATTCTATCAATATTTGCTTCACATATTTGGGGGCTTCGTTGTCATATGATTGTTGTATACACTTGTTTAACTTGTCTTTTTATAAACATATAATTTTTATGCCTCTTGTTACAGTAGTATGTGACTTAAAGTTTCTTTTGGTTTGGAGTAACCAGCTCTCTTTGGTTACTATTTGCATAAAATTTATTTTCTTCATTCATTCACTTTCAACCTATTTGTGTTTTTGAATTTTAAGTGTGTCACTTGTAGACAACAATATAGTTGTAATATGTGGATTTTTTTCATTCTGCCAATCTCTTCTGTATTCTAAGGACAGAATTAGTTTCTTTTCTTATCAGTAAATACTTTAAGTGTGAATATGCTAAGCTGAAGAGTATAAACTGAAGAGTTTAGTATATTTACACTTAAAGTATTTACTGATAAGAAAAGAGGGTATTTCTGTCATTTTGCTTTTTGTTTTCTATGTCTTTTGTGTTGTTGTTCTTCAACTCATAAGCAGGCATACAGATCAATGCAGTAGAATTGAGAGTTCAGAAATAAGCAAATAAATCTATAGCCAAAACATTTTTGACAACTGTCACAAAACCATTCAATGAAGGCAAGAAGAGTCTTTCCAAAAAATGATACAGACACAACTGGATAGCCAATGCAAAAGAATAGAATTGGACTTGTACCTCATACCATGTACAAAAATTAATGCAAAATGGATTAACAACCCAAATTTAAGAGCTGAAACCATAGAAATATTAAAAGAAAACATAGGGGTAAGTCTTCATTACCTTAGATTTTGCAAAGGATTCTTAGATATTACACTAAAAACACAAGGAAAGTTATGAGTTCCTAGGAGAGAATTACAGCTCTGCCTTGGATGAAGATGTAAAGGAGATAAGATACTGTAACAGCAGCAGAGATGCTCTGTCAGACCTTCATTCAGGAAAGGATTTGCTTCCCAGTGTGGGGAATGAGAGCACACAGTCTTCAGATGCCAACTTCTTCAAGGTCTGCCTCCCTGGATGACCCACCATCCTGAGGCAGCCTGGCTTTGCAGAACCCAACCTGCCACAAATATTCACATAAGTCATTTTAGAGGGTAATGGGGAAAATTTGAAAGAACTAATTAAGATTGCATAAATGAGTAAATTCCTTGAAAAAGGGAATGTTACAGATTAGCAGGGGATTGAGAGGTTGACAGCTGGTTTTGATTCTATTCATTCAATGCTCAGACTTTGAGTATCTACTTCATGCTAGGTGGTAAGATGTGCAAATAGAAACAATAGAAAATGATAAAGGGGATATCACCACTGGTCTCACAGAAATACAAACTACTCTCAGATAAGACTATAAATACTTCCATGCAAATAAACTAAAAAACCTAGAAGAAATGGATAAATTCCTAGACACATACACCCTCCTAAGACTAAACCAGGAAAAGTCGAATCCCTGAATAGACCAATAACAAGTTCTGAAATTGAGACAGTAATTAATAGCCTACCAACCAAAAAAAAAAAAAAAGCCCAGGACTAGACAGATTCACAGCCGAATTCTACCAGAGGTACTAAGAGGAGCTGGTGCCATTCCTTCTGAAACTATTCCAAACAAGAGAAAAAGAGGGACTCTTCCCTAACTAATTTTATGAGGCCAGCATCATCCTGATACCAAAACCTGGCAGAGACACAACAAAAAAAGAAAACTTCAGGCCAATATCCCTGATAAACATTGATGTGAAAATCCTCAATAAAATACTGGCAAACCAAATCCAGCAGCATATCAAAAAGCTTATCCACCATAATCAAGTCAGCTTTATCCCTGGGTGTAAGTCTGGTTCAACATACACAAATCAATAAAAGTAATCCATCACATAAACAGAACCAACTACCAAAACCACATACTTATCTCAATAGATGCAGAAAAGGCCTTTGATAAAATTCAACACCTCTTCATCCTAAAAAGTCTCAATAAACTAGGTATTAATGGAACATATCTCAAAATAAGACCTATTTATGTCAGACCCAAAGCCAATATCATACTGAATGGGCAAAAGCTGGAAGTATTCCATTTGAAAACTGGCACAAGACAAGGATGCCCTCTCTCACCACTCCTATTCAACATAGAATTGGAAGTTCTGGCCAGGACAATCAGGCAAGAGAAAGAAACAAAGGGTATTCACATAGGAAAAGAGGAAATCAAAGTGTCTCTGTTTGCAGATGACATGATTGTATATTTAGAAAACCCCATCATCTTAGCCCCAAAATTCCTTCAGCTAATAAGCAACTTCAACAAAGTCTCAGGATACAAAATCAATGTGCAAAAAAGTACAAGCATTTCTATACACCAATAATAGACAAACAGAGTGCCAAATCATGAGTCAACTTCCATTCACAATTGCTACAAAAAGAATAAAGTACCTAGGAATAAATACAACTTACAAGGGATGTCAATGATCTCTTCAAGGAGAGCTACGAACCACTGCTCAAGGAAATAAAAGAGGACACAAACAAATGGAAAAACATTCCATGCTCATGGATACAAAGAATCAATATCACAAAAATGGTCATACTGCCCAAAGTAATTTATAGATTCAATGCTATTCCCATCAAGCTACCACTGACTTTCTTCACAGAGCTAGAAAAAACTACTTTATATTTTATATGGAACCAAAACAAAAAACAAAAAAACAACAACAACAACAAAAAACCCTGTATAGCCAAGAGAATCCTGAGCAAAAAGAACAAAGCTGGAAGCATCACACTACCTGACTTCAAACTATGCTGCAACGCTACAGTAACTGAAAGCATGGTACTGGTACCAAAACAGATATATTGACCAATGGAACAGACTGAGGCCTCAGAAATAACATCACACATCTACAATCATCTGATCTTCAACCTGACAAAAACAAGCAATGGTGACAGGATTCCCTATTTAATAAATGGTGTTGGGATGAGAACACATGGACACAGGGAGGGAAGCACTACACACTGGGGTCTGTTGGGGGGAAATGAGGGAAGGACGGGGGTGGGGAGGTGGGGAGAGATAGCATGGGGAGAAATGCCAGATATAGGTGAAGGGGAGGAAGGCAGCAAATCACACTGCCATGTGTGTACCTATGCAACAATCTTGCATGTTCTTCACATGTACCCCAAAACCTAAAATGAAATAAAAAAAATAGATAAATAAAAATAAAAATAAATAAATGGTGTTGGGAAAATTGGCTGGCCATATGCAGAAAACTGAAACTGGATCCCTTCCTTACACTTTATACAAAAATTAACTTCAGATGGATTAAAGATTTAACCACAAAACCTAGCACCATAAAAACCCTAGAAGAAAGCCTATGCAATACTATTCAGGAGATAGGTATGGGCAAGGACTTCATGACTAAAACACCAAAAGCAATGACAATAAAAGCCAAAATAGACAAATGGGATCTAACTAAACTCAAGAGTTTCTGCACAGCAAAAGAAACTATCAACAGAGTAAACAGACAGTCTACAGAATGGGAGAAAATATTTTCAATCTGTTCATCCAACAAAGGTCTAATATACAGAATCTACAAGGAACTTAAGTGAATTTACAAGAAAAAAAACAACCTCATCAAAAAGTGGGTG
This sequence comes from Saimiri boliviensis, assembly GCF_048565385.1. Lineage (NCBI taxonomy): Eukaryota > Metazoa > Chordata > Mammalia > Primates > Cebidae > Saimiri > Saimiri boliviensis. Next base: position 139,396,633 of record NC_133452.1, on the reverse strand, counting down.
AAGGTAATGAACAGACACTTCTCAAAAGAAGACATTTATGCAGCTAACAAACATGAATAAAAGCTTATCATCACTGGTCATTAGAGGAACCCAAATCAAAACCGTAATGAGACACCATCTCAGGCCAATTAGAATGGCAATCATTAAGAAGTCAGGAAACAACAAATGCTGGAGAGGATGTGGAGAAATAGGAACGCTTTTACACTGTTGGTGGGAGTGTAAATTAGTTCAACCATTGTGGAAGACAGTGTGGCAGTTCCTTAAGGATCTAGAAATAGAAATACCATTTCACCCAGCAATCCCATTGCTGGTTATATACCCAAAGGAATAGAAATCATTCTACTATAAAGATACATACACACATATGTTTACTGCAGCACTATTTACAATTGCAAAGACTTGGAACCAACCCAAATGCCCATAAATGATAGACTGGATAAAGAAATTGTGGCACATATACACCATGGAATACTAGGCAGCCATAAAAAGAATGAGTTCATGTTCTTTGCAGGGACATGAATGAAGTGGAAAACCATTATTTTCAGCAAACTAACACAGAAACACAAAACCAAACACCACATATCCTCACTCATGAGTGGGAGCTGAACAATAAGAACACATGGACACAGGGAGGGGAACATCACACACCGGGGCCTGTTGGGGGTTGGGGACAAGAGGAGGGGAGCATTAGGACAAATACCTAATGCATGCAGGGCTTAAAACCTAGATGGTGAGTTGATGGGTGCAGCAAACCATCGTGGCATAGGTATATGTATGTAACAAACCTGCGTGTTCTGCACATGCATCCCAGAACTTAAAGTAAAAAAAACAAATTAATTAATTAAAAGAAAAACCAAACATTTGGGTCAGGTGTGGTGGCTCATGCCTAAAATCTCAGCACTTTGGGAGGCTGAGGCAGGTGGATCATGAGGCCTGGCCAAGATGGTAAAACCCCGTCTCTACTAAAAAAATACAAAAATTAGCTGGGCGTGGGGGCAGGCCCCTGTAATCTCAGCTACTCAAGAGGCTGAGGCAGGAGAATCACTTGAACCTGGGAGGCGGAGGTTGCAGTGGGCCGAGATTGCATCATTGTACTCCAGCCTGGGCAATAGAGCAATACTCCATCTCAAAAAAAAAAAATAAATAAATAAAAGACAGAAAGAAAGAAAAGAAAAAGAAACTTTTAATTTCTGTCTTCAGGTCACATTCAGTGCTTCTGGCAATATCCTGGGGCAAGTGGACATGTATTTTGGCAGTGATAAACTTTGCACAGCCATAAGCATGGCTTGAGTTTATTCAACACTCCAAAAGTAATACAATTAAAACCCCAGAAAACGCTGAAATGACTGCTGTGAAATATCAGTATTCATAACACTCAGAAACTTTACTGCCACATCCTATCTGAAGCACCGAATTGCTGTACTTTGGATCCTGTAGAAGGACGACAGCTGCACTCAGTCTGAGCTTACAGCTGCATCTCTGTTTGGAACAGTACACTAAATACAGAATGCAAACACGCTTTAGGTCTATTCATGTCACCTGAAACAGTTTTGTACATAAATTGAATAGATCATTGTCATTATCATCTGGCCTAAAACCCTCTTTTTAAACAAAAGGAAGCTATGCAATAAAGTATACCCAATTAGATTTTACTTGCCAGCCCCACCCTGCCCCTAAACTGCTTCTTCGTAAGCCTGTGCTACATGCAAAAGTTAGCCTAAGCCTTTGGGGCAGAGTTACTGAATCATTAATCTTCACTGTTAGAACATGTTTTGTGTGTTTAGAAAACACCAAAATATTGAATTAAGTAAAGTTACTAGGGTGACTGCAGCTTAGTCAGAGGCAGATAAACTGTCATACAGAGGGGACTATCAAGATCCAGAAGAGGACATTAAAAGCTCCTGCTGAAACTGCTAGTCGTGATGCGAGCAGACACCTGTGCACACAGGTAAAACCCATGTGGGAGAGGTGGTTACATGCCCAGCTGTGGGCTTTCCTATAAGTCGAAAGATTCGGTCCCCTCATCTGTGGGTGAGACTACAGTGTCACTCGTCTGTGGCATCTAGCTTTTCAGTTTTCATGCATTATTTCTTCTTTTTACAAATTACTTTTTAAAATTTTCTTTCAGTTTTTGTATTCTTTATATTCTCTTTTTACAGTTTACTTTTGCTGGAAGTCTCACTCATTCTCTTTCCACACAGTCTAGAACTACTCTTAAAGGAAAGAGATATCTGGAGAAGTCCTGCAAACTATTCTACTTTTTTTGAGAAGGCAGAGAGCTCGCCTTTGTTGCACACTGATCCTATGCCAGACACTCACCTCTGTCATTTTAATCTATCCTCAAAATCATTCTTTTTCCTATTTGGATATTTTTCTCAATTTTCCAGACGAGAATATCAAGACATGACAAATACTGCCCAGAGTTATCTTTTCAGTAAGATTAATAATGAATACTATTTGCAGCCAAGCCCACTATTCCTCCACCCAACCCCACATAACACAGCTTCTCTCCAAAGTTAAACTGAACACAGTTCTTTATAGTGACAAAAGATAGAACCACACCTACCCACAGGAAGTTCTTTCTTATAACTAACTAATTTCCCCAAAAAGTTAATCATTTTTTTTTCTTTTTTGAGATGGTCACCCAGGCTGGAGTGCAGTGGCATCATCTCAGCTCACTGCAACTTCCACCTCCTGGGTTCCAGTGATTCTCCTGCCTCAGCCTCCTGAGTAGCTGGGATTATAGGTGCACGCCACCACACTCAGCTAATTTTTTTGTATTTTCAGTAGAGAGAGGATTTCACAGTGTTGTCCAGGCTGGTCTCAAACTCCTCACCTCAAGTGCTCCACCTGCCTCGGCCTCCCAATTTGTTCCCTTTTTATCATATTCTGTCTTCAAAGAGATTGAGGCTGGCAAGTCATCATCTGTGGCACTAAATATTTTACTTATTTATCTTTCATTTTGTGGCCTACATAAAGTTCCCAGTTCCTGTCATCTTTATTAAAATGACTATGTCTTGGCCTTAAATCTTCTTCATTTTTCTCCACTGCACCTCTTTTAAGCCAGTGACTCTTTGCAAAGAGCACAGCAGCCCAATGACGTGCAGGGCCATACTTTGACTAGATGGGTCTGGGTTTTACTCTGAGGTCTGCCATTTCCAGGCGGTATGAAATTGAGCAAGTGACTTACTCTCTCCTAGCCTCACTCTCTCCACTTCTGAAATAAAAAAATGAATGCCTAACCTCATGGGGTGGTTGTAACGATTAAAAATAATACATGGACAGTCCCTGGCACACAGTATTTGTGCTACAAAATTAAGACTGTTTGGCATGACTGTTCATACTAAGAGTAACCTGATGTGTATACAATGAAGTGCAAAGATTTCCAACTTGTGTTTTGAGACACATGCAATCTGCATGATTGGCAAGAAAGACCCTGGTCAGCGACCTTCCAAATGATCACTGTAAATGGCGGCTACCTGGACACACTGAGAACCATCTCTGGTGGGGAGCCTTCATATGGTCCATCAGCATATCACACACTCTACACAAATTTGATTTCTGGGTTTACAGATTTTGACACTATGGTGCAAAGCTTTTCTACCATGGCTTTACATGGCATGCTCAGGCCTGTTTTAATCCATGCAGTGGCGGCTGAGTATCTGTCTTAAAGCTGTGCAGGTGTTTCTGATGTACAGCCTCAGCAGGGAATTATGGCTGTAAGAATACCTGGGTTCCTACAGTACTCAGAATCTTAGTGCTTCTTACAAAGCCATTCTGGTGACTTATGCAGGATCCAAAGGGCAATATGGGATTTTGCACATAGAAGGGACCTGACTGAGATGGAAAGGAGTGGGAGGGAGATTTGCTGTTGTTACATCCTTTTGTAACTTTTTAAATTATATGAATATATTAAAAAAATAATGACTAAAATTTGAAAACAGGCACTTCACATGTGGAGCTCTTGACGACTTGGTTTAGTACCAAAGAGCTATAGGGAACATGAAAGTTTGTGAGATCTGTCCATTGCAGAGCTGACCTCCAGGTAACTTTCCAAATTCCAGATGTTCAAAGGGTTCTGATGCATTTTGCAAAGCCAGGTTAATATGTGACTTAGACAGGTGGAAAGTACTTGACACATGTTTTTTTGTAAAAAAGGAGAGCTGTTTGATCCTTCGAGAGGAGTAGAGAGCATCTTTAACTTCACATTTCAGTGGTGAGGAGTGAGGAGTTCAAAGACATTTCTGGACACTAAGAAACTCATAGCAGAGGCCTGTGGAGAACTTTCTAGAAAAGCATTAGAAAGTCTGACCACCAGAACTGGGCACAGAAGGGCAGAGTTTCTCCCTGCTGTCTCTAAAAGTGAATCCCTTTAAAAATTTTTGGAGAAGCAAAAAGGAAAACCAATGTGATATATTTCCAAATTTGTCATAGAACACATACAGTAAAAAAAAAAAAGAATCAAGCAAGTTATAAAACAATTAATTAAAGGCAGAAAAAGCCTTTAGGAGTCTGAAAGGTACTCCTAGAATCATCTGAATTATTGAGTAACTCCACTAATTCACTGCCAGAATGAAAGAATTCAAAGCCTTTGGTAACTGACCAAAAACCAAGGAGATGGCTTCCACTCTCTTCCCAGCCTTCACTTCCCACTTCTCCCATTTCTCTACTTTAGTTTGAATTTATTAAAGTGTATTAAATTGTAACTAATCATCCTTTTAAGTCTTTAACTCACAATTTTCCTGCATGCTGACAGTTTGGAATCCCTGGTCAGATGCATTTATTATATAATAGTGTGTGCCAAGTACTCATAAGCAGGAAATATTATATCCTAACTCCCACTAATGCTAAGGAACATTGTTTTAGTGCTTCATTCTTCTCTGCTGGCTTCTTCTTCTTCTTTTCAATATTAAATCTCTTGTTAAACATTTGTTTGGCCAAAGGATTAACAAAAACAAATAATTCTGCCATGCTGCTAGTTATAAATCTTTTTTAAAGTATCTTTCTTTCAGTGCTGCATGCATTTAAGTATCACTTGTATATTTTTCATAAATGCAAAAAGACAAACAAACCTGCTCCTTGTGGCTGTTTACCCAATATGTCCTACTCATAGTCAGTGCTGTCTCCCAGCTGTGTTCTGCCAGGGTGCCCATCCACAGGTCCTCTGTGTTGGCATTTCACCCAACCAAGCTAAACCACTCAAGAGCCAAACAACTCCAAAATGTGACACAGCATGGAAGTGGCTTTTCCAAACTTTTAGTACAAGGTACAGTTGAGCAGATTACACATAATGACATTTAGGAACTGTACACATAGTTCTTTGCATTCAATTGTAAATGGGCCTGGTGTCCTTTGGGTATTAGCTCTATTTCTTTTGTGGTCTATTTAAAGCTTCTCCTTTTCTAAAGTTAGTTTTGGCATTTCATATGTTCCAGGAGAATCATCCACTCCAGTTTATTATATTTTCCAAATTTATTCACATAGAGTTGAGCAAAGTTCTTAATTTCCCTGAATTGCTATCTGAGCTTCAGTCTTTAATTATAAGCCTTCAAGTTGCTGGTGACCTTGAGGAACAGGACTGGGGAAATATAAAACAATGGGTGTATAATTTGAATTTTTATAAGGCAAAGTGGACATGGAATTGCTTTGTGAATTAGCAACTTAAGAGTGAACAATGAAGTGGCTATATTTTCTGAATTCAAACCTGTGACACAGAATATGATAGTACAAGCCAGTTGAATAGAACAGTTTTGTCAGCTTACAAAATAAGATGTTTATAGTGACGACTCCCATGAAGGACTCTTAAGTGGTTGGGGAACAATGTTAGAAGGAGAATTATTTTTGTAGAGTATATAATTTTATATCTGTCAAATTGTGTAACATGCCCTAGGAATTATCTTTTAAAGAATAAATAGAATGTTTCTTAGAAGTTTTATTAAATAAAACTTTGCTTAACTCTATGCAAATAAATTTTGAAAATGTAATAAACTGGAATGGATGATTCTCCTGGAACATATGAACTGCCAAAACTAACTTTAGAAGAGAAGAAACTTTACATAGACCACAAAAGAAATAGAGCTGATCCCCAAAGAGCACCAGGCCCATTTACAATTGAATGCAAAGGTCTGTGCATGCCCTGTTAACTTAGAGTGAAAAATAGAGACCTGTGACATCTCCAGGAGGAAACAGAAGCACCTGCTAACTCCTCTGAGAGGAGGAAGTGAGTGTGGACAGAGAGGAAGTAGGGTTTTCACAAAGGCTCCTATAAAATAACATTCCATTCAAACATGTAACCTGGATAGAATTCCTTTTACTCTTGCCATAAAACCAGGAACAGTGCTAAGTAAACCAAATGCATTATTTCTTTTTATACCCACAATAAATCTTGGAGATAAGAACCGTAATAGGGTTTCAGGAAAAAATGATGGCTAGAAGACAGAACTAATGTGAAGCTTCCACTTAGATGAACAGAACAGTGTTCTGTTCCTGGTTTTATGGCAAGAGTAAAAGGAATTCTGACCAGGTTACATGTTTAAATGGAATATTATTTTATAGGAGCCTTTGTGAAAACCCTGCTTCCTCTCTGTCCACACCCACTTCCTCCTCTCAGAGGAGTTAGTAGGTGCTTCTGTTTCCTCCTGGAGATGTCACAGGTCTCTATTTTTCACTCTAAGTTAACAGGGCATGCATAGTCCTTTGAATTCAATTGTAAATGGGCCTGGTGCTCTTTGGGGATCAGCTCTTTGAACATACCAGGAAAACCAAAATTCAAAAACCCGTTGAAAAAAGTGGCTTGCCACTGCAAACACTACGAGACAGTCAAAAAACTGTGAGTTCCACAAGTGTGAGAGGGGGAAAAGTTGGCCTCTGAGCATACTTCCCCAATGGGGAACCTGAAAAACCAGATCATAAGGAAGGATTTAACTTTACCTAGAACTGAAATGGATTTAGAAAGCTGAACAAAGTATAAAAGTAAAAGAAGCAGTGGGAAGAGACCTGTAGGGACTCCTGATTCCCAGATTGAGACAATAGAATCCCTTCCTGGCCTTACCTCTTTGCAGACCTTCCCTAGTACCAGCCTGGAGCCCAGTAGCCCCAGTGGGTGGCTAGATCCAGAAGGGTGATAACAATCACTGCAGTCTGGCTCTTAGGAAGCCCTGTACTAGAGGAAGGGGGAGAGCACAACATCAAGGGATCACACCATGGAACAAAATAATCTGAGAAACAGCCCTTGAGTTCCAGATCATTCCACTGAAAGTCTACCCAAATGAGAAGGAACCAGAAAACTAATTCTGGTAATACGACAAAAGGACTTTCTGTAACACTGCCAAAAGATCACACTAGCTCTCCAGCAATTAATCTAAACCAAGAAGAAATCTCCAAATTGCCAGAAAAAGAATTCAGAGATTGATTATTAAACTACTCAAGGAGGTAGCAGGGAAAGGTGAAAAGCAACTTAAAGAAAATTAAAAAACATTAAAAATATGGAGGAAAACGTATAAAGAGAAATATAAAGAAAAGACAATAATAACTTCTGGAAATAAAAGATGCATTTGAGAAATGCAAAATGCACTGAAAAGTTTCAACAACAGAATCAAACGAGTAGAAGAAAGAACATCAAAGCTTGAAGACACGCCCTTTGAACTAACTCAATCTAACAACAACAAAGAAAACCCAAATTTTTTTTATTGCATTTTAGGTTTTGGGGTACATGTGAAGGACATGCAAGATTGTTGCATAGGTACACACATGGCAGTGTGGTTTGCTGCCTTCTTTCCCCTCACCTGTATCTGTCATTTCTCCCCATGCTATCACTTCCCACCTCCCCACCCCCCAACCCTCCCCCATTTCCCCCCAACGGACCCCAGTGTGTAGTGCTCCCCTCCCTGTGTCCATGTGTTCTCATTGTTCAACACCCACCTATGAGTGAGAACATGCGGTGTTTGATTTTCTGCTCTTGTGTCAGTTTGTTGAGAATGATAGTTTCCAGGTTCATCCATGTCCCTACAAAGGACACGAACTCATCGTTTTTGATGGCTGCATAATATTCCATGGTGTATATGTACCACATTTACCCTATCCAGTCTATCATTCATGGGCATTCAGGTTGGTTCCAGGTCTTTGCTATTGTAAACAGTGCTGCAATGAACATTCGTGTGCATGTGTCCTTACAGTAGAATGATTTATAATCCTTTGGATATATACCCAGTAATGGGATTGCTGGGTCAAATGGGATATCTATTTTTAGGTCATTGAGGAATCGCCATACTGTATTCCACAATGGTTGAACTAATTTACACTACCACCAACAGTGTAAAAGTTTTCCTATTTCTCCACATCCTCTCCAGCATCTGCTGTCTCCAGATTTTTTAATGATTGCCATTCTAACTGGTGTGAGATGGTATCTCAATGTGGTTTTGATTTGCATTTCTCTAATGACCAGTGATGATGAGCATTTTTTCATATGTTTGTTGGCCTCCTGTTTGTCTTCTTTTGTAAAGTGTCTGTTCATATCCTTCGCCCATTTTTGAATGGGCTTGTTTGTTTTTTTCTTGTAGATCTGTTTTAGTTCTTTGTAAATTCTAGATATCAGCCCCTAGTCAGATGGGTAGACTGCAAAAATTTTTCCCATTCTGTTGGTTGCCGATTCCCTCTACTGACTGTTTCTTTTGCCGTGCAGAAGCTGTGGAGTTTGATTAGGTCCCATTTGTCTATTTTGGCTTTTGTTGTTTTGGTCATGAAGTCCTTGCCTACGCCTATGTCCTGAATGGTTTTGCCTAGATTTTCTTCTAGGGATTTTATGGTGTTAGGTCTGATGTTTAAGTCTTTAATCCATCTGGAGTTAATTTTGGTGTAAGGTGTCAGAAAGGGGTCCTGCTTTCTGCACATGGCTAGCCAGTTTTCCCAACACCATTTATTAAACAGAGAGTCCTTTCCCCATTGCTTGTTTTTGTCACCTTTGTCGAAGATTAATTTTGGTGTAAGGTGTCAGGAAGGGGTCCTGTTTCTGCTTTCTGCACATGGCTAGCCAGTTTTCCCAACACCATTTATTAAACAGGGAGTCCTTTCCCCATTGCTTGTTTTTGTCAGGGTTGTCGAAGATCAGATGGTTGTGGGTATGTTGTATTTTCTGTGAGGCCTCTGTTCTGTTCCATTGGTCTATATCTCTGTTTTGGTACCAGTACCATGCTGTTTTGATTACTGTAGCCTTGTAGTATAGTTTGAAGTCCGGTAGTGTGATGCCTCCTGCTTTGTTCTTTTTGCTTAGAATTGACTTGGCTATGCGGGCTCTCTTTTGGCTCCATATGAAGTTTAAGGTATTTTTTTCCACTTCTGTGAAGAAGGTCATTGGTAGCTTGATGGGAATAGCGTTGAATCTGTAAATTACTTTGGGCAGTATGGCCATTTTCACAATGTTGATTCTTCCTAACCATGAACATGGAATATTTCTCCATCTGTTTGTATCCTCTCTTATTTCGTTGAGCAATGGCTTGTAGTTCTCCTTGAAGAGGTCCTTTACGTTCCTTGTTAGTTGTATTCCTAGGTACTTTATTCTCTTTGTAGCAATTGTGAATGGCAGTTCGTTCTTGATTTGGCTCTCTTGAAGTCTATTACTGGTGTATAGGAATGCTTGTGATTTTTGCACATTGATTTTGTATCCTGAGACTTTGCTGAAGTTGTTTATCAGTTTCAGGAGATATTGGGCTGAGATGATGGGGTCTTCCAGATATACCATCATGCCATCTGCAAATAGAGACAATTTGATTTCCTGCTTTCCAATTTGGATACCCTTTATTTCCTTTTCTTGCCTGATTGCTCTGGCTAGAACTTCCAGTACTATATTGAATAGGAGTGGTGAGAGAGGGCATCCTTGTCTAGTGCCAGATTTCAAAGGGAATGCTTCCAGTTTTTGCCCATTCAGTATGATATTGGCTGTTGGTTTGTCGTAAATAGCTTTTATTGTTTTGAGATACGTTCCGTCAATACCTAGTTTATTGAGGGTTTTTGGCATAAAGGGTTGTTGAATTTTGTCAAAAGCCTTCTCTGCATCAATTGAGATAATCATGTGGTTTTTGTCTTTGGTTCTGTTTATGTGGTGAATTACGTTTATGGACTTGCGTATGTTGAACCAGCCTTGCATCCCCGGGATGAATCCTACTTGATCATGGTGGATGAGCTTTTTGATATGCTGTTGCAATCGGTTTGCCAGTATTTTATTGAAGATTTTTGCATCTATGTTCATCATGGATATTGGCCTGAAATTTTCTTCTCTTGTTGAGTCTCTGCCGGGTTTTGGTATCAGGATGATGTTTGTCTCATAAAATGATTTGGGAAGGATTCCCTCTTTTTGGATTGTCTGGAATAGTTTCAGAAGGAATGGTATCAGCTCCTCCTTGTATGTCTGGTAGAATTCAGCTGTGAACCCATCTGGACCTGGGCTTTTTTTGGGTGGTAGGCTCTTTATTGCTGCCTCGACTTCAGACCATGTTATTGGTCTATTCAGGGTTTCGGCTTCTTCCAGGTTTAGGCTTGGGAGGTTGCAGGTGTCCAGGAATTTATCCATTTCTTCCAGGTTTACTAGTTTATGTGCATAGAGTTGTTTGTAATAATCTCTGATGATGGTTTGGATTTCTGTGGAATCTGTGGTGATATCCCCTTTATCATTTTTTATTGCATCAATTTGGTTATTCTCTCTTTTCTTTTTTATTAATCTGGCTAGTGGTCTATTTTGTTGATCTTTTGGAAAAACCAGCTCCTGGATTTATTGATTTTTTGAAGAGTTTTTTTTTGTGTGTCTCTATTTCCTTCAGTTCTGCTCTGATCTTAGTTATTTCCTGTCTTCTGCTAGGTTTTGAGTTTTTTTGATCTTGCTCTTCTAGTTCTTTCAATTTTGATGATAGGGTGTCAATTTTAGATCTCTCCTTTCTTCTCTTATGGGCACTCATTGCTATATATTTTCCTCTAGAGACTGCTTTAAATGTGTCCCAGAGATTCTGGAATGTTGTGTCTTCATTCTCATTGGTTTCGAAGAACATCTTTATTTCTGCCTTCATTTCATTGTTTATCCAGTCAACATTCAAGAGCAAGTTGTTGAGTTTCCATGAAGCTGTGTGGTTCTGAGTTAGTTTCTTCATTCTGATTTCTAACTTGATTGCACTGTGGTCTGAGAGACTGTTTGTTATGATTTCTGTTCTTTTGCATTTGCTGAGGAGTGATTTATTGCCAATTATGTGGCCAGTTTTAGAGTAGGTGTGATGTGGTGCTGAGAAGGATGTATATTCTGTGGATTTGGGGTGGGGATTTCTGTAAATGTCTATTAGGTTTGCTTGTTCCAGGTCTGAGTTCAGGTCCTGGATATCCTTACTGATTTTCTATCTGGTTGATCTGTCTAATATTGACAATGGGGTATTAAAATCTCCCACTAAGTCTCTTTGTAAGTCATTAAGAACTTGCCTTATGTATCTGGGTGCCCCTGTATTGGGTGCGTATATATTTAGGATTGTTAGTTCTTCTTGTTGCAGTGATCCTTTTACCATTATGTAATGTCCTTCTTTGTCTCTTTTGATCCCTGTTGCTTTAAAGTCTATTTTATCAGAGATGAGAATTGCAACTCCTGCTTTTTTTTGCTCTCCATTTGCTTGGTAGATCTTCCTCCATCCCTTTATTTTGAGCCTTTGTGTATCCTTGCATGTAAGATCGGTTTCCTGGATACAGCACACTGATGGGAAAACCGAAATTTTTAATGAAAAAAGACTCCAAGAAATTTGTGATTATGTTAAATGACCAAACATAAGAATAACTTGTGTTTCTGAGGAAGAACAGAAATATAAAAGTTTGGAATACTTATTTGACGGAATAATTGAGGAATACTTCCCTGGTCTTGGTACAATTCTGGACATACAAATAAAAGCAGCTTAAAGAACACCCAGGAAATTCATCACAAAAAGATCATCACCTAAGTACAGAGTAATCAGGTTATCTAAAGTCAAGACAAAAGTAATAATCTTAAGAGCTGTGAGGCAAAAGCATCAGGTAACCTATAAAGGAAAACCTATCAGATTAACAGCAGATTTCTTAGCAGAAACCCTGCAAACTGGAAGGGACTGGTATCCTATCTTTGGCCTCTTTAAACAAAATAATTACTACCTAAGAATTTTGTATCCAACAAAACTAACCTTCGTAAATGAAGGTGATGTTTTCAGACAAACAAATACTGAGAGAATTCACTACTACCAATCCAGCACTACAAGAAATACTTCAAGGAGTTCTAAATCTTGAGACAAAACCTGAAAATAAACCAAAATAGAACCTTCTTAAAACATACATTTCATAAGACTTATAATACAATAACACAATGAAAAGGAAACAAGGTACTCAGGCAACAACTAGGATGATGAATAGAACAGTATTTCACATCTCAATACTAACACTGAATGTAAAGAGCTTAAGTGCTCCACTTAAAAGATACAGAATTGCAGAATGGATAAAAATCCACCAACCAAGTATCTTCTATCTTCAATAAGCTCACCTAATACATAACTCACATAAACTTAAAGGGGTGGAAAAGATATTCCACACAAATCGACACCAAAAGCAAGCAGGAGTAGCTATTCTTATATCTCCAGGATAGACTACATGATAGGCCACAAAAGTAGCCTCAATAAATTTAAGAAAATTGAAATTAATCAAGTACTCTCTCAGACCACAGTGGAATAAAATTGGAAATTAACTCCAAAAATAAACTTCAAAACTATACAAATACATTGAAATGGAATCATATGCTCTTGAATGATCATTGAGTCAACAATGAAATCAAGATAGAACTTTAAAAATTATTTGAACTGAATGATACGTGTGACACAACTAATCAAAACCTTTGGGATACAGCAAAAGTGAGACTAAGAGGAAAGCTGATGGCATTAAAAGCCTACATCAAAAAGTCCAAAAGAAAACAAATAGACAATCTAAGCTCACACCTCAAGGAACTAGAGAAACAAGAACAAACCAAATCCAAAAACAGCAGAAGAAAAGAAATAACAAAGATCAGGGCAGAACTAAATGAAATTTGAAACAAAAAAATATATAAAAGATAAATGAAACAAAAAACTTGTTCTTTGAAAAGATAAAAAAAATCAATAGACTATTAGTGAAATTAACCAAGAATAGAAGAAAGAAGATCCAAATAAGCTCAATTAGAAATGACATCAGAGATATTACACTCAATACTACAAAAATAACAAAAGCTCCTTCAAGGCTACTGTGAACAACTTTATGTGCACACACTAGAAAATCTAAAATAGATGGATAAATTCCTGGAAATGTACAATCCTACCAGATTAATCCAGGAAGAAATAGAAACTCTGAACAGACCAATAACAAATGGCAAGATTGAAACAATAATTTTTAAAAATTGCCAACAAAAAAAAACCCAGGACCTGATGAATTCACAGCTGAATTCTGTCAGATGTTTAAAAAAGATTTGGTACTAAGCCTACTGAAACTATTCCAAAAGATAAAGACAGAAGCCTTCCTAAATCATTCTAGAACTTCTTTGAAGTTCTTTCTTGTACGTGTTGGAAATTCTAGCCAGAGCAATCAGACAAGATAAAGAAATAAAGGACATCCAAATTGATAAAGAGGAAGTAAAACTATTGCTATTTGCTGATGATATGATCATATACTGAAAAAACCCTAGAGATTCATCCAGAAAGGTCCTAGATCTGATAAACGAGTTCAGTAAAGTTTGACAATACAAAATCAATGCACACAAATCAGTAGAACTTCTATACACCAACAGTGACCAAGCTGAGAACCAAATAAAAAACTTAATCGCTTTTATAAAAGCTACAAAACACCTTTTACAGAATCTACTTAACTCCTTTTACAAAGCTACAAAAAGACAAAATACTTGAGAATATATCTAACCAAAGAGATAAACGATGTCTGCAAGAAAAACTACAAAGCACCACTGAAAGAAATCAGAGACAACACAAACAAATGAAAACACATCCCATGCTCATGGATGGATAGAATCAATATTGTGAAAATGACCATACTACCAAAAGCAGTCTACAAATTCAAGGAAATTCCCATTCTTCACACTGTCATCATTCTTCACAGAACTAGAAAAAACAATCCTAAAATTCATCTAGAACAAAAAAGAACCCACATAGCCAAAGCAAGACTAAGCAAAAACAACAAATCTGGAGGCATCACATTACCCAACTTTAAGCTACACTAGAAGGCAATAATTACCAAAACAGCATGGCACTGGTATAAAAACAGGCATGTAGACCAATGGAACAGAATAGAGAACCCAGAAATAATGCCAAATACTTACAGCCAACTGATATTCAACAAAGCAAACAAAAACATAAAATAGGAAAAGGACACTCTATTCAACAAATGACACTGGGATAATTGGCAAACCACATGTAGAAGAATGAAACTGTATCCTCATCTCTCACCTTATACAAAAATCAACTCAAGATGGATCAAAGACTTAAATTCAAGACTTGAAACTGTAAAAATTCTAGAAGCTAACATCAGAAAAACTCTTCTAGACATTGGCTTAGGCAAAGAGTTCATGATCAAGAACCCAAAAGCAAATGCAAGGAAAACAGAGATAAATAGATGGTACATAATGAAACTACAAAGTTTCTGCACAGCAAAAGAAATAACCAGCAGAGTAAACAGATAACACACAGAGTAGGAGAAAATATTCACAAATTATGCATTCAACAAAGAACCAATATCCAGAATCTACAAAGAACTCAAACATATCAGTAAGAAAAAAACCAAAAAACAAATAATGTGATCAAAAAGTGGGCTAAGGACATGAATGGGCAATTCTCAAAAAAAGATACACAAATGGCCAACAGGCATAGGAAAAAATGCTCAACACTAATTATCAGAGAAATGCAAATCAAAACCACAATACTGTACCACCATACTCCTGAAAGAGTGGCCATAATTTAAAAATCAAAAAATAATAGATGCCAGTGTGGATGTGGTGAAAAGGGAACACTTTTACATTGCTGGTGGGAATGTAAACTAGTATAACCACTATGGAAAACAATGTGGAGATTCCTTAAAGAACTAGAAGTAGAACCACTGTTTGATCTGATAATCCTAGCACTGGGTATCTGCCCAGAGGAAAAGAAGTCATTATATAAAAAAGACACTTGCGCGTGCATGTTTATAGCAGCAAAATTCTTAACTGCAAAAATAGGAAACCAACCTAAATGCCCATCAACCCACAAGTTGATAAAGAAAATGCGTGTGTATATACACCATAGATACTATTCAACCTTAAAAAGGAACAAAATAATGGCATTTGCCGCAACCTGGTTAGACTTGGTGACCATTATTCTAGGTGAATTAACTCAGGAATGGAAAATTAAGCATCGTACGTTCTTTCTTATAAGTGGGGGCTAAGCTGTGAGGACGCAAAGGCATAAGAATGATAATATGGACTCTGGGGACTTTGGTGGAAGGGTGGGAGGGAGGCCAGTGATAAAAGACTACAAGTAGGATGCAGTTTACACTGCTTGGGTGATGGGTGAATCAGAATCACAGAAATCACACCTAAAGAAATCCTTGTAAACAAATACCACCTGTTTACCAAAAACTATTGAAATAACAAAACAAAGCTATAATAAATCATAAATTGGATGGACATTGACAGCAAAAATTAAATTACCAAATAAAATCTACACATTTGGGGAGTTTTATGAACATGGGAACCTTTGCGAGAGATGGCTTTCTTTGTGGATTGTTTAATGGATTCGTTTCTTATTTAAAATGTTTTAAGAAATTTTAAAAATTAAAAATTGAATAAGAACTGTAGTCCCAGCTGCAATCTGCAATGTTTTCATTTCTAACAGACACCCATCATAGGTATATTAATTGAGAAATCTTGAGGTTTCTATTAGAAATTTCTAGTACATCTTTTTTATGTATATATAAATTTATACTGAAAAATCAATCTATATACCAAAAATACACTGAGACTTCAGGTGATAAATTAGAGTTCCAAAGTCTAGGATGATTCAGATGTTTGCCAAATATCCAAGGATCTCAAAGTTCCTTAATTTCATGTCACTTCCCTCCTGCTAAGCATACCAAAATACTGGTCAGCCAACTTTAAATCATTAACCAATTTTTTTTTTAAGCTGTGGTCTTGCTCTGTTGCCCAGACTGGAGCACAATGACATGATCATAGTTCAGTGCAGTCTTGGACTGCTGGGCTAAAGTGGTCCTTTCATCTTAGCCACCCAAGTAGCTGTGACTACAGACATGTACCACCAAACCTGACTTAGTTTTTTAGAGTTTCTTGATAGAGATGGGATCTTGCTATATTTCCCAGGCAGGTCTTGAACTTCTGACTTCATCCTATCCTCCTACCTTAGCCTCCAAAAGTGCTGGGATTACAGGCATGAGTCACCATGCATGGCCCTAAATTTTTTAAAGAATAGAATGTAACAGGGTGAAGATTTGAGGCTTTGAAGTCTGTCATGCCACCTGGGACTACACCTACCTCCTGCACCTGTAAAAGATGAGGCTGGGGACAAATGTGTTTATTGTGATCATCCTCATACTTTATATAAGTACAACGTGGGGCTCTGGGTACCTTAAAGTGAATAATGCAGCTGACATCCCTGACCTGAAAGAACTTACAGTGTGGTGGGGAGGACAGTCAGTAACCAGTCATTAACTGGGCAGTGCTGGTCAAGAAGTAAGTGGTCTGGAATGTAGGGCAGAAAGTTCATGTAGACTTGCCTGAGACAGGGTTCTCAAGCTCATTAGAATCACCTAGGGAGCTTTAAAAAAATCCCCATGGCCAGGCCACAGCCACAGACTAATTGAAGCAGGATGCCTGGGCTGAGACACATGCAGCAGACTTTTTAAACACCCACGTGATTCCAAGACAGCCATGTTTGGGAACAGTGGCATGGCAGGTTGGTGGTGGCCAGTTGGGGTGGGGGTGGGGGACCAGGAAATATGTGCCCAATTAGCTGATAGGAGCCAAGTTTATCAAATTCAAGTAAGCTGCTGTTTCACATGACACAATGGCCAATTGAGGTCAAAGACAATTTTCTGCTGCCTAAATATAGAATGGAGCTTACAGGGGCAAGTCATGTAAGTCTATTGATTTTGCCTGGCCTGCACACATCACCAGCTGAGAGGGGTCATGAGGCATGGTTTTGTGGTCTGTGTAGCCAGGCAGGCCTTCCACACACAGACATAGGGGTTTACAAAGTAACCAAAAGTCTTCCTTAGGTTTGTTTGGTTCAGGAAATCCCAGGTGGGACAAGCCACCCCTTCTAAACATATCTCCCCATCACATCAAACCATGGAATCTAAAATCATTTTTATAAGAAATGCTCACTTTGTTAATAGCTTTCTAGGAGTTTTCTTCCCCATCTGACTTTTTGCATGGTTTCATAACTCATTCTTTGTGTCATGAAGTGAATTGCATCCCTCAAAATTCCTATGTTGAAGTCCTAACCCCCTGTACTTCAGAATGTGGATACCTTTCAAGAGGTAATTAATTTAAAATTAGGTCATTGAGTGGGGGGTGGGGGCTTGGTATAGTACGCCTAGTGTACTCATCAGAAGAGGAGACAAGGACACAGATGCACAGAGGGAAGTCCGGGCAAGGACACACAGGGAAGACGCCATCCACAAGCCAAGGAGAGAGGCCTTAGGAGAAGCCAACCCTGCCCACACTTGGGTCTCAGATATCTGTCTTCCAGAATGGTGAGAAATAAATTCATGTTACTTATGCCACTCAGACTATGGTATTTATTACAGCAGCCCCAGCAAACTAATCTACATTTCTTTTTTAAGAATTTTTTTTTAACAAGCATTTACTTAGCACCTACAGAAGTAGCCCAATTTGGGCTCATGAACACATAATTTCTTACTACTTTGGAGGACATGATTTCTGGAACATGCTTTCCTAAATAGAAGTCAAATGTTTCTGTCTGCTTCTTTTTTTCCAGAATCTATGCCATATGTATTATTGCATTTTTCAATTTCAAATACCTACTTCCATATAATGTCAATTAGAAATGAAAATATGAGCTTTCTGTATATCACTATCCTTACATTGAACTGTTCGGTACTTAGTTTGGAACATGTTTATCCCTTGAGCACTGTGTGGTTTTTCATAAATTATTTTATACATTTCCATCATTTATGACTTATCTGGCTTGTTTTGTCCATGAGGTTTCTAACTAAGGAAAAAAAGTATTGAATGAAGTCACCTTTAGGAGTTTTCACTGTATCATATTATACTGGAATATAATGAAAATTTTCTAATAAAAATAACATGTTTATATTAAAAGGTTAAACATATTCCCTAGTAAAGTTGAGCATATACTCACAAGCTAAGAAAGACAATCACAAAAAGAATCTTTTTTATAATCTCATTCTGGAAAATAAATATTTACCTATACATGGAAAAGCATCCAAAATCTATATGTGTGTAGTGGGTTTTTATTGGGTACTTTTCACTCACATCCATCCTCAATTCACATTATTAATAACTGTCCTGATTTCCAAAAAGAGATTGAGGAAATAAGAAGAAACATCAGTGTAAGAATTGTAATAATTCCCTGGAACTGAAATACATGAGTTTCTAGATTAAAGGAGACACTAAGCCCAAAGCAATGAATGAAAATAGTTCCACATAAACTCGAATCAATGACATTTCAAAATGGTGAGGATGCAGTAAGATCCTACAAGCTTTCGGAAAGAAGAGCAAAACAACAGCAGCAACAGCATCCACAGGTCATAAGAAGGGATGGGAATTAGAATTTCACTTTGTTTTTCTCCAGCAGCAACATTGGGAGGTAGATTGCAAAGAAACAATTCTTTCAAAGTTCTGAAGCAAAACCATTTTTTAATCTAAAATTCTATTCCCAGACAAAATAGATATATTGAGGAGGAAGGTAGAAGAAAAACATTTTTCAGACACATTCTTAAGGTAATGGAAACATGCTCCACCACCAAAGAAAGTCAATAAACTAACAAAAATAAATACATGGGACTCGGGAAACAGGAAAACCGAAAGGATAGTCAAAGAAATTTCAAGAAGGATGGTTAATGGGGCCCCGAAAATGACTGCTAACCAGGAAGAATTAAAAATAAGCAAGCCAGATGACAGTAGTTCTAATATTTGAGGTTGTGGAATTTCCAGGACTCTATATCAATAGCCACCTGCAGCTGAACAACCAGACATGGCAGAAGTCAAGAGCACCTTCTGTTTTATTGGTGAGGTTCACAAAGATGATGGCGAATGACTGAAACCAAAGGGAAACACAAAAAATATGTTTGTAATCTGAGCCATTACACAGACATTAGATGCCTCATATGGGTGAGATCTCCCTAATTCCTGTAGACAGCAGTGAAGGTGAAAACTCAAAGCTATTAGGATACAGCAACATTGTTTACATATAGATGCAATATCCCTGAAAGACCATCCAAGATGCTGTGCCTTGTGGACAGAGGGACAGCGTGGCTGGGGAAGTTGTGCACTGGATGCATGCTCTTCGTATATTTGTTCCTTTGGGCTTTTTACTGGGTAATGTATCACAGCATCAAAAAAGGAATAAAATTAAATTCATTTTCTAAAATAATAAGGACAAGAATAAGAACAGAGAGAGGCTTTGAATACCCAGAAAAGACAAAGTAGTCAGCACGTTCCTCTGTAAAGCCTGACCTAACCATGACTCCTGCAGAGTTATGGCGATTAGAGAGCGGCAGGCTGTTTCACGGCTCCAGAGTCCTGAGAGTGGGCATGTGGGAACAGAAGGATGAGCTGCAGGAAAGAATTCTCTTAAAAAATAATAGAAAGTTTAAGAAATGAAATCATGTAGCACAACATCTACCAAAAGTAGAGCAAATGACAAAGAGATGAAAAGAGAGAAAAATGTTTTAAAAATCACATGTTCAACATTTAAAGTGGGATGCCTGTATGGCTGCCTGCTCTGGGATTGAAGGATAAGGTGGGGGTGGCTGCCAAGCTGAGAGCTGAACATCCAATCCTTCCTCTGGAAGTTGAAAGCCTTTGAATAGACTTCGGAGTTCCAAAATAGCTACATCAGACAGATCCTGCCAGGGCAACTGCTGTCTAGGTGGGGAGATGGATTCCTGGTGCTTCCCTCTCTGCCATCTTCCCAGAGTCCGCTTCATGATGCTGTTTTTTTTTTTTTTTTTTTTTTTTTTTTTGTTTGTTTGTTTGTTTTTTGTTTTTTCATTTCTCCTACCTTGTTTTTATTTATCAAGATCATGCTTTCATTTTGAAAAAAAAATGTCTTTAGCATCTTGTTCTAGTTTCTTAAATCCAAAATCTTATCTGTTTTTAAGGAGACTTTGATGGCAATTTTCTGGTTGTACTGATGCAAGGCAGATGAGCCCCACAGTGGTGCTCAGCCTGTGAGGGTTCTTGATTTTGCCTAGGAAGGAACGCAAGGGCAAGCCAGAGGTGGAAGAAAAGAGCTTTATTGAAGCAGCAGTGTTACACTCTGACTGCTCCTACAGGGCAGGGACACCCCACAGGCACGGAGGAGCAGCTGAGGGCAGTTTTGCAGTCACATGTATACCCACTTTTAATAACATGCAAGTTAAGGGGCAGTTTATGCAGGAAGTCCTAGGGAAGGGATAGTAACTTTTGGGTCATTGGGTCATTGAATGGAAAGGGACAGTAACTCCTGGATACTGCCATGGCAATAGTAAACTGACTTGGCATGCTTGTGGGTCTGTCCTATGGAAAGCTGCTTCCACCCCATCCCTGTTTGAGCCTTAGCAAGTTCTCATTTGGTCCCGTGTCTGACCCCTGCCTCCAGAGTCAAGCCCTGCCTGCTGCCTCAGTACCTCTTGAACTGGTTAGCTGGCCAGGTTTCCCACAGAAAAATCAAACCTGATCTAGGACAGAACTTTTCATGCGATATAATTTGCAACCTCTCTCTTAGAAGAAAGGCTAATTCCTGATCAAACGTTTAAGCAGTTAGTTGGTAAAGTTTAACGGAATTGAGATCTTCCAGGACACTAGATTCTCACCTCTCAGTCTGCCAGCAGGATTACTGATTTCTAATAAGACATTCTTTACATTATAGTCAGGCTGAGAGAGAGATTTAACATAGCCTTTTTCATTAAAGTGTTCCTAGCAAGGGTTAGTATTGCAGCAGGCTTGTCTCAGGTTTCTTTCCTTAGAGCGAGTTTGAAATGACTTTGACACATGCTCATCACTAAATTTCATGAATATTTTAAACCATACAATCAGTGAGGTCCCTTGCATTGGATGTAATACAGCTATGCCTAGAGTCTTGTTCCAGGGACCGTGTTCAGAGAAAAAGCCTCCGGAGTTCAGCCCCACCAGGAAACAGGCAGCATGTGGAGGTGGCGGGGTTACTGAGGGATTTATCTGCTTTCAAATTGCTTCCACAGACCTCCTTGCATCAGCTGTCCTCCTTCATCCTTCCCCCAGGAAACTCCAGTGCTGCTAGCTTTCCCCACCTCTCAGGTAGTCACTGCCATACCAGGTGTACTTCTCTCAGGACCGCAAAGCCTGTCTATCTCCACCAGCCTCCTAGCTCCCACAGCTTGGCTTCTCTGACCCTTTCTCCTTCCCGTTTTGACCGCCTCTGTGCCCATGTGCTTCCGCCCCTTTTCTACAAGTTGGTAAGGTTTGGAGAGCAGAATGCATGCTGGCTGGCCCTGAAACTTCTCTTTCTTGTTTATAGTTTTGTCTCCCTCTCCAGCCATCCCTAGCCAATACTCTAAAGCCTGGTATACTTTAGGGAAATAGCCTCAATTAAAAAATAAAAATAATTTGTAAACCATAGGGCGCTTCTTTTTCTTGCATTGTGTTTTACAGTGTTTTCTTCTTTACCTGAAGGTTATTTCATCTTCTCTTTGTTCGAAATGGTGCACTGAATAAGCTCTCCTGAATTTTCCTTCCCTTCTGGACCTACTCAAATGTATCCACTCAAATGCTCCCAACTCAGGCTTTCTCCTTACAAGGATCAGCCCCTTAGAAACCTAAGCAGAAATGTATATTTCCATGCCCTCGTCTGTGGGTATTGTTTTCTTTTTATCTGATTATTAGCATAAACACATATTAATACTTTTTCACTTAAATGCTACCAAGAAAGTTCCACTGAAAAATGGGTACACATCCCAGCACTTTGGGAGACTAAGGCCGATTAATTGAGCCCAGGAGTTTGAGGCCAACCCGGGAAACATGGTAAAATCCTGTTCAACAAAAAATACAAAAAAAAATTAGCTAGGCATGGTGGCACATGCCTGTAGTCCCAGTTTCTTGGGGTGCTGAGGCAGGAGGATCGCTTGAACCTGGGAATTTGAGCCATGATTGTGCCACTGCACTCTAGCCTGGGTGACAGAGTGAGATCCTGCCTTAAAACAACGGGTACTCAAATCTCAGACCAAAGATTTTGTAGCTCTATGCAAATATTTCTTTCGGGAATGTTTCTTGCTCTCCACAAAAATCAGCTTAAATGCTTCACACTCCCAGAGAGAGGGAAGGAGACATGGTAGTGGGGTGGCTACTCCATTAAAGAATGTCAGATCGGGCCAGGCGCGGTGGCTCAAGCCTGTCATCCCAGCACTTTAGGAGACCGAGGCGGGTGGATCACGAGGTCAAGAGACCTCCTGGTCAACATGGTGAAACCCCGTCTCTACTAAAAATACAAAAAATTAGCTGGGCATGGTGGCGCGTGCCTGTAATCCCAGCTACTCAGGAGGATGAGGCAGGAGAATTGCCTAAACCCAGGAGGCGGAGGTTGCAGTGAGCCAAGATCTCGCCATTACACTCCAGCCTGGGTAACAAGCGCGAAACTCTCTCTCCAAAAAAAAAAAAATTTCAGATCATCTACTCCAAGGCCTTCAAGTTAGAGACAAGCAAAAGGAGACCCAGCAAGTTACAGTCACACAGAGTTACAGAGCTATATAGGTCATTTCAGTTGCATAGATAGTTTCAGTCACACAGGCAACTACACCTTCAGGAGTCATTTCAGCCACACAAGACATTTCATTTGCACAGCACACTTCAGCCACAGAGGTACTTTCAGTCACACAGGATGTTTCAGACACACAGGTGGTTACAGTCACACAGGACATTTCAGTCACACAGGTAGTTACAATCTCACAGGGCAGTTCAGCCACACAGATACAGTCTCACAGGGTATTTCAGTCACACAGGTAGCTACAGTCTCACAGGATGTTTCTACTACATGGGTAGTTACAGCCTCACAGGGTATTTCAGCTGCATGGGTAGTTATAGTTTCACAGGATATCTCACTCACCCAGGTAGTTACTGTCTCACAGTGTTTCAGTCTCACAGGGTCAGTCATACAGGTAGTTACAATCTCACAGAGTGTTTCAGTCTCACAAGGTTAAGTCACACAGGTAGCTACAGTCTCACAGAGTGTTTCAGACACACAGGTAGTTATGGTCTCACAGGGTGTTTCAGCCACATAGGTAGTTACAGACTCACAGAGTGTTTCAGACACAGGCAGCCTCAGTCTTACAGGTAGTTACAGTCTCACAGAGTGTTTCAGATACACAGGTAGCATCAGTCTAACAGGTAATTATGGTCTCACAGGACGTTTCAATCTTACAGTCTTACAGAGTGTTTCAGACACACAGGTAGATTCAGTCTTACAAGTAGTTACAGTCTCACAGAGTATTTCAGATACACAGGTAGCATCAAAAGTCTAACAGGTAACTATGGTCTCACAGGATGTTTCAGTCTCACAGGGTATTTCAGCCACACAGGTAGTTACAGTCTCACAAGGTGTTTCAGTCATGCAGGTGGTTCCAATTAGCTGAGGTGGAGCCACCAGCCATCAGTGTCTGTCCTCTCTCACAGTGAAGAAGTGGTGGCCATGGCTGACCAGAACACATGGCCTTGTCTGTACAAGCTCCATTTCTTCATGTGTCACATTACACTTAGTGCGAGTGTTTCAGGCACCTTCATGTTTTTCCAGCGTTTCATGCCATCTCTCAAATGTTTTCACGTTGGCCAAATCCCAAAAGTATTTTTGCCAAACTTCTTCCTCTTCAATCTGTCTACAATTCAAAGAAAATTTGAGCCATCTGTTTCTGTTTCATTGGCTTCATTGTTCAAAATTCTCTTTGGTGGAAACTAAGTGCAAGAAGTCTTTCAAATCTCTACTTAAGCCTTCCACACCCTTCTCTGAAGCACTGTATAATCAAAGGGTCCGTGGAATTAAGTTCTTATTAGAACACCTCATTCTGACTGAATGCCTTCCCTGTTTCTACTGGGATTGCACACCTGCTCACCAGTGAAATGTTAATTGGCAGATGAGTCCAGAGGAGCCAGGGCCCTTTTA
The DNA here is from genome assembly GCF_048565385.1 of Saimiri boliviensis. Classification (NCBI taxonomy): domain Eukaryota; kingdom Metazoa; phylum Chordata; class Mammalia; order Primates; family Cebidae; genus Saimiri; species Saimiri boliviensis. The sequence continues at coordinate 139,372,250 of NC_133452.1, read as the reverse complement.
GCCTGAGTGAATCACTCACCCAGATTACCCTCCTCCCACTCCATGCCTAACTTGCTGTCTGTGTGCTTAGGGAATCACTCCAGGGCAGCACAGGCAGCGTCTCTTCTCCATATATCTCTCTGTGTGGAAATAAATGCAATAAAATGGTACAATTTATGATATTACACTACAAATTAAAAGCAGAAGAAAAGAATAAGACTGCAATTCTCATTTTAAGCAAAATAATCACACATCTAAAATGAGTAGTTTGTTTCATACTAAGTTAATCACATTTATTAAGAATAGAAGGAAATTAAAATCAAATTGCATGCATATTTTTTGTCCTGAAATCTTTTTATTCAATATTGTACCATGTGCAAATTTTTATTAAATCTATTCTTCAAAAACATGGTTTTATGGCTATATTACATTTAATTATACAATTATCTTTCAAACTCCAATTTTATTATATTTATAAATCATGCTCTGTTTCAAAGGTCTTGAATAATTTAACAACTCCCTTAGAAGTTGGACTTTTCGATTCTTACACATTTTCCCTACTACAAATAACAATTGATTCTTAATGGCATTAATTTTAAAGCACATTAATTTTATTCAGTGAGATAGTACAAAATAACTAAGAATCCATTTCCTGAGCCTTTCTAACATATTAGAGGGAAAATTAAGACAGAAATAATAATTTCCATTTAATAAGACAACTAGAAATTTCAAACCAAATAATTAATCACAGTGATTAGGAAAGAATTAAATCATGTGAAGAAAAATTTTTTAAAATCTTCATCAAATAATTCATTTCAAGGTGGAGCTAGAAACAGATGCAGAGAATCATAGACCCATGATCCAGAATGGCTTGTGAGCATGAGAACATTGGACAAATATGTCAAGGCAAGTCACAGAAGTAAAGTAATAACCCATAAACCAGTACAGCAGAATTGAATTCAGAAAGCAAATAATAATAAATCACAATTGTTTATAAAATGTGTATTTGATGAGAAAGATAAAATTAATGATAAAAAATGACAAAGTAATGAGAGACTACAGAACAGGACTTAACAAGAGGGAAAATGTGAACTATCATGTGGATAATTCTCGACGTACAATTCAGATTTTGATGACATGTATCCTGAAACAGAGAAGTTGACCAGATTGCCAAACATTTTAAGCATTAAGGTAAAAGTTCACATATAAGAGAAAAGCAGGTCAATTGTTCTGAAAGCAAACTGACAACAAACACAGAGTAATGCTATGAATTCCAGAGAAGCAAGTATGAAGGCACACTCTAGCTAGCACGGAGAGAAGGAGAAAGAAAGGACGCTACTTAAGACAGCCCTAGTTTGTGTGTTGGTTTGTTTATATACTTTAAGTTCTGGGGTACATGTGCACATCATGCAGTATTGTTACATAGGTATACACATGCCAAGATGGTTTGCTGCATCCATTCCCCCGTCACCTACATTACATATTTCTCCTAATATTATCCCTCCCCAATCTCCCCACCCCCTGCTATCCCTCCCCTAGCAACCCTCTCCCCAACAAACCCCAGTGTGTGATGTTCTCCTCTATGTCCATGTGTGCTCATTGTTCAACACCCACTTACGAGTCAAAACATGTGGTGTTTGGTTTTCAGTTCTTGTGTCAGTTTGCTGAGAATGATGGTTTCCAGTTTCATCCATGTCCCTGCAAAGGACATGAACTCATCCTTTTTTTTAATGGCTACATAGTATTCCATGGTGTGTATGTGCCACATTTTCTTTATCTAGCCTATCATTCATGGGTATTTGGCTTGATTCCAAGTCTTTGCTATTGTAAACAGTGCTGCAATGAATATATGTGTATGTGTCTTTATAATAGAATGATTTATAATCCTTTAGGTATATATCCAGTGTCTTTATAATAGAATGATTTATAATCCTTTAGGTATATACTCAGTAATGGGATTGCTGGGTCATATTTCTATTTCTAGATCCTTGAGGAATCGTCACCCTATCTTCCACAATGATTGAAATAATTTGCACTCCCACCAACAGTGCAAAAGTGTTCCTATTTTTCTGCATCCTCTTCAGCATCTGTTGTCTCCAGATATTTTAATGATAACCATTCTAACTGGCATGAGATGGTATCTCAATGTGGTTTTGATTTGCATTTCTGTAACGATGAGGGGTGAACATTTTTTCATATGTTTGTTGAGCACATAAATGTCTTCTTTTGAAAAGTGTCTGTTCACATCCTTCACCTACTTTTTGATGTTTTTTTTTTTTTTTGGTTTGTTTGTTTGTTTGTTTGTTTGTTTTAGTTCTTTGTAGATTCTAGATATTAGCCCTTTGTCAGATGGGTAGCTTGCAAAAACTTTTTCTCATTCTGTTGGTTGCCGGTTCACTCTAATGATTGTTGCTTTTGCTGTGCAGAAGCTCTTGAGTTTAATTAGATTCCATTTGTCTATTTTGGCTTTTGCTGCCATTGCTTTTGGTGTTTTAGTCAAGAAGTCCTTGCCTGTGCCTATGTCCTGAATAGTATTGCCTAACCTTTCTTCTAGGGTTTTTATGGTGTTAGGTCTTACGTTTAAATCTTAAATCCATCTGGAGTTAATTTCTGTTTTTTAAAGAGCAGACCATGACTTTGAACTGTTTGCTTACTGGCATTTAATATAACCCTTCTGAATCTCCGTGTTTAATTTGTAATGTGGAATTAGCAAAATCCACTCAACTAGCCACACAGAGTTTCTGTTAGGATGATGCTCCCTTGTAAGTTGTGAAGAGCCCTATAAATATGAGTTGATTTTCTTCACTTATCTGAAGACAAGAGAGCTCTCTGGTGGCTCTCGACACCAAGAGGCCTTAGGTGAGGCCCAGAGGCCAGAACAAGCCTCCTTAGCCTCTGCACTCTGTTGACGCAGATGCAAAAGTCAACATCCCTTTGAGCTTCCTCAAATAGCCCATTCTTGTAAGACCACGGGAACCAGCGTGGGCTCTACTGAAGATTCTTGATGTGAAAATGGAGGTGAGGCACACACTTCACATCAAATAGTCAAGCAAACCCACATGTAGCATTTCTGTCCCCGAGGGCTGCCTTGCTGTTCACAACTGGCCCTTCCCTCCTCCACCCTAAGTGCTGGTCCTCAGGGGGTCTCTCCTTTTCCATCTTCCCCTCCTTCTCTCTGTGTCCGTAGAACAATCTGCCTTTCCCAGTTAGTACTCCCAGGATTACAAACAGAATTGCTTCAAGATTCTCAGGAACATCACACCCTTCCCATTAATGGGATGCACTCTCTTTTGAAAGCAGTCAAAATAATGGAGCAAAATTGAATAGTTAATAAAACATAAATTTTTTAAAAAAACTTTTAACACAGTAAACAAAATGCTAGAATAAATTTTACTACTTTACTGGAACATTGTGGGAATAATCTATTTATTAAACTAACTCTCATTGGTGTCCAAAGAAGAAAAAAAAATAAGTAACACAAGAAAAAGCATAAGAGAGAATGTCAAGTAGATGCTCAGACAGGGAGAGCCTTGACTATTTGAAACAAAGAACCCTGAATCCTTGAACGTCATGGAATTCTTCTAGAAAGCATAATCTTGTCAGGAAGAAACATGTACATGGGTAAAAAGTGAATGAACAGTATGTGTATGAAATAATGAGATTTCTCAAGACAGAAATGTAAGATGTAGCTAATTATTAGCCAAGGAGGGATTCAATCACTACAAGCCATGAGTTGAGAGTAAGAAGATATCACTGATGGCTGAAATCAATGAGAAAGCTTCACAGGAAAATTAGACTTCAACAGTTCATGAGGAAGCTACAGGAGAAATCAGGGAGCAGGCATTTCAATAGGGAACATGCATGGTGTGAGAGGACTCGCAGCATGAGTGTTGGGGTGCCGGCTTCCTCGAGAAAGATGGAAGAGCTAGGACTGAAGTCCTGCAATGGAGGATCTTGAATGGCAGGCTGGAGCCTACCCAGTAGGAAATCAATGCTCACATACCATGGTCTGATGTAGTCGATGGTTGTGGGGAGGCCATTCTGGCAAAGGTTGTAGGCACTTTCAGAAAGGTAGGGAGATGAGAGAAGGCCATGTTCTGAAGTACTAATTAAAGGATATGCTTAAAATAGATGTAATCCTATCAATCTCTCTAATTTAGTTACTACTCTCAGGATTACACGGTGAATCTTAGGAAAATGAAGCAATAACTGTAACAGTGATGTCATGTGTGTGTCGATTTTAGAGAGTTGATGGTTGATCTGGTGCTAGTTTGTCCAGTGGTAGCTACGTGGCAATGTAACTCCAAGACTGGCACAAGGTGGGCCTTGATCCAAGCCAGTGGTGGCCTGAGAAAACAGAAAAATAAGGAAATCTGCAAGCTGCAGCAATTGATTAGTTGTGAGGATGGGGAGGTAAAACAAGGAAGGAAGGAAGGGGTCAGAGCTAATCTTGGGGTGAAAGTGAAAAGTGATGGTGCCATGTCTGAAAGTGGAGGCAGGGGAGAAAGATGGCTTGGGGAAGAAATGGGTATGTGGTATGCTGGCTCTGACTCCAAATATGTGCAGTAAAGAGTTTGAAATGTGGCAGAAAAAAAAGTCAGGCAACTCCAAAAAATATGTCAGAGCTGAATATCATAGCATGGTTCCTCAGCCTCTCTCTTCCCAAATAAACCATGCCAAACTGAATACTTTCAGCTGGAATGTTCATTTGTGTCTGCAGCACTCCTGCCAGCCTGTGAAAGAAGTTCCTTGGAAAGTGAAGGTATTGCTGGAATGGCCCAAGTGGCTCCTAGCCCAGGGACTCTGATTTTAGGTCAGAGAGTGACAGAGCCTGTGCTGTGGTCCCTGCCCCCAGGCCTACTGTGAGACCTGCAAAGGTATAGGTAATTTCCCTTCCTGCCCTCTCCACCTCCATGGGCAGCTTCTCCCCAGGAAGGTGCTAAGGCAAAAAGGGGAGGGAGAGAAAGGGGAGATCCCTTGCCAGGTGAGAGAGTTTAAGCCCAGAGCACTAAGCCTTATATGTCCGACCTGATGGGGGCCAGAGGAGGGCAAACCCTCGCAGAGATCATTTGGTAAAATTTTTTGCTTTTCCCTTCCCGAAATGAATCCAGATGCCCTTCCTTGAGCTGTAGCATTTCGGTGAAACTTCTGGGGCTACAGGCTAGTGGAACATGTCCAAACGTCAGACTATGCCAATGGCCTTCTTAGAACACTGTCATCATTGATTCTGTATCTACAGAAGTCATACTTGTGGCTGCCTCTTTTCAATGGAAACAGAGCGAAATACAACTAAATCATGCTGACCTTAAAACACTTGACTTACAACAGCTAAATCGTACTGACCTTAAAACACTTCATCCTCTTAGGCAACCACTTTGTCATATAAACCACATGTACAATAATATTCCACCTACTTCAAACATGACTTTTTAATTAAGCCAAAAAATCTAAGTTTGTAAATAAACTGAATTCATTGTCATAATGTTTCTAGTCTATAATGAAAATACCTACTGTTTAATGGAGCATTCATCATTGTTTTCATCATTAAAGCATGTCATTTCATGAAACCACTCTTTAAGAAACCACAGCTGGATGTTTTACACTTGATAGTAATTTTTTAACTAATCGTGCTTACAAAACTGATCTACTTTCCCCCTTCTTCTTCTTCTGATTGGATTTCATGCTGTCTGGGACGACATAACACCCCCTTGCATGTTTGTCATTAATGGAGAAGAATCTAAGGAAGATCATTGTGTGGGATAAATGATGATGGCAAACTCAAAAAGAATAGAACGAAAATCACCTGCAAGATGACTTGTTGGTCTGTACAAACATGAAAACAAACGATTAGCATTAGAACAAAAACAGCATCCTATGTAAACAACAAGGGCACGCAAACACACTAAGTTGGCCCTTCAGGCGTCTGGATATGCAGAGGAATACTTAGATCATACTGTTGGAGGGTGTTGTTGGAATTAAAGAACCAGCTTCTTTCGTTCAAGGAACGCTTGCTGTTTGAGGCCAAGCTGGGAAACTGATGAATGAAAGAGATATCTACCAGCATATAAACAAACAAGAATGAATTATTTTTGTGAGTCATTGTGTGTTTATGTTTTAATGATTTGATAAAAGAATCAAAACTAATTATGCCTAGCTGTTAAGAAGCTAATTTTATATTTTAAATCTCTGCCAATTTACCAGTGGCTAAGAAGACAAGCACGAAGGCAGATATATAATCATGTAGTTTTATATTATTGCAGTGTACTATTAAGTTACATGCAGTATATATTATGATACATATGAATTTATGTATGAATACATTCTCAGAGTCTTCTACTACTTATTTATAAACTGTAATTGTGAGATGATCCTTCTTTCATTAATTAATATTATCATCAATTAAAGTTTATTAAGCCAAACTTCTCCAAATAAAGTCACTGCCTCCTTGTAAAAGCATGTTTGGAAGATAAAACTGCTTTTATCATTAGGTACAATATAGCAAGTGATGGTTGTGCTGAACTATAGAGTCAAATTGGGTTAAAAGAATTACTCTTTGTTTCAGTAATTCAAAAAAAATAAATAGACCTTTCTGATTTTTCAGCTATCTGAAAAATTACCGTGTAATCCTGGGAGTAGTAAGTAAATTAGAGAGATTGATAGGATTACATCTATTTTAAGCATATCCTTTAATTAGTACTTCAGAGTTTTCAGATAGCTGAAAAATCAGAAAGGTCTATTTATTTTTTTTACTTAAAGACTCTAGGTTAGCATTACTTAGTAGAAATAAAACAAAAGCAAAAATTTCCGTCATATGTGTAATTTTAAAATTTCCAGCAGCCACATTTTTCAAGAGTAAAGGGAAAAATAAAAGTAATTTAAACAATACATTTATTTAACCCAATATATCCAAAATATCATTTTAACAGGCAATGAATTTAAAAATACTCACATGTTTTACATTCAAAATCTGGTATGTTTTACACTTATACCACATCTCAATTTATACTAACAACGTGTAAAGTGCTTAATAGTTACCATAATGCTATATTACTAAGTAACTGCCATATTCAATACATTAACCATAGAACAACTATCTGTTCTCAGAAACAGACCTACGAATATATATCACTGTTATAACTATTGATTGATTTTGCAAAAGTTCACTGTGGGAAAACAGAATAGATTTTAAAAGACTGATATGATTAAATATCCTTTAGGCTTATTATTTATTTACTACTTCAGAACATGGCCATATTTTGAAATACAACATAGCTGAAATTCTAATGATGGAAATAATTCATTGGAGATAATATTTACTGTCACATGTCTTTTATACAAAAATAGATGGCTATAGAGGAAAGCAGCTGATCAGAAAGTTTTGTATGCAATATCCTTTAAAAGTTTTAATTTGATTTATTTTCTAGGTAGCTGCAACTTAGTGAAAAGTCATTTCTAAACTATAAATATCAGCAGGATTCTTCTGATGCATGTCTTAAAATACAGGCTTGAGAAATGCTAGACACCATAATACCATTAAGGAAAAAAACCCTAAAGAGTATGATAGAAACTGAATTATGCATAAGAAAAATGTAATCTTTGGGAAAGAGTTGGACAAGCTGGTCCTTTGTTTGTGCTTAGCTGTATTAAATAGAAAATTGGAAGGATTTGATTTCTAGGCCTCCATTAAGTACAGAAGTGTTTTAATGAGGAACACTTCTGCCTCTGGATCAGAGAAGGGCAAGTTTTGCTCCCATCTGGAGTATAATCTCTTCACTGGAGGGGATGGCTTAGTGAGTTTTAGACTCCTTGGAACCAAAGATTTAGCCTCTGTGAGGTTGACTCAGCCCTTACTCATCCCACCCATCTGTTTCCCATAGAAAGTCTTTCAGATGAAGCTCTGAAAATGGGTCCTGAATCCATTGCACATGCTATTAAAGGTTGGAGGCTGTGTGTAGTATGAGCAGAGTGGCTGGCTCTCTTGGGACACTTCAGTACATTTCAAATTCTTATCTTTCTAGGGATCACTGGAACTAAAAGAAAAAATCCAATCAATGATGCAACCCACTGGCATTCCAAAGAGCAAGTAAACAAAAGAAATTATGGGTTGGGCCTCAGGATTTCAGAAAACAGAATGACTCATTGACAAGAGGCAATGTAGAGACTTAGCTTGAAATCCTCTCTCTTTTATTTACCACCCACATAACTTTCAACTTCAGTGTGACCTGACTTTTACTTGAGTTCCTTAGAAAGTTTAGGCAACCCATCCAAGATCTCACACCTGGTTCATAGTGCAGCCAGGATTTGCACACACCCATTGAGCACTCTAATTCTATTTAATATGGTAACAAGCCTATGGATGGAAACATGACTGCATGGTAGTGCTGGGAACAGATGGCTCAGCTGAGGTTGGAGGCAGTTCCTCTTCACTACATTGACCCTTTAACCAAGGAAGACCACCAGCTATGGCACAGAGGGGCATGAGCTGAACACAATTTACCCTGCTTGTGGGGGCTGAACCTTGCTGCATTTTGATTATCTTTTTGATAAAATGGTCCAGAAGGTTTTCTCCTTGAGGACTTTTTGGTGGAGAAGCCCTAATGCACACACAGAAACACCTCGACTATTTCTTTACTTCACATTGTGATTGCCGGATGGAGTCACAGGTGCTCCTCTTCCTCAAAAAGATAAATTTTATTGTCTAGAGACAAAAACAAAGTTATTAGCCTGAGAAAGGTAAAAATGGTGAGTAGGTAGAAAAACCTTTATAAGATCAGATTTCTTCATTTCCACTTGTTTAAAATCCTGCTAAAGGCTAAAACATATTCCTGGAAGCGAGCAAGCAAACATAGCTGGAGACCAGTTCTTCCCAGTTCTAAAATTCCATCCTACTTGCCTACTATTAGTGGAAGCCTTTCCAGGAGGACCCTAAGAAATGGCAGGCTCCAGATGTGTTCAGTGAGTACAGACCTACACAGGACTCCCTGGGCCTGAGCTTCAGAAGCTGTTCATTGGGCTACTAAAAGCGCCCTTACAAAGAAACCCCTCATCCTTCCAGGTGAGTATGCCTTCCAACACACCCCAAGGGTGGCTCCTTAATGTCCAGGAGTTTCTTCCTTGCCCAGCTCCAGTGCTCAGCTCAGAGCCACACTCTCCATAGAGCCCTTTAGCCTTGAGTCGGTTTCCTGTTGCTGCCACAGCAAATCACTACAGACTGGGTGGCTTCCAGCATCACAGATCCACTGCCCAACAGCTCTGGAGGCCAATCGTCCAAAATGGGTCTGCCTGGCTTAAGACCCAGGTGTGAGCAGAGCTGGCTCATGCTGGACATTGCTCTGGAGGATCATTGTCCTTCCCTTCCCTAGGGCTGCCTGCACTCCTTGGACACACTGTCCTGTCATCTGCTTCAGTCGGCTTTCACTTTCATGTCTCCTTCTCTCTCTGGCCTTCCTACCTTCCTCTCACAAGGACCCTGTGATTACATGGGCCCCACCCAGATAATCCAAGATCACTCCCCACCTCAATACACTTAACCTAATCACATCTGCAAAGTCTCTTTTTCCATGTAAGGTGACATAGCCACAGATTCCAGGGAGTAGGATGTGGACACTACTGAGGGCCATTCCTCAGTCCACCCCATGGCTCAAAGGGATGCATGAAGCTGGACCTAAAGCAGGTCCAGGCCAGGCAGCTTACAGCAGGGAGGGCTTTTGGGGGTAAACCTTGCCACCACTGGGGGACTGCCTTTCCATTGGCCCCATGTCTACCAGCTCTTAGAAAAGCACCATGAGGCTGTTGGTTTTATCCGCTAAGAATAAAATAAACCACTGAGAGAAAGCTTATATCTCACTTATAGATCCTAAGTCATGCCCTTTAAAAAATGAGAATAGAGTTAGATGTATAATAATAAACTATGTTGTAATTTCCAATGATTAAACACTACATTCCTTTTTATATTCATATATTATAGGGTTTTCCAGTAGGGTGCTTTGTTGACCCTGACATTTTCAGAACCATTAAGTTTGTTTCCACAGCTAGCTTTCAAGAGCCAGTAAGGAAAAATAATAGAATTTAATTGGAAAGTAAAACAGAGTTGAGCCCAGAACAGCTCAGTTAATGAGCAATAGAGATTATATTGATTTCTTTTGATAAATAATATTAACCCTCAATAGCAATTAACACACAAAGAGATTGCTTGTTTAAGTTATCTGATAAAACGGGTTCATATATTTAGAGTATTAATCTAAAAAAGGATATTAGCATCCAGGAAGTCATTGATCTGTTCACCAGGATTAACGTTGATGAAAACCTTACCAGTTCTGCACATTGAACCACACAATGAAATCTGAAACCTTGCTGCCACTAGTGATAAGAGAAAAACATATTCTGGCTAAAAATATATATTTTTTGAGTTGGTTTTCCTGTCAAACCATCAATAGAATGATTTTGTACTAGCTATTCATTCTAGAACACTTATGATTATGATCAAAAAGAGAAGAAAAGAGTAGCTCTTAAGGTCAGCATTTGCAAAACAGGTTCAAGTACAAAAGCAAGACCATAATCAACCCATCTATGGCTAATGGTTGGAAATTTAAAAGACCACTTATCATCCTACCAAAGTGATGAAAACTATTCATTGGATCAATTTGTAATCTTTATTGTTCTAGAAGGCACAATCATTTGCTATCTAATTCCTTCCACTTTCTTCAGAGATCTCATTGGCTTAATTGCTAGTTTTTGAGTGTTGACTATTTTTAATGGCGACGCAAAATATCCAACCAACTAACCATGTAGCAACCTCAGTTTTTCCTGTTCTGGGATCCTTTGGACAGAACACATTCAGGCTTCATATTTTCCTGGCTACTGCAAGGCAACAGATTAGAGCCATCTCTAATCCAATATAATGTATAAGACCATCTACATAATCTATTACAGATAAATCTCATGGGTAGTTTAGGAATATCATCAATCAATGCACACAAAACCCAATAGGCAAGGCCAAAAGAACACTGTGTGAACAGAACACAAAACAGGAGTCCCTAGAGCAGGTCCAAGAGGAAGACTGAGGCATGGGCTGCATGCTGGGAAACTGGAGGGCACCATCTCTTGGTTGGCATTAGGGACACAAATACTATAAATTTCCTATTTCTAGTTTCTAAGAGCTCAAAGGAGGAGACAATTACATCAACAAATAAACATATGCAACAAATAAATATATGTAATCACCACAACAAAAGTAAGATTTAGTTAAAAATTATTTTGCTCTAAGGAGTCAGTCAGGTCAGCTATGGAAAGGAACCGAGTATTGAAAGACGAGCAAAAATAGAAGGAAATTCCCCGGCGGGGCAAGGAGTGGGCCAAGTAAGAGAGCACAGAAGGACCCAGTCTTCAGTTGGTGTGGCTGGAGTGGCTGAGTGGACACAAGGAGAAGGCTGGAGATGACAGTCTCATGCTGACCTGGGGTGTGACAAGATCGCTGCACTTTGCTAAAGCACCTGGCCACAGTCCTCTCAGCAATGAATGGGAAATAAAGCAGGAGAGTTTCCTAATCGCATCTATCAAATATATCATGGGGATTCTAAGAAGGAAAATGTAGAAGGGGGAAGGGTAGTGATGTAAAAGCAAGTTAGGAATGCAGTTCTGACAAGCTAGGCTAGGGAGAAAACAGTAGAATGAGCAAGATGCCAAGGTGCTCCACTGGCAGACTCACAGACTCATTGAAGGTGGGTGAGGGCAGGTAGCTGTCAAAGACAGCTCTGAGATTCTGGTTTAGAATGACAGCACCAATGACCAAATAGGAAAGACAGAGGGAAAAGTACATTTTAAGGAAAGGATGATTCTCTCAGGAGCAAATTGCAGCTATGCTATGTGCAGGCATGCAGAGAAGAGATTTATTCATAGGTGGTAGCTGGAGGTATGAACCTGGATATACCTGTCAGAAGAGGGGCAGCAGCCATGGGGGCAGATGAACATACATTAAAGAAATAACAATGTGGGACTTCATGCTTCTTTGCCCGATATTAGGAAGGAACATAGTGGAGTGAAAAATACGTCATCCTGGAACTCTTAGAAAGTACGAGAGGGAACAATTTAACACAAGTCTCTGGAAATAAAATTATCAAAATGTATTGAGTCTTTTAGATATTTGACTTCTAAGAATTTATCCTAAGGAACAATAAAAAATATAATTAGGGCTTTACTTTGAAAAAAGACTGTCCTCTATAGTTTAATAGCTAAATATCAAAACTTATGCAGACAGTCAACAAAAGGAATGGTTAAGTGGTTCCATACAGTAAAACATTATACCATAGCTACAAATCATGCTGTTTAAGGAATATTTAATATCATGGAAAAAATCCTCATGATAATAACTGTGTGATATGATGGAGCTTATCTATTACATGATACTATGCAAGCTTAGAAAAATTGTCAGAAGGTAGTGGAGTTACAGTCAATTATTATTTTCTTATTTTTATTTTATATGTTGTTCATATCTTCTTCAAAGAGTATATTAGTTCTGTGAACAAAAAGTCATTTTTAATAAGTGGAGAGAAATGTAATTATATATCTAGTTATGTCCTTAGTGGAAGAGAAGGAGAAATAAAATAAACACAATTGGGAGGAATGCAAAGAATGAAGGACAACGAAATAAACATAGGGAAAAGGCAGTAGAAGAAAACTGAGCAGCTCACCGAATAGGGGTCTAATTTTCCTCCTGAGGTTTTTCAAATTTTAAAAAGCACAGATTTTGTTGCAGAAGAAAGACACCAACTTCAAGAATCCAAGATAGCTTGATGATGGAAAGAATACAGTGATTCTGTCTACATAGCTGTGGAAGGTATTTCTCATTATATACTTAGAAGTTGCTATTTTGGAGTCAGGCAAACAAGAAACAAAGAAAAGATGTGCTGTCATGCATCTGTACTGCAGTAAAGCAGAGACGTGTAATGCCACACCCCTCAGATCCCTGGCTTACTCTGATGGCTTCTCATAGCAGTTAACCAACATCGATTGCAAGACTGGTGAATATTTGCTGACTATATATTGACAAATCATCTCATTCACTATTTGCCGAGTCAATTGGTAATATCCCAGTGCCTAAATGTCATAAAATGAAATGATCTGTGGAAATTTGGCATTCAGATTTTGATCAAGTTTCCCCTCCCCACCTTAAAAAAAGGCTGATTATTTTTATTATCAGTGGCGCCAGGCTACATTAGAAGGAACTGAATGAATTCAATGAAGGAAGTGATTTATTTTTGCTGACAGCTTTCTTGTATGTCATAGTCACATGTCCAAGGATTCTTTGATATTGAATCTTTTCTTTGATATTTCATGTGCATTTGCTTTCCTCTTGGCTTTTGTTCTCTTCTTGTGATCCAGTTAGTAGCAAACTATGTAATTTACACTTATTGCAAGAATTTATAGACTAGTTTAAAAGGCAACATATGGACACTAAGCAGTTAGAGAACTTTGTAAAATGAAACTAACCAGTGCCTAAAAAAAAAAAAAATTCCTTCTTCTGCTGAAGGCATGCTCAATAAATGTTTGTTGAAGGAATGAATGAATGAATGCAAGTACAAAAATATGTAACATGGAATATAAGTATTTTCTGTAATACATTAAAGAGAGAAAGAGAGGCAAAGAAGCAATGGGAGGCAAATTAATGGGCAGAATTTGGAAAGCCAAAAGTCACTCTAGGAAGCAGGCAGCATTCAGCAGAGCTCATAGGTAGGGGGGCTATTCTTTAACAGCTCATGAGAGAACTTCTTGGGGCACAGGGTTATGTCCTTACACCAAAGATCAGGACAACTGAATTTGAAAGAGTAAACCAGTTTTGCTCTGAAGATGGTCTAAACCAGAGAGCAGAGAATTTGGACTTGAATAGCAGGCACCAGAGAAGCTGCTGGAAGCTCTTGAGCAAGGGAGGATAATACTAAAGACAGTGTTTTGAGAAGGCACATTAAATCAGAGCCTACAGAGATGGGAGGAAGGAGAGAAGCGGAGAAACTTACTTCTCAAGCTAGGGTAGAGAGGAGAGCACATCCCAGGATGGTTCACGGGTGAATAAAGATGCAGAACAGTGCCAGGAGAAAGAGCTGATTTAGTGACTTATTTGGCTACAGGGAATAAAGGAAAGAATAGAGAAAATACTTTCAATTCTCAAGTCTGGTTGTCTGGGACAATTATGGTTCATTAAATTCGGTGAAGAATTTGAAGAAAAGCGATTGCAGCCTAATTATGAATTTAGGATACCAGCAAAATGAAGGCACCATCGTTTTACAAATTGATTTGATATTTTAGAATAAAGCACTCAAATTGTTGTGCTGGGAAACATTAGAACTGAAGGCTTTCTTACACTTACTCTGGATTTTAGACTTTGTGGTAGTTTGAGAAGACGAATTCATATAATTCGTTTCACTTTTGAGGATAATGGAAGTGAACTGGACTTGGGACATACTAAGTCTGGGATGAGAACATGGATATCTCATTAGATCCAGCAGGCCATTGATAAAATGGTTCTGGTATTCATCATACTCAGGGCTGTGAATGTAAAAAGCAACTTTATTTTGAGAGAAGACAGCACTACCATGCAAAATATTAATATTTTTGTATTTCATTGTAGTCTTTGGCTATCTCTATGAATGTCTTGTGGTCACAATAATTATGCATGCAATTGTGTATTGTGGGTTTTTCCAATGTAGTCTCAGAAGTGGTTCTCCATAATTCTATAGGATTCACAAAAGTTGTTTTAATAGCTGCACACCCTTCCATCAAGGTGGTATATCACAAATATAATTCCTTATTTCCTTGGGCTTTCCAGTTTTTCTCTACCATAGATAAAGTTACATTAAACATTCTCTCCACCATTGATAATGTTATACTAAACATTTTTTCCTGCTGAATTATCTCATAGAGGATAAACTCTTAGGATATCAAATCAAAGTATGTAAACAATGTGAAATTCTTACCGTTTCTTTTATTTTTATTTTGTTCTGCTCATGAAATAGTTACCTGTACTTTATACAAATTTCAAAATGTATAGAACTACCAAGCAGAGAAAAAGAAAATTCCCCATGATCTAAGCTCCCAAAAGTAATCGCTGTCAACAATTTGTATTTATCTTCCAAATTACTTTTTCTTCTCTGTGCAGGCACTGACATATTATTATTAATTTATATGAAATTTTGATCATGCTGTACTCACATATAAATCCTTCATTCTCTTTAATGAAGGCATAGGCTGTCTTTGTATAGTTATGCCATGATTTATTTATTCACTCCCCTGATAATTATTTTTAGTTATTTGCCACTAGAAACAATGGTGCAATGAAGTGTGTGTATGCACGTGTGTATCACACTTTTGTGAGTGTTTAAGTAGAATTCATTCACATGCAAACATGCTTTTATTGTAGCATTTTACATCTAACAAAAAATGTTGCATTCAAGGGTACAAAAAATTTGAACTTAATAGTTATTCTGAAATTGTGCTCAAAAGCATAGAGCATAAGAGAAAGAAGCCTGTCACAAAAAACCATGTATATG
This sequence comes from Saimiri boliviensis, assembly GCF_048565385.1. Classification (NCBI taxonomy): domain Eukaryota; kingdom Metazoa; phylum Chordata; class Mammalia; order Primates; family Cebidae; genus Saimiri; species Saimiri boliviensis. The sequence continues at coordinate 139,356,729 of NC_133452.1, read as the reverse complement.
AAATGTCCAGAATCGGTAACTTCACAGTTTTGGAAAGCAAATTAATGGTTGCCTAGGGCTGGGGGCCAGTGGGAGGAGTGACTGCTAATGAGTGCTGGTGTCTTTTTGGGGTGATGGATGCACAACTCTCTACATATACTAAAAAACATAAAAACATAAAACAAAACAAGCAAACGAACTATATTGCTTTGCAAAAATCAATTTGTGAATCTTCACTGAACTCTCCCTTCACCTTCTCTAAGGGAAGTTTTTCCTTTCCACAGGACAGTGCTGCCTTCAAGGCCTTACCAGGGGTGGTCTTCCTCTCCCGTGCTTTCGTACTGCTGGGACTGGGGGAGAATTCGTGCCCTCTGCTCCTCATTCCCATGTCTCCTCCCTCCTCTTTCTTTTCTATAAACAGAACAAAGCAAACCAACAAGCAATCATCACATCGAGCCTCACATCATTAGCTGCACACTCAGGTCTTGTCACTCATTTCCTGAAGATGGGAACCCCAGGTCACTCTCCCTTTCTTCACATCACTCCTGTCCTGATTCTGTGATGTTGGCAACCACGTAGAGGTTCTTGGGCTCTCAGTTCCTTGGTTTCTGCTCATCTAATCATCTTGTCCTCCCCCTTAGCTCCTAATTAGGCTACAGACCTCACCATATGTATCATTGCAGCCCCTGTATAATCTCAAGTTCAAGCATTCCCTCTCCAGCCAGGACTGTCTTCCTAATTCCCTCCAGCATCACAGTTCCAATCATTTTCCAGCATCGCAGGAACAAAAGAGATCTTGCCTCCTTTCTCGATGCCTCCTCGCCCTCAGGCCTCCCTCCTCTTCTTTCCCAGTGTGCATTCCCTGGTTCCAGCATTGTCAGAGTTAAGAGTCACTACATTAGCCTTCAATGTCTTCACCCCCTTCTCCATCCTCTCTGGGAAAAAGCACAGTTCTGCTTGAACACAGTTCACCACCTGCTTTGTGCTTATGCCCATGCAGTTGAATGTGCTGGGGGGTCAAAATGATGCTGACAGGTCTCGCTTTGAATACACAACCACAAACCTCTAGTGGCCTTTGGTGCTGCTGGGCCATCGCTTACGTTTCCCTCATCCATGCACTCTACTTTCTTCTAGATGATAATTCCATCCTTACTATTCCCATAGAACCTCTCACAGCTCCTCTCCCTTCCTAGGACAGACATGACGACCTTGTTTCTTATTTCACCAAGAAGACAAAATAGCTCAGAAGAACAGTTTATGCTCATCCACCACACAATGTACACACTGCCTAGCACTGGGCCTGCGGTGTGCTCTGCCTTCCCTGCAGGCTGCAGAACAGCTGAACCCCCCGTGCTCCACTTAGCCCATTGCAGCCTTTCTCACCTGCTCCAGGACACTGTCTCAGCAAAGCACGCCTTTGTTCCTGCATCAATATTTCCTTACTTCCACTGTGTCATTGCCTGGGATATACAAATGTGCATATGTTTCTCCCATTGATTTTTATTGTTGTCCCATCAATTCTCGCTCTAGCAACCGACTCCTTACCCTTCTTTGGAGCAAAATGTCAGAATTTTCTATACTCAGTCTCAAATCTCTCTCTTCCTGTTATCCTGAATTCACATCAATCAAGCTTTTGCATCACTAAAGTGGCTTTGGTCGAGGGACCCCCAGAGCCGACCCAGGGGTGGGCTTTGTGTCACTCACCTGTTAGGAGTACTGACGGGAAGCTGCCAACTCTGCTTTGTGGAAATGATTTCTTCACACGTCTCCCAGGGTGCTGCACCCTCCTGGTGTCTTCCGGTGCCTGGCTGTGCTTTCTCAGGTGCTTGCTGAATCTTCATCTTCCCATTTCCCCAAACATTGGACATCCCAGGCCCAGTCTCTGGATGTCCTTCCTTCACAGTCCACACTCTCCCCTGGTCTTTTGCTTTCAACACCCACTGTGTGCGCCTGTCTTCCTAAGGTCCTCCTGGGCCTCCACCTGGGAGGAGGCTTTCCCACCACCCTGCACCCCCCAGCTTCCATCCTGCTCCATCCACGCACCAGAGACCCCTCCAGCCCAGGGCCAGCGCAGTACATGGGCCCCAGGAGCTACATGACACTTCCCCTCACTTGCTTCAAATTTGTGCTGAAATGGCCCCTTCTTGATGAGTTTTTCATTGAATGCGCTATTCCGAATTGCAAGCGACCCCATCCTCAGCATGTCCTCATCGCCCTTCCTGCCTTTTCTCCATATCACCTATGACATCGACTCCCGTGACTTAGTTTGTTGTGAGCTATTCCTCACCCCACTCTGCTGTACCTGAGCTAAATGAGGGAGGGATTCTGCATTCACTGGTTTATCTCTAGTGCCTTGAACAGTTTCTCATTCTCAGCAATTAAGTGCTGAATGAATGAAAGAATAAATGAATGCCAACAGCAGTATATCAATGTGCTGGTTCTAGTATAATGTTGCCAGGCCAGTGTTCCAAGTTTTACAAAACCATTCATTTAGTAAGTTTTAAATGAAACTTCAGGTTTCCTAATTTACATTTCTTTGAAAACTATCAGGTACTTAATAAAATTTCTATTTTCTTACTGTGCCTATTTAGGGCTTAGATTTTGGAAAGCAGCAAAACTGTTTTCCATTTGTTTGCCATGATCTCATGCAGCAATCTAAAATAGCAAGTGTGTAGTGAAGCGTCTGATGATACTGAAATAAAAAATGCTGTACCCTGAGAATGTACTGTTATTAATAGCCTGGAGCCAGGAAAAGCTTCCTCAAATCTTGAAATTAGCCAGGCACGGTGGCTCATGCCTGTAATCCCAGCACTTTGGGAGGCCAAGGTGGGCGGATCATGAGGTCAGGAAATTGAGACCAGCCTGATTAACATGGTGAAACCCAATCTCTACTAAAAAAAAAAAAGCAAAAATTATCTGGATGTGGTGATGCGTGCCTATAATCCCAGCTACTCAGGAGGCTGAAGCAGGAGAATTGCTTGAACCTGGGAGGCAGAGGTTGCAGTGAGCCGAGATTGCACCACTGCACTACAGCCTGGGTGACAAAGCAAGACTCTGTCTCAAAAAAAAAAAAAAAAAAAAAAAAAAAAAAAAATATATATATATATAAAAATTAAAGTGTGATGTTTATTTATCTGACTAAAGGGAACATTACTTTTCTACCTTGAATTTGGTTTGAAAAGTAAAATGCAGAAAATTAACACTCTTTGAAAGTTGAGGGATCCTTCCATGAAAATAAGGACTGGGAAGATCCACATGACCCATGATATGTCACCCGCCCAGTGTCTGTTGAGAGGCAAACACAGCTGGTTCTCATGACATCCATGACAAAGCTCAAACATGTTTCAGATTCTGAAAATTCATCATAAAAAAAGAATGTACAATCTTTTATTAATATGTTTATATTGATTAAGTGTTAAAATCATCAAGTTTTAGATAGGCTGCATTAAAGAAATATATACTTGAAATTAATTTCAACTGTTTCTTTTTACTTTTTAATGTGGTTATTAGAAGATTTAAACTTGCACATGTGGACAGGGCTGATAATTTGAAAAAAAGACTAAAGAGACATAACAATTTGCAAAATGTGACATTTGATTGGATACTGTTTTAAGAAATAAGCAATTATTTTTTAAAATTACTGAAACACTTGCAGAAATGTGAGTGTGTACTGCATCCAGATATTATGGAGTTATTGTTTTCTTACATATAATAATGGTATCACAGTTATATAGGATGCTATTCTTACTTTTAAAACAAATGCTAGTATAATTAGGGTGAAATATGATGGCTAAACTTATTTTAAAACATGTAGCCATATATATTTATAACTTAACACTTTATAATCATATTTGTATTTAACTCTTTATTTTTAAAATATATTTTATATAATAAATATTATATTTTATTGTGTTACATTTATACATGTACACACTTACATGTATTTATACATATGTGTCTGTGTGTATACATAGATAGCTAAATATGAATCTGGATGAGAGTTAACTTGGTATTTATTATGCCATTCTTTTAACAGCCATTCTCTTTGTTAGGCATGTTTCATGACAAAAACTTGTGGAAAAGTTTACAGCACCCCAAAAACACCTTTTGACCAAAGCAAATGTCAAAATTATACCACAGTGACAATCACCTGGAAGACAGCCTGTATAAAACAATCACAGTTGGAAGAGTTAGCTATTTTAAGATAATGTACACGTTTTATGCAAGCTTATAGGTTAATTTATCTCTGAATATACAAAATCCCCTTAAGTCTTGGAACTGTTTGCTTTGCTTTGAAGAAGCAATCCTTTGAGGTACACCCCAAACCAAAGACAGCATTTTACCTGATAGAACTTGCCATTTATCCATTTCAGAGTAGATGGATGAGTATTCACTTTCTGAGGATGGTAACCTTCAGTCCATGCCTTAGGTAAAATAGTATACATCTTTTGAACCACACTGATAGTTCCTACCCATACTCATCTCTCTCATTTTGACAGCTCCAGTTTTTGCATTCACATCTACTTCTACAGAGCTTAATAAATAGCAATAGCCTTAAATACTGCCTGAGGGTTTCTTTGGAAAGTTTATTAAGATGACATGCAAAATAAAGGTTATAGCAGTACAGAAGACTAATGAGAGGTTTAAGAATTGAGTAATACTGGCTGTGAAACAGAAGTAGTTTTTTTGGTAACATATTTATTTGGAAGCAAAGATTATGGCATCATCACATTACTTCAGTCAGAGAATGGTTCTTAATACCACTGCAAACATAAAATGGCAAGGAAAACGGTTTGTGCAAGACAGTTGTTTAAATTTCTTTAAGTAAAGGAGATATTTGATGTTTATAGCAAAATTCCTGGACAGCTCCAGCTCTTGGGACATCAGGAGATGATCCTAGAAGTCAATCTGAAGGAAACTGGTGTAAGATAAGGTGACTTAAAGAAAGTTCAAAATGTAACAAGAATGTCTGGAGTGTGGCAAAGACAACATCATCAACTATATATTCATTAGGTATTATGAACATTTTTTCTGGAGTTGTCCTACCACTCCTATCTTGAATTGCCCAGCTCAGAAAGCACATTTTCACGGAGCTTTCCTTTCCGAATCCTGCCAAAGAGGCCCATCATATCATCCCTTGTGCCTCTGTCATGCTTTCCTCTTTTCCTGATAGGATACTTGACATATCTCATTTTTTTATGCCCACCAACTTGGGCTAAAGTACAGCTGAGCTTTTTTTTTTCTTTTGCATTTTAGGTTTTGGGGTACATGTGAAGGACATGCAAGATTGTTGCATAGGTACACACATGGCAGTGTGGTTTGCTGCCTTCCTTCCCCTCACCTATATCTGTCATTTCTCCCCATGCTATCTCTTCCCACCTCCCCACCTCAGTCCCTCCCCCATTTCCCCCCAACGGACCCCAGTGTGTAGTGCTCCCCTCCCTGTGTCCATGTGTTCTCATTGTTCAACACCCGCCTATGAGTGAGAACACGTGGTGTTTGATTTTCTGTTCTTGTGTCAGTTTGCTGAGAATGATGGTTTCCAGGTTCATCCATGTCCCTATAAAGGACACGAACTCATCGTTTTTGATGGCTGCATAATATTTCACGGTGTGTATGTGCCACATTTTCCTTATCCAGTCTATAATCGATGGGCATTTGGGTTGGTTCCACATCTTTGCTATTGTAAACAGTGCTGCAATGAACATTCGTGTGCATGTGTCCTTATAGTAAAATGATTTATAATCCTTTGGATATATACCCAGTAATGGGATTGCTGGGTCAAATGGGATTTCTATTTTTAGGTCATTGAGGAATCGCCACACTGTCTTCCACAATGGTTGAATTAATTTACACTCCCACCAACAGGGTAAAAGTGTTTGTATTTCTCCACATCCTCTCCAGCATCTGTTGTCTCCAGATTTTTTAATGATCGCCATTCTAACTGGCGTGAGATGATATCTCAATGTAGTTTTGATTTTCATTTCTCTAATGACCAGTGATGATGAGCATTTTTTCATGTTTGTTGGCTTCTTGTATGTCTTCTTTTGTAAAGTGTCTGTTCATATCCTTCGCCTGAGGGTTTCTTTGAATGGGCTTTTTTGTTTTGAATGGGCTTGGTTTTTTTTCTTTCTTTTTTTTTTTTTTTTTCTTGTAGATCTGTTTTAGTTCTTTGTAAATTCTGGATATCAGCCCCTTGTCAGATGGGTAGACTGCAAAAATTTTTTTCCATTCTGTTGGTTGCCGATTCACTCTACTGACTGTTTCTTTTGCTGTGCAGAAGCTGTGGAGCTTGATTAGGTCCCATTTGTCTATTTTGGCTTTTGTTGCCATTGCTTTTGGCGTTTTGGTCATGAAGTCCTTGCCTACGCCTATGTCCTGAATTGTTTTGCCTAGATTTTCTTCTAGGGTTTTTATGGTGTTAGGTCTTATGTTTAGATCTTTAACCCATCTGGAGTTACTTTTAGTGTAAAGTGTCAGGAAGGGGTCCTGTTTCTGCTTTCTGCACATGGCTAGCCAGTTTTCCCAACACCATTTATTAAACAGGGAATCCTTTCCCCATTGCTTGTTTTTGTCAGGTTTGTTGAGGATCGGATGGTTGTAGATATGTTGTATTTTCTCTGAGGCCTCTGTTCTGTTCCATTGGTCTATATCTCTGTTTTGGTACCAGTACCATGCTGTTTTGATTACTGTAGCCTTGTAGTATAGTTTGAAGTCCGGTAGTGTGATGCCTCCTGCTTTGTTCTTTTTGCTTAGAATTGACTTGGATATATGGGCTCTCTTTTTGTTCCATATGAAGTTTAAGGTGTTTTTTTCCAGTTGTGTTAAGAAGGTCATTGGTAGCTTGATGGGAATAGCATTGAATTTGTAAATTACTTTGGGCAGTATGGCCATTTTCACGATGTTGATTCTTCCTAACCATGAACATGGAATGTTTCTCCATCTGTTTGTGCCCTCTCTTATTTCATTGAGCAGCAGCTTGTAGTACTCCTTGAAGAGGTCCTTTACATTCCTTGTTAGTTGTATTCCTAGGTATTTTATTCTCTTTGTAGCAATTGTGAATGGCAGTTCGTTCTTGATTTGGCTCTCCTTAAGTCTGTTATTGATGTATAGGAATGCTTGTGATTTTTGCACATTGATTTTGTATCCTGAGACTTTGCTGAGGTTGTTTATCAGTTTCAGGAGATTTTGGGCTGAGACAATGGGGTCTTCTAGATACACAATCATGTCATCTGCAAATAGAGACAATTTGATTTCCTCCTTTCCTATTTGAATATTTGAGTACCCTTTATTTCTTTTTCTTATCTGATTGCTCTGTCTAGAACTTCCAGTACTATATTGAATAGGAGTGACGAGAGAGGGCTTCCTTGTCTAGTGCCAGATTTCAAAGGGAATGCTTCCAGTTTTTGCCTATTCAGTATGATATTGGCTGTTGGTTTGTCTCAAATAGCTTTTATTATTTTGAGATACGTTCCGTCAATACCTAGTTTATTGAGGGTTTTTAGCATAAAGGGCTGTTGAGTTTTGTCAAAGGCCTTCTCTGCATCAGTTGAGATAATCATGTGGTTTTTGTCTTTGGTTCTGTTTATGTGGTGAATTATGTTTATGGACTTGTGTATGTTGAACCAGCCTTGCATCCGTGGGATGAATCCTACTTGATCATGGTGGATAGCTTTTTGATATGCTGTTGCAATCGGCTTGCCAGTATTTCATTGAAGATTTTTGCATCTATATTCATCATGGATATTGGCCTGAAGTTTTCTTTTCTTGTTGAGTCTCTGCCGGGTTTTGGTATCAGGATGATGTTGGTCTCATAAAATGATTTGGGAAGGATTCCCTCTTTTTGGATTGTCTGGAATAGTTTCAGAAGGAATGGTACCAGCTCCTCTTTGTATGTCTTGTAGAATTCTGCTGTGAACCCACCCATCTGGACCTGGGCTTTTTGGGGTGATAGGCTTTTAATTGCTGCCTTGACTTCAGACCTTGTTATTGGTCTATTCAGGGTTTTGACTTCTTCCTGGTTTAGGCTTGGGAGGATGCAGGTGTCCAGGAATTTATCCATTTCTTCCAGGTTTACTAGTTATGTCCATAGAGTTGTTTGTAATAATCTTCCGATGTTGGTTTGGATTTCTGTGGAATCTGTGGTGATATCCCCTTTATCGTTTTTTATTGCATCAATTTGGTTATTCTCTCTTTTCTTTTTTATTAATCTGGCTAGTGGTCTGTTTATTTTGTTGATCTTTTGGAAAAACCAGCTCCTGGATTTATTGATTTTTTGAAGAGTTTTTTTGTGTCTCTATTTCCTTCAGTTCTGCTCTGATTGTAGTTATTTCCTGTCTTCTGCTAGGTTTTGAGTTTTTTTTTTATCTTGCTTCTCTAGCCCTTTCAATTTTGATGATAGGGTGTCAATTTTAGATCGCTCCTTTCTTCTCATGTGGGAACGCATTGCTATATATTTTCCTCTAGAGACTGCTTTAAATATGTCCCAGAGATTCTGGTATGTTGTGTCTTCATTCTCATTGGTTTCGAAGAACATCTTTATTTCTGCCTTCATTTCATTGTTTATCCAGTCAACATTCAAGAGCAAGTTGTTCAGTTTCCATGAAGCTGTGTGGTTCTGAGTTAGTTTCTGCATTCTGAGTTCTAACTCGATTGCACTGTGGTCTGAGAGACTATTTGTTATGATTTCCATTCTTCTGCATTTGCTGAGGAGTGATTTATTGCCAATTATGTGGTCAATTTTAGAGTAGGTGTGATGTGGTGCTGAGATGAATGTATATTCTGTGGATTTGGGATGGAGAGTTCTGTAAATGTCTATTCGGTTTGCTTGCTCCAGGTCTGAGTCCAGGTCCTGTATATCCTTGTTGATTTTCTGTCTGGTTGATCTGTCTAATATTGACAACGGGGTATTAAAGTCTCCCACTATTATTGTGTGGGAGTCTAAGTCTCTTTGTAAGTCATTAAGAACTTGCCATATGTATCTGGGTGCTCCTGTATTGGGTGCGTATATATTTAGGATCGTTAGCTCTTCTTGTTGCAGTGATACTTTTACCATTATGTAATGTCCTTCTTTGTCTCTTTTGATCTTTGTTGCTTTAAAGTCTATTTTATCAGAGATGAGAATTGCAACTACTGATTTTTTTTTGCTCTCCATTTGCTTGGTAGATCTTCCTCCATTCCTTTATTTTGAGCCTTTGTATATCCTTGCATGTAAGATGGGTTTCCTGGATACAGCACACTGATGAGTTTTGGCTTTTTATCCAATTTGCCAGTCTGTGTCTTTTGATTGGGGCATTTAGTCCATTGACATTTAGGGATAGTATTGTTATGTGTGAATTTGATGCTGTCATTTTGATGCTACCTGGCTGTTTTGTTGGTTAGTTGATGCCCATTCTTGATTGTGTTGATGCTCTTTTACCATTTGGCATGTTTTTGGAGTGGTTGGTACTGGTTGTTCCTTTATATGTGGAGAGCCTCTTTCAGGAGTTCTCGTAGAGCAGGTTTGGTGGTGATGAAATCTCTGAGTACTTGCTTGCTCGTAAAGTGTTTTATTTTTCCTTCACTTATGAAGCTTAGTTTGGCTGGATAGGAGATTCTGGGTTGAAAGTTCTTTTCTTTAAGGATGTTGAATATTGGCCCCCAATCTCTTCTGGCTTGTATGGTTTCTGCTGAGAGATGTGCTGTGAGTCTAATGGGCTTCCCTTTGTGGGTAACCCGACCTTTTTCTCTGGCTGCCCTTAGCATTTTCTCTTTCATTTCAACCCTGGTGAATCTGACGATTATGTGCCTTGGGGTTGCTCTTCTTGAGGAATATCTTTGTGGTGTTCTCTGTATTTTCTGGATTTGAATATTGGCATGCCTTGCTAGGTTGGGGAAGTTTTCCTGGATAATATCCTGAAGAGTATTTTCCAGCTTGGATTCATTCTCTTCATCACATTCAGATACACCTATCAAATGTAGATTAGGTCTTTTCACATAGTCCCACATTTCTTGAAGATTTTGTTCATTCCTTTTTGTGCTTTTTTCTCTGTTCTTGCCTTCTCTTTTTATTTAATTGAGTTGATCTTCGACCTCTGATATCCTTTCTTCTGCTTGGTCAATTTGGCTGTTGTAGCTTGTACATGCTTCGCGAAGTTCTCGTGTTGTGTTTTTCAGCTCCATCAATTCACTTATATTCCTCTCTATGTTGTCCATTCCTGTTAGCATTTCGTCAAATCTTTTTTCAAGGTTCCTAGTTTTTTTGCATTGGGTTAGAACATGTTCTTTTAGCTCAGTTAGTTTCTTACTACCCACCTTCTGAAGTCTGATTCTGTCATTTCATCACACTACTTCCCCATCCAGTCTTGTTCCCTTGCTGGTGAGGAGTTGTGATCCCTTTTAGGAGGAGAGGTGTCTGGTCTTGGGAGTTTTCATCCTTTTTGCACTGGTTTCTTCCCTGTCATCTTTGTAGTTACTGTCTTTCAGATTGGGTCTCTGAGTGAGCTTCTAGTTCGTGGATGCTGAAGTTACTCCTTTTTTTTTTTTTTTTTAAGCTTTCCTTCTAAGAGTCTGGCCCCTCTGCTGTAGGACTGCTATGTCCTCTCCAGGCCCTGCTTGCCTGGGGATCACCTGCAGCAGCTGCAGAACAGTAAGGGTTGCTACCAGTTTCCTCCTCCACTATCTTTGTCCCAGAAGGATGCTCGCCAACTGTCAATCTGTTCTCTCCTTTATGAGGTGACTCTTTGGATCTATGGGGGTCAGGGAGCTACTTGAGGAGACAGTCTATCTTTTACTGGGGCTTAAGTCCTGAGCTTTGAGCTCTGTTGTTCATTCAGAGGAGCTGGGCAGGTACATTTAGGTCTGCTGCAGCTGAATTCATAAACCGCTTTTTGTTCCTAGGTGCTCTGTCCCGGGGAGTTAAGGCTTTATGAGTTTCCGTTGTGCTGCTGCCCCTTTTGTTTTTTCTTTCAGGTCTGTCCTGCCTAGCTAACATCCCACCTATTCACTGTCTGCCTGCAGAGGCTTTGCTGAGCTGCTGTGGGCTCCACCCAGCTGCCCTGTGCTCTTCCCTGCAGTCCTGTTTATATGGGCATAGTTAGAACTGCCTCGGCAACGGTGGCCCCGCCGCTGTTATGGTGGACTCTCTCTGTTGTGGCAGGTTGCCTCAGCAATGGCGGCCTGCCTCTGTTGTGGTCGAGAGTCTCAGTAATGGCGGATGCCCCACCCCCACAGAGCCAGATCGTCCCGGGTTCAGCTGTGCTTGCTGTGAAATGCTCAACCCAGAGCATTTTCAATTACGGTTTTTCTTGTCATTGTTGTTGTTGTTATTGTTGGAGGTGGGGGGTGGACCAACCTAGCCTGATCACCTGGCTCCCGGACTCAGAATCTTTTTTTTTATTTTTTAAGTTGAATGACCCAGCGTTCCAGTCGGTTGTTGAATAGGCACCGGGATCTCCTGTGCTGCGACTCACTGAGTTGGCTCAAACAGCGGCGCTGAGGTTCCTGGTGGATTTTTTGCCTAGGAATCTCCTGGCCTGGCTCACTATTTCAAATGAATGAGCAACACTTTCGTCTCAGGGCTCGCCAGCTAAGAGGGCTCCCAGACCAGTGTCTTTTGTACAGACAACCACCGTAACAGGGTGTGGTCAAAGCAGCCGTGTGGACCAAATCAGCCCCACGGGGGCCAAAATAGCCGCATTGCCAAAACAGCAGCACTGGTGACCCCTCTGCCTGGGTGTCTCCTGGTCTGTGGGCAATAAAAATTCCTCTGGAAATGCAGCGTCCACTCACCCTCTGCACTTTCACTGGGAGCTGAAGTCCTGAGCTGTTCTTAGTCGACCATCTTCCCAGCATTCTCCCCAGCTGAGCTTTTAAGGCCTTTGACCTTGGCACAGAGCCTGGATCACAGTAGGTCCTCAGTGTATGCTCAGAGGTGTGGCTTTCAACTTCTCTTGACTAAAGTCCTCCATGGTCTCCAATACATTTTAAAAGCAGCTCAGCAGACATGCACAGAGGTTTTGCCTATATAAACTGGAACAAACATTTCATTAAAAAGCACCTAATCTTACTACATGAAATACATGGATATTTTTTAATGTAATGTAGTTTCGTTTTTTACAAATATTGTTTTTTAAAAATAAATATCAATATCATTCAATTGATTTCCAGTTTAATAAACTCTACTTTTAAATTGCAGATGGTAATGATCAGTGAATTGGTTTATTTAGGATTAATACAATGAAAAAATCGTCTTTTGCCAATGGTAAATACAGATTTTCTGGGGCCTGTTATATTTATTGCTAGTCTAATATAAATTGAGGGAACAATCACTGCTATGGATTATTTTCCATCAACTTCTTAACCACCTATTGCCCACCTAAGAAGGCATGACAACATCAGCCTCAGCATTGTTTCTTCTACTCTGACCTCAGTAGTTAGCTACACTTCGCATCTGCTACTTGCTTGGTACAGATTCCTTGTGATCTCATTCCTTTAGTCAATCCTGAGGAAGAAAAGTGAACATAAACCTTAGTGCCACCATTCAGTGAAGTAGGGCAGTAGGTCATTCTTCTAAAACCCAGGATTAGGAAGCTGAGCCTCAACTCTGGCTGCCATGTTTACCATCCCTCCCAAGTCCTTGGTGCCCAAGCAGCCCATGAGCTGGAAACATTCACAGAGTCCCAAGAACTTGTAGATCCATCCTGTAGATCAGGGGTCCTCAAACTTTTTACACATGGGGCCAGTTCACTGTCTCTCAGACTGTTGGAGGGCCGGACTATGCAAGGTGTGACACCCTTCACAGCCAGTGCTGCTGCCTCCACTATCCCAGACAGTGGTATACAGTGTCATAGGCCCAGCACCGCCTCCAGTGCTGTATACAGGGATGGCAGTGATCAGCCTGTAACACTGTGTATACAGCGTCCTGGACATCTGCAGCAGTGGTGGGCCTCTTCTGTGGGAAGCCCACTGCTGCATGTTTCCCCTATTATAAGACACCTCCTAAAGACAGCCCCCTTCTTTTGGGAGTAAAATTAATATAAAACAGGGTCTTATAATAGGGGAAACATGGTGTGTAGTAATGTAGGGGGAGACTTTTGGGCAAAGAGAGGTTATACAGGCCATTATGTTGTTGTACATTTGGGGGAGTATGGGGGCCATTGTACTGTGTAGAAATGGTTATAGTGCTTTGCCTTTCTTCCTACTTCTGCTGTTATTTCACACTGCTTCCGGTGATGTGGGGCACCGCAGCCGCAGACTGGATGTGCGTCATATGACACGCTTCTGGAGCCATAATGCATGCGTCCCGTGTCACCGGAAGTGGTACTGTACGTGAGCGACGTCATGCTTTGCAGCGCCGCCACATACAGTACTTCAGGAGCACAGGATGCAGATGCATCCTGTGCTCCTCTCACTGACGACCAATGAAAGAGGTGCCCCTTCCTGAAGTGCGGCGGGGGCTGGATAAATGGCCTCAGGGGGCTGCATGCGGCCCATGGGCCATAGTTTAAGGACCCCTGCTGTAGATCCTCTGCTCTTCTTTAGACCTGGGTTTCTGTCTTGAACCCCAAGAAAAGCTGGGATCTTGGGACCCTAGTTCAATCTTGCCAACCTTCCTGCCTTTTATACCCTCAGGTCCTTGGTGCTCAGTAGGTCCCAGGTCCTGCACTGTGCTAGCATGGAGTGGGGAGTGAGACCACCTGCAGTGGTCTTTCTTAGAGCAGCCCTGCTGCTGGTCAGGACTCCTGGGGCTGCCTGGTCCCCAGTCTAGCTCACCAGCTTTTTGAGATACTGAGCCACCACATACTATTTAACTTGGTCCCTTAGGGTCATGCCCTTGCCTGCTGCATCCTTTTTGCACTGTGGCTTGAAGAGATCCATCCACAGCCCCAGAGTTTGGATTCAGGCCCTTCCCAACTGCTTCTTTCTCCCACCCAACCTGTGTTGCAGGGTCTTAGCCACTGTCATAGTCCCAAGACCAAGGGAGAGGAGACAGAATATGCCAAATCCTCCTCTAAAGGGAGAAAAAATGAAATATGGAGGGATTTCCTGAAGGAGCCCATAAACCACCTGTTATCTCTCCAAAAGGGTCTGTGGTTAAATGCCCTTCTTAGGGCAAGGAGCCTGAGATCTAGGAATTCAGCCCATTCTGACTTTTGTTTTGGATTTGGTTGGGTGATTAATGTGGAGAAGCAAAGTGAGCATGAACTCTGGATTCCACTCCCCACACACTTGCTCTGTGACCCTGAGCAGATTACGTAACCCTTTGTGCCTCAGTCTCCTCATCTGTGAAACTGGGAGAATAATGGTACATACCGCTTAGGGTTGTGATATGGTTTGGATATTTGTCTGCTTCAAATCCCACGTTGAAATCTGATCCCTACTGTTGGAGGTGGGGCTTAATGGCAGATGTTTGGATCACAGAAGCAGATTCCTTATGAATGGCTTGGTATTGTCCTTGCTGTAACGCATGAGTTCTCACTCTACTAGTTCCCACAATAACTGAATGTTAAAAAGAGCCTGGCACCTTTCAGCTTGGCTTCTCTCTTGCCCTGGGATCTCTCTTCTCCATCTCCCCCTTCCCTCCACCATGAGTGGAAGCAGCCTGAAGCCTTTACCAGAAGCAGTTGCTGGCGCCATGCCCATTGTATAACCTGCAGGACCATGAGCCAAGTAAACTTCAAGTTCCCCAGTCTCAGGTATTCCTTTATAGCAACACGAATGGAGTACAACAAGTTATTATTAGGATCAAGTGAGTTAAAGAACTAATGTACTTAAAACAATGTCTGCAAGGGAGAGTAAGCATGAGAGTGGATCACAGAAAGTTAAAGATAACAGGTAGCTCAGGGTCTTTCACACAAAGGCACCGAGACCCAAGGCAGTGAAGGGACCAGCCCAAAGCTCATCTCACAAAGAGAAAGTGAGAGCCACGAGAACCTCTGATCCTACCCTAGCCAGCTTTTTTACCTCACTCTCCTTTGTGTACCTTGGAGGCATTTAATAGGTAGAGTAATCATTAATCTGGTCTGCTAGAGGTAGAGGCCAAGACAATAAAAATATTAGAGTCCTGGGAGACAGAGCAGCCTCTCCTGGCCAGCCACCTCCTTCCCCACTGCAGACATAATTAATGCACAGAAGAGAAGCCAGAGTGAGTTTAGATGGTTCAAATGCCCCTTTCTGGTATTTCCCTCTAGAATGTGTTTAGCAAGAATAAAAAGGGAAAAACAAATATTAAACATTCTCATGCCAATCATTGATTAAAATCTTCAAGATAACTTGGGAGATAAATAATATTCCTATTTTATGGATGAAAAAACTGAGGGTCACAGGGTTAGACAACTTGCCCAGTTTAAATCTGCTCTTTAGAGTGAAGTTGGGAGTCCAACCCCAGACAGTGACTCCAACCCTTTGTCTGCCACTGATTTACAGTGGCATCCTTGACCAAGTGAGGTGTCTTCCCTCAACACACATGGCCGTTCCATCCAGGAACATCTGAGGCATCTGGGTGCTGTCTCTCACTCACTCAACTGATGAAACTTTAGGAGTTCATAAGAAAAGGAACAGCAATAATTTTTTCCACACTTTTCCACATTGTTTTGCATGAGTGGTTTCACAAGCAGCTTATTGACTATAAGACCTGGAATGTCATAAAGAGTCCATAAAAATCCCTCTGATGGTAGTGGGCTATATCTTTAGGAGAAAGCCCGCACTTGAGTTGGGGAATGATTCCTTGCATTATAGAAGAATCTTCCAGAAGCAACCTTTAAACAAAGGCTTACTCAATTAAAATCCAATTCAACTCCCCAAAATTCCATTTCCTCCCACAACTCTCCACAAGAACTTCCTCCTTCTAAGTCTTTACCACATAATGACTAAACCATGCCAATCAGAGGCAAGTGTAGCCTCTCAGTTTTCCCCATGAGAAGCAGTCCTGGGAAGCAGAGCAGCCAGGCCTGGCTCTAGTCTTCCTGCCCAGCCCGCTGCTAATGTAACCACCTTGTCCTTGGGGCCCAGCAGCCTGGGGTACACAGCTGCACTTCCCATTATGAATGTAGCAGCACCATGGATGGAAAAGCCCCTGGGCCCATGGGTTTGGATTTCACCTGTGCAGATGAGGAGGGTGGTCCCTGAAATGGCAAGTCTGAACTCCTCCTCTCCTCTCAGCCCCCAAATCACCTCCACTCAGTCCAATCTGCACCAAATCGTAGCTGTATTGTCTTGTCACCACATCCCCACAGCTACTCATCACTTTGGAGGAATGAGTTTACGCTCCAACTCACAGGACTTCTGTTTTCCCCCCTGCCTTCATTTCTGCTGTGCCCCATTGGGCTGGCCCCCTCTACCTGCCATGCAGCCCTGTGTTTCTGGGCCAGCACCAACCAGGCCTCTGCCCAAAAGCTACTGCTAAAGCCTGCTGGGCTGATGGACCTGGGATCCATGAGTACCAGCTGCTTTCCCCCCAGCAAGGGTGTGGCGGGGATGGGGGGCTCACTGGACATCTTTCTCCTCCTCTTCTTTCCCCCTGAGATTTGGCCACTCCTGCCACATCCCTTTTCATGGGCTTCATTTGTAATGAAGCACGTGCCTCATGGGGCATGTTGAAATCATGACGGAACGAAGGCGAGAGTTTGAGGCCCCTGTGGGATGATATCTTAATGGGACCTGAGTGTGGGAGCATCGGCAGCACAGGCTCAGGCCAGATGATGGCTAAAACACACTTGCGGGTTTCCAAACCCCTCCTAGGGTGGCAGAGGATGAGGGAGGACTGAGAGTTGGGGAGGGTTGAGGGTAGGAGTCCCTGCACCACTCTCAGCCAGGCCTGAGAGGAGACCTCCCCCACACACCTGCAGCAGCTCACCCACCCGCGCTCAGCAAGTCTACAGCAGGAGCTGGCTTTGGTCTCTTCCTGGAACTGGGGAGGAAGGCTGGCAAAAAATCAAGAGGAGGAAGAATTGGGCATTGAGCGTGACCACAGCACCGCAGTGAGAGCAGCTCTATTCCAAGGAAGGAGAACAGCCGTGACTTGCACATAAGAGCAGTGCCCACTTCCTGGCACTGTCTGTGGCAGCACTGGGTGTGCACTGCCCCAGGGCTGGCACTGTGCAAAGTGCAGCTGCCAGGGTTATGTGGGCCCTGGACACAGGCTGCCCAGATACGTTTCCCACGTGCCTCACCTCCCTTTCTTGTCTATACCACAGTCCCTGCATCCTGAGGTTGTTGAGAGGACTCACTTAGTTAATAAGAGAAAGCACTGAAAACAATGGAACATCAGAATTCCTCAGTAAAAGTTACTTCTTATTTCCTTCACCATCTTAGAAATGAAGAGGCTCAGGGACGTTCCAGTATTTTTCCAAGATCACACAGCTAATCAGATAAAGAGAACGGGAGGCGAATCTTGTCTGACCCATTGCCCGTGGTCTCCATGAACTTTCTTTTCTCTGCACTCACGTGGGACCCTCTACCTCCTCTTCACCCTCACCGTGCTTCTTGGCAAGAAAAAAGAGGAGCAACGCAACTGTCACTTGAACCCAGGTCAGCTCTGCCCCGCTTCCTCCCTGTGCTCAGAGCTTGGCAGCCATCTTTTCAAAGGCACTAAGAAGGGAGGCTATTATTCATGTCAGGCACCTGAGTACGGGGTGGGGACGCATGACTCAGGTTCAGGATTTCAGCCCCCACCCAGCTCCCACTAACAGAAAGGAATTTAAATGAAAAGCCCAGGAGATTAAAGGTGGAAAAGGCCGACTAGAGATTTTGAAGTGATTTTTTTTTTTCCTCCACAGCAGAAGTTTAATGCCCTCCTTCAAAGAAGGTGGTTCTGGCCGAATGATCAGAAGTGCAACTGATCAGTTCCCTGCCAAACCGCCAGAGAGAAGCTGCCTGGGAGCCCCTCAGTGCCCTGGTGTGTGGCCAGGCTGGCCTCATGAATGGAACAAGTGTAGGAGTAACTGATTTGCCAGGCTGGGCATTGGCCTCTCTGTGGCTGAAGATACAATGTATTGGTAGAAAATGTGAGGCTCAATAAGGCCAAAGATCATGAGCAGACCATAGAAAAGGTAATGTGTTACTCACAGATCCCAGGCGGGTGGGGCACACATGCCACAGGGGCACATGGAAAAGAACGGTGGGGTCAGGAGGTGGGGAGTTGGGAGCTGTGCAAGGGCCTTTATTGCAGCTTCTGTGTAGCAGGCAAGGCAGGGCACACAGGGTTAGAATTGTCTCATTTGGATTGTTTCAGCAGGCTCGGGGACGTGGGACTTAGCCCTAGTTGTCTGTTACCTGGCTCTGGGGGGAATGGGGCAGGGAGTTAGTGGCTTGAGTGTGAGATCCCAGGGGAGGAGGCGGCATGGGCTCTGGATGGGTTTGCATGTGAAAGGCATGCTACCTGGAGAGCTGGTTTCCATCTACAGGAATTGTCCAAGCTTTGGAATAGGGAGAATAACAGACATGGGAAGTAGGCTCTGGTGTTAGAATGGGGTGGCCTGGCCTTCTTAGCTGCTACATGGAAGACATCAGGTGAGGTCTGCAGAAGAGGGACAGCCTCCTCAGAATAAGCCAGGCTTGGGGGAGGCCAGTTCCCCCTGAGCACCTGGCACCCTGTACATAGGAGGAGGATGTCACCAATCCTGGAGTGTCCACCTGGAAGGGTCCCACAGCTTCTGTCCAGCAGTACCAGGTGGTGCAGATACACAGCTCTGGGTATGGAAGCCATTCCCCACAGGCCACGCAGCTCCCAGGGTAGGAACCCACTGCAAGCCTTCCAGTACAGGCCTGTCTCACTCATGGGAAAACTCTGCAATGCCCAGAGCACGCTGTGAGGCCCTGATGGCAGAACTACTCCATACATGGCTTACACCATCTCAGGAAGGGCAGTGAGAAAGTTAGAGTCCATGTAATGATGGCTATTTCGCCTCCTTTGCTTTTCCTTTGCTAAATGTAGATAAAGGAAGCCTTCAGCAAGCTGATGGGCTAGGCCAGCCAGTTATTCAGGGCTGCATTAAGGGGAGTCAGAGTTGCAGGAAGAGTGCCTGCCCAGGCCAAAGAGACCTGAATTCCGCCTCCAGACCATGGCCGTCCTAGCTCTATGACCCCGGGAAAGGCACCAGCCTCTCTCCATCTCAGTTCCCTTATCTGCAGAATGAGGGTTTGGACCAGGTTGCCTTGGACTAAGCTTTTGAGCCTTCCACTTGTAGAGATGCAGAATAGATACTGCTTGTACCAAATGTGTTTAGAAAGACACAAAAATGCTTTCAAATCTACTTGGGAGACAAAATGGTTTTGCACCTCCTCATTCTTCTGCACAGCAGCATTTGATTCCTGCAGAGCTGACTGTGACTAGAGGTTTATCACCTGCTGCTTCTATAAAATGTCATTTCTTCCAACATCTCCCAAGTTTAAATGTGGTACCTTTAATGTCATCCTAGTCTAAACACATTATACTTTATACATGAATCCCTATTGGCAAACATGTCACGGTTACTTATTAACATGATAGCATCTGAGCACATGATCAGGTTAAGGAAAAGATATTTTTTAAAATCCAAGGTGATGTACCCTGAAGGGGCCTTTTTCCACTAGAAAAGGGCTGCAACCAGCCAGGTGCAGTGGCTCACACGTGTAATCCCAGCACTTTGGGAGGCCGAGGCAGGTGGATCATGAGGTCAAGAGTTCAAGACCAACCTGGCCAACACAGCGAAACCCCATCTCTACTAAAAGTACAAAAAATTAGCCTGGTATGGTGGCAGGCACCTATAATCCCAGCTACTCCGAGGCTGAGGCAGTAGAATCACTGGAACCGGGAGGTGGAGGTTGCAGTGAGCAGAGATCACGCCACTGCACTCCAGCCTGGGTGACAGTGTGAGACTTCATCTCAAAACATAAAAAAGAAAAAAGAAGAAGGCTGCAACCACCAGACCAGGGTTTTTGCTTTTTACAGGCTTTTATCACCAATACAGTCCAGTGAATAGCCCATTATTCATTGCATTAAAAAAAAAAAAAAGAGAAGAAGAAGAAAGAAGAATTGTGACTTCTGTAATTTACAGTCAATAGATTATCTGGAGGACTGGAGATGTGCTCACTTGTTTCACAGGTGAGGAAACTGATTCATGAATCTGCATTTCCTCCCCGGGCAGTTGTAGAGCTTGGTTAGAGACCTGGGTCTTTGGACTTTTTCTCCAAGTGCTTCTACCTGGTCTGTTTTCCAAAGCAGATTTAAGGAAGTCAACTATCTTTTCAACCAACAAAGGAAATTTTGGATAAACTTGTGCTAAGTAAGGAGGAGGCTAAGGTATAGCAGCAGAGGCTTATAAATTTGGAGAACTAGTGTGGAATCTCAGTTGATCCTAAAAGCTCTTAAACTTGATTTCTATGCAGGCAACACCACACTTGAAACCTTCACCTATCTTCCTAGCCACACAGACCACGCACCTGCTGTGCAAGAGCCCCAGAGGAAGACATCCTGGAGCCTCACAGGGAATATATCAGTCCAGGAACAACAGAAAACGATAAGCCAGAAAAACGAGAGGCAGGGGACTCACCTGCCCATGTGGTGATTCCTAACTGTTCCCCAAACCTAAGAATGTCTTACATCTCTCCCTCCCCATGTGCTGCTTCTTGGTTTTATTACTCCTTGACATTAACTATTAAAATTGAATCACCTCTAGGAAAGTCACAATTATGAAGAAAATAAGGATCAGTAGTGCCAGGAGGTAGGAGGGAAGAAGGCATGAATTGGCAGAGCGCAGGGGGTTCCAGGGCAGTGAGACTATTCCATGTGATACTGTAACAGGGGATACAGGTCATTATACATTTGTCCAAACCCACAGAATGCCCAGCACCAGGAGTGAGCCCTAAGGCGGACCGTGGACTCCAGATAATGACGATATGTCAGTGCAAGGTCCCATGGTGGGGAGTTGAAAATGCGGGAGGCTGTGCCTGTGTGGGGGCTGGGAGGGGGTGGGAATTCTCTTTGCCTTTCCCTCAACTTTGCTGTAAACCCAAACCTGCTCTAAAAAAACATCAGGCCTATTAATAAAACACATAACATTGTAATACTATAAAAATATTTAATTGCCTAGCAAGGATCTAATGTAATACTGGGTAATTCCTATCTCAGTGTGAATTCATCATGGCTGCCGAGAATGGATTAGGGGTTTTGGAGCAGCAAGGAGATAATTTGTGAATTGTGAGCATCAATCTCTGTGGCAGACCTGGATGGGATGGGGTGCATGGGCAGCAGAAGTGCCCTTGGGGCAGCAGAGGAGAGGAATGCAGACAGGAAGGTGTGGACAGATGAATACAGTGTTAACTGGCCATCAGAGACAGTGGAAACCCTTCTTCCTCTTCTGCCTTCTCCCAGGAACTGGAATTTGGGCTCAAAGTATCAGCCCCATGGTTCAGGTAATGGCTCTGGGGTCACACAACTGAACCCCACACAGGCAGGGTCACACAGAAGGCATGGGGAAGCCAGTGGCTGCCCTGGGTCTGCTGGGGCTGCACACAATGGCCACCACCCCAGCCTCCAGCTCTGATATCAGAACGTGGGGAGCAAGTTTCCACCCTGCCACTGGTGCAGATTTGGAAAAGATGGCCGGGCGTGCTCCGGCCAGGGTGGGATGCTCTTTCCTGCACCCTCCTCTCCCTACATGTACCTTGGCCTCCCATCCTTGGGTCGTGTGCACAGTGATTACCAGCCAGTTGTGCCCCAGCTCATGGGGTTCTGTGTGCCAACCACTGTGGCCTGTTTCGTGGCCTGTCTTGTCTCTGAAATCAGACTCAGGTCTCTGGAGAGCAGAGTCTGTAGCCCAGCAGTGCCCGTCAGGTACAGTTATTGTGAATGTGTCTAGTCTCCTAGACACAGCCTCTCCCACATCCTGCTGCTCACATGCTCTCCAAAGCTCAGCCTGGCTGCCTAATTCTAGTGACCTTGTCCTCCCTACTTCCTGCTTCACTCTTCCACAGGCCATCCTCTGAATTTCAGCCACACACAGAGTCTGTGCAGTGGAATTCTGCCCACAACCAGCACCCTTGCTTACACAGACCTTTCTCCGGCTCCACTGGAAAGTTCTCTCTAAGTTCACAGCCTCTCTCATGATTTCTCCACATGCTTCTTGTAGAGGTCAATTTCCTCTTCATCTTTTTGTGACTCCAAATAAAACTTAGTCTCCCCTTTGCTCTGGCAGACTCCTGTAGGGCTTTGGCAGAGGACTGACAGACACCAGGTGACCTGCCTCTCCAAGAGAACAGAGCAGAAGCCCTGCCAGGGTCTCCTGAAAGGCATGGCTGGGCCCTGCCTGGAAGGTAACCAGAGCCTTGCAGGCAGTCTCTCCAGCTTCCATTCTGCAACTGCGCACACACCCACAACAAAGAGGCATGTGGCATTCATCCGTCTAGCATGAGCAGGGTTCAAGGCACGTGGCATTTATCTGTCTAGCATGAGCAGGGTTCCTTTGCTCAGGATGATCATGTTGCACAGTTCTTGCACTGAACAAAGACAGCAGGCTGAAGTCCATTCCGCACTCTGCTCTGTGTGCCCTGGCAAAGGAATGCTTTTCTAAATCTGGACGGAGAGGACTCCTTTTCCTAATTTGCACGCAGCTGCCTCGTAGGGTAGTAAACCAGCTCCCCTAACCTCACAACTTGTCTCTTCTGTTTCTCCTGCCACTCACCCACCCAAGGGCTTTGATGACAAGTCATACAGGTGTTCTGTGTTTACCAGCATGTCCCAAACCTTGCACTATCCATCCCCCAATGCAGAAGCACAGGAGACAGAGCTGAGCCTATATTTCCTAGACTTTGCCTCCTAGACAGCCTTACAAGTTGTGGAGAACATTGCACATTGCTGAACCTTTAATGTGGATGATGTCTCATGAAGTCAGGGGTCCCAGCTGTTCTGTTCGCCACCTCCCTAGCAGAGCCCCTGGCACACAGAGGGAGCTCCAGCAATGCCCACTGAATAGCTCAGACATCCACTTGTCTGCAGGAATCTCTGCTCCTCCATCCTTCCCCGGGATGCCTGGCCCCTTGAGACTTATGCATGCCGCATGATTTGGTTCTTTATCTTTTCCTTGGTGTAACCTTCCTTGCAACACCTGCACAAAGCTCTTTGGGATCTAACTCACATGCCATGCCCATGGTGGCTGCCAACTCATGAGTCCCCGTTCTACCTGCTCAGGTGTCAAGGACAGGGACGATGCCATCTTCATTTTGTAAGTCCAATGCCCAGTGCCCTGTTTAGACTGTAGAGAATCAGGTCTTCAGTGATTAAATAAGAGTCCCAAGCTTTTACTTCTGCGAATCTTTCACATCCTTAATTATTAATAATAATAAGTTACTGTGTTACATTTTTTCCTTGTTTTGGATTGTGAAACATTTCAAACATACAGAAAAGCAGAATAATACAATAACAACTACCACCTTCTACTGAGGTCAAACATAAGCTAACACTTACTACATTGATACAGCTTTTTTATTTTTATTTATTTATTTTTTCAAAGTAAAGCATCACAAATACAGGTAACTACAGATAAACCTGTCCCCCAACACAAATTCTCCACTCAAGCTGGTGTGGCTTCATCCATGTACATTTTTGACTTTTGCTACATGTGTATGTGTTCAAAAACTATGAGCTCTTCTGTGTATTTAAATATTACGTACATTGAATGACATGGCATGCAACATTTTATAACTTGCTTTTTTAAAGTTTAACACTTGCAATTTTTCCAGGCAGATACATGTAGATCCAGTTCATTCATTTGATTTCAAAACTGTGTTATTTCAAAACTACAGTTTATCAATTCCATGAAAACATCATCAATATGCACATTCTTGTACTACACTCCTAGTTCAGGGTTGCAGGATTTCTCTAAGATATATCCCTGGGGGGTGGGGCGTCTAAGCTGTGGATAATATTCAGCTTTAATTTTACTAGGTAGTGCCCAAGTGATTCCACAGTTGTAACAATGTTCACTATAACTACATACTCTAGAGCTCTGTGCCTCCCCCACAACTGAGACTGAAATCACAAGCAAATATAAATGAATCTTAAGCATGTTAATGTGGAAATGGAGATCGTCCCACCCACCCCTGCATCACACCCACTGTTAGATGCTGGCCCTTCCAGTGGATTCAATGTGCATGGTGCCTCCTTTTAATTTGCATTCGCTCGGACATCTTCACATATATATTGGCCATTTGAATTTTGTTCTCTTTGAATTCCTTTTTAATATTTTTTTGTCATTTTTCTGTTGTTCACTATTTTTTCTTTTCTTATCTCTTTGAGGAAGTATTTTTTTTAAATATTTTGAGTACTTGTCAGTTTTATTTATTACAAATAACTTCATCCACTCTGTGGCTTGTGCGGTTTCCCTCCAGTGAGGTTATATGCTTCCCATACTATAACTTCTGTGCTGGGCTCACGCTTGTAATTTCAGTACCTTAAGAGGCTGAGGTGGGACTTGAGCCCAGGAGTTTGAGACCAGCGTGGGCAACATGGTGAAGCTCCATATCTACAAAAATATGTGTGTGTGTGTGTGTTTGTGTGTGTGTGTGTGTGTGTGTGCACAGAAATATTAGCTTGAGACCAGCCTGGGGCAACATGGTGAAGCCCCATATCTACAATATATATATATATATATATATATATATATATATATATATATATACACACACACACACACACACACACACACACATATATATACACACAAAAATATTAACCAGGCATGGTGGCATGCACCTTTAGCCCCAGCTGCTCAGGAAATTGAGGTAGGAGAATCACCTGAGCCCCAGAGATTGAGGCTGCAGTGAGCCGAGATTGCTCCATTACACTCTAACCCATTGGAGTGAGACTCTTTCTCAAAAAAACTAAAAATTTAAAAAAAAAGTAAATAATAATTTCTGAAGTGATTGTGGATGGGATTTTTGTTCTGTTAGCTCTTCAGAT
Source organism: Saimiri boliviensis (assembly GCF_048565385.1). Classification (NCBI taxonomy): domain Eukaryota; kingdom Metazoa; phylum Chordata; class Mammalia; order Primates; family Cebidae; genus Saimiri; species Saimiri boliviensis. Next base: position 139,331,834 of record NC_133452.1, on the reverse strand, counting down.
TTTCTGATTGATGTTGGTGATATATGTGGATGTTTTTATTTTTTAGCTTTCATATTTTATTCAGCAACTTTAGTGAACTATCTTGTAAGTACTCAGGGAATAATGTCAGTTACAGTTTTTTCTTTCCATTTCTTATAACCCTTGTTTCTTTCCTTGTCTGAGACACTTCGGAGGTACAACTTTAACTGGGATGTTTCTAAAGTTCCACCATTCTGTCATGTTTGCTGTAACTTTGATAGATGCCACTTTCTAGTACAGCTTTCACAAAATGTGTTGATTTCCTTTCCTGGAAATTTCTCATTCCATCTCCATTAGCACATTAACTAGCTTAAGATTCGTTTATATTTGCATGTGATTTCAATCTCAACTGTGTTTACGCTTCTCTTGCCCTTTCTAATTCTAATATTATTGTATGGACTTTTCCCTTCTCTCTTCTGTATATCTCTTCTCTATATGTTTCTGATAATATTTGCCAGGGATTTGTTTATTTCATGAGCCTATTCCAAGCAACAGATTTTTCTGTTTTAATCTTTTATGTTATTATTCCCTTTTTTATTTCAATGATTTCTGATCATGATATCTTTCCTTCCTGTTTCCTTAGTTTGTTAGGTTGTTCTTGTCCTAATTTCTGGAATAAGAATATTAGTTCATTTGTTATTTTTTTCTAATGTAACTATTTAGGATTATAAATATTCCTTTAAGTGTTGTTTTCAGCTTTATATCAGAGGTTTTTCATGTAGTATTATTCACTGTGGATCAGTGCTACTCTACATGTTTTAAAAACACATTGTGACATTTTAAATTTATTCTTCCATTGTTAGTTTTTGTCTTGAGTTATGTTTAAACTGTTTAAGGTGCATTATTTTGATGGATATTTATTTATGTCCGTATCTATATATAACCACCACCCAGCTTGAAAGTGAAAATTTCCCAGGTTTTAGAAGTTTTCCTCATACACTTCCTAGTCTATATCCATCTCCCTGCCCCTAAGAAAAGTGCTATTTTCTACTTGTGTTAGGAAGTACTAGTTTTGCATATTCTTTTGCATTTCTAAATAAATTTAAGAATCTCTTTCTCAGTATCTTAAAAAAAAATAGTTGAAAATTTGATTGGGGATTGTATTGAACCTACAGATCAATTTAGGGAGGCTTGACGTCCTACAATATTTGGTCTTCCGAAGCAAACATGGTATATTTCATCACTCACACAGGTCTTGTGCAATTTTTGTCAACAATGCTTTGTATTTTTCAGTGTAGTGATTCTGAACACCTTCTCTTACATAGATTCCTAGATACGTAATGCTTTAGATGTTACTGCAAACTGTACTTTTAAAATTTAGCATTCCTCTTATCAGTTGCTACAATATGGAAATGCAAATTAGTTTCGTGTATTAGCTTTCTGGTGAGTTTCCTGTGACTGCAATAAATCCATGTATCAAACCAGTAGCTTTGTGTAAATTCTCCAGGATTCCTTATGTATATAGTTTGGTTCTTCCTTCCCAAACCTTTTGTCGTTTATGCATTTTTTCTGCCTTAGAGCACTGACTAGGACCTCCAGGACAATGTTGAACAGAAATGGTGATACTGGACACATTTACCTTCCCCTGATCCAATATATTCATTATGGGTCCTGGTAGAAGTAGAAGCATTCTTACAACCCTGGTTTGCTGGGAGTGGAGGGTATGAACAAGTTTTTAGTTCTATCAAGTACTTTTTCTCCACATCTATGGAGATGATCATATGGTTTTCTCCTTTATTCTATAATGTTCTGAATTGTGATGATAGATATTTGGAATATTAAACTAAACTTACATTCCTAGAATTAATCCAAAAGGGTCATGTTGTATTTTATATATATATATATACATATATATATATATATGAATTTGATTTTATATCTATATATAATATATACATATGTAAATTTGATTTTAGGTTGGCAATTTTATTTTTCCTTTGGCACTTTAAAGATAGCATTGCACTGTTTACTGGCCACTGGCATTGATGAGACATCATTTCTCATTTGGGACTGATATGGTTTGATTGTGTCCCCACCCAAACCTTGTCTTGAATTGTAGCTCCCATAATCCCCATGTGTCATGGGAGGGACCTGGTGAGGGGTAATTGAATCATGGGGGCAGGTTTTTCCCATGCTCTTCTCATGGTAGTCAGTCTCATGAGATCTGATGGTTTTATAAAGGGCAGTTCCCCTGCACATGCTCTTTTGCCTGCCACCATGTAAGACGTGCCTTTGCACTCCTTTGCCTTCCGCCATGATTATGAGGCCCCCCGAGCCATGTGGAACTGTGAGTACATTAAACCTCTTTTTCTTTATAAATTACCCAGTCTCTGTTATGTCTTTATTAGTAGCATGAGAATGGATTAATTCAAATACACTATTTGCCTGTGGGAAATAAATTTTTCTCATACTGCTTTTAATATTTCACCTTTTGGTCCATTTTCAGAATTTGACAATTTATGTGCCTAGATGTGATTTTCTTGTATTTACCTGGCTTGATGTTTGAAGAGCTTTGCAACCTAAAAAAAGTTAATGCTATTTAAATAAATTTGTGGCAGTTTCAGCTACCATTCCTTTAAATGCCTTTTTATTCCAGCCTGGCCTTTGGGAATCCATTACATTCATGTAACAGTTTGTGTAGATTTCCAGTACAGATGACCCTCTGTTTGTTTGTTTATTTATTTTGAGACAGAGTCTCCCTCTGTCGCCAGGCACCAGGCTGGAGTGCAGTGGCACGACCTTGGCTCACTGCATCCTCTGCCTCCTGGGTTCAAGCAATTCTCCTGCCTCAGTCTCCCCGAGTAGCTGGGACTACAGGCATGTGCCACCACACCCAAGTAATTTTTTTGTATTTTTAGTAGAGACAGGGTTTCACCATGTTGGCCAGGATGGTCTCGATCTCTTGACCTCATGACCCACCCACCTCGGCCTCCCAAAGTGCTGGGATTACAGGCATGAGCCGCCACGCCCGGACAAGCCTCTGTTTATTTTTTTTAAACTTTTCCCCTTTTGTTCCTCAGATGAGATCATTTGTACTGAGTATCTTTAAGTTTACTATACCGCCTTCTATTCTTTCCAGTGTGTTATTAAGTCATTCAGTGCTTTTGAAATTTTAGGCATACTTTTCAGTTCTTGAATTCTCCCTCAGCTTGTAGGGGGTATGTGTGTATATCATCATGCTGGATGCAATAGGCAAAGCAATGCAAGGATTTGGGATTATGTTATCTTTCTTAATGGGTGTTAAAACTTCACTCTGACAGACAGTTAAATTTCTGGCAATCTCCTAACTTTGTCAGGCTTTGTTTTATTCTTTACTGGAGTTGTATGATTTGGTTTTGTGCTTATTCTGGCCGGTGGACAGTTCTCAGAGGTGATCCTTGCTCCTGGGACATCATCTGAATCCCAACCTTCTCCCTGCAGTCTCTTCCAGCCCATGGGTCCCCTGTGTCCTGGGGATCTTGAGTGGCCCCTTCAGCCCCCCAGTCCTCAGCTTCACAGTGGCTGCTTGCTCTCAGGGGCCTCATGGAATTGCACCTGTGCAAAGCGCAGCTCAGCCATGAGATGAGGATGCACGGCTGAAGTCCACAGATCCTTGGGCCCTCCTGTTCCTCATCTCTCGTGACTGCTCCAGTGTCCCAGGCATTGAGCAGTCTTCCCATCACTTATTCGGTGCAGCAGGAGTACTGGGCTGTTTGTGCTCTTCTCCCCAGGTGACCCAGAAAGTACCACCAGGGAGACAGCCAGGGTGAAAGTGTGGCTCAGCTCATTCCTCCTGCTCTTCAAGGCCATGGTCCTGTGTTGCCTGCGGTCCAGGGGCTCATAGACTTTGTTCAGTTTTATTGTTTCTTACCACATGTGTGGCTGGTAGCAATGCGTCAGCCAAGACTGGAAGCACTGGACCTGGGTTTAACCCCTAGGCCCCAATATGGCCCCTCTGGCTGCTTCTTGTCTAGCAGCACCTGATCACCAGTGCAGTGGCCAAGAGCCCGCCTGCCTGGGTTCTAAGCCTGCCTCCAGTCCCAACACCTCTGAGATGCCAGATGAGAACCGCTGTAGCTCTGTGCCTCAGTTTCCCGGGCTGCAAAACAAGGATGGTGACACCGTCTACCTCACCTGGTTGTTATGGGGATCAAACCAATTAATTTCTGTAAAATACTTATAACAGTGCCAGATACGGAGCACTTTCTTGGTGAATATCAGCCATTATCCTTGATGATGCTTTCCACTTCTTGGACAAATTTAACTGTTTTTATTTCATTATTTAAAATACATTATTTTAGAATAGTTTTAGATTTACAGAAAAATTCAAAGATGACATAGGGAGTTCTCTACAGCTCACAACCTGTTTCTGCTATTATTAATATTTGACTTTAATAAAGTTCACTTGGTACAATTCAGGAATGAATATTGATACATTAAAGGCAACTCAAGTTAATATTCAGATTTTCCTGTGGTTTACCTAATTTTAGTTTTCTGCATCAGGATCTGTCCAAACACATTACATTTAGGTGTCACATCTCCTTAGGCTCTTCTTGGCTGTGACAGTTTCTTGAACTTCCCTTGTTTCTGAGACCTTGAGAGTTGACAGCAGCACTGCTCAGGTATTGCTCAGATCTCCCTCAATAGAGATTTGTCTGCCTTTTCCCTCATGATTAGACAGGGGTGCTGTGTTTTACATAGGAGGGCCAGGGGTGAAGCGTCATTATCACCACAGCCTTTTAAGGGCACACACAAGGGGTGAGTCAGCAGGACTCAGCCCTACAGATGCTCACCTCCATCACCTGCTGTGGACACAAATCATCCCCACGAATCACCCCTGCAGATGCTCATCTCCATCACCTGCTGAGGGACACAAACTATCGCCAGGACTCACCCCTGCTGAGGCTCACCTCCATCACCTGCTGAGGACACAAACCATCCCCACGAATCACCCCAGCAGATGCTCACCTCCATCACCTGCTGAAGGACACAAACTATCATCAGGACTCACCCCTGCAGATGCTCACCTCCATCACCTGCTGAGGGACACAAACCATCTCCAGGATTCACCCCTGCTGAGGCTCACCTCCAACACATGCTGAGGGACAGAGCTCTGGCAGGACTCACTGCTGTTGATGTAATGAATCACCTCCATCACCTGGCTCCCCAAGGCTTTCTCAGGTTTTATCTAACTTTTAAATGGACCTGGCCCTGGCTGTTCTTGAACCAAAAAAGGGGAAAATTTCTTGGAAGTTGCTAATGTGCTAATTATTTACAACTTCCTCCTTCCTAGAATAGTGGTATGCATACTCAGAAAACGTCTTTTGGATTATTTTGTAAGAATGTATTGGGACTTCATTCCATAGAAGAAGAAGGCAGATGCCGTGACAGGCGTCTGTCTCACTTTGAGCTGCTTTCAAAACCGGTGCTCCTGCGTATCTACTATCTCTTGGGTGAGTGTTGACTAAGGGGCCTTTTAACTCCTGGGGCCCAAGATGAATTCTTCCAGTTACTGTCTCTAGCTCTGAATCCAACCTGATCTCAACTCCAGGTAAGTGCTCTCAGGTATGGAGAAAGGAAGAAAAGGTAAAATTAATAAGGGTTTCATATAACTCTGAAACATCATACGGGGCTATGGAGTGGGACTAGGAGATCTCTTTTAAATATTTGAAATTTCTATAATTCTATCTTGCAAACACCTCAAAATTGCTTTTTTTTCCAACTAATTATCCTCATTAATGGACCCTATAAATAGTTTAAAATATCTGCTTCTCCTGACCTTCCTGTGAGGAAAATTAGAACTGGAAACAATTATTAAATACCTGGAAATTTTCCACTGGGATTTGTGCCCTTAAAGCAGCTGATAACATTTAAACAGTTTCATCATACTGAAATTTTGCTTCATGATCATGCATTCTAAAAAGTCTAGCCGGGGGCCCTGAAAGTAATTCTATAACCACATAATGGTCCTCTGCCCGTTAAGGTACAAAAATGTGTTACGGAAAATGTTGAACAGCAGTTGCTCCACGTGAAACAGGAAAGGTTCCCTCGATCCCCTCGCAGGGCATGCGATAGGGGTGTGGCTTGCTTCCTCAGTGCCCCACTGCTCCAATCACTAGGGAAACATATGGACAGGCAGACTGTGGGGCTCCAACCGCACGCCAGTGTCTAGGGGTGGATGTTTACAGCTCCTGGAGCCCCCGTTGGCATGTGTTACCAGGTGCTCTCTTAGTTTGCCCTCTGTAGGCAGATTGTGTTAACCAGCTCATTTAGACCCTCTACCTTGTCACAAGGACAGAGAGCTTTCTGTATCCCGATGTTTCTTGCCTTGGTTTACCAGAAGAATTGGATCACACGTGGGCTTGGAGAATGAGTGCAAGGTTTTATTGAGTAGAAGCAGCTCTCGGCAGACAGGGAGACAGAAGGGAGATGGTTTTCCCCTGGAGTTGAGCAGCTCAGCAGCCGGAACCCTGTCTGACCGAACTCTATGACATTCCACCAGATGGATGGCCTCCTGGCCTGCCGGTGCCTATTGGCATACTCTTCCACTGGTGGGCTCTCCACGACCAGCTGATTGTGTCTTCTTCCACCGACATGTTCCTCATGATGTCCAGCCGCTTCTGTCTCTGCCTTGCTAGGGTTTTTATAGGCACAGGACAGGGGCACGGCAGGCCAGGATGGTCTTGGGAAATACAACAAAAATGCATGTCCTCACCTAGGTCCGTGGGGGTGGAGCCTTAGCCAGGGACCACATCTTCCCTCTACCCGGCACTTCTCTTCCCCACTTCCGTATCATTTAAAGGGACCACGCTCTTCCCTTCCCAGCACTTCCGTTTCATTTCCTCCCTCAGAAGAGGTACATCTAACTGCCATTAGAATATGGACGATGACCAGTCTTAGCCGCTTCCTGCTGACAGGTGGCATTGTTTTGGGGAAAACAGTAGTCTGACTCCTCCCAGAGGTCTATCTAAGGGTTTCCAGCAAGGGGGAGCCATCATTCCAGGCTCCGGTTGCCTAACTGGCTTGGAGTTTGATGGCTTCTAGGTGTGAGAGAAAAAAACAAATTTTATAAGGTTAAGTATGCATGGGTTAAACATGTGTATTAAACCAGAAAAGAATTTAGTCCCAAAGATTACAGAGACAAGAAGAGAAATATACCAACAAAGACATTGAACTATTTTACTCTGGAGAAAGACATTAAACCTTGTATGGAAGCAGTTAAACTTTATTAGAAGTAAATGTTTTTGCCATATCTTTTAGAGTTAACAGGTGCATCCTGGGATTACCTGTATCTCCTCTCTCTTTCCTGGGCGTCCCTGTCTCTATTATAAAAGACTGAGGTGACCACTTTCAGGTGATCCTCTAATATACTATCTGGTCCAAAGGCCTATTTCTGCAACTTTCTCCTGATACTAGGAGCTGCGTGAGTAACAACTTTACCCTTTAGGATTAGCTGATGCTCAACTGAATCAGGGGATAGAAAGGTATGATTTACCAAGGCCTCTCTTAGCCTTTCCAGGAAGGCAGTGGGATTTTCATACAATTCCTGGTCAGTCATAGACAGCTTAGTATAATTGAGAGGCTTGGTCCTAGTTCTAGGTAAGCCTTCCATTATGTACACCCAAAAGTGTTTCCTCCTCTGTCTTCCACCTCGTTATTGAGATTCCATTTAGGGTCATTCACTGGTACTACTTTTCTTCCAGTTGGATAATATCCATCCCCTTCCCTGACACTGTATGCGGATACAAAGCTCATCCCCAAATCTCTCTGCTGCTTGCAGAGCAGTGTGCTTCTCAGTGTCTGTCAGGGTCTAATTCAAAAGTAACATAACATCTCTCCAGGAGAGTTCAAATATTTGGGTGAAATTCTGGAAAGCCTCTACACCGTCTATCAGGCTCATCTGAAAACTTGCCAAGATCCCCCTTAATTTGCTTTAAATCCTGTAGGGAGAAGAGAACCTGGACCTGACTGGGCCCAAATTCACTGGGCATCTGTTGGAGGGGCAAGAGTGACACTGGGGCTTGTTTAGGGTGAGGATTTCCAGGAAGGAGTAAGTGGGAGGCCGAAGCTGGTTAGGGAGATCATGGTGGATGCAGAGGAGAAGGATGGAGAGAGTTGGCTCCTCTGCTAGGGGTGCCTCTGGGACTCATATCTTTACTTCCCTGGGCCTGCCCCTTGCAGCCTTCACTGAGACAGCAAACAGGAGGGCTGGATCAACCTGCACTGTTGGCAAAGGTCTGGATTGCCTTGCGAGGTATAGAAAGGCTGCACACGAGGGGCTTCAGATCACCTGTCCTCTTAGCTACAGAAAAGTTCCAATTGCCAGATTATGTCAAAATGAATGGCTCCTTCCTGAGGCCAAGTCTTTGTGCAGTGGGCTATGAGGTGCTTTTCCTCCAGATTCTGAGGGTCAAAACAGTGGTTCAGGATACACTCCAGAGGAGTATAAGCTGGGGGTGGTGAAGAGAACTGGTTGCCCATTCTGAAAGACAGGGAATAGAGGTGTCCATCATTTCCTTCCTTCTTTCAGTGAAAACCCAGGGTGTGATGGAGAAAGTGAGCATCCTCCTTTCACTCTCCATCCCTTATCCCTGAGCCGGCCATTGGTACCACTTCAGTATGTACTCCTGACGCAAGGAAAACCTGGAGAATAGGAACGGAATTAACTGTCCTCACCTGTGCTTCACTTTCTCCCTGCTGTTGGCAAACTGAGTTCCCCATGACTGTTATGCCATGAAGCATAGCCTCCTTCCATGGAGTGGGGGATTTAGTCAGCAGGAATTGGTCCTACCCATTTATATTGTGCCTGTTGCCTGGCTTTGGATCCTTCAGACCTGTTTTTTTCTTTCTAAAGCCTCAGCCTGAAGGTTGGAGTCGAGTTTGGGACTGAGAAAGTATTTTAGAGGCTGTTTGTTTCTGTTTTGAGTGTCTCAAATGTGCCCTGCTGAATTTGCAGTTCTCAGCCAGCAGGGACCATTCCTCCTTAACTTCTCTGTCGGAAACAGAGTGTGGCAGGGCACCTCTCACTTAGAAAAAGAAACAAAGAGAAAAACAGTTTAAGGACTAAAATGGGAGAGGTTCTGGGGGAAGAACCCCTTGTTATGTGCAAGCAGACCCCCTAATCCTTACATCTTTCCCCATTTCAGACCTGGTTGAATTCCTTGGCCAGGGGAGAAAAGGTTCCATTGGCAGGGCAGGCAAAAAGTGCCCTGTCCATTGGCCTTGTGGGGTTGTGGCTACTGTCACAGCTTTCTCCCATGCCCACTAGTGGCTACTGGGCTTGGCCTTTGCCTGCTGTGGACATGCTAGGCACCTGAGCTAGGAGGGGAAAGAGTAAGGAGAGGTACCCTGAGCCTTGTGTGCCTGAAGCTGTCGAGATGGAGGCATACATGGCACCACTAGGAATAGTTGGTCTGATCTGCACCTTTGGCAGCTAAGCCAAATGCTTACTTTACTTAGTAACATTGCTGCAGCCTGTAGCAAAACTCTTAACATTATAAAGAGGTAAGAGCCATTTCAAACTATACAATAAAGAGAAAAGAGACAAACTCTGGGGTTTTTGACCCACCAGTTAGGGCAGAGTTTTTGAAGGGAAACATAGTCTCTTACCCACAGGAAAGAGAGAAAGATGGCAGGGTTGGAAGAGAAGCATGCTTGACAGCTTTGCATTGGCTGGATTTTGCCTTCCAGGATCCTGGACGAGCCCCCAGTTGAAACAAGAAAGGTTCCCTTGTCCCCCTAGCAGGGCGTGCATTGGGAGTGTGGCTTGCTTCTTCATCACCCTGCTGCTCAGACCTCTAGGGGAGTAGACAAATGGGCAGACTGTGGGCTCTGACCCCATGACAGCATCTAGAGGTGAATGTTTAAAGCTCCTGAAGCCCCAGCAGGTGTGTGTTCCAGGGTGCTTTCTTAGTTTGCTGTCTATAGGCAGTTTGCATTAACCAGCTCAATTAGATCCTCTACATAGTCACAAGGACAGAGGGCTTTCTGTATTCCTGGATTTCTTGCCTTAGTGTACCAGAAGCATCAGATCACATGTGGGCCTGGAGAATAAGTGCAAGGTTTTATTGAGTAGAAGTAGCTCTCAGCAGATGGAGGAGCCAGAAGGGAGATGGTTTTCCCCTGGAGTTGGGCCACTTGGCAGCCTAACCCTTCTCTGACCACTCCACTCAAACTCAGCATTGTTCTGCCAGTCAATGGACTGCCAGCCTGCTGGTGCCTGGCAGTGTGCCGGCTGCCTTTTGGCATGCTCTTCTACTGGTGGGCTCTTGACAACCAGCTGTTGGTGTAGCCTTCTGCTGACGTGTTCCTCACAACATCCAGCTGCTTCTGTCTCTGCCTTCCTAGGGTCTTGGGTTTTTATAGGCACAAGATGGGGGCATGGCAGGCCACGGTGGTCTTGGGAAATGCAACAACACTGCCTGTCCTCACCTAGGTCTGTGGGGGTGGATCACGCCCTCCTCCACCCAGCACTTCTCTTCCCCCTTTCCATATTATTTGAAAGGACCATCCTTTTTTCTTCCCAGCACTTGCATATCATATGTTCACTGAATTACACAATAAAACATAAAAAAATATGTTTATATATTTAGTATGTTCATTCTTTTTTGTTCTTTATCATTGAAACAATTTTCTAGTATTCTCTCATTTAGAAAAAGCTTGAGAACTATGTTTATTTGCTGATTATTTTGCATCTCGTCCTTCCACAATAATTCAACATGATCATCCCTTTAAAAACTAGCAGAGATTTGTATTCAGACATGTAGCAGGTTGGTGAAGAAATGCTAGTAGAACATAGAGCCATTTGCTGTTTCCTCATTTGCTTCTTTCTCCTTAGGCACAAAAAGTGGTGAGAGAGCATATGATAACCTCTGAGGGACTATGACCCCATTAATTCCTTTCCCTAGGGACTCCTGAGAGTAATTCCAGGAAGTATGAAAGCTACTTAACTCCAAAAATTTTGAGTCTCATTATGTAAATGACATATTTCAGGGTAATAAATGTTGCCCAAATGCCCTGCAAGACTGTTGCCACACATACAATGTTCAGTTCTATTTCGTTCTGGGAATTCATTGTTGAGCGAAAGAATGTACTACATGTAGGAAAATGCTTTACAACGAGAAAGCTGGGAGTAGAACTCAGCAGACCCAACTCTCTCTCTTGATTTTTCAGTTCACCTGCTGACCCCTAGCTCCCCGCTGGCCCCAGGTTCACATGTTTCTTTAAATATTTTCCTTTACTCTGACTTGGTCTGGTATTTTATAAATGGAATTTAATAAGAAGGAAAAGATGGGGAAAAAAGCAAAAAATAAAAAGTAAGAGTAGTGTGCAAATGTTCTAATTAAGGAAGTCAATAATTCTCTTAGGAAAAGGGGATTAGGGCTCTACAAGACTCCAGTTTCTTTACTGTGATGCTTAAAATATCAACTTGAATGTCCCTCGACCAGTTCTTTTCTCCCAGCATTTTGAGTGCTGTCTTATTTCCCAGGCACCAGGAAACTGGTCTACCTGAATATCTGACTGTATCCCACGACATATTTGGATTTTCCAAAACATAACCTTTTCTTGTGTCTGAGATAGGAACTCAACTTCATACTCATTTTTCATTTTTGTTCTGGAAAAACCTTACATGCACCTATTTTGACTTATCAGTGAGTCCCGATGAGTCGTAGCTTGACCTGGCTCAGGTCTCTGCTGTCTCCTCTCTGGAATTCTTGGATGACTCACTAAGATAAGCCTCACCTCCTTTCATACACACAAATTCGCAGAGTCCATCCATGGCAAGTTCACAATTTAATATCACTTTAGCCATCTAGTAAACATAATGTGCATGCAATAAAAATTGGTATACAGGTAGCCACAGAAGGCATCTCCTCCTCCCACTCTTGCTGTAACCACAGTATGAATCTCACAGCAACACCATCTAGAAATGATGTGATATATAGCCTGAGTGAGAAATTAGGCCTGCAAGTGATTTCTTTGGCCTTTGGGTCCAAAAGACAGTGTAAACTTTCATGACAAGATAAGAACTTTTCAAACTATGCACTTACTTCTTCTGATGCACCTACAGGCCTAAAAGACCCTAGCAGGGGGCAGCCCTACCCTGCATTTTGAGGTGGGCAAATGTGTCTTTGTGTCTTTCCACCACCTCACATTCCCCGGTTGACCTCCTGGCTTCCCCAGCAAGCCCGTCCAAGATTTGTACAACAGCGTATCGCTTTTCAAAATCTCCTATATGCCAAAATATTCCAGTGTAATCTTCAATCAAAACCATATTTTTAAATTCTAATCTCTGTTGAAAGCTAAAGGAAAGCAGTCTGATTAACAAGCCCATGAGGCAGGAATAACCTAGAGCCACTGCATTTTCTCCACTTTTCCCTCATGCATTAAACTCTTCTTTTGGCATCTGCCATGCCATCATTCTGCTTGTGAAACTGACTCAATCGTACCATAGGCAGTTTTTTGTTTGTTTGCTTGTACGTTTGTTTGAAACAAGCTTGGACATTGGCCTTTCTTGTCTTAAAGTGTGAAACTTACAATTTTTTTATCTGAGTTTCTTCTTCAGGAAAGAATCTCCAGACCTCTCAGAAAGTAACAAAGAATGGAAGCTCACTAGATCATGCCAAGTAGACCAGGCTCCTCATTCATCATGATTGCTTCCTTACCTCCCCTGAGTACCTGTTTTCCACATATTGTTACATTTCTCCCTTTCTAAGTAAGCCCCTAGTTTGAGTCAGTCAGGAGTTGGATTTGAGATGGACCATCCTCCGTCTCCTCAGCTGCAGCACCCAATTAAAGCCTTTTTCCTTAGCAACACACCTCATCTCAGTGGTTGACTTCTGTGAAGTGAGCAGCAGGACCTGGGATTTCAATAATAATTGTTTTTATATTTTTTCTGCTTTTCTCTCCTTCCAGCTGCTACTCTACTGTTCCTTTTGCAAGGCTATTTCCCTTTACATGGCTGTTTAATGTTGTTCCTCAAGGCTGGGTCCTAGGCCTTCTTACACGTGTGCACTGAGTGCCCTAATTTTCAGGTCATCTTTAAACCTGCTCTTCCTTCACCTGGAATGCATTTCCCTCTCCTTCTGACTTGAAAATTCAAATCATCTTTAAGAATCAATTGAAGCATTGTCTCCCTCCCTGATCGGCTTCTCCTCGAGCCAGTGCCTCTCTCTGGCTTTGGCAAGTATCCATGGTGTAGCCCCTGTGACCCGCTTCATTGTTTAGCTCTGATGAGCATGCAGGCATTGGCTGTCCATCTCCTCCTCTTGACAGGGGTTGCATGGCCATCATCCTTGGCTCCCTTATCCTCACCAGAGTTCCTGATGCAAATAGACATGCCGGTATTTACTGAAGAAAGGAACTGGGAAAGGTGATAAACAAGAATGGCTGCTTGGCACTTCCAGCACCTCATAGGCTCCTGGCAACACTGTACAGTTGATCTTTGAATAATACAGGGGGCAGGGACGCCACTGACCCCAGTGCTGTTGACCCCTCAAAAATTTAACTACTCATAGCCTACTGTTGACTGAAGCCTTATACACAACGTAAACAGTGGTTTAACACATATTGTGCATGTTATATGCATTATGTCCTATATTCTTACAATGAAGTAAGTTAGGGAAAAGAAAATGTTATTAAGAAAATCAGAAGGAAGAAAATATATTAACTATTCATGAAGTGGAAGTGGATTATCATAAAGGTCTTCATCCTTGAAGATGACAGTCTTCACATTGAGTAGGCTGTGAAGGAGGAGAAAGAAGAAGGGTTACTTTTACTATCTTAGGTGTGGTAGAGAAAAAAGAAAATCCACATGTGAATGGACACTTGCCGCTCAAACCCATGTTGCTCAAGGGTCAACTGTACTTGTAAGATACACAAGACCTGGGATAGGAAGGACCCAGAGAGGAAAATATATCAGTGGCCAATAAGAACATTTGTATAGGGCTTTGTAGTTAAAATGAATTTTCTCAACTTCTCCACACGATAATCTCATGAGGTAGACGGCACACATCATCCCTGCTGGGCAGATGTAGAAACCATGCCTCTGTGAGTTTAAGTGATTAATAGAAGGTTATAGGTTTATGCATTCTATAGACAGATGAAGAGCACCAGTTTTCAATGGTGATCTGAAACTTTTTCCATAATACCTAAGAGGTGGCTTCTTTCTCCGTATAATTTGAAAAGAAAAGACACCAGAAGAAGTCATTTACCAATACATAGAAACCTAATATGTGTCTCCTAGTAGAGCTTATACTACAGAGAAAGCCACGCCAGGCAGAAATTTAGTTAAAACTCTTAACGGTGTCTTTGCTTTATAAATCATTGATGACTCTGAAACCTTATGATACTATCAGCTGTGATCATAAGCTTACCTGGAAAGGTCAGGATTTGGGCTAGGTGCGGTGGCTCATGCCTGTAATCCCAGCACTTTGGGAGGCCGAGGCAGGAGGATCATGAGGTCAGGAATTCGAGACCAGCCTGACCAACATGGTGAAACGCTGTCTCTACTAAAAATAAAAAAAAAAAAAAATTAGCCAGAGGTGGTGGTGCACATCTGTAATCCCAGCTACTTACGACGCTGAGGCAGGAGAATAGCTTGAACCTAGGAGGCAGATGTTGCAGTGAGCCGAGATCACACCATTGCATTCCAGCGCTCCAGCCTGGGTGACAGAGCAAGGCTCTGTCTCAAAAAAATAAATAAATAAATAAATAAAATAAAATGTGGGGGCTTGCTTTGAGGTGCTCAGACCTGGTCACCTTCCAGGGATGCAGGTGGCCAAGGGGCAACACAGCATGGCTAGGAGTGGGACAGAGTCAAATCGGAGATGCTTCCTGTACCTGAATGGAGATGCTTCCTGTACCTGAATGGACTCACATACATTTCACTGCAGTCCTGTCTCCTTGGTGGGGGGTCCACAGAGAAAAATCTTTTGAGGCTACATCACTTGGTTGGACTGGAGCATGGCTACAAAGACTGAATTATCTGGGCCAGTTCCCAACCTCTGCACTTCGCAGATTTATTTTTCTACCAAAGTATTGACAGACTGCAACAGGGAGAGTTTCAGCAGCATCAAAACCTCCTCCAGGTGTCTTGCAGAGCTGTCACAGTTTGCGTCAGCATACTGCACTAACAAAAAAGATATAAAGGACCAGGGAATTGAATACACAGAGGTCTCGGGCCTGTAAGGTATGCTAGAAGATCTGTGGAAACAGACATGGGTGCTGCATATGCACTCTGCCCATTACACCCTCCAGAGATGATGCAGGATCTGCACTCATACTCACAGAGGCCAATGGTTACTTTCAATGTAAACCTAGAATTGTCTTTTCATTTCAAGAATAAGCATGAAAAACAATGGTTTCAAGACAGTGAGCGTCCCATGAAACAGTTACTGTGTCTTATAATTCGGTTTTATTGAATGTAATGAAAAGTCCAAGAAGACAGCACAATTGATGTCAAAATGCTGAAGCTTGAGGTCAGGAACCATGAAACCCTTTTGTGGGTCCATCAGAGATGGGAAGCCAGAATCTTCCAATGACGTGGAGACCACACAGTGCTCACCCATGGAGTCCCCTACAGAGGGGCTTTTAGGATGTCAGCAGTAGGACCAGGAACTTTTTCTCATAAATGAACAGAATTTGTGTGCTTCTAGTCACTCATTTGTCAATTTATAGTGAATTCTTACTGAACATGTCAGGCTCGATTCTTTGCATAAGAAATATTACAACCAATGATGCACGGCCCCCGCCTTAGAGTGGGCTTGGTGATGGCTTTTTGGCCAATGGGGCCAAAGGAGCCCTGACCACCAACAAGGCAGAGGCGGGGTTCTCAGTGCAGAACCCCTTACCCTACGGCTGCCAGCAATCGTCTCTGCAGAAGGGACTAGAAGCTGCTTCCTGCGTGCACAGGTTGGTGAACCAGTCGGAAGCTCCTGCACCTCTGGCTCCAGAGACAGCATGAAGGAGATGCCAGCGAGCACGAGTCCAGAGCAGGAACCCAGAGGCCAGGATGTAGAGTAGTGGTTAGTGCCCAGGCTTTCGAGTCAGCACCTGTGTTCCCATCTCGGCACTCCCATTTACTATGTTTATAGTTAGGAGACTTGGCAAAACTGGATGATCTTTCCAGAATCTTAGCTGTTCTGGCTATGAAACAGTCTAAGCCTGATACCTGGCTCCCGAGTCTAGGCACACTGCTGGGGATCGTGTGTGGAAAGCACTTGCCCAGCACCTGGTCGTGACACAATTTCCTTGGCTTCGTCCTAGCCGCGGCCCCCACTGAGACTCCCTGCCACAGTGCCGCCATCTAGGGGATCCTCTGCAACAGGGCATTTGCATGGCCTGAGCTTGGCTTCAGCATGCTGAATTGTAACTCAGTTCACATGTCTGCCTCCTGCCTATTCCAAGAACAGCTCCCACCTGGAATCGCAGCTTGTGCGTATCTGCATTCCTAGCACATTTCATCTATTCCCAACACGTAATAAGTGTGCAATACACATTGTGAGTCAAATACTTATTTAATGAAGGAAAGTTATGAGTCATAAAGTTTTCTTGATTTTTGATGAAAGCAATGGGCTAATGTAAATACATGAGAAATCTGCAACATTGAGCATTTTCCTTTCAAGATCTTACTACTACCCCAGTTCTGACCATGTGGGTCAGGAGACACAAAAGGACTCGCTCCTATTTTTCCTTTTAGGTAAAAATCCTTTCTCATACTTTCTCAGTGAGACTGTGATAATAGAGACAGCAGTGATGTCAGAATATTCTGGAAGAACAGAAAGCATGACACAGTTTCAGCTTGGCACGCTGAAATCATTCTGGGATTTTTCCAACGCATTCATCAATAAAGACCCACGCAAATTAGAATCCTGGAACTGCATGACAAAATAAGTCCTAAAGTCATGCAGGTGACGTGGTGCTTCTGATGCTGGGGGGAGCCCTACGGAGTAGGTAGCAGCGACCAGGATCTCGAACCACTGCTGTCCTCTTGTGGCCTGGCAGATGATGTGCTCCTGCCTGCCAATTCAGTTCAGGCAGAAACTCAAGCTCCCAGGGTCACCCTCCTCATGCTCCAAAAGCTGCAATGGAAATTGAGCTTATTTTTCCAAAGAACAGATAATAAGAAAGAACTGTCTGCTTAATGCATTGCCCAGGATGAATGTGACCTACTGAAACTGGGTTATGAAAAGACAAAAATAGCTGTGCCTGTCGGGAAAGAAGAAGACTATATGCCGGAGTGGAATTTACCCAGATCCTTTATCCTGGTAGAAGGGTAGTGTTCTTTGACTGAGGCGTGGACACCTTGGGGCCAACAGCACTCTGGGAGAGAGGGCACCCCGGCTGATGTGACACAAGGGGTCCTGTCAGCCTCAACACCGAATGGGAGGGGCCCTGAGTGAGAAGAGCACCTGTGAGATGATGGGATGATGGAAGGGGCTCTGAGTGGGAAGGGCACTGATGAGCTGAGTGGCATTTTGCTCCAGCTGTCATGCGTCCCTCAGAGCAGCCATGTAGGTAATAGCACTTACAGAAAGTCATTTGGAAAATCTCACCTTTATGCCTTCTTTTTACAGTCTGCTAGTGACTGCAAATTATGTGCAGGGGAACATGGTTGTAACCCCACCGTTTTTGTCCATTTGTGCGATAATAACACAATACCTTGGCCTGGCTGACTTAGGACAACAAAAATTTGTTTCTGGTGATTCTGCATGGGGAAAGTCCAATATCAAGGCAGATTTGGTGTCTGGTCAGGAACTGTTCCTCCTAGACAGTGCTTTCCCACTGTCCTCACGTGACAGAGAAAGGACGCTCGCTTTCTGGGGGCTCCTATTAAGACACAAACCCCATTCACAAGGGCTCCACCTTCATTACCTCATAATCTAAATTACCTCCAACAGACCCCCATCTCCTAATTCCATCACATAAGGGGGTAGGGTTTCAACATATACATTTGAGGAGATGTCAACATTCAGTTAATAGCCCCCAACAAAAGCTTTCTTAAGGTAAAAGAATATTCATCTCCTTTAACTTCTCTGGTCTCTCAGGCAATGCGGTATCATTATTCCAAAGATATTGCTGTGTGAAAAGGCCACCTGGCCATGGAAATTACAGTCACGCATCCACTGATGATAGAAATACTTTCCGAAAATTGACTTAGATTGCCCTACCGTTGAAGAATATCAAGGTGTTATGAAATAGAGCCACTCCTCAACAGGTGGATTCTGTCCATTGGGAAGGGGCTGCACCTTGCACAAGATTTGAGCTTGTGGATTCGCATTCTGGCTTGACTTAGCAGATGCGCTTCTAAAGCCGCACTGCAGGATGTTGACAGAGATCAGGAATGCCACTTTTCCAGGCTGCAGCGGGGATGGCTGTCAGACCCCTTACTGTGCGTTGGGGCTGCAGCCCTCGCATCTGAGTGACGACATGCAATTCAGGTCACCTCCAAATCTGACCCACATCAACAAAAAAGGAGCAGCTTAGATGCCACGAGCATTTGCTACCAATAACATGTTATGACAACAGAAAAGCTTATTAGAGACTTTTATTTTCCTCATTTTAATATTGATCTTTAAATTGCCCAGTGAAGGAAGTGAAACATTTTTTTTTTTTCCTTTTCCAAGTTCTGGAGAGATGGAGAAATCTGTCCAGATCTGGGGAAATAGCAAGTAGGCTAAGGGAGAAAGATGGTGTAAAATCCCTGTCCTGCTAGTCTCCCAGTGCATGAGATCTGGTGAAACAGGTTTTTTATGGTAGAAAGCACAATGTAAATAGTAAGATTTTAATGGTTAATTAAGCATTTCAAACAAATCAGGACACTCAGAGAAACATTTTCCTTTGCCCCACATACCAATAGATGTGTTTGTGTTTGTTTTGTTTTAATTCATTTCTGGCTTCTTTAAGAGATATTTAAGGTAGAAGGAAAATATAACTTCATCCTCAGTTTTCAAAACTCTGCAAGTTTATATTAATATAATGAATAGAAAAAGCTGGAGAAATGTGTAACTAGATCTTAAAAGAATGATGAAGATGCCATAAAAATGGTCCTGTTCACAATTGTTATCACCATGGATTCGGTATACAGGAACCCAGGACGCCCACCCCCAGTTCCTGCCTCACCCTCAGGCTACCTCGGTGTGCCCAGCAGGGGAGCAGCGGGACCGGATCTCTCTGCAGGCATCCATCTGTTTACTGCACATTAATCCTGAATTTGGGGGGCGATCTGTTTGAAAGATGCTATTCCAAGGTGGCCCCCTTTTGTGGTAGCCCAGGGATGATGACTCATGGCTTTGGTTTGGGCAGATCTGAAAGACCTATCGCTTATTTTGTCTACACGGAGGGAAGGTTACAATAAGCTGATGTCATTGTGACGGGCATTGGTCTGTTCCCGTCCGAAAAGAATTCATTTTCAGCAGTGGGGGGTATGTGTTAGATCTTTGTTTATCTTGCAGCTGAATTCTCAGCCAGGTCCATGGAATTTTGAGTTGCCAACTTCTGTGCAGTAATCCAGAGCATTAAATAATTCTTTTTTCTTCTTAATGAAAAAAAAAAAAAGCCTTTTAAAAAAAAATTCACAAAGGAGAAACAATTTAATTTTTGAATATTTTAATATTTTCAAATATATGTGAAAGAGAGAGGGCTTTGATGGCCTCAACAATTAAAAGAAATGCAGCATCTCTCATTAAAGATGTTACATAAAATGTAAGAACAATACTGGAAATGCAAATACAACTAATTGAAGAATGATTCTGATTTACTATAACTCTGTATAACTATATAATAAATTGTTATTTTTAAAGAGTGCAGTAAATATATATGTAGGAAACACTAAAATGATAATTATATAATATTTATTGAATGTTTCAGAACATTTTTATTCTAGATAAATGAGTTTAATATATCAGTAATATATAAATATAACATCATCAAATATAGCAAAACTAATATAATTCAAATATATTATAATATATAATAATTTTTATATAATTATATATTATATCTATAAATTCTATATATTATCTATAATTGTATAATTATATATATTTATATATTTAATTTATTTAAGATTTATTATGTATTAATATATAATAATATATAGTTATAATTATATTGCATATTACATAATATATATTAATATAAAAATAATTTCTTATTTAATATATAATTTATATATAATTATATATGAATGTATCATGTAATAATATATAATTATAATATATAATATAATTTAAATATAGGCCAAATTAAATATAGTCGAATCAGTGCTTTGATAACTAATTAAAAATAAAAAATCTCAGAGGTTTAAAATAAAAAAGAATATTTCTCTACCATGTTTGGTGATCAGAATCAGTTACTACCTTCATAGCATTATATTTATTAACTATAGCCTAAACAAATTTATTTCATTTCAGAATTATTACTATTGTATTTCAACTTTCTTATTCAGAAACAATAAATTAGCATGGCAGAGATGGCTAATTATCTCCTTGTTTTGGAACATTAGTCTGGACTTTCTCCATTTTCTTAATAGCCATCCTGCACACATGACACAAAAGCTCACACCCTGTGGACCTCAAATGGCTGCAAAATCCCTAGAAAAGAGATTTAGAATGAGCTAGAATTCCTAATGACATATGTTGCTTATTTTCTTCTTCATGAGACATGAATATGTATCTTCTATGAACCACTTGTTATGGAATTTTCTGTTAAATACAGCCAAACACAATTTCCAAAATGATACAATTGAGATAAGGGATAAACTGCCGAAATGATAAAAACATTGTGTTCTTATTGTAATTTCGTGTTCATGATTATTAAATATGCTTTGAAAATCTTGGAATGATGAAGGAGAAGGCTCAACACGAAACTCTACCTGCCATTGTGGGGCAATGTCCTCTACGTTTAGTCTTTTTTCATACTTTTAATGAAATATATACCACTTACAAAGGAAAATCTGACAGATGATAGGTAGATAGGTAAATGACATGTAGGTAGATAGGTAGGTAAATAGATACATGATAAATAGCTTATAGATTGATGATAGATGATTGATAGATTGATAGCTAATAGATGATAAACAGGTAGATGATAGATAAATCATAGATAGATGATAGAAAGATAATAGTGAGAGAGAGAGAGAGAGAGAGAGAATATGTCTGCCCAAAGTCACCATTATTATGGATTTTATGTTTACCATTTTCTTGATATTCTATTTATGTATGTGTTCTCAAGCGATGTTGTTTAGTTTTGCATATATTTTATACAGATGAGATTATGCTGTTTGCATTCTTGTGTAACTTCTTTTTCACCCAACATCGTGTTTCTGAAGCTCATCTACATCAATCTGTTTGGCTATAATTTATTAATTTATTCATTTTTCACTGCCATGTGGCATTTGAAAGTATGAATATACCAAACATATTTATCCACTCTCTGTACATATTTGGGTTGTTGTGCCCAGTTTGGAGTTTTTACAAAGAATATTGCTATGACCATTCTTTAAGTGTTTCCTGGAGCACATGTATGAGATTCTACCTGGTGTAAATACTTAGAGAGATAATTGCTATGTTGCAGAATTGCCACTGGATTCTCACAAATTATTTTACAAAGGAATTTGTTCCAATTTACACTTCCACCAGCAACAGAGAAGACTTTCTGTTGTTCCTTATGCTCATCAATAAGTATTCACCCTGCCCAGAGCAGCCTGGGTAAGTAGAAAAGCTGGCTGGGTAAGTAGACCCAGCTGCATCATCCATGAGACTAGAGTGATTTATGTACTCACGCCAGTTGTCAATCAACCATATCAATTCATTCCACTGATTGGGCTTTCACTATGGAGTCATGAAAGAAAAGTATAGAAAAGAATTTCATATAGTCCACAGGCAAATACTGAATCACAAGTCGCAGATTCAAGTTTCTGGTTAATTTATTTTCATGGGTCTAATTTCCTTGACCTGTGCCATAAGGATGTCAGACCTGATGGCTTCTGATGACCCCTGGTGGGGGTCTGCAGCTCTGAAATTTTCAAATACCTGACTTGTATTTTACAAAGGAGAAGAGAGGTTTATATTTCACAAACTATGAGACTTATTATGGTTCTGAAAAGTTCTTACCACATAATCCCTTCATTTAGACTCTGAATTCATCCAACTACTGGTTTAAAAATAATAACTTTTACTTGAACTTGGCGACAGGCTTAAATTAAAACTCCTACTCACTGGTGACGTGGTCATAAACCATTGCTTACTCTGAAAACACTCAGCTTGCTAAGTAACTTACATTGTGCTTTTCAGGCTTGCAATTCAACACACTTCTACATTCAAGGGGTGCTTCATGCCTTGGGGTGACCTGTGCTGCCAGTGACCCCAAAAATTTCCGTGGGCTGGATCATACTCTGCTGTTCCCATTTGAACTTTCTAATCCTTTTGAACAAAGGGCCTCAAATTTTCATTTTGCACTGGGCCCCGCAAATTATGTAGCTGGTTCTGGGTGTTCTGTACTTAAGATCACCTCTATGCAAATTTCTCCATAAAACACAATCACAACAAGCCCAAAAAAGAAAGAGGTAAATTGTTTGTAAAACAAAATGAGCAATATTTTTGTTCTTCTTTCTTTCTTTTTTTTCTTTTTATAATTGCAGTCCACATGCAGAAATGCTGCTTTGCAGAGTTTGGACAAAACAGCTTTACCCTTCTCCTCACTTCTGCTCCAGAAAAAAGAGTTCTTCCATAGGTCTGTTCCTAGCCGCTTTAAAACAGCAATTCTGAGGTGGGTGGATCACAAGGTCAAGAGATCGAGACTATCCTGGCCAACATGACAAAACCCTGTCTTTACTAAAAATACAAAAATTAGCTGGGCATGGTGACATGTGCCTGTAGTCCCAGCTACTCAGGAGGCTGAGGCAGAAGAATCGCTAGAACCCAGGAGGCAGAGGCAGCAATGAGCTGAGATCGTGCCACTGCACTCCAGCCTGGGTGAAAGAGCGAGACTTCATTTAAAAAAAAAAAGGAATTCTGGCCAGGTGGCTCACACTTGTAACCCAGCCCTTTGGAAGATGGAGGCAGGAGGATTCCTTGAGACCAGGAGTGTGAGACAAGCCTGAGACAAGCCTGAGCAAGAAAGCAAGGTGCTGTCTCTACCAAAAACAATTATTTAGCAAGACATGTTAGGTCTGTAGTCCCAGCTACTGAAGAGACTGAGATGGGAGGATGGCTTGAGTTCAGGAGGTCGAGGCTGCAGTGAGCCATGATCATACCACTGTACTCCAGCCTGGGCAACAGGGTAAGACCCTGTGTCAAAAATATTTTTTTAAGAAGCCAGCAATTCCTACCTCTCCCTACCCACGTACATGTGCTTATGAGAAAGAAAGGGTAAAGGGAGGGGGGAGTTAGGAAGCTTACATCTATCATCCCTCCAACACACATGCTCATGTATAATACCACACACCGAGAGCTTTCTATCCACGGCATACTTGGGAATTTTCAGTATGCTTATCATCTGATGGACAGTTTATGGAAAGAGGGATTTCATTACTTCTTTTATAGAGCATTAAAGATTTTTTTAATGTTGCTTCAGTGCTTGTACACTGGGAAAGAAATCTCTAGTGTTTCTGAATTTGTTTTAGCTTCAATTTAAGACTATTCCATTAAATAAAATTTCTTAAAAGCTGCACGTCAATGAGTTTTGACTTAAAAGAACACGGCAATTCTTTTGATTTTGTTAATATTCCAAAAATAAATATTTGACTCATAAAGGTTAAGGAAAATTCATTCTTGTTTACAGTGGCTGCACATGTCCTGTGCTTGTTCCAATTCTGGCAGCCAAGCAGCTGGCCCCTTCCACCGGAGCTCGCCGGCCAGCTGTGTGCCCAAGGTTGCT
Organism: Saimiri boliviensis; assembly: GCF_048565385.1. NCBI lineage: Eukaryota > Metazoa > Chordata > Mammalia > Primates > Cebidae > Saimiri > Saimiri boliviensis. The sequence continues at coordinate 139,307,957 of NC_133452.1, read as the reverse complement.
TGAAACCTGTTAAAAATCATTTATGAACGTTCATATAGACAGGTGTTCTTGCATAAAGCAAAGCTGCCTTCTAAGAATCTAATAAGAAGGATCACACATGTAACTCCATAAAACAGTTGAAATTGAATGCAGGTAATGAAACGAAAGGGACGCCCAGACAACCTAAACAATAGGTTACTTCTCTGCCAAATTGCCTTTTGCCTCCGTCTCCCGATGGGCTGGGTCTAGGACATGGGATGTGCTCTGACCCCGCCCAGGGGTATTCTCTGTTGGTCAGATTTCTATACCAGGAACATCTGAGCCCGTAGAAAACACCTCCCTTAGGATTTGTGGGTGTTATCAAGTGTGCTAGGAGCTGGAGAAAGGAGTGTCTCATGTGGAAATGGCTCTAGTGCTCATTCACCTTGATAGGGGTATTTCATGGGGGCTTCTCCAGCTGCAGGATTGAAATCATAGGGAGAAGCAGCTCTCATTGCCACATCAGGACACAGGCAGCACCAGCACCTGCTGGACTCCAGCCAGCAGGTTAGAAACACGCAAACTCAGGTCGCTCCATGTGTTGTCAGACCGTGTTGTCAGATTGTTCCTCTGCAGGAACCATAAGCCACCACCCTTGAGCAGAAGCTCAGAGTAAATATTTAGAAACTTTTCTAGCAAATTTTTAACTTTTTTATTTTGAAATAACTGCAAATTTACAGAAAAGTTGCAAAAGGGGTACAAAGAGCTTCCTTTCTTCTGTGTACTCTTCAGCGGGGCTCCCTGATTGTTAACATTTATCTCATTACGTTCACATTCTGTGTGTGAGGAGGGCACTGGGTGGTGGTTGTATACACAAGGGCACTCCTGAAACATCCAATAAGTTGCTGATGTGACGCTGCATTATCTGTTATTATTAATACTTCATTGTGTATTTCGTACACAAGGACATTGTCTCCGTAATCTAAATATGGCCATCAAAATCAAGGCATTTACATTGCTCTATATAGTCTCATCACATCTACAACCCCCATTCAAGTTTCCCTGAAGGTACTAACAAGAATTTTCAAGGTCCAGAGTGCAATTCAGGACCATACATTCACAACTCCAATCCCCTTCTATCTGAAACAGGTTCAAAGTCTTTGTCTTTCATGATCTTGACTTTGTTTTTTGAATACAGGTCTTCCACTGGATAAAAAACGCTCCTTGGTTTGGACTTGTCTCTTTGTCATCCGTGCATTTTGGGCAAGAATCCTTTGGAAATGATGCTATGCTCTTCTCAGTGTACGACATCTGCGGGCGCTGTGTTAGGCTGTTCTTGTGTTGCTGTAAAACACCTGAGGCTGGGCATGGTGGCTCATGCCTGTAATCACAGCACTTTGGGAGGCCAAGGCGGGCAGATCACCTGAGGTCAAGTGTTCGAGACCAACCTGGCCAACATGCTGAAACCTTGCCTCTACTAAAAATACAAAACTTAGCTGGGCATGGTGGTGGGTACCTGCAATCCCAGCTACTCTGGAGGCTGAGGCAGGAGAATCACTTGAACTGGGGAGGCAGAGGTTGCACTGAACCAAGTTTGCATCAGTGCACTCCAGTCTGGGCAACAAAAGTGAGACTCTGTCTTTAAAAAAAACTGAGACTGGGTAATTTATAAAGAAGTGATTTAACTGACTCCTGGTTCTATAGGCTGTACAGCATGGTGCTGGCATCTCTCACCTTCTGGGGAGACCTCAGGAATCTTCCAGTCATGGCAGGCATCTCACATGACAGAGGCAGAAGCAAAGAGAGAGAGTTTGGAGGGAGATGCCACACACCTTTAAATGACCACATCTCTTGAACTCAGAGCAAGAACTCAGTTATCACCAAGGAGATGACCCAAGCCATTCATGGAGGGATGTGACCCATGATCCAAACACCTCCCACTGGGCCCCACCTCCAACATGGGGACTCCATTTCAACATGAGATTTGGGCAGGACTAACATCCAAACTGTACCAGGCACCCAAGGTTAGTGTGTCCTATTGGTAGGTGAAGTTAATCAATCACGTGGTTTAGAGGAGGTCTGGTAGGTTTCTCTACTGTGAAATTAGGTAATGAGTTTCTGATAGTCATTAGTCGTTAAGGAATTAATGAGTATTTTGTGGAGAAAAACTTGGAGACTTCAACAAGAAGGTAGACTTTTCCCTTCTCTCCCATTATTCATTCGTATCAATATGAACTCATGAATTCCTATTTTGCTCAAAGGGTTACAAACTGTAACTCACTATTATTTTGATGCTTAAGTGTTCCATTTGGTCAGTGGGAGTGCCTTTGATCTGGTTCCTGGACTGGTTTAACAAGCCCACGTCACTTTTTGAGCCCTACCATACTTTCTGACACAAAATAAATTCTCCAAGCTTCTCTAGGATTTTCTCTGACCAACTCTGGAGTCAGCCACTTCTCTGAGGAGTCTTGGTTCTTTTAAGTGGAGTGTGGTATTTAGAACCCAAGTGATGGGTACCAGGTGTGCTCACTGTTGCCAGGGCACCATGGTTTCCACACCCTAGCAGCATAGATGGTACTAGAAAATACATGTATATGCACATACATTGTATATGCATATGTACACATATGCACATACGTTTTATTTCTACCTCTATATATTAAGTACCGTGAGCTGACAACAATATCTGCAATCCCATCCAAGGCTGTAGGATTTATTTTTACTCGTTCTTCTTTCCATATATGTAACTTCCTTCTCCAGCAATATGAAACATCAACTCTCATCATCTCAAAGGACTTGTTTATTGTCTGGATTTCACCTGTGTGACAGTCTCTGGACTAAGCTGGCTAAAAGCTAGACCCACAGGCACACATCCTCTTCCTGACCAGGTGCAGAGCCAAAGCTCTGATCCATTGAAAGGAAAGGGAAAAGGGACGCAGGAAGAAAAGGATGGAGTTGGGAAAGAAGAACAAGGAGCAGTGGGGAAGGAGGAAGGAGCTGCTGCTGCAGGGCATTTGGACACAGCAGTTTCATGTCTGTGGAATCTCGTGACAAAACAATGTGGCTTGTATTTTGTATGCCTTCGTTTCATTTTCTAATGATTCATGTTACTATATTTTACAAAATGATTGGTCTGCAAAGGACTTGAAATTAAAATCCAGCACTAGCTCATCACCACAGGGAGTTTAAAAGCAATGCTCCAATCATATTTTCATCTTCAAATAAGGGGACTGGCAAAGCCCAGCCTGGGGCTGGCATGTACCCTTACGGCAGCTTCTGCAGTGGGAAATGTCTGCTGATCTCTCACCTAATATTACTGTACTCCTTACTTACTTATTGTACATATTGTTATAGTCTCCCTCCCTCCCTCTCTTCTCTCTTCCTCTCTCTCAGCTAAACCAATGAGGACAAGCATCTCACCTGTTTTTCTCCAGAAAAGCACCTGGCAAAGTACCTGGTGCACAGCAGTAGTGCAATCATTAACAACCCCCAAGGCATGTTGGGATTCAGATATGTTGGATGCCATGCCTAAGGTCAGGCCAACATCTACTGACAGAGCCTGGAAAGAACTCAACTATCCCAGCTCTGTAAATCCCTAGACGGGTTCTCTTTCCACTCTTCATCTGCCTTTTAACACTGGGTCAGTCCAGCCATCCGGCTTCCTGCACTGATGCTCAATCACGTTTCACTGCTTGAGGTAAGTTCCCCATTTCTGTAGCTGCGGTTTCATAACTTCAATGTGAATAACACCATCCTTTCAGGGTCCCTGGAAGAAGGAGGGCTAAGGTAGGTAAAGTCCTTGAACTGGAATGCATAAATGCTGAATGCATATGTCTGTGTGCATACAAGTTCACAGGGTTATTCTCAAGATCCAAATAATTGTATGAACCTCAGCTAAGACTGACCCCGTGAAACACCTTGTCCTGAGGCAGCCCTAGAGGACTGGGCTCTGGAGGCTCCACTGCACCTCCCAGAGGTGCGTAACTTTTTTGCTGTGTAAACACAGCAAGACTACAACCATGACACCTGCATTTGCTCTCATTACGCAAGATTCACCTTGATAGGAGAAACCTAGTTACAGAGGCCAAGACAGATGGCTGCCATCTTCCCAAGACAGAGCCTGTCTGCTTGGAATATGGCACAAGAATCTCCTTGATTCTAAATGGCATCTGGTTTAAGATGCCCCACTTTAATGATAACTTTTTACAGAGTCGGGGAGGAAATACTCCTACAATAAGTTTGTACATCAGATAAAGAAGAAATCTAGTTACAGAGAAATTAAAATGAAGAGAGAGTGACCAGGTACAGTGGCAAGTGCCTGTGGTCCCAGCTATTTGAGAGACTGAGGTGAGAGAGAAAGAAAGGAGAAATTGTATCTTCAATAGAAAAAAACACCTTACAGATTCTCCTCCTGGGGCTTCTCCTCATTATCCAGAAGTCCACTAACTACCTGCATGGCCACCTGCCCAGCTCTGAACAGCAGCCCATGGCCCAGGCCTTTGCACCCTTGTCTCTGTCAGGCATGGAAAGAGGATGAAGGAAATGTGAACACCCCTGCACGTGTTGCTCAGCCTAATCTTCCATGCTTTCCTCCTTGCACCTTTCTTCCTCTAGGGCGAGGAGCATGTAAAGAGAGCACACTTCCACATTCATCCCGTTTGCAGGGAGGGAGTGGATGGAGGCACAGAACAAACCCATGCTCACAGCTGCTTTCAGCCTCCAAGTACCTGTGCCCACCACACCTCCTCACAGGGCCTGGGGTCAGTATTCTTAATGCCCTTCCAGAAACCACAGGTGGCCCCAGATGTATGGCATGGTGCTACCTAACAGCCTAGGTAAGGGACCCGGCATGGCGTGGGGGCACTGAGCACGGCTAAGCAAGAGGCAGTCTGTACAGCTCTAGTGTGTATGGGGTTCCTACCTGCAGGAGCTGGTGAAGCTAGGAGTGCAGATGAAAGCCCTCAGCTACCTGAAGCTCACAGTGCAGTGGAGGAGGGAGCTGGTTTCCCAGGTGATGGAAGTGCTAGAAAGGTAGCTGGAGACAGGTAAGCCATCATGGAAACTGTGGCCAAGCCCGGGGATAGAGGAACGGGACAGGGGTGGGGGAGGGCAGTCCTTGCATACGTAGGGAGTGGGGGCAGTGGGTGACCCCAGAGGCAGGAGAAGGGGTGTACATTCCCATGCCCTGAGTCCTGGGACAGCTGGAACTCAGGATGGGAGATAAAGGGATACTGCAAATCATCTGTTTAGAAAGCAAGCAAGGTAGACTGAGGCCAAATCACACCAGCCCGTCCCTTGCCAGGACCTACATTAGGGTAAAATCATACCAGATTTCAGCAACGTCGGGCTTCCAAGCAGTTTCTTCAGTCAATTCGACGTAAACACCTCTAAACATCTTTGCAGAAAATTCAAAAATGTGGTCTTCCCAAAATAGTTGCTGCTAGACAAATGTAAAAGCCCTAAAGGGCCTATACCAGGGGGCAATGAGAACAGTCAACATCCTTATGTCCCTCCAGAAAGTGTCATCCACTTCAGGCCCACAGGCACCCAGCTGCTACCTGGGAGCCACTATACACCAAGCTACCAGCTCTGAAATGCACTCAGCGGAAGATGACCCTGACTCCTATGCAGCAAGACAGCAGTTTACTTTATCCCCGAACTTCCTGCATGAAACTAGCCAAGATAAAGAGCCAACTCGAGTCCTCTGAACACATGGTGAGGGCACCAGGCTGTGTGGACCACCCACTCAGTGCCGACTTCACCCCCACTTCCGTTTCTGCATGCATTTTCATTGGAAGCGTAGCATGTTTTTGGTTGGGTAGACTGAGTGCTTTTGAATGGTTTTCATTAAGAGTATAAGGTATCTTGATTAAAGCATTTAGTTAAAATGCTTTCATGCTGTGTCTCTTGTAAAAAAAAAAAATACCCATAAGGTCTCAGGATTCACAAGGACGAGGATGCTGTTTCTTTATCAAATGCTTTCCCTTCCTAAGCAGAAGAAGTGCCAAGCCTTCACACATGCTGCTTTGTTAGTAATTTACATCTGCCTTATCCTTATAAGTAGGGAAAGAAAAAATATGACTTTGATATGTTTTACTTTTTAAACTGACAAATAATAATTCTACATATTCATGGGGTACATAGTAATGTTTTGATAATATAAGATATAGTGGTCAGATCACGATAACCAGCGTATCCATCCAGTCAAACACTCACCATTTCTTTGAGTTGGGAACATTCCCTGTCTTCCTTCTAGCTATTGAAACTGTATATTATTGTTAACTGCGGTCATCCTGTGGTGGCACAGAACACTAGAACTTCTTCCTCCAATACCTCGCAATTCTGTATCATCTTTATATTTTATCACAGCTAAAATGCAGGGACCCCATGACATGGATTGGAGAAAGAGTCAGAATTTGGGCCCAGGGAACAATGCTTGATACGTTCAAGTCTGTCCTTCAAACAGTGTCCCTGTGACCCATGCCAGCCCAGAAAGACAAAGATGGGAAAGACACTGAGGCCTTGATCTTGTTGGATGCAATGACTGAATCTGTTTGGACCATCCACAGGCCCACAGCGGGGCACACCACTGGTGAATGTTTAGTGGAGGTGGTGGTGGTGCTGATTATGCTGACGATGATACTGATGGAGACTGTGGGGGTGATGATTACTGACTGACGTCACCTAGCCCAAAAGTAGCTTTCTGTGACAGCATCTAGTTAGCATCAAGAAATGAGTGTGGTATGGAGGCACTTCCATTGGCTCACCACACATGGGAGAACTCAGCAACATAGCCACATGGGGAGGAGCCGTGTGGCCGCCTCACACAGGTTGCTGGCACCTTCCTCATTTCCTGCAGTATCACTTGTATCTTGGCCACTTACCTGGCAGTGAATTGTACAATGCCTAGGGCATCTTTTGCATGGTTGTCCTGGATTGCTATTTAACTTCCAGGATGATTTAAATGTCACTGTACGCATGTATTAGCTGTCCAACTAAACAGTAAAATGTTTCAAAGCAGGATTGTGTCCTTTTTCTCCCCACAAGCTGCTTCCTGTGAGGAGAGTCAGGTCCTGGCCTGGTGTGGGGGCAGTAAACACTGGGTGAATGGACACTTGCTGGTTAGCGAGGCTGTTCAGTCCATGCCTGTGCTAACAGGTAAACGTAGCCCCAGGAGGAGGCCAGGGCTGGGCAGGGATATTGGCAGCCCTGGCATCAAGCTCTTGTTTGTTTGAGGGGTGCAAGGGGCACAGGCCCACACCAGACCCCACTATCCTCCAGAGACTCACTGTGGGGACAGAAAGAGGAGGGGCTCTGCCTGTCTTTCTTTAGGATGACACCGTTAGCAGCAGGTTTGCACACCTCCACGGTGCTGGGCAGATGTCCTGGGACACAGAGAAGTGCTCTAGGCCCAGGTGCAGGGAGCCGCAGATGGCTTTTGACGGCTGCCCCAGGCCCCTCGGTCTCTATGAAAACATCTCAGGACTTTCATAGCTTGTTTTTTTCCTATGAAATTTCTTTCTTCTTATTTCGGTTAACTTTGCTAGTTAAACTGTCAGGCCAATTTTGAAAGGGAATAAAATCTTTGTCCCTCCTCCCAACCTGAAGCCAAAATCTATTTTGGTTCATATAAAAATGATCAAATTACAGCTTTTGGCATGTTCCTTAACTAGGAAAAAATAACTTGGATTAACTAGTGCCAATAAACTAAGTATTTTCAATTAAATTCTAACATTAGTAAAAATATCAGTCATACCTCTCTAAATCCTAACCAACTTTAAAACAGTATGTGTAACCCTCAAAGCAGCTGTCTGCAAAAACAGCTTCTATTACTCATATGAAACTCTGGCCAATAAAAGGAGTTGCTTGAGGGACTCCGGCAAGGGCAAATGTCTTCGGCGCAAAGACAGAGCCAGGGCAGGTCTGGGCTTTCCATAATAGGCCATTTATACCAAAAGAAAAAGACTTCACTTTCCCCAGTTTCTGTCCATCAGAATCCAGCTGCCTCCCAGAGCGTTTTCAGGGGCCTGGAGATGGGTGGTGGGTGGGGGTTCTACTGTGGCTGGAGGCGGATAAAGCAACCCTCTGGAGGCGTCTGGCACTGGTACATTTCTGCTATGCACACTGCCCATCAGCGTTTGTTCACACTCAAGACCCAACACAAGGGCACAGGAGGCCAAGTAAGTCTGTGCTCCCACGCTAGGCACTGTCCTTTATCCCCTCTGCGCCTGTCGCGAGGCTCTGGTGGAACACGGGGCTCGCAGAACACACATGTACATCCTGCCACCCTATCTCAGAACCCTTCTGATCAGCAGCATTGCTACTGATCATAACCCATGCTACTCCTTAGCTCTTCTATGCTAAGCTAGGGGCCTTACCCTTCTCATGTGAGTGGGGTACCTGGCTAAAGACCCATTGTCCACTGCTTTATTCAACAAACCTCCATGGAGCATCTGAAGGCTGGGCAAAGGGCCAGGTGCACAATTTGCAGGATTGGTTGAATACCACCCTGACCTAAAGGTATTCGTGGTCTAATGGGATAGACATACCTCAACAGATTATCCCAGGGCAGCCCAGTAGGTGCCCCTAAAGGTGTGTAGGACATAACCATGGGAATACGAAGGGGCACCTATCCCAGGAAGAGAAGGATGTGCAAACAGAAGGCTCAGCAGCTGCAAACAGGAGCTGAGCAAAAGTACACACAAGTTGGAAAAACTGCATCTGCACATATAGACGGCAAAGGAGGTGCGTCTCCACAGCCAACGTCAACAGCATCTGCATGGCACAAAATAAACATACGGAAGTCATTCATCATTATCTGTTTAAGTTTTAGGAGAAAGATTATGTGCTTACATGAAGATCGCATTAGTTCATAAAAGCCGTTAATATAAGATTGCTTGCATGAAAATTGATTTCAGTTTTCAAACCAAAAGGAAAGGGAATAGGCAAATTTATATTCGACTTTTCTAAACTATGCGGAATATATTCAACAAACAACTTTCAGTTTATGAGTGTAAACAGTTCAACTAATTCTTATTTGACAGTTGCTGAATTTTTTATTCTAGTGAACCAATTTCATATGTTGAAAACAAAATATTTTTGCTTATTTGCAGTTTTCAAAACTGACCAGCATTTTGCAGGGTGGTTAGCAAGCTGAATGACATGATACTTGAATGCTCTTGGAAAATAAAAAAAATAATAAAATGCAAAACTCAACATTTACTTTTAGTTGTCAAATGACTGTATTAGTCACGATCTGGTCAGGAACATGGAAATCACACAAGTCCATTCAACAGAGGAAATTTAATACAGACACTTTGTTACGGAGGTATCAGAGCTCAAGATGCCAATGTGAAAGCCCTTGGTAACCCAGATGTCATAACTCCAAGGAGAAACTGCTACCCTGAACTGTGGACGCAGAGAAAAGACACTGGGCTTATCAGTACCTCAGCGCTCACAGGAGGGGGCCCTACAGAGCAGGGACTCCGCCCTCCAGGAGGGGCACTGCCTGGGTGGCCGTGCTGGCACATCAGGGGGGTATGATGACACTGGTCTGGCCACCTGGCAGAAAAGCTGTAGAACACAGCAGGCCACCCCTGCCAGGTCTTTGGGAGTGGTACTGAAGGGAGCAAGTCGCCAAAGAAAGCAGAAAGTCCCTTTGCCGCCCTCCAGAATTGCACCTTCCCCTTCATAGAGTGGCTTTGAAGCCAAAAGACAAGAGCTTAATAACTTGCACAATGGTTTAAGATTAAAAACTTATTGAGATCTAAAGAACAATAAGAGAATGCTTATCACTTCATTGCGACATGGGCTCCTTCCCAACAATTAATTTCAAAACTTGTTACAGAAAGATTTCTTGAGGGTGAGAAACCAAGGATGGCAAGAGACAGAAACTACTACTACATGGAGTAGGAGTAGAAAAGATGGGGGGATAAGTCAGAAGTTTATATTATTTATCTGGAGCAATGCCATATGGAGTGCACCAACTATCAGAGGAACTAGCCAGTTGCTGAAACCCCCAATTATGATTACTATTACCATAAAGAAGATTATGATGAATTCCTGTCCTCAGAGGAGGCTCCTGATTTAAGATGCATCCTCACAGAAGGGCCACATTGTTCATCTCTGCAATCCCTCTGACATTCAGCATGTGTTGGGCACACAGTGACTACGGCTGATCCTGCCTGGCCTTCCCCCTCCACTTGGGTACTCACAGATCAATTCTCTGGCCGAGCCCTCCTGCACTTCGTGTAGGGCCACGTGAGATGAAAACAGAGTGTGAGTAGAAGGATGTGATGTATGTCAGTTCCCACCATAGTGGTAAGATCTCCGGCATGCCATCCCCTCTGCTCCCTTCTCCTTTCACACGTGGTGGTGATGTCTGCATGTGCAAGCAACTGCATGAGGAGCAGCTCATCTCCCCCACCTGCCACAAGCAGTATGAGAAGCTGCTGAAATATTGAGATTTATGTATCACAGCTTAGGACAATATACTCTAACACACTGGATACTCAATTGCAGTTCACTAAATCATGTGAATATTTTAATTGTGAAATGCAGGTATCACTTTGCTCATTCATAACTACTTGTAGATATAGAATCACAGTTCAGGGATCTGTTCAGGAATGATCTAAATGCAGGAGGTGCTGTATCATCCCATGATTTAGAACCTGGAATAACTGGTTTGAAAATCATTACTCATATCTCCCACTTTCTAATGGAACCGACCGAGGGTCACGTGGCGAGCTAGCGACAGAGGTGAAAACTGTATTCATATCTCCTAACCCAGTCAATTGCTCTGGAGGTGAAACATCTGTACATTCAGGCCCCCATTTCTGCGGACGTTCTTTCCCCTTAGCAGCCGCTACAGTCTGTGTTGTCAGTGCTGATGCAACCCATGGGGGAGGGAAGCAACAAAGATGGGAGTGTTGAGTTGTGAGGGGAGGAAAAGGCAAGCAGCAAGCATCAGCAAAGGCCAAGGGCCCAAAGAGAAAAAGGAGAAAGGTTTTGTTGAACTGGAAGAGTCTCTGGGTCTTTAAAATGGCCAGGGGCAGTGCCTCAAACCTGTAATCCCAACCCTTTGGGAGGCCAAGGCAGGCAGATCATTTAAGGTCAGGAGTTGGAGACCAGCCTGGTCAACATGGCAAAACCTGTTTCTAATAAAAATATAAAAATTAGCCAGGTGTGGTAGTGGGTGTCTCTAATCCCAGCTACATGGGAGGCTGAGGCAGGAGAAGTGCTTAAGTCTGGGAGGCGGAGGTTGCAGTGAGCCAAGGATGTACCACTGCCCTCCAGCCTGGGTGACAGAGTGAGACTCAGTCTCAAAAAATATAAATAAATAAATAATAAAATAACCTGACAGTCACTTTAGGGGATGGCACGCCTAATGGAAAGGAGACTGAGAATAGCATTTGTACACGTAAAGTAGCAAGAGATTAGAAAACGCAGAGTATAGAATGCATTTCTTTTCATGTTCACTTCAAATATTTTCCTTTACTGAGCATGCTCTGGTAGGAGTGACTGTTGCATAGGAACTGGACAGGCCTAGACAAGGGCTCTCTGACCTCCTGCACATAGACTGGAGTTAATGAACTTAAGATACTCTTCCGCATGAGCCTAGTTCAGCGTACAACAAACGTTTTCTGTAAAAGACCAGATATCAAATATTTTGGGCCCTGTGAGTCTGAGAGTATCTGTCTCAGCTACTCAAGTCTGCCATTGTATAGAGAGCAGCCAACAAAGCGGCCATTGACAAAATGTAAACAAATGAGGTTGGCTGGGTTCCTATAAAACTCCATTTACAAAACAGACAGCAAGGTGAATTTAGTCTGAGAGCCATAGTTTTTGACCCTCATTAACCTGATGAAACCCAGAGCTTCTAGGAGCTTGTTATAATTGCAAATATAAAGCTACGTAATAAAGTCCTAGCCTCTCTTTCTGATCATGTAATTGAGGATGACCACCAGGGCTCAGAGAGCATTGATGCCTCACACAACACCTCAGTCCTCCAAGGAAAATAGCTTAAATGCATGCACCAGTCATGTCGGTGGGTCTCATTCTGGAAGGCGGCTAGCTGGATGTGGGCAGTTTTCTGCTTCCCAAGTTGGATAGGAGAGGTAGGGCTCTTCTGATTGGAATTAACCATCTCACTTTGTCAGCAGGGCACTCTAGCAGTTACAACAGTAGAATCCCACCTTTCTGGGAAGACTCAGCAATACCCAGCCCTGGTGGCCTGCTGCATACTGTGGGTGACTGAACACAGTCCATCACATGTCCCATTGAAGCATGATGCTGCTGGCTGAGGAAATCTGGGAGCCTGATGCTTTTGCTGTCTTCTGCTTTGTGGAGATTTTATACATGGCAAACCTACAATAAGAACAGACGTTTTAAAAACAAGTACAAACTGTAAATATAAAGGTCCTCTGTTTCAAGTCCTCAGAGGTTTGATGACTGAGCAAAGACAGCATGAAAGCATCAATGTGCACTAAACATGCCACTCACTGGGTGCAGGAAATTGATACTATTTTATAAATTAACTGTCATTGATTATAATAAGAAAATGAAGACATTATGTAACTTTTTATGAATTACTTTAAATAAAAAAACAATTATTTATGGAATTATGAATGATAATAGCAAATCCATTATTTAGCTTGTTTCCAACAACCATGTCCAGCATCTCATATTGTCCTCAAAGGAAGACTCTTGCTTCCCTACGTGTGTCCATGTGAGGATGTTCAGCTGACCTTCGAATTCTAGCTGAAGTTCTTTCTAATTCTGGAAATGCCCTATCGCCTCAACTGGCAGAAAATGCTGCCAGAGCTCTGTGAATTTTATCTTAAAATATGCTTTTCTAGCATACCTCCCTGAGCACATTCTACAGTGGAATTTTGTTTAGGGGATTCTTGGAACAGCCTAAGAGGGTCCTGCCTGGGTTTGGGAATGCTTGTCACTAATGGTGTGAGGCTAGAAAAGGTTTCAAAGGCTGCTGCTTCAGAGTCAGCTTCTCAGGAGGCTGCCCTGAGAACCAAACCTGAGCATAGAGGGCGAGCCCCGCCCAGAGCCGGCAGACCCCATCTGTTAGCAGAAGCATTCTTGTCACTGTAGACAGCGCCAGGTACAGGGCAGGACAGGACTTCTTCCATTACACACCAAGGCTGACCTCGGCTAGGTCCTGGTGCTGGGAACTGCGGCCAGCACCCAGAGCTGGACAGCTGTGTGCAGTTGCACTGTGGAGAAGGTGCCCCTACACTTGGGTTCCCTCTGCTGGTGCTGCTGGCCACACAGACACACTCCTGTGGCTAAAACAAAGTCCAAAATCGGGACAAATTGCACTGTGAGGAATGTGCAAAGAACTCCTCCTGCCACTGCAAGCAGGCAGCCCCCCTTGACATCCTTGGTCGCTGGTGGGGCTCACAGAGCCAGGCGCCAGGAAGGTGCACAGGACCTGCGTGAGTCCATCTCCAGGTGCTGCGTGGGGGTGGGTGGATTTTGACTGTTGAGCCTTGAAACAGATTTGCCTCTTTCTCACCAGAAACAATTTCTTGTTCTAGAATATTCTTCTAACAGGGAGCTGCAATTCTTTTTCTGTAATATTTTTGGCTTTGTGGTTCATAAAGTTCTGTCATAACTGCCTACCCACAGACAATGTGTAAATGACTGGACACAGCTGTTTTCCAAAAAGAACTCTATTTACAAAAATAGGCAGCGGATGGATGAGTGAGTAAACAATTTTTTTAAAGGTATATTATTTAGCCTTAAAAAGGATGGAAGTTCTGATCCATGCATGGATGAACAAACATGGATGAACCTTGCATATGTTATGCTCAGTGAAGTAACCCACGCACAAAAGGTGAAATACTGTGTGATTCTACACATGTGAGGCACCCAGAGTATCAAATTCATAGGACAGAAAGGAGAATGGGGTTGCCAGGGACTGTGGAAGGGGTTATCATTTAGTGGGTACAGAGTTTCAGCCTGGGAACAGAAGGTTCTGAAGACAGAAGGCAGAGATGGTTGCACAACAGTATGAATGTGTTCACTGCCAGTGAACTGCATGAGGAGGAATGGTAACATTTATGTTAGGTGTATTTTTACCACAAGTGTAGATCGGCTGTGGGTGACCCTGTTCTATATTCCTGAAGGGTAACGCATGTAGTAAACACAGAAACATTAAATTTTTCACTCAACAGATAGTCCTAGTGTTTCAACAGCATTAATCCTCTAGGGAATGGAGGGTGGGGACAGGGAGAGCAATGTGCAGTGTGGTCTTGTTTTACTGAGGAAAAGAGAAAGCAGTCATGAAAATTTCTTGAATTTTCAAGAAATTCGGAGAAGAAGATAAAAGACAAATTTACCTCTTGGGGGGAATGGAGTCATCATTTTGTTCTAAAGGACGGTCCACTGTAACTCTGCCTGAACCCATAAATTGTTCAGTGCCTAAAGATAGTTCCCAGGGAACTAAGGTAATAAAAATGTTAATCCAGTTCAGACAACCATATTATGTTAGTCTACAATGTTGAGGTGAATGTACTCAGTCAATCATTAGAGATTGAATTGTTTCCTCCAAAAATTAATATATTGGAGCCCTAACCCCTAGTGCAATGGTATTTGGAGAAGTGGCCCTTGTACATAATTAGATTTAGATAATGTCACAGGGATGGAGTCCTCATGATGGGATTAGTGACCTCTAGAAGATGAAATCAGAGAGCTTGTGCATGTGGGCATGCTCTGTCTCCCCTCTCTCCTTCCTCTCTCTGTCTCTCTCTCTTACACACACACACACACACACACACACACACACACACACTCTCTGTCTTTCTCCCCTCTCTCTCTGTCTCTCTCTCTCTCACTCCACCCGCCCTCTCTGCCATGTAAGGACATAATTAGAAGGTGGTCTGTCTGCAACCCAGGCAGAGAAGTCTCACAAAAATCCGAACCTGCTGGCACTTGGTTCTGCTACTTAAAGCCTCCAGAACTGAGAGCAAAAAATGTCTGTGGTTTAAGCCCCTCAGTCTGTGGTATTTTGTTATGGCAGCCTGAGCTAACATGATCATATGTATGTATATGTCTGTGTGTGTGTGTCCTGTAGATAAAATCACCTATCACATACGTGTGTATGTGAACACACACACAAGCACACACACCATCAAACGGTATTGAATCAGCTTACGAAGATGTGCCAGGATGGAGAGTTGGGGGAGCACAATCCAAGACCCCTCCGTAGATATTAAACTTGTACATTCTCATGAAATAAGGAGACTTACAACCCCAGAGCAGGAAATTCTCTGTGAGTACAGGAAAGAATAGAGCAGGGAGTGGCCAACAGTGATACCTTTTCTTTGCTCTTCTAGGGTGTGGACTGAGTTTGATTTGGTTAAGAAACACCCACAAGGAAAGGGCAGGGGTTGGCTAGGTGACACAATCTCATTTCCTCTCCTTACATAAACTCATGAGCAGAAACATTGATTAGTGTTTGCTCACAATCTAGCATTATAGTTCGTTTTGTTCCTGTTCTCCAGCAGGGCTTACTTTATGGAGAGCTGGTGAGAATAGTGCTGAGAGTCATTCACTGATACATTGCATAAACCTATAAACATTCCATCACCACCCCTCAGCCAACTTTGAACCTATGAACTTGTGACACAAGGCCTGGGGGCCTGTTGGCAACCCCACTTACCATCTCATCCGGAACCCCCATCACACCCACCTCCCAGTTTCCCCAACTTTTCATTCCAATCCTTTGAAAAATGGTTATATTACATCCTGATTCCACTGTACCTCTATGTATAATATTGTTAGATTTGTAGATACTTTCATCCCTAATAACTTTATGATGTTTACTTGGCCTTGCTTTTATACTGCTATTGACTTTGGAGTTGTAATTACTACTGCTAATTGAGAATGCTTGATGATAGATGGTGGCAGGTTAACCAGCCACGATGTGGGAAACAGTGCCGTAGCCATCATTAGAAACCAAATGGCACAGAACAATCTTAATTAGACATGACTAACATCGGCTGCCCTATTCTCAGGGTGATTAAGGCCCAGAGTTAAAAAATACGGAAAGTCACATCACCTTGTTTGATCTTGAGAAGGGAGGGGCTGTCACATTTGCCTCTAAGAGCTTTCCTCTCTCATTTTAAAATGAGTTTGGCTTTGGTTTAGGATTAAGCAGCTGGATGTTTTCTGCTTGTTTGGAGACGTCATTCTACCAGGTTGATGACCAACATCACAGAGAGGTGAAAGCGATCAGTTGGCCGTTTGGAAAGCTCAGGATAGCGATTTGCTCTTTCTCACTGTTGAAGGCCAAATCTTTCTTAATTAAAAAGAAGCAGGCAAGGAACTGTGCTGCACGGCTCTTTCACTGAAATGGAATTTGCTTTAATGAGGACCTCTATGATGGTGGTGGCCCAAATGCTAATGTAAGGGCAGTAATTATTTGTCTGTAAAACTCTAATGTGTAAGTAATCCTGAAACAAAGGCAAGACACTAAACGAACCTCACTGCGAAAAAAAGCCATACTTCAGAGGAACTCTGCTGAGACTACTACAAGAATCTAGAACTCTTCTCCTATGTCCCGTCCCTGAACGGCTCTATGCGCCACCAGAAATCAGTCCCCATCCCTCCGCAGACCCCTCTCTAAACGGCACCTTCCTAACCCGCCCTCCTTTCCCAGCTCCCTATTTCCAGTTTCTACTCCACTCATCTCTGTTCCCTGCCCAGGCCCAAATCTAGGTGGCCAGAACCACTGCTAGCATCTCTGCCCTCACCTTCCTGTTCTTGGTTACCCAAGTCATCCAGCATTGACCTGGCCATCTGCTTTGACTCCTCTCTCTTTCCACTTCTAGAGCTCATCAGTGCTGGTGGTGGTTGATTTTTATTCTGCCTGGTTTTTCCTTGTTGTCACTTTCTGTGGGTGAGCATGCCTCCCCAGTCCTTCCTG
Source organism: Saimiri boliviensis (assembly GCF_048565385.1). Taxonomy (NCBI): domain Eukaryota; kingdom Metazoa; phylum Chordata; class Mammalia; order Primates; family Cebidae; genus Saimiri; species Saimiri boliviensis. Next base: position 139,291,054 of record NC_133452.1, on the reverse strand, counting down.
AACTATTGGAAGAATCCAGTTGGTAGTCCAGCTGCCTCCAGTCCCCATGTAACCACTCTCCAAGCTGCTGCCAGGGTGACTGTCATCATGCACAGCTTAATCATGTTTCTCTGCTGGTTGAAAGCTCCAAAAGTCCCCAGATAAAGTCCAAACCACTAATGGAAACTGTCTGGGTCTCTGCCAGCACACCAACCCCAAGTCCCTTAGCACCTTGGCACGCTTTGATCAAAGTGGACTATGGAAGTCTTGTCTCGGCTTACAACAGCACAGACTGTCGGGTTCCTAGTGGAATGCTGCCTTGAATACAGAACTTAGAATAACAATTGGCTTCCAAATCTCACCCCGCCACTTTCTAGGTTCCAGATTCAGGCTTTGGCAAACCCTCCAACTTTTCTGAAACTCTTTCCTCAAAAATGGAATTCATCGTAATCTGTATGTATTTTTAAGCATTTGTTGTAAAAGTGAAACTAAATGCTTAAAACTCATACAGCAATTTATTAGTGGAAAGAAGTATTTTTATTGGGTCTTGGGAAGCTAAGGCAGAGGTCTTCAGTAAGCTGAGAAAGCCATTGGCCAAAAGCAAACTCTGGACGAAAAGACAGTCTCAATAGATGAACTGAGGAACAGAAGATGGTCTGATGGAGCAGCAGATTCAGATAGCAGGATCCCTCTGCCAGGGGAAAGCATGCAATGATAGGCTGTGCTGTTCCCCTGGTAACTGCTATGGCTGCAGATGAACAATCTCACCTCTAAAAGGGGCTACACGTCGTCATGCCTGATTATAGTCATTCAACCTTTTTATTTTTATTCATTGTAGTGGGAAGACCAACAATTCATAGACTCTAAAGTGCTTTGAGAATCTCAAAGATTGATGGCATTTAATTGAAATAATTTTGGATTGGAGTGGAAGAAAAAAGGAAACCTAAACCTGTCTGATCACCTATTGTCTAGAACAGACTTTACACGGAGAAGCTCCCTTTTCCTTGCAAGCCCCCCATGAACGGAGCCCCATCCCTATCTTCCAAGGTCGGACGGTGATCAGGGAGCAGCCACCAGCACCTGGCCTTCCTGAGGTGGCCCATGGCTCTTCAGCTTCAGGTTGCTGTTCCTGTTGGCTCCTCTTCCCTCTGTAAACAATCGCCTTAATAAAATTCCTCCTGTCTTAGTGAATTACTCTCTGGGGCTTGGACAGGGAAATGGAGGGAAGCCCTTCCATTGGAACTGGCAGTAGCAGTTGTTTAAACGTACAGGAGGACTTCCTCATTATGGGTTGCATTTTGTCATTTGCATATCCACATATGTTCATAAAGGAAAAGATAAACGGAGCCCCAGCAGAGCTTCTGAGCTGGAGCAGGCCCTCGCCTGACGCCTTCTGCTCCCAGGTCTCCCAGGCACCGGCATGACTGTCCCTGCTTATCTCGTCCAGGGTCTCTCTGCTCTGTCCTTGGCAGCCCAGATTTGCAGGCCATGATGAACAGGAAGGCCTGGAGGCATGGAAAGCACATAGGCTGGCAGAGGGCAGAGGTCATAACCCAGGTGTGCCCACCCTGAGGACACAGCTTCCCAGTGGAGGCAAAGGACCACAAGCTGTGACCCAGGCTTCCTGCCTCACAGTAGGACAGGCACAGAGCTCTCCCACACCGCTCGAGTTTGGTGACAAGCGGGTTTTCCAAAAACAAGTGTTCTAAAGTTCTTATCATAAGAAAAACTAATTAAATATGAAATAGATTTGAAATCAAAATAGGACTTTCAAATAAAAGTAAATATAATAACATAGTACACAGATATATATTTAATATTATAAAAACTTTATAAATAAGAGAATACTTCAAAGCATCTTACATATTATTTAACATCTAGTGCATATAGCATTTTCTTCGTGAAATCTTAGTAGCTCAAATACATACAGAACTTCAGAGAGCGCTTAGGTAGAGTACAATGCACTTTCATGTGTATTATTTTAGAATCTACAGTATCTCTGGGAGAAGAAAAGTGACATGTATCATTTTTCAACTTTAACCCCAGGACAATGGGGTCAGAGAGCTGATGCAATGCCCACAAAAGCAGCCAGCACCCAGGCTTCTAACACAACTCTGGGCCTGGCCAGGATAGGTAATGCCTACCATGACTGTCTTTGGCAAAATAAATGTCTCCCACCTGCATATAAAAACAGTCCAGAAGGAAACAAAGATAAGTAAATAATTCTGCTAAAGTCAGTTGCTTAAGAAAGTTGTATGTGATAAAAAGCAAACAAACAAACAAATGGGCTCCCAGGAAGACGGCTCTTTCCCTGGGGTAATAGGCAGCTTTTCAGGGCTTGGTGACACTGGCCAGCTCGCCTGCTGTACCATAGCTGCTTCCACTCCAGAACTGAGCAGGGCCACCAGGCCACAGCAGAAACTACATGCCCCTTGTTGAAATGAGTGAATGAATGAATGAATGAATGAACATGAAAAATAAGCAGAGTTGCATACAACAGGTAGACATGATTGTATCCTGTCTGTGTTTTCTTAGACATACTCTTGCCTTCTGTGAATTCAGCATGAGGCTTTGTAACACAATGCTTTCTTTTTATCTAAGGTTTACTGTAGGCACTGAGAGTGACCTTTCAGGATCACCCAACTCATCTGGGTTTTCCTGGGACTGTCTCTGTTTCAGCACTGGAAGTCCCTTGTCCCTGGAAACAACTCCATTCCAGGCAAACAGGGACACTTAGTCACCCTATGTCTAGATGGTTTCCTTAGGACAAAATACAGTGTCAGGGAATCACAGCCTGAATTTGTCTGTGCTTAAGATCTTGTGGTCACTTAAAGTGGCGCTGTGACCTCTTTAGTATAGTGCATTTTAAAACTAGGGAGATTACGTTCAGTGGTCCCCACTCCTTTTGCCTCTAAAACACACAGTACTGAGTGAATAGTGAGGCAGTGGGCAAGAGCAGGAGGGTTTGATTTCAGCCGGTCACCCAGACCACATTTTTCTCCTTCTGTAAAACCGAGGCCTTCATCTCAGCCAGGAGATTCTTAAATGCCTTTCAAAAAGAGCCTACCCCTTCCCAATTCACTGCATTGATGAAGTCAGGTTTCTGGACTGCATGGGAACCCCTTCTCACCAATTACCTTGAGATTTGGAAAAGTTGTCTCTTCTTCAATATTCCTAACACTGCCTCTGCCATGAAACCTTCCTGGGCTTTCCCAAACATCCTATTACTCTGAAAACAGTTTGTCCCTTCCCAAGCTCTGATGCGAACCCACTTCCTTCCATCCAGGTGGACCTTGTGGAAATGGAACCTCTTCAGCGTCCGTTTCCCCACTTGTTAAATGAGGAAGTTATCTGTCAAATATGACTTTATGAGAATTCCATCCCCATCATTCCACTGAAGTTGAAAACATCTTTTTTCCTAAATGTGAGCCATCTGTCGCTTCTGTTGCTTTACTTAAGCTATTTCTTGTGCAAATAAAACAGTACTCTGTGCAAAACACTCTTCGCTTTGATGAACATAGAATGCTCGATGGAGAGCCAGTACATAGTAGCTCCTAAGTACTTCTGTGTTAGTCTTCTAACTAATTGCACGCATGGAATGAGAAGAATACAGGGGGCTCCAGTCTCAAGATGTATGTGACCTGGGCAGCATTTGAATTCAGAATCTATTCTCCAGAGTGCCTAATCTGAAATCTTGTGTCTGAGGAGATTTGAGTATCAGTAGGAGTTTGATTTAAAACTCAAACTGGTTGTCCTCTTCTCGCACCAAAACAACAACTGACAACACAGAGGCTTCTGTGAGTAAGTGCAGGTAATTTCTCTCCACCAACAAATAAGCAATCAACCTGCAGCCGACACCATGGGTGCCCTCCAATTCAACTCTGACACCTTCCACCCGGAGACAGCGTTACCTCCCACAGGGTGAGGTTCAGTAACACAAGACTGCCCCCTCCTCCTTCAAACACGAGTCTCAAGGTCGCACCTCTGGACTTTTGAAAAACTGGCTTACAGTTGGGGTTCCCATGACCCCTTCTTTGGGTTTGATTAATTTGCTAGAGTGTCTCACAGAACTCAAGTAAACACGTGTTCCAGCTTACTATGAACTATGTTTTAAAGGATAGAAGTAAACAGTCAGATGAAGAGATACCCAGAGCAAGGTCTGGAAGGGCCCCGAGTGCAGGAGTCTCTGTCCCTGTGAAACTGGGGTGTGTCACCCTCCTGGCAAGTGGATTAGTTCTCTCGTTCATTTCCCTGTCAGCCTCCATATGTTCGGCTATCTGGAAGCTCTCCAAATCCTATTCTTTTGGGTTTCCATGGAGGCTTCATTATGTAGCCATGATTGATTAAGCCATTGCTCATGGTTGATCAACCCTGCAGATTGTATGGGGCGGGGAGGGCTTAAAGTCCCAATCCTCTAATCCTGCCTTGGTCTTTCTGGTGGCCAGCCCCATTCTGAAGGTAACTAAGGGCTGCCATCATTAGCATACAAAGACATCACTTTGGAGACTCTAAGGATTTTAGAAGTTGTATACCGGGAAACATGAAGTAAACGATCAGATGTACCTTTCACAGCATCACAGATTTCATGATACTCTCTTTGATAACATGAAAAAGTTCTCATTTTTCCATGAGTAGATTAAATCTACCAAAAATTGTCTTATGGGAACTCCTTACATTTTTTAACATTTTGACCTGATTTCACACTTACAGGGCAGTGGTGAGAATAAGTACTAAGATGGTCGGGTGTGCTCCACCCAGAATCCCTCCATTTTGCTGCATTCACTTTTCTTTCATATGGACTCTTATACTTGGAAGGGAGCATAGACGACATTTATTCTAGGATCCTTGTATTTGAGGTTAGGAAACTGGACCCAACCACTCAGTCTCCTGCCCATGTTACTGACTGGTACCCACAGCCTCCAAGCCTCAGCTCAGCATCCACTCCCTGTCCCCAGCCCCACATCACAACAGACCCTGTTTCAACAGCTCACTTCCCAAATGCTCAGAGCTGCAGTTGGCATATAAGAGATGCCAACACCTCACAACCCTACCAGATTCATCTGCAATAGACCTGTTCCCACTGTCAGCTCTACTAGGCACACCCTCTGGAATATCAGCCTTATTAGAAGAACAGGTTTGCCTCAGCAAAGACACCTGCTTTGGAGAAATGAAATAGTTCACTGGAAAAAGTGAAAAATTACTATTTTTTTTTGAGACAGAGTTTCACTCTTGTTGCCCAGGGTGGAATGCAAGGTTGTGATCTCAGCTCATGGCATCCTCCATCTCCCTGGTTCAAGCGATTCTTCTGCCTCAGCTGGGATTACAGACATGCACCACCATGCTCAGCTAATTCTGTATTTTTTTAGTAGAGATGGGATTTCTCCATGTTGGTCAGGCTGATCTTGAACTCCCAATCTCAGTGATCCACTCGCCTTGGCCTCCCAAAGTGCTGGAATTATAGGCATGAGCCACCACGCCAGGCCAAAAAATTATTTCTTTAAACCCCTCCTTAGTTTGAGGAAAAATATTTAATTCATTATCCATGTGAAATTTTCATTGTCCTAAAGCCTCTTCATTTGTCCTTTTTATTTCCTAGTGGAAAGGAAAATACGTTTGTTCTTGCAAAATTGCACAGTGAAGGTGCTCTGGGATATTGCCTTTCTTTCCTTCTCCTCTCTTGTTGAGCTTGGGGTGGGAAAAAGCATAAAGGAATAAAGAAGAAGGAGAGGTGGAATTTGCTTTAGAGAACACTCTTTTGGCTTTTTCACTGCTTTTCTCCTGCCAGTGGCAATGGCAGTCCCACTCACTCTGCACCCGTGGCTCCTGCAATAATGAGTTATAGGCAATGCAGCCACTCGTAACCCTCACTGAGATTCCTACAGCAATAATCTGGGACTTACACATTCACTTATGGACCTAAAACAAATGAACAGGAGTAGGTTTCCTATTCTGCAGCCAACCAGTCTATCCGGTGGAGCAAACTTTGCCTTGAACATATGGTTGAACGGTGCCTGTGGAGAGAAGCAAGCATGTTCTTCCCGTGTGACTAGGTCTGACTTGGGAGGGGTGGGCATTGCTGAGGCCTCCAGTGGTTTTCCTCTGGCTCTTTCCAACTTTCAGGTGGGCATGGAGCATTTCAGCAGGGGAAACCTTGACTGATGATAGAGAAATTTACCTCCACTTCGACAGAAGCTGATCATAACTTCCCTTGAGGAAAGAGTTAGGAAGGTCTCTGAAAACGCTGTATTGGGTTTCACAAGTTACACTGCGATATGTATACTCTCACAGGGCAGGTTAAGACCATGAACATACAAAACTCACAGTGCCCAGGCGTGGGGCCTCTGGATCACCTGCAGCTGGGGAATGGCCTTTCCACCTAAAACTGTGAAAATAAATTGTAAGGGAAAGAGAGTCAGGAAGATGAGGTGAGCGATATGGACAATTCTCTTGATATCATCTGAATCTGAAGCAAATGATGTTTTGTAAACCCGTCTTTGTGGATTTTCATATTTTCAGCTGTATGCTGAACCCTTTAAATTCACTGTTGCTTTTCAGATACTTATTACAAAGATGCTTATTTGAAGGTTACTCCCAGGTTAGGGGTAGGGCAAATGTCTTCCATTTCAACCACGAGAAACTGCTTTACAAGTCAAGCAATAAGGGTGATGGATTTCATCCTGAATTTCTATGTTTATAAACCAACTAAAATGAAGCTGGAAGAAGCCTTGTATGTAGAGCACTATTACACAGCAACGTTCATTTAGCAAAACATGGTGATAGGCCTAGAGTGTCACCTTACAAACCCACTGCAGCCTGCAGCATGAGCCGGAGAAAGTCAGAGATGCACAGCCATCTCTGAGGAGAGGGACAGAGACCGAGGTTCGAGGCTGGTATTGAGATAATGTCATGAAGAGTGTTTTCTAGGGCATGGGTGGGGAAAAGTGGAGTTTCTCTAACAGGAAATTCTTTAAGCTAGAAAAATGTTCAAGTAGCCATTGTAAAAATGTTCAAGTAGCCATTGTAAAACTTGAGACTTTGGATCCTGATAGCAAGTACCCCTGAATTTGGAAGCTGAATGAAGAAAGCTAATCCCTTTGAGTCCACTTTGACTGGTTAGCCATTGTGCAGTGAATGGACCTGTCCACTCTGCAGGGCTCCAGGTGATGCTGGGAGGTTGAAAAGCAGGGTAGGACTCACTGAAGCATCCTCTGTCAGCTACCGGAGCTATGCATCATACAAGTTAACAAACATCACATCCTTGAACTCCCTGCTCCCGTCCACACCATGAATGCCCTGGTGGCAACTACCTCCTGCAAGCTCTTCAGGATGGCAAGCAGCTCAGTAAGGCTCCTGCCTTCTGCCTCAGATGCAAAGGTTATCTTCTTTGAACAGTTTGGATGAGGTTCTCATTGACATTAAAAGGAAAATGAACATCTCAATTGGTATTTAATATTTTATTTTGTGCCACTTCAAAAAGCAGTTTAGACTTTATATGAATTAGAGGGGTGCGTTTTACTCCCATTCAGATAAAATATGGGCAGGGAAGCCTGGACTCCTGGAGATGTTCCTACAGGAAGTCCATGGGCACCTGAGTAGTTGGAATGGGAAGGGAGAGTTTGACCCGAGACTGAACGTGAGCTCCTCCCATGAACAAAGTCTTTGTGAAAATATCCTGTTTCCTATCCCTATCCCTGGGAGAGGGTCAGGGTGGGTGGAAGGGTCAGAAGAAAGAAAGATCATCAAAGAAGAAAGTCAACTGAAAACTGGAAAAGAGTGGACCCATCCCATTGTTTCCACTGAATTCATGTCATGAGAACAGACTCCTGGGGTCCCATTTCCTGTCTCTCCTGCACTTTTTCTCATGAGAATCCTGTCTTGGACTGTGGGCCTGTAACAGTTTTAGACTGTCAAGGGCACCAGGCTATCAGTTGAGAATAAGGTGTAGGGAAAGACAGCCTCCTTGGTAATCAAATAATTAAGTCAGAGAAATGAAGCATCAGCCTTTTATTAGATTCTCATGCCAGCTAAGTGTTCATTTCCTAAAGCATCTTATCTAGACCAGGGGAAGAGTGTCCAATGAAATGCAATCCAGCTTGCTAACATTACATCAGAAGCTGAGTTCAGTGCGGCGCCTCATCCTCCCGTGTTGCACTCGCCCAGCAGACACCCCAAACCATGCTAAATCTCAGTCCCAGAAAACAAACAGCTCAACCACCACGGGAGGAGACCAGTTTTCTGGGATAGCTGGAGAAGAAAACGATCGATTCTCTTCTGTCAGACACGGTTTTGTCTCATCTCCACTGAGAAGCTGGAGTGGAGCTGAACGATCTCATGGATGTATCCTCTTCTTCTCTCTTTACGGAACCCACCTCCTTTTCCCATCAGGGCTGTAGAAAATAGGATATAACTGGGTCATTAGGTTCAGGCACAAAGGTTTGTCAAAAGGTCAGTGGAGTGTTATTTTCATAGCTAGCAAGATAGTTTTCCCACTGAAAATGTGGGGGTGAGAGACATCTGTGCTTTCCTGATTTCCTATCAAGTTTAGATGGCTGCATGCAGGGGTAGATAGAGAGATGAAAGAAGATGGATTGGTACACACATGAGATAGGTTAGGCAGACAGGTGCACTCTATAAAAGAGAAGATAAAGGGGAAAATTAGAAAAATGACAAAGGCTTTTTGGAGTTTTTTGTTTGTTGGCTTGTGTTTTGGTTTTGTTTATATTTACAATGGAGTATAGGGATTGTGAAGATGATGGCTGAGTGAACTGTCTGAAAGCCTTGTGTGTCTTTTCTAGTAGGGCTGTTATAAGATGACTCATCAGGACACAGAAAAGGCAACATGGCAAGCCACTTTCTGCCAGATCACCTTTTCTAGAGGGCAGTGGGTTATATTCCTCAATGAGGGAGCCCAGCGGAAATGCTGGCCTCCATGGAAAAATCACCCCCGTCACGGGAAGCAGACCCTGACCCTGGCTGCGGTCTTCACTCAGTCCTCCACCTTCTAAAAATAACAGCATCAGGTCACTCTTCCTTCCAGCTGCAGGCGCAGGACAGGGACTTTCTTAAAAAAAAAAAAAAAAAAAAAAAAAAAGCACTTCTTCCTGTTTCAATAGTACTAGACACAGATGGCCAAGGACTCCCCACACAGATGCCCTAAATTTCACGTCCAGCAGGACCAGGATGATGTGAAAGCGGGAAAACAGGCTGCTGCTGGCTGTGGGTAGAGAATCAGGAAATGGGACAGCCGTCTGTGGGGCTTTGGCCATCAGAGCCACTGGAAAGCCACTCACTGATTTTGCCTGTTTTCCTGCCCTCTCCGCAAAGCAGAGGCGAGTGTTTTAGAGATGCTTTGGGTTGGAGCTGAATGTTGCATCTTCACCCAGAGAGACCTCAGTGCACACACAAGCCGGTTCCTGGGTACTGAGTTCTGCCCTTGTGTGCTGCTAAGTGGTAGGGCCCTGGTTTTCTAGAAGAGCAAAGCAGCTTTCTATTATACCAAGGCAACCTGAGTCTCAACCTGGTCCTCAGGCAGCAAAGCAAAGTATAGGTAAATCTTCCTTCCACAAAAAAAGGTTGAACCGGAGAGGTACCCACAATGCTCTAAGAGCCTCTTGATGGGCCCTAGTGATGAAAAGACACAATGGCCCAGCGCCAGGCCTCAGGGGACCTCCGCCTTCCCCTCACAGCATCTGTCCCATGGGTCACTTCAGCCTCAGCCTCAGGCAAAACCTCTGGAAATCAGGAAATCTCCAGCTGTCTCCACAAAACCTCTAGCCCTTCTTCTGCACAAACCCTCTCCTGGGAACTATATTAAAAATGAAATTAAACTTTATAAGAGCAGGTATTATATTGCCAATTCTCACTGTGTACTGTATAGGTACACAGACTGGGCTTGATCACATATGGGATTTTTGTTCTTTGTGCAACAATTTAAGAATCAAGCACCTAGTCCACACTATAACCTCCATTATAAAACTTTTATGTTAATAAATTAGATTTGACTTACATCATTTCAACTTGCAGTGCCTTTCCCAGAAACATAACCAGCCATAAGTTCCAGGAATGCAGTTTTGACCAGAGGGGGAAAAGGGGGTCAAGTCCAAAGACCTAGGTTCAAGCCCTTTCTCTGCTACTTACTGGCTGAATGTCTTAGGGAAGTTGCTAGGCTTCCTCCCATGTGAACTGTAATTAATGATAATAACCACCTGCCTTGCTTGTTTTAGTGATCAACTGTGAAGATAAAAATAAAAGCACTTTATAAAGGCTTTCAGCCAGAAAGATAAACACCTTTCCTTGAAGCAATCAATAATGATGAAATCAATATAAGCCAATCAACGTTTCATTGAATGTCCCATGTTCCATTTTCAAGGGAAAAAATTCTCTCCACAGAAGTTCGTAAAAATAGATAAGAATATTAGTTTTCTAGAGCTGCCATGACAAAGAACCACAGACCAGGCAGCTTAAACAAGAGAAACTTACTCTCTCACAACTCTGGAGGCTGGAAGTCTTGAGATCAAGGTTGGGCAGGACTGGGATCTCCTGGGGCCTCTCTCCTTGGCTTGTAGATGATATCTTCTCCATGTCTTCACATGGTGGTCCCTCTGTGCATGCCTGTGTCTTAATCTCTTCTTCTTACAAAGTCACCAGTCAGATTGGATTAGAGTCCACCCTCGCCACCTAATTTTAATTTCACTGCCTCTCTAAAGTCCCTGTCTCTAAATACAGTCACATCTTGAGGAACTGGGAGAATTGGAACGGGACACAGTTCAGCTCATATCAGATGGGTAGGACAAAAACTTCCCCCAGAAATTGAACTTGTTCATTTACTTTTCTCATTCTTTAATTTCAATCATCAAGTTCATTCAAAGAAATGTCTCTGGTATAGTGAATCTAGAAACTTCTGGCAGGCCTCATTTTCTCTACAACTTGTTTTGTAGTCATACTTACCAAACCTGGGAACTTTCCCTTCTATAGAAGAAAAGGAACAACAACCCCAGGCAGAGTCCTGGGCTGGTCTGAGCCCCAGGGCGGGCCTGTTTCTCCAGCTCTGTCAGGGGAGCATTTGACAGTCCAGGGATAATGAACTTCCATGAATTTATTGCCCTCCAAATGTTTTCAAAGTTTGCTGGGCCTTAGTTGCATTGCTCAATTCAGAAAAGAAAAGCTGACTTCCTGAATGCTCTTCACAAATAGTCTCCAAATCACCCAAGAAAGCTGACGTCACCATTCAGGGAACCCTGACCCTACTCTCAACAGTGTAGATGAACCCAGGATGAGGTATAAAATAAAATTAATGAAGAGAAACTGTGATTTTACCCAAGAATGGGTGCCAAAGGCACTGTTTTCTGGCAGGATAATTTGACAGAAATATGCTTATATGTTTCCATAAAGGATTTTCATCAGGCGTTCCTTCAGTGGAGGTAAGTCTCATATTTAGCAGAAAAAAGTATTTTTGTGACCATTATGTAATAAACATTTGCTTTCTAATAATAATTGTTTCTTATCTCTAAGCTAAAAACTTAAAATATACTTCATACTTAACATCTCACTTTAAAATCTTATCACCACCTCTCTTGAGGTAACTGGCCTTCAGAAAGGTTTTTTATTCGTTTATGATTAAGAAGCTGTGTCCTGAAGTAACAAAAGAAAACATACATTAATTGGATTTAATCAAAACTTAAATTTTTGTTCAAGACAGCATCAAGAAAGTGAAAAGACTCAGGCACGGTGGCTCACACCTGTGATCCCAATGCTCTGGGAGGCCAACATGAGTGATCACCTAAGGTCAGGAATTCAAGACCAGCGTGGTCAACCTGGTGAACCCCATCTGTACTAAAAATATAAAATTAGCTGGGTGTGGTGGCAGACTCCTGTAATCCCAGCTGTCCAGGAGGCTGAGGCAGGAAAATAGCTTGAACCTGGGAGGCGGAAGTTGCAGTGAGGCGAAATCGCAGCACCGCACTTCAGCCTGGGCAACAGAGTGAGACTTCACCTCAAAATAAATAAATAAATAAATATGCACAGAATGAAAGAAAATATTCTCAAGTCATGTATCTGATAGGGGGCTTGTATCTGGAATATATGCACTCAATAATAAAAACGCCAATAATCCAATTCTAAAATGGACAAAAGACTTAAACAGACATTTCTCTGAAGCTATACAAAAGGCCAATAAACACACGAAAATATGAAAAGATGCTCAGCCTCATTAGCCGTCAGGGAAATGCAAAGCAAAATCACATTGAGGTGTCACTTCTCACTGACTAGCATGGCTCCAATCAGAAAGAGACAACAGCAAGTGTTGGCGAAGATGCAGAACCTCGTACATTACCGGTGGGAATGGAAAATTGTACCTCTTTGAAAAATAGTCTGGAAGTTCCTCAAAAAGTTAAAGGTAGAGTTGCCATATGACCCAGCAACTCCATTCATCTGGATGTGCCTAAGAGAAATGAAACATATATCCACATGAAAACTTATACAGTTTGAGTACTCATTATCTGAAATGCTTAGGCTCAGAAGTGCTTCAGTTTCCAGATTTTTTTTGTTTGGATTTTGGGATATTTGCATATACACAATGAGATATCTTGGGGATGGGACCCAAGTCTAAGCGTGGAATTCAAATGTTTCACATACACCTTATACACACATCCTGATGGTAACCTTGTACAACATTTCTAATAATATTGTGCATGAAACAAAACGTGTGTACACCGAACCATCATAAAGCAAAAGTGTCACTATCCCAGCCACCCATGCTACGGGTCTTGGCCCCATGTGGGGCCCTGCAGGGAACCTACCATTGGTGGGTCTAGACTGCACACTTGCCATTATATTGCCCTTTGTAGGTGTGTTGTGCTGGGGGAAATCTGGGCATGTTATGGAAAGATATTTCCCAGCGGAAGGGGGATATTTTTTCACCTAGGGATGCTGAATCAACTGTGTTGTGCACCTGCATTTATACTGGGACCTATCACATCAGGTCAGGTATAGAATTTTCTACTTCTGGTATCATGTTCATGATCAAAAGCTTGAGATTTTGGAGCATTTTGGAATTCAGATTTTTGGATTAGGGATGCTCAACCTGTGTATGAATGGCATCATTATCCATAACAGGCAAAAAGTCAGAACAATCTAAATGTCCATCAGCTGATGAATGAATAAATAGTGTGCTGTATCAATGCAATGAATTGTTATTTGGCCATGGTAAGAAATGAAGTACTGGTACATGTTTCGCTGATACATTCTGAAATAAACCTTGAAAATATTGGGCTAAGTGAATGAAGCCAGACACGAAAGATCCATTTTGTCTGAGTCCATTTACAAGAAATATGCAGAACAGGCAAATCTAGGGAGACGCAAAGTAGATGTATGGTGCGAATGACTGGGGGTGGGAGGGAGAAAGGCGAAGTGGCTGCTAAGGGGTATGGGGCTTTTTGAGAATATAAATATGTTCTCACATCCAGCATGACGATGGTTACATGACTTTGAATCCACTAAACACCATTGAATTGCACGCTTTAAATCAGTAAGGTTCATGGGATGCAAATTCTATCTCAATAAAGCTGTTATTAAAGAAAGGAAAAAGCTGAGCCCTGCCACACCTCACGTAATGTCAGCTCTTCATTTAGCAGGTCACTGGGCCTGTTCCCACAGTCTTTAAAGAAAAGAGCGGCAATATATACTTTAGCCCCACCCATGATTGTGAATGCTTCGATAAGTTCAACTGGAAATATGACACACCTTCAGGAAATCTGTGGCAGGTTTCATGTTGTGCATGAAACAAAACGTGTGTACACCGAACCATCATAAAGGAAAGGTGTCGCTATCCCAGCCACCCATGCTATGGTTCTTGGCCCCATGTGGGGCCCTGCGGGGAACCTACCATACGAAAAAGCATTTGGACTAGCAAGTAGAACTCAGGATCCACCCCATTCCTCAAGAGTGATGGCTGAGGGCACACGCAGGGAAAAGGTCAGTGGTTGATGCAAGGAGGGACATTTAGAGCTCCTCCCCTCAGCATCCGGGATGTACGTCCCGGCATGCTTGCCTCCTGGGGTTGTGGTTGTACTCAGAAAAGACGAAGTCTCCGTGCACGTGTTGGCGGGCAACCTTGCCTATTTTGTTCATCACTGTGTTTCCTGGCATAGCAGACACTCCATAAATACTTGCTGAATGAGTGAGTGAATATAAAGCTTATGTATTTCTTCCTTACCCATGTCCTTAGCGTTTGTCCTGAAATATGGGTCACAGCCATCTGGGAAATGGGCTTCCTGCATGTCCTAGGAGGAACCTGGACTCACCGCACAGCCGTGGTTTCCATCTTGCTCCTACCCGTCATAGGTATTTTAACTCAGAAGGAGAGATGTGATTGTTACTAAATACATAGTGGGCACTCAGCTTAGTTCCCAATTGCAAGTGTGTAGAAAACATAACTTCTTTGTTCTGTAGGTGAGCTGACATTGATGAGAAGCCCCATTCTGGACTGGCACGGGTGCTCTACACCAACCTGGGGTCCCCGTGATTCCACAGGAGAAAGGAGGATCGCCTAGGGGTGAGTGGAGCCTCATGGTCCACCCATGCAGGGTGCTGTGGAGATGCCCTCCTGGCCCTCTGGTTGGGATGCAGGCAGGTCCTGGCTGCCCCTCGCTGTGCTGTGATTATTAACTCCTCACACTTGTACCCTGCCACACCCATGCACCCCTGGGGTGCTCAGGAAACGTTTCATGGCTCCAGGACAGATACCTCCTCAAGGCTCCCAATCCAGTCCTGCAGACACACCCAGCAGACCTCTCCTCTGTCCCTGCTCCAAGGTGGACCCTCTGAGTTCAGCCTCAGACCCCACGTACACCACCAGCCCAGGGCGTGAGGGGCAGAATACAGGATCCCTGCGGAGGGCCACCACTCTCAGGGCCCACTTTCCCTCCAGCTGTCCAGTTTCCCAGCTCAAGAAATCCAGTCACGGGCCCATTGTGAGCCCTGTACCAGAGTCCAGGCTTTTCAGATTCAAAAACCAAGTAATCAGCTAGTGTTATCTGTGCTCTACTGTGTTTTACCTGAGGATGACATTCCCTGGAAATAAAAGCGGACAGGTGCCTAGTGAGAAAATATCCAGAACACTCTGTGTCCCCAGTCCTGAAGATTCCACTGTAGATTTTACAGAAATAAAGCATAGTGAGCACTTCTGCGCCAGGCAAGCAAGAGGAGGGAGGGAGGCCTGTTGCTGTTGTACAAAGCGGATCTTCGATCACAGACCCACCAGCTCCAGGTGCAGCCAGCTCCCGCCAAAGACGAGATGAAATGGGTGTGGGTGGGCAGATGCCTAGTCCTCAAAGTTGGAAGATGAAATCCTCTCAGCCTTCTGTTTTCATACCTTCTACCCTGATTCTTTCGGAGGGTGTCGGGGCAGGTGCTCCTACTGCAGAATTCAGGTCTGGGACATAGAGGGAAGGCTCTGCTCTGCTGTCCCTGGGTGGACGTCGTTCTAGAGACCACCCCCGCTGGGCACACTGTAAAGAAGGGGTCTCAAACCATGTTATGTCACAAGCAGCTGACACACACAGAGAGCTTCTAGTTTACATTAGAGAAAGGAGGTGTTAGAAAGGCTGGGGCCAATCCAGGCTGGCTTCAGATACCCCGAGGCTGTCAGAGAACCAAAGAATGAGGAGGAAGTTACAGAGAAATGGGGTTTATTCACATAAGAAAGATGAGGTAGTTTCAGAGGGAGTCAGCACCTCGTCCCCAACCACGTCCGGGCCAAGGCTGACAGTCAAGGCAGGACTGTCATGAAAGAGATTTTCCATTAAACAGAGTTTCATCCACATGATCTCTGAAATCACAGCTCACTGTTAAGAGTCTATGACTTCACTGTCCAGGTCAAGGTTGGCTGATATTGGATATTGAAGCAAATATCAAATCAAAGAGCCAAATGATCCGTCCTTTAGAATAGATCCACAATTTTAAAAATCCCATTTTTCTTCTTTATTAAGTCACTTTTATTTAACTGCTCATAAAAATGAATCTTAAAAATCTATGCTTAGTTCAAAGTCCATAAAACATGTAATTAGGGCATTGCACCACAGCCACACATCTGGACTGATGAGTTCGCTGCAAGCTGACAATCATCTCTGAGGTCACTTGTGAGTCCTGGCCACCTGTCAGAGGCCAGTGGCTGCAGCTGTCTTTGTCATTTTTTTTTTTTTCCGATGGAGTTTCGCTCTTGTTACCCAGGCTGGAGTGCAATGGCGCGATCTCGGCTCACTGCAACCTCCGCCTCCTGGGTTCAGGCAATTCTCCTGCCTCAGCCACCCAAGTAACTGGGATTACAGGCACGCACCACCATGCCCAGCTAATTTTTTGTATTTTTAATAGAGACGGGGTTTCACCATGTTGACCAGGATGGTCTCGATATCTTGACCTCGTGATCCACCCGCCTCGGCCTCCCAAAGTGCTGGGATTACAGGCATGAGCCACCGCGCCCGGCCCTGCAGCTGTCTTTTAATGGCCTGTTCTTTGCACTGGTCAAAGAGACTGTCAACATCAGCCAGCATTTGCTGTTAATAGCAGAAGTGATAATGAAACTTTTACAAAGCATTATATATCAGCAAGTATAAATTTGTTTAACACAAGCAGATCTGCAAATTATTAATTTTCTGACAGTAAGTCACACACTTTAAGATTATATTTCATGGCCAGGCACCTGTAATCCCAGCTCTTTGCAGGGCCAAGGTGGGCAGATCATGAGGTCAGGAGTTCGAGACCAGCCTGATCAACATGGTAAAAGCACATCTCTACTAAAAATACAAAAATTAGCCAGGCATGGTGGTGTGCACCTGTAATCCCAGCTACTCAGGAGGCTGAGGCAGGAGAATCGCTTGAATCCGGGAGGTGGAGATTGCAGCGAGCCAAGATCATGCCACTGCACTCCAGCCTGAGCACTAGAACAAGACTCCGTCTCAAATTATATATATATATATATATATATATATATATATATATATATATATATATATGGAGTAGAGAAGTGGCACCAGGCAGAGGTCTGCTTTCTAATCTATCAAATGGGAGTGATAAGAGAACATGGAAATCTCTAAGGAAACACTCGACTATAAAGATTGTGCTTCTAAACCCGCTCCCCGTAGATGGGGCCAAATGCAAGAGTTTTCACCTGTTTTTCTGGAATTTAAGTGTCTTGTCATAGTTCATCAGCTAATTTGCATTACTAAGTGGCCTCTTTACCTACAGTCTCTTGAGGTAAGTAGTATCAAAAGATTCTACAATCTGAGTTCGGATGTTTTCCTTTTCACACCAGCTGCCTTTTCCCTCCCTCCCTTCCTCACACACTTATTTCATCTCGCTTGATTCTGGGCACCAAAAGAGAAAAAAATCACACACACAAAAGTAAACCTGTCTTTTATTTCTTTTTGGAGGGGTAAATCTGCCCTGTTTGTTATTTTCAAAACAGATTATTTTGGGGGTGGGAAACAGTGATTTCAGGAGGTAGCCAGCCAGGTACCAGCAAACTCGAACTGAAAACGCTGCAGCCAGCCCCAGCTTCCTTGCTCACCCGTTCTGTGGGTGCTAAGCCCAGTGCTGAAGTTGTCTCAACCTGGGCAAGCCAAGGAGGACCAGTTCCGCTTTTGACTGCAAAAAGTAGATTAAATGGAAGAATACTTTTAAAAATAGTTCACACCTTTCTTTACTTTTTGGTTTCACTTGATTAACTTTCTCAGGTTATTTTTTTCTTAATGGTAAACTTAGGCACTGGAGGGTTTGGTGTACCCAGTTCAGCCCTTGGGGTTTATTCTGACCAACTTAGCCTTTATCTTAAGTAACTGTTTCTATCACTGTTTATCGTTCCTAGTGCCAGTATTGAAACAGGAGCTGATAATACGGGTCAAAGCAGCCCTATCAGCATTTTCCTCTCAGCAAAGGTATGAATTTGTGAAGGGGCTGCTATCTGTTGTCCTTATGTAAGTAAGATAAAGGAGCTATAAAATGGGTGTACTCTACTTAGAGTGGATATGAGAAGTCCCACCTGAGATTAGTCCTTTGAAACTGTAAATTAAAAATGAAAACATTGTCTGGAAACCATCACGAGACTTGGCTCTCAGGCCAGAGGAGGGCAGGGAGAGGTACTTCTGGAATGTCAGCTGCCACTCCTGGGTCAGCCACTCCAGCCCCTTTCCCTGATGCCCCCAGAGTGCCCAAAATCTCACCCTGGGGGGCTGCTCCTGGGCTCATGTAGTGGGGCTTTCCAGCCCACTGACGCATCAGTGGTATCCACGCAGGGACCTCCACAACAGCCTTGGAGCCTCAGTTTCTCTAAAATGCCTCCACCTTTGGGGCCTGCCCTGCAGACACCCCCGCTGCACGTGAAGGCCTTCAGGTGGCCAGCAACCCCTGTGATCACCTTTGGGTGGTCCCTATCTCACTGAATTAGGACCCTTGGCTTACAGCCTCACCGCGTCATGTGACCCTGAATCCCCAAGGCGGGATACGCAGCACCTGGCATACAGAAAATGTGCCATCAACGCCAAACGAACAAAGGCACAAATTCCTCCTTACTCGGCTATCTGCAGCGTCCCACCAAAACCCAGTAAGTTAGAACAAAAACACCAAAGTAACTTTCCTTCCTATAACATGTGGTTCTATGTCAGGACCTCTTTACACAAGGTGGAAATTGCCAGGAGTCAAACCCTAGAGAAAATAGAGAACAACTGTCCCCAGACACAGTCCCTTGGCATCTGGCAATCACACGTGTTCCTGGAAAGAGCAACAAGTAGGCAAATAAGGGATTTTGCCAACATGCCCTCCCACCAAGAAACTCAGTAAACACACGAGCTACTTCCCACTGACTTTTCCATTACATATGTTTTCCCTCGAAGAGTGAAAAATAAATATCTCTAGGCCTTGGAATGACTTTAAAAAGAAAATAAAAGCTAGGTTGTGCTATCCAGGATGCTACTGAAAACTCAGACAGCTTCCTATATTCCTGACAAGGCCTTATCTTGAGGACTTTTATTTAGGAACTGCAAAAAGTCTAGGAAAACATAAGTCGCTGCATAAGCATCTTAGAACTACAAATCCTTGCTTGGAACGCAGTCTGAGGTTACTTCTAAGATTCTGAACCCCACCTAAGTATCTTCACAATTAATATTTTCTTAAACCTGTGCACGGCAAAGGGCTTTCTTGATAAGATCTGTATTTCTAGAATTAAAGAAGTTGTTGTCAAGGAGGCATAAGGGAGGGTGGAGAAACGAAAGATGGGCTGGAGCAGACACCCGTTTCTGTGTCAGGATCTCGCTAAGTGGCCAGGGCTGGTCTTGAACTCCTGGCCTTAGGCAATCCTCCCTCCTCAGCCTCCCAAAGTGCCAGGAGTACAGGCATGAGCCACCACACCTAGCCATATTCTTTATATTTAAAATGACAAACAGGATATATTTCCGAAGCAATAACACAAATCAATTATCACTGGGTATGCAAATGACAGCAAGGAGCCTTCTGAAAATAGGACGAAAGCGATATAATGGCTATCATTCCTCCTTTCTTCGGACATAACTCCATTACCTATCCCAGGTGAGAAAAACCCAGGTATTATCTACCTTTCTCCTTGTGCTCTCATTTAAGCAAACAAACTGTCCCCTAAAAAAGGCACTTTTGCAAAGCCCTTCGCAGTTTTCACTGTTATTACAGAACGATTGTGTTCATGATCTCACTGGCAAATCCCACCACAACATATCCCAGGGGCCAAGCAGTTCTCCATCTAGTCACACCAAAGGCAAAAAGCCTGGCTACCTCCCCCCTAGCACGTAAGTCCCTACTCCCCTCCCCTCTGTTTCTACCCAGCTTTGCTTATTTTGGGGATTTCAAGGCAGAAGAGGGTAGTGAGGGGAGGGCAGGAGAAGCCTCTGTCCCTCTGTAGGCAACTGCCTGACTGTGCGGTGACTGCTGTAAACAAGATCAGGTCCCCAGCCCTTTTGTACATTAACAACCCCTCTTGATCTTTCAAAGGCAGCTAATTGCTGGCAAATCCCCCTGATTCCAACCTTTTCCCTCTGTTTCTTTGTTAGAAGTTTTCTGTGGAGCTGAAACCCAGTGGTTTCATTTAGCTTATTTGGGTTCTTGGAGCCTCCTGTTTGTTATTTTGTGTTTCCAATGAAAAGCAAGTTTACCCAGAGTTATGCTTTTCCAAAGAGGCTGATGTCTTTTGTTTTGTTTTGTTTTTTTTAATGTTTCAGGTTCTAAGTGAAGTGAGTTGGGGAGGGGTTGGGAGTGTTAGTAATCCAAGTTTAGAACACCTCGAGATAGTCACCCCTGATCTCCAATCCCCCGCTGGGGGCTGGATAGAGGGAAGGGAGAGAAGATTTCTATTCACCTTTAATATATTTTTACAAAAAAAGCAAACAATTTAAAAACAAGCCCACCGCTTCTGTACATGTCTAAATATATTTTTAGAAGTGGGTAGGATTGTGAATTTCTGATGCAGGGCCTTTTTATAAATAGGTTAGAGTAACATCATTCAGACTTATTTGTTGTTTTGCCCCTGTCTTTTTCTTATGTTGTGTTACTAATGTAATTTATATTTTTTTTATATCCTCCCTTTCCTATAAAGATAAAAGTGATTTATCTTGGCAAAAAAAAAAAAAAAAACATTTAGGTTAGAGCTTAAATGTTCAACTTATTTCATGAGACTGGAATATTCTGATTGACTTAAATATTACTTTGAGTAAGTAGACAATTGACTGAAGCAAAGACTTGTTGGTAAAAGTGTAACACCACGTTATATTTATGATAATGAGATTTGATCTGTAACCAGATTTCAGCAGCCGGGTGCCAGGACCAGCGTCCCTCACACAGCAGGCATGGCAGGTGAGTCTCACACCCTAATACCTCCTTTAATAAAGGTGCTGCCTTCCAACAGCACACTGGGCAGTTGAAAGCCTGCTTTCCAGATACAGAAATAATATTACTCAGGAAGTGGTGGCTTCCCAATGTGGATTCTTGTCCTGCTTCCCTCAGTCATGGACTCTGTTCCTCCTTCCTTCAATGACCCTGGTGGCGAGGTCCAGGGCTCTGACCCTGTAGAAGCCACAGAACTTCGGGGACTCTGCATGGTGCCATCACGGTGACTGTAGGGGCTGCCTTTCTCGCAGGCCCTTGGAGAGTGAGGCTCTGTCTGCTCAGGCTGGGCTGCTCCCTCCACCCATCCTTGTATAATCTATGGGGGGCCCCAATGAGGCTCTGATGGTCCTCAGGAGACAACAGCATAAGAGGGAGTTGAGAGGCTGGTGTGGGGCTTGTCCACTTAGTGGGCATGGGAAGAAAACCACACTGAAGCAGCAGCGGAAAAGCAGCCCCCCACCCCCAGCCATGTCTAGACCGAGAGCAGCAGAACAGAGAGCCTCGCTGGGGCAGGCAGAAGGTGTGCAAGGCCCCAGGCCCCTCCTAGCCAAAGCCTCTCTCAGCTACTTTTGCTTTGCTTTCCACATCTGAATGGTGCACTTCCATGTGGGAACAGGATCCCAATGGCTGTGGTAGAGGTCACCTAATTTGGGTAAGAGAACCCGCTAAGTCTTCCCTAGGGCCCTCCCTTTAGTCCTCTTGGCCCCTTGAATTCTGCCCCTTCATTCTACAGCAGTGTTGCTATAGGTGTGTTTGTGTTCCAGAGAGCACCAGCCACAAATGTGAATGCATCGCAAACACACACACGCACGCACGCACAATCACACACACACACACACACAGACACACCAGACTCTAGTTAAAATGTTTAGAAAATGCCACATTATTATAGAATCCTATTAAAGACTCCCACTAATCCCACAGCAAGGAGCTCTTTCATTTAGTTCAACCCCACGTTCTCCCAGTCCATCTTCCCACAGAACCTTTCACTGTGGAATATCTAACCTGAGGCCATTTGTGCTATGGGGAGCACTCCCTGGGAATTGCAGCTGTGAAATACCAATGTCCCTGTCTATTGGCTAAATCTTATGATAATCTTATAGTGTGAGTCTTAAGTTGGGTAAGACAGGTGAAGACAGGCCAGTGGGGAGGAGTGGGGGGTTCCAGGCACCAGATCCTCTCCTGAGTGCTGCATCAGAGACCAGCAACACGCTTGTGATGTGTCCTTAAATCATCCTTCAGCTTCTACATCTCAGTGAACTAATTCTGCTTTCACCCCAAAACCAATCTGGACACAGACTAAAGAGCCTCAAGGCTCTCCAAAAGAACCCACTTGCCTGGAATTATTACTGAGTGATATATAACTTGCCTGAGATTTCCCAGAGAAGATGAAATCGCCTTTGCCAGAGTTATAATAGAAAACTATGGTAGTAAAAGAGATTTGAACTAACTCACCCCCCATCTTGTCTTTCCTTGAATCATTTCTGGGCTTGTGGCTGAGCTAATTTCAGAAGACATTTAGGTTAGAGCTTAAATGATAATAGCCCTTCCCCTAAACTCTGCAGCCTCTGTAAAGCTAATGAAAAGCCATCAGGCTAGGGGTGGAGAGAAGCTTGATTCTGCCAAGGTGTGGACTGGTCAGGAGATGCTCCTGCAAATAGTACTACTGTGGAAGATGGGCCTTTTGAGACATTTTTTCAGGATTTTGCATGGTTGACAACATGGCTTTACCTGGACCTGATGACTCTACCTAAACCCACCAACCCCACTCTTGTGGCCCCATCCAGAAGTGATTCAATGGGCAGAAGGACACCTTCAACCCCCTATGATTTCATCTCTGCCCCAACCCATCAGCAGCAAGCACTCATTACTTGGCCACCCCCACCCCTTCTCCAAAACTGCCTTTGGAAAAAACCCCTAACCCAGGAGCCTGAGGTGAGACCGATTTGAATAATAACTCTATCTCCCATGTGATGTGGCTGTTCTCGTGTCTATTAAACTTTCTTTACTGCAATGCTGTGGTCTTTGTTTGTGCAACAGGCAGGAAGGACAATTGCATCAGGCAATTACAAACCCAGAGAAAGGGGATTGTGTGTGATGCTCAACACCCAATACCTACAAATTGTCCGTACCAGCAAGGACGTGGCTCCTCTCTTCCTTAACACCTTTTTCCCATTTTATGCTGAGCAGTTTATCTTTGCGCTGGCTTTTGTCCCCAGATGCATTCCCACCCTTAGAAGACTATTGAGAAATTATCCTTTGTCTTTCAGCATGTTCACGAGGGTCTTAACCTCAACTTACTAAAGTATTTCTTCCAAACAAATGCAATGCCCTCCCCAAGGGCCTTATGGTTGATTACATTTTCTCCATCACACCCGCATCTAGCAGTGGTCTCTGCCCTGCTAGCAACATTCTTGTGACCCACTCCTCAGTGACACATGGGCTTTCCAATCCTTTTCAGACTTTACACAGAGAATATTTCTCCTTCATTCTTGATACCTTAAATGGCCAGGGTATTCTGACAATGGTTCCAGAATGAAGGCCTCCTCTAGGCCATGGACTATTTGTTTTGCAATTAACTAGGAATATGATGCAGTGCAGCAGAAGGCAAATGAATTGGAAGGTCCTCCAAGAACATCTCAGCATGGGGAAGGTGAGCAAGTAGCAGGTAAGCCTCCCTCTGGTTATGCATTCATCAGAGGATCTCTGAAAAAGAGAGAAAGACTTTTAAGTATCCTACATATAAAAGACCTATCACTATCCATTCCCTCATTCACAAATAATTTAATTGTTCATCTATTATGTGCCAGGCAGTGAGCTCTATTGCCAAAAGTTGGGATGGGGGAAAACAAAGATAACTGAGAGTGAACATGTAAGTTTGAAGAGAAAATCATAGAGAAAAGAACCATCTAGGAATAAAATGAAACTATATGTGAATGGCACCTAAGCTGACTTAAACGACATAACTGAGACTAGGAGATAGAGAAATTGTGAAAAGTGCATACGCAGAGAAGCCAGAGCCTAATAGGGAAAACTGTGGAGCAGACGCCAATGGGTAACTTGCCCAGAGAAGATGGAAAACCAGGCCCCTCCAGAACATGTGCTCTGGAAAGAGAATGGTCCCTAGGAGCTTAGTTAAGCAGAGGGCTGTTTGTTCTCTTTGATTTGTAGTTTCCTCACTTCCAACATGAGGCTTGAGTGAGAATGTTATCATTTGCAAGGCACCATGCAAATGCCAGTTATTTTTATAATTTGGGGAATGCTATAATTTTTGTTCTTTAATTGCCTTCATATTCTTGATTTCAAGAAAAAAGAAATGCAAAAGATTAGTCGCGTGTGTTATGAAAACTGCACTCTCCTGATGTTTGCCCAGGAGTGGGGGACTACCATAGAAGTTTCCTAACTTGGGAACTTGCCAAACACTCACCACTTGGAGAAAGTGAAGGGACTAAGTGCACACCTTCCCTTGGAGGAAAAAGCTTCCCATTGGCATCAGCCTTATCTGGAAGAGGCTCAAAAACAGAAGTTAGCCCAGGGTGTGAGTGCCAATAGAGAAGGGATTTTTGTCTCTGTTACTGAGTTCTGTGACCTCAGCTCCTAAAATAGTGCTACATATGTAGTAGGTGCTGAGCAACTATTTGTTGAATAGATGCATGGATGGGTGGGTGGATGGATGGATGGATGGAAGAGTGGGTGGGTGGATGGATAGGAGGATAGATGGATGGAATGGATGGATGGATGGGAGGATAGAAGAATGGATGAATGGAAGAAGGATGGATGGACAGATGGATGCATAAATGGATGGATGAATGGATAAATGGATGGATGGATGGATGGATGAAACAATGGATTGATGGATTGATGGACGGATCAATGGATGGGAGAATGGATGGATGGATGGATTAGATGGGAGGATAGAAGGATGGATGAATGGATGGATGGATGGAAGAAGGATAGAAGGATGGATGGACAGATGGATGGATGGATAAATGGATGGATGGATGGATGGATGGATCAATGGATTGATGGATTGATGGATGCATCAATGGATGGATTGATGGATGGACTGATGAATGGATCAATGGATGGGAGAATGGATGGATAGATGGATGGGAGGATAGAAGGATGGATGGATGGGTGGATGAGTGGCAGTGACTGAGGCATGACTTCTCCTTGAGTTGGACTCTCATATGCATATTTCATATTCTGCATTATTCTACCTCAATTATATTGAATTTTAAGGTTTAGGGTTTGCTGATGCGATTAGCATATTTTAATTTATTTCCTCTGAAGATAGCAATCTAAGAAAAAAAAATGCAGCAATGGTGCAATAAGCCTGAATATCCAGCCACATTTATAAGGTGTCCAAACTTAGAGGGCTAGAATGCCTTCAGCAGGATTCATACATTCAGTTGCAATATTGTCAGCTTTTCTATAAGGCTCCTATCAGCATTTTCACTTGTGTAAATATGCAATCATTTTAAAAATATAATATGGGAAAAATTATAAACTATTTTTCCAGAAGACCCGCAAATCCAGTTTTTGACTCCATGTTTTTCTTCAGCTAGAAGATTTTAGGAGCTTCTGATTTTAAAGGGCAATCCATCTACATCTTCTGTTTTCTGTT
The DNA here is from genome assembly GCF_048565385.1 of Saimiri boliviensis. Lineage (NCBI taxonomy): Eukaryota > Metazoa > Chordata > Mammalia > Primates > Cebidae > Saimiri > Saimiri boliviensis. Next base: position 139,265,547 of record NC_133452.1, on the reverse strand, counting down.
TGAGCACTAATGTGTACAACACTTTCTGTTTTACAAAGTGATAGGGAAAATAACATCTGCTACCCAAGAAGCAAGGCCAGGACTGAAGCCTGCCACATGTTGTCCACAGACACCCTGTAAGTATGGCCGACCGGTGTGGTGCATAGCAGTAGTAAGTGCTGAGGATAGGAGGTCTCTCGCTGGTTCTTGGCATCAGTGACTGGACTTCCAAGGCCTAAGAACAGAAGTGTGTCCCCGATGAGTTAAGCTACCCTTGGAAAGAAGATAATTCCTGTTTCTGTTCCATAGAGTAGACTTTAACTTTCCCTCCTGGAAAACAGGTGACATTCAACAATTGAAAGGCTCTTAGTTCAGTTTTCCTCTTTATAAAGGACACGTGACCTGCATTCAGAAAGTTTCATTTGCATTGAAACCTGTGATTTATCTGCCGTATGATTCTCCATAAGTCACTTACCTTCTCTGCACCTGACTTCTCTCATCCAAACATGGAAGGTAAATTTCCTTAGTGATGTGGTGCCGTGTGTTCCATGTGCACAAACTCTTTGTACCCATAGACTCTTCCCTTCCTGGTGCTTTTCCTCCCAGGCTACTACTTTCTAGAGGAGATTGTATTAGAGGGTTGGAAAAAGGCAGAGATAATGAGGAAAAATAGGCAGACTCCCAAAGTGGGAAGCGCAGGAAAAGCTGCAGGGCCCACCACTTTGAGCCTGGGAGGCAGCAAGGCCCCAGAGGAATGTGAAGGATGGTGTGCCTAGGGAGGTGGAATCCCCACCCCACGGCCCCTGAGCAAGGATTCCTGAGCCCTACAAGGCATGGAAGCAATTACACCGCAGTCTTTCAAGAAGAAAATTCCCCAAAGGTTAAATCCACAAGAGATTCCAGTGAATCGAAGGCATTCCCTTGAGTCTGGGAAAGCACCCCAATAATAACTGAGAATTCCTAGTTGACTCCATAGAATAGGGAATAGAGGGGAATCAAATCCTCTGGAAGTGGGACTGATTTAAGAAGAACAATGGAGCAGGACATTTTACAGACGGGAATGTTGTAGCAAAACACTCACACCTGCCGAGTTTAACTGGTGGATCAACACTGGACACCATAGGCCTTCAGGAGTTAAGTAGCAGTGAGTTGCAAAACCCAAAATGGCATGCAAATGTCTCATTATTTGATGGAAAAACAGCTTGACAGATGTACGTGTTTAGTCTTGTGCTCAGCAGTCTCTATGACGGCAAGGAGGGCATTCACTTACCCAAGGACCACTTCCGTGTTTCTCTGGGACGTTTTAAAGCTGAAACACTCCACAACAGAATAGGAAAGTTTAAGGGGACTTGTCATTTTGAGATTAAATTGTCTCTACTAAAGGAAAAAAAAAAACCTCAAACACGAATCAGGCAAAGTAGTAGGGCTTTAATTCAAAGGAGCAAAAACTTTCTGTTCTGCATTACAGGATTATGCTCTAAGAAGAAAATTGGCATCAGTCTCCAAAGTCTCACTGCCTCCTGACCTAACTTACTGCAAGGGATAGAGCACACGGCCATTTGCTCATCTTACATCTTACAACCAAAGCTCTCCACGTAAAGTAATGCCGGCAACTGCTCACAGGAAATAAGAAACTGGATCCAAAACATCTGAAGTGTTTTTATTTGGACAGCGGGTGGGCGAGGGCAGGGATTGGATGGAATGTTGTGTGTGCGCGTACACACCGATGAGTTCCTTTGTAGATAACAGTTTAGTTTTAGTTTAAAATACATGTATATATATGTGTGTGTGTGTGTGTGTGTGTGTGTGTGTGTGTGTGTATATATGACACAGTGAGAGAGAGGGAGGAAGATCATAAGGAACTGTTCAGACTGAGAAAATTCCAGCAATCTGGTGCCACAGGCATTTTCCAAGGGGATTTTCATGTGAACCGGTCACCTCCAACGTGTCCTCTGCAGCAGTGACTCCCCCACGCAGACCGCCCACGCACAGGACTTTAATGATCTGGGACACATTCCTTTACTGCTCTGTCTCAAAAAAAACATGTAAGATGCCTAACAGATGATAGATTTACAGCAGACAAAACTAGTGACTGCCCCTGCCAAGGGGCTTGTGAGCCACATCAGCCACCGCCAAGCTCCACGTGGCTCACCTTTCTGATCTTTCAGTGAGCACACACTAGAAAATGCCTCCCCAGAGCACTGAAGAAGGGCAAAGCCCCTTGGCCTCGACATTCTGGAACACTCTGGAGGGAGTCCTGTGGAAAGAGAAGAACTGAAGCCAGCCGTAGGTCCAGCTTCTATCTCTCAAAAAGTAAACTCACTTAACATGTTCTCCTGATAGGTACAGGACTTGCTTCGTTTCTCTAACTGCCCTGTGTTAAGAAATCTCCTTCCCGGATGGGGATAAAATCTGGCCTAAAAATCAGAAAGCAGAAGCTCCAAACCAGAAAGTGAAAGCAAAGATGTGCTCATCAAATTGTGGATTTGCTACAAGACACAGATCTCCCTCTTTCTCATTGGACAGGAGCAAGCAATAACATTTTGAAAGTAGATCGTGTTCAGAGGGCAACAGTAGAAGTAACGTAAGAAAAGGAAGCTGGCCAATGTCTTCTCGTCACATCTTCAACGCAGCCACCAAGAGACAGAGATGGAAGGAGCGTCCCTGGCCCCATGCAGAATGTGTCCAGATAGAGAGTCATAGGATATATTTATCTTGACAGGGGACAAGGACTTCTTTTATGTACGTTGGTCAAATTATGAGCAAAATAATTCTAAATTAACTAGAAAGAACCTAGCTAGTTCACTGCTCAACTTCTTCGGCCTTCTGACTGGGGGTGCTAGGTTTGGGTCGAGCATATTCACATTTACTAGAAACCTAAGTTGTATAAATTGGCAAGCCATGACCTGGCTTTGGCCTGCTCCTCTGAATGAAATTAGCCCAGTTTTGCCACAAAACAAACCACCGAGAGTTAGTGATTTCCAGCAATCGTTTGGTTAGCAGCTTGGGCTGAACTGCTGGTCTGGGGGGACCAGAGCATCAGGTCTCCCCTCTCTGCTCTGCGCCAGCCTCACTCATGTAACTGAAGCCCACCACCTGGCTGAAGCAGGCAAGGAGTTACCCTGCATTCATTACAGTGGGGCTAAGTGGGCTCCATGGAAGCCTCCTCTCAAAGCCCAGCCTGGACATTTCTGCCCTATTTTATTGGCTAGCATAAGTCCACAAAGTCAAATGATAGTGAATAGTCCTTACTTCCTGAGCTGCAAAGTCACAATGCAAAAGGGTGTAGCTACAAGGAGGGGAGGAATTGGCAGCCATTATGGCAATTACTGCAAAAATGAGAAAAGCCACCTGTATTTGTTTGCTAGGCGTGCCATAATACCACAGACTGGCTGCTATACTGCAGAAATGTATTTTCTCAGTTCTGGCGTTTGGAAGTCTATGTTCGAGGCATCCGCAGGGTCAGTTTTGCTGGCCTCTGCTTGGTCCCTGCGTTCTCACATGATCTTTCTTCTGTGGGTTTCTGGCATTGCTCTGCATGTCCTAATCGCCTCTGCTTATGAGGAAACCCATTAGATAGGTCCAACAGCTTCATTTTAAGTAAATTACCTTTTTAAAGGCCTATCTCTAAATAGTCATAGACTGAGGTACTGAGGGTAAAGGAAGAATTTTGGAAGAACACAACTCAGGTCGTTATATCACCAAAATCCAAAATGAGCAAAGATGTGGTGGTGTCATCCTCATGGGGCATAGTCAGTGATAATATGTTATTCTAACAGTACATCAGTGCTGGGAAATAAAAACGAAATCTTACATATGAAGAGAAGCCAGCACGGCACCGTCGTTATCAACTGCAGCTGGAATGCACTCACTGCCAGTTTTTCTCATCCTAAATCCCCTGAAACCTTTTAGTGTACTCTTTGCACCCATTTAATTTTACCCTCTTCCTGCCTACGGTCTACCTCTTCTCCTGAAAAATACCATTCCCCCAAAGCAGAGTTTAAATCAGAGCAATCAGAGGGTCATGTGTCTGTCTAATACAGTTACTTTGTAGACCTGATATAAGTTGCTTGAAACCCAGTTGTACCCAGTAACCTTTGGCCTAGTTAAAACTTTTCCTCTCTCTGTGACTGTTTGAGATAAAGCCTGTTTGTTCCTCATCCCACTGACCCAAAACTCTGCACAGCTCACAGCTGCTGACCATGATAAAACATAATGGTCAGCCTCGAGTCATGTAAATAATTTCTTCCCTTTGCATGTGCAATCCACAACCCCCACAGGAAGGCCCAAGGGTTCACGCCCACAGCCTCGTCCCACAGGTCCCCCCTATTTCTCTCCTTCTCTCTCTCTCCCACTACCCACCGGCTGAGCTCTCTGCACCTGCAAACTTCCTGTTGGCCTCCTGCTGGCACCCCAACCTCTCTGTACCTGTGAGTACTAATTTTTTTCTGTTTCATGCATACTGTTTTCACTTTGCCATCATGTCTCACCAGACCCACGTATGCAACTCCCACATCAGGGTTCTCCTAAAAATGACTGTCTTGGCCTATGGCCACTCTCAAGAGAGAGACCTTAAGACCAAATTAGAAAGAAACTATAACAAGAATCACAACACTGGGGAATCTCAGAATGCCTTAAACCTGGAGTATCCCTGGAGAATCAGGAGAGTCCAGGTACATGTGGAGTATCCACTATGCTCGAGGCAAATGCTTGGGTGATGCGAGAATCCAAACAGGGAAGAGATGGGTCCTCCCAGTCCTCCAGGAACATAGAAAGCAGAGGTAGAATCAGGGGGCTGCTCTTTCAACTGTGGTTCCTGGGTAGGAAACCTCAGGAGTGGTTTTCGGGTTTTTTTGTTGGTTTGTTTTTCAGGTGGGTCTCCCTCTTGCCCAGGCTGGAGTGCAGTGGTACGATCTTGGCTCACTGCAAAGATTCAACTGTTTCTCCTGCTTCAGCCTCTCAAGTAGCTGGGACTACAGGTGTATGCCACCATGTCTGGCTAATTTTTTGTATTTTTAGTAGAGATAGGGTTTTACCATGTTATCCAGGATGGTCTCAATCTCCTGACCTCATGATCCACCCGCCTCGGCCTTTCAAAGTGCTGGGATTACAAGCATGAACCACTCTGCCCAGCCCAGGAGTGTTTTTTGTTTTAAATATAATTGCTTCCTGTGGCTAAAGGTCAAAATAAACTTGGGAATAAGGGGTTTGACCCACTCTGAGAATAAATTCATTTTTTGTTGAAAAGATATTCCCCTGATGCCATTAAGGACCTCTGAGTATGTCCTCTGCCCCTCTGGGTTTTCAGTTCCAAGTAACCCTTCTTGTCATGTGCATTTGGGACAGGAACGGGCGTGGAATCTAATATGCTTTTTTCCCTGTAAGTCTTAAAAAAAAATTGCTGCTGTAATAACTAGGCCTGCAAGTTCCCAAAGCAAAATACAGTAAGAGTAAATAGAGCCCTGCATTTGTCCCAAATCTGCTTTCTTATTTTTGCAGCAATGCCAACCTTGTTTGATCAGCATGGGAGAGCTGCTGTTGACTTATGTACCTGGATCTTCCTCATTTCTGCTTAGAAAAATCTTCCAGGAAGTTGATCAAATACCTTAAGTCGATGCCTTGCTATTATGAACCAGAGAAGCAACAATAGAGAAAAGAATGATCCATATGTCATATAATCATAAATGTTGAAATAAAATGAATGCTTCTTTTCTCCCTCAGTGAAACTCTATTTACATTTTAGCCTGGCTCAATATACATCCATAGATGTGAAGTGCATAGAAGAGATTTTTATTTTCCCTTTTGTCTTCCAGGGAGGCATGGTGGCATCAGTCCATAAAACGTGGTGATAAAGGAGGGAATCTGTTTATAATCAGTAAAGCTCAGGGAACAGGAATACAGCACAGACCCATTCTGAACCTGAGTGCTGAGAAAATGGAGAGGCCCAGGGCAAGCTTACTTCTAATAGCTGGATTCCATCCACTCTTAACTTTTTATAGATGTTTCCTTATTTATGAATTTTATAGGTGGGGCCACATTGAAACTATGGAAAAAGCATGTACATCTAAAAGCGTTCTTAAGTATCAGTCACCCTGTACCCATTATTGGTGAGCTGGGGGTTGGGCTTTTCACTTCATAAGACTATGTTTCCTCTCTCACTTCCAGCAGAGTCCCCACGTTTATAGGAAAATGTACTTCAAAGCACTTGAAGCTGATGTGACCCATGTAATGCATTTGGTAAACTCACAACCACATCATGGATATGTTTAATTAGAGTGTTACATCAACATGCAAACATAGCCGTAAGATTTCTACACATCTTACTGGCTTATGATGACTTAAGTCTTTTTTATAGGTGGTTTTTGTAGACATTCGGTAAGTCATTCTGAAATGTGCCCAGTCCCTGTCTCCATTGCATCGTGTCTGAGGAATGCTGAAGGTACCCATCATTAAAGAGTACACAGTACCAGGCATCGGTCTGTGAGCAGCCCAAAGTCTTGGAGTATTCTCACAATGAGGAGAGGCAGAGAAGCAAACTATTACACGTTCTGGGGAAAGTAGGTGCAATGGACATCAGTAGCTGAAGATCAGTTTGCAGAGCAGCCCATAGGAGAGCCGCCCTGACATGCTGGCCACAGGAGCTTGATCCTCAAAGATTATGTGAATTAAGAATAGTCACTTCAGCCAGAGAACCAGGCTCATTCTTGGATCTGCTTTCTATACCATGTAATGCCTGCAAACCAGAGCAAGTCTGTCATGCCTCCTGTGAGGAATGGTGCCTATGCTAACCACACATTCACATTTCTAAGTGGCAGGCATAATGTTGAAAGCTCCTTGCATTCATTCACTCCCTCCTGACCCCATGCAATAGGACTTCGTAGTGACTAACGCTGACTGGTATTCTTTTAATCCCTAACTCTCACTATCTTCTCCCAAAAGACTTTTTCAGCAAAGGTGTGACCAGATAAAAAGTAGCGACAACCACGTTTGAAAATGGAAAGCAACTCTGCATGGGGTAAATACATCCTATGTCAATATCCAAGAGTTAATCCACCTTATTTAGGAACAGATGAATCCTTAAAGAGTAGAATAGACAGACATCCAGTGAACATTCCCGAGGCAGTACATATGTCTGGCCATTCAGGGAAAGAATGCCATTCCCTGCCTGGCCTTGTGGGGATATTCCCGAGACCCCCCAGACTCACCACTCTGCACTGCAGTCCTGGATCCTCTCCCGTCCCCTGTGGCTAGCAGGTGTGTTTCCTGACATCTCTGCAGATTTCCACCTCAGCTTCCCTCTGGATACTTTGAGTCTCTCAATCCCTGGCCTCGGCTGCCCTCCTGGAGCCAGGTTCATCTCTCTTCCAGTTGCAAATAAACATGAACAGTGCTCAAGGTGCCAGTTCAGTAGATCTCTCCTATCTGTACCAGGAAAGACCCTAGTCTGTCCTGGTGTCATTTTAAACTGGATAAAAAAGGGCTATAACCTTTGTCCCTGAGCTGGGAGGAGCCACAGATCACCTCGTCCAGGCTTTCTTATGGTACAACAGCCACATTATAACAATGGTCTGTTCCCACAAGTTATTAGATAGGTGAATGGATTCTCCCATCTAACAAAACAATAGTTGTTACAGGTTTTCACCTTGTGCCAAGAATATTAAGCAGGGATATAGTTAGCAGCCTCTGAGATTATTCCCAATGACTCTTGGCCCCTGGTATTCTTGCCCTGGTGTAGATTCCTTCCATATTGTATTAAAGGTGGTGACCAGTAACACACTGCCGACGAGATGCTGTGTCACTTCTAAGATCATGTTATTAAAAGAGACTGTGACTTCTGTATTGGATTCTCTTTCTCTCTTTCCCTCTCCCTTGATTTTGAGTAAGCTGCTGACTTGCTGGGAGAGACTCACATGGTGAGGTACTGAAGTCTCCAGCCAACAGCTAGCAAGAATCCAGCATCCTCCCAGCAAGTACATGATTGAACTCAGAAGCCCAGCTGGGTCTTCAGATGTCACTGCAGCCTTGGCCAATAGCTTGATGGCAACTTAAGCCTTGAACCGGAACCACCCACTGAGATGTTCCCAACTTCCTGACCCATGAAACTGCAAGATAACATATGTTGGTTTTTTAAAACCGCTAAATTTAAGACAGCAATAATCTGTTACATGGCAATAGATAACTTTACAATGAATTAATGTCAGCCTCCTAATTGTTTCAGGCAACTTATGACAATATCTTATTCTTACTTAATGTTACTGTTAATAAAATTGTTCTTTCACTCATTATTTTATATGTTATCTATTCAACCAGACTATTTGAACCTTCGGAGTAGACACAACTGCTTAACCCAAAATGAGATGGATACAGCATGCAACAAGAATGCTGATAAATATTTGTCCATTGATTCCTTCACAAAATCACATATAAAACCATGGTGTAATCTGCAGAATGCTGAACGAGCCAGCCTGATATGGCCATACAGGGCAGATGTCCAGGGGTGTTTCACTGCTTCCTCTCGGTTACTCTGACCAGCAGTGCTCCCTTTCCCATCTCAGTCATTTGTCACTGGGTCATATAAGCTTTAACCAGCCCCCTTGACTTATTTACAGAGGCTAAATTTAGGCTGGTGAGAGAGAGGACTTGTGCAGGAGCTTCTGTGATGATTCCTCTCATTTCCCCAAGATCTTTGGAGTAAGGCATTGAGACCCTTGTCTGCTGGGCAGCCATGAATGGACCTCAGAGGGAAGTCAACTGAGGAGACAGAGCAGCTAAGAGGACAGCTTCTGAGGTACTTGATTGCACCTCACTTACAGTCAGTACTGTCCAGCTGGGCACAGTGGCGCATGCCTGTAATCCCAGCACTTTGGGAGGCCGAGGCAGGCAAATTACCTGAGGCCGGGAGTTTGAGACCAGCCTTACCAACATGGAGGAAAACCCATCTCTACTAAAAATACAAAATTAGCCAGGCGTCATTGCAGGCTCCCGTAGTCCCAACTACTTGGGAGGCTGAGGCAGGAGAATTACTTGAATCCAGGAGGTGGAGGTTGCAGTGAGCCAAGATCGCACCATTGCACTCCAGCCTGGGCAATAAGAATGAAACTCCATCTAAAAAATAAGAAAAGAAAAAAAGTCAGGACTGTCCATCTCAGCTCCTTCTACCTATAAAAGCTTATTTTCCTCTATCCCACTGAATCCATTTCTTGCCAGGTTTTTCTATAACTTGTTACTGAGGTGAACCTAATTGATTTACATCACCTAAAGTGCTCTTGATGTGTGTAATGCTGTGTTATATATGAAATACCCTGTTCTAGAACTTTCTAAACCTTTTTACCTCAAGACATTATGTGGGTTCAGCCTGATGGTGTCCTTTTACTAACTGATGATTAAGCAAATGACAGCAGTATTAAAGTTGTGTGTATTTTATTCATCACAGGAGCTTCTTTAGCCAACCAGAAAATACTAATGCATCCAAAGGTAAGGTGATGGTCATTCAGCCTCTAGGCAGTACTCAGATCTCATGAGATTTTCAGTTTTTTTGGCTTGTGGCCTCAACCCTCTAGAAACACATGACAAGGCTGGGCACAGTGGCTCACACCTGTAATCCCACCACTTTGGGAGGCCAAGCTGGGTGGATCACCTGAGGTCAGGAATTCAAGACCAGCCTGGCCAACATGATGAAATCCCACCTCTACTGTCTTTACTAACAATGCAAAAATTAACTGGGTGTTGTAGCACATGCCTTTGGTCCAAGCGACTTGGGAGACTGAGACAGGAGAAACACTTGAACCAGGAAGTGGAGGTCACAGTGAGCTGAGATCACGCCATTGCACTCCAGCCTGGGCAACAAGAGCAAAACTCCATCAAAAAAAGAAAGAGAAAGAGAGAGAGAAAGGAAAGAAGGAAGGTAGACAGGAAGGCAGGGAGGGGAAAGAATAAAGAGAGAAAGAAAAGGAAGAAAGGAAGCAAAGAAAGAAAGAAAGAGAAGAAAGAAAGAAAAAGGGAGGAAGGAAGGAAGGGAAGGGAAGGAAAAGGAAGGAAGGAAGGAAAGAAAGGGAAGAGAAAAAGAGAGAAAAAAGAAGGAAGGAAGGAAGGGAAGAAGGAAGGAAGGAAAGGAGGGGGAATTAAAGAAAGAAAGAGGGAGGGAGGGAGAAAGAAAGAGAAAGGAAAGAAGGAAGGCAGGAAGAAAGGCAGGCAGGCAAGGAGGAAGGGAGGGGGGAAAGAAAGAAAGGGAGGGAGGGAGGAAAAGGGAAGAAAGGAAGGAAGAGAGAAAGAAAGGAAAGAAGGAAGGAAGGGAGGGAGGGAGGAAGGAAAGAAAGAAAGAGGGAGGAAGGGAGAGAGAGAGAAAGAAGGAAGGAAAGAAAGAGAAGAGAAAGAAGAAAGAAAAGAAAGAAAAAAAGAAAGAAAGAGAGAAAAAGAAAGAATGAATGAGGTAAAATTTGGAGACCAGGCCAGAATAAGAGTAGAGGTAGATTAAAATAGAGAGTCTGAGAAGTAAAGATTTATCAAGATATCCAGAGCTGCTAGCACATGACCACAGGTACTTTCCCAGAGGAACTGCAGGCCTGAGCCGGGCATGGAGGTGTCAGATGAGACTTTGCCATTTTCCCTGGAAATACCACTCAGTGCAGACAAGAGGGGGCATACACCTGCAGCTTAGGGGAGTGGAGTCAGAGCTAGAAATTGGTGCTTCACCTTAAAAAAAAATCACATAAGTTTCACATTGTCTCATATTATATTTAATTGATTTACACTTGGCTTTAGAAATTTAAATCTTCTTGTCTTTTTTCTTAATTGGCAAAATGCTAAGTGAAGAGAGCTAATGTCGCATATCATATCGTTTAATTAGACATTTGTCTAAGAACAGAAATATTTAAACCACCGTCTTCATAAAATGGCATCCTTATCACTTATTCACCTATTGAGGGATATGTTGGGTGCTTCAAAGTATTGGTTATGATGAATAAACCTACTCTATGTGCAGGTGTTTGTGTGCATGTAAGTTTTCAACTCATTTGAAATCCCAAGGAGTGTGATTGCTGAATCATATGTAATGAACTGAATTGGGTCCCCGGTCCCTGTCCAATTCATCTGTTGAAGTCCTAACCCCTCATGTGACTGTATTTGGAGATAGGGTCTTGAAGGAAATATGTTTAAATAAGATCATTAGAATGAGGGCCTAAGCCCACAGGATTGGTGTCTATACAAATAAGAAACACCAGCTATTCCCCACCCCCACATCCATGCACCCAGGTATACACATAGGAAAGACCACATGAGGACACAGCAAGAAGGCACCGTCTGCAAGCTGAGGACAGAGGCCTCACCAGGAACCAGCCCTGCTGACACCTCCACCATTGACTTCCAGCCTCCAGAACTTGTAAGACCCTAAGTTTCTGTTGTTTAAGCTATCTAACCTGTGGTACACTTTTATGGCAGCTCAAGCAGACTAATACACAGGGTAAGACCATTTACTTACTGTAATTCCTATCAGCAATGAGAGTTCATACTATCTCATTGCTGTTTGAATTTACAATTCCCTAATGACTTAAGATGTTGACCATCTTTTCATATGCATACTTGCTATCTATATATATACAGATGTATACAACTATATATATATATATATATGTGATGCATATATATATAGAAGTACACACATACACACACACACACACACACACACACACACACATGTGATATGTGTTTTCAGATCTCTTGCCCATTTTTTAATTGGGTTGTTTTGATTCTTTTTGTTGAGTTTTAAGAGTTGTTTGTGTATTTTGGATACCAGCTCTTTAGCATATATGTCTTTTGCAGATATTTTCTCCCAGTCTGTGGCTTGTGGGCACTTTAAAAATAATTTTCATTCCCTTCATACAGGTTTTTATAAAATTGAGATATATCACATATCCTAAAATTCACCTTTCTAAAATGTACGATTTCAGAGATTTTTCATGAAGCTGTGCAACCATCACCACATCTAATTTCAGAACATTTTTATCACCCCCTAAAGCCCACCCCATACCCAGGAACACTTATTCCCATTTCACCTTCCCCTAATCCTTCAGCAACCACTGGCATGCTCCCTGACCTTATGGATTTGCTTATTCTGAAGTTTATATGCTGGAATCATGTACTTTCTGCTCATCTGACTCACTGATATTTCATGTGCCATTAGAACCATCATTTTTAATCAAATAATTAGTTGCCTCTTCAGTGAAAACAAATGGTTTTAGGCTATTTCCTTTTTTGACAAGAGTTAAAATTCCCAAGCCATGGAGTAGCTCGGGGTCCCTGCAGCTTGACGCCAAGTCTGTGAGAAACTCTGTCCCACTGTCAGTGGCATTTTTGGGAGGAGGGGCATGTTTCCTGCCTGGTGAACAACTCATCAAGTTCCAGTCCAAATAAAGCTGAAAGAATCTTCAGATCAGGAGGCTGGAGGGCGGGGAGCTTCTGGTGAGAGCGACTCTGTCCATTTGTTGTTTCTAGTATGGGGCTTGCCAATCAAAGGAGCAAGTAAGCCAGGCCTAGCCCGGCACAGACTAAACAGCCAGAGGGCTGACGATGGGAATTTGCTTACAAAGGGATTTCCTGAGTGGCTTGGAGGTCAGTGGCGGCGAGAAAAATTTAGTGGAGGGGCTTACTCTATGACTCGACATGTGTTCACGAATGTAAAACGCCACGCTTGCGTGTAAAGTTGTAAGCAGGACACCTGGGAGGGGGTACTCTTCACTTAACTCCTCTGGTAAAGGTGCATCCCTAGCAAAAGATCACACTGCTGTGGGAAAGGGGTCCCAATTCAGACCCCAAGAGAGGGTTTTTGGATCTCATGCAAGGAAGAATTCAAGGCAAATCCATAAAGTGAAAGCAAGTTTATGAATGGAATAAAGGAATAAGTAATGGCTACTCCACAGGCAGAGCAGTAGGATGGTCTGCTCAGCTGCTTGATTATATGCTAACCAAGGGGTGGATTATTCATCAGTATTCCAGGAAAGAGGTAGGCAATTCCAAGAACTGAGGGTTTCTTCTTTTTTTAGACCACATAGGATAACTTTCTGACATTGCCATGGCATTTGCAAACTGTCATGGTGATGCTGGGATTGTCTTTTACTAATAGCTTGCTAACACATTGTAATTAACATGTAATGAACAATGAGGACCACCAGAGGTTACTGTGGTGGCCATCTTGGTTTTGGTGGATTTTGGCCGGCTTCTGTACTGCAACTTGTTTTATCAGCAAGGTCTTTGTGATCTGTATCTTGTGCGAACCTCCTATCTCATCCGGTGACTAAGAATGCCTGACCTCCTGAGAATGCAGCCCAGTGTGGCTCAGCCTCATTTTACACAGCCCCTACTGAAGATGGAGTCCCTCTGCTTCAGATAGACACCTCTGACAACACCACATGGGACACCACACCTAGGTGTCCTGCAAAGCTACAAAACTAGATAGCATTCCCAAACAGGGGCTCTATCTTTTAAGGTAAAAGAATGAGAGCACATACCAAGGCGTGGTGTTCAGAGAGATTAGACCAAAATTTGACTATTCTAATTATTTTGGTCAGTTTTTTTTTTAAGTCAAACTGATTACTAGGAGAATTGTTTGACTAGATTTTAGTTCTTATGAATACTTTGCTAGTGAATGTTATCAATGATCCAAAATCCATTTCTTACAGAGCTGAAATAAATTGCCACAGAAAATAGTCTAAAATCACCAAGTTATCCTATATTTAAAACATGTAAACACTGGGGTGGTAGACACCGAAAATCAGAACTTTGACTTTCGAAATTTTGAGATAAATGAGAAGGTCCCATTAGTAGGAGTAACTCTCAAGAGTAACTAATTAGAATACATAATTGTGCTTTTACCAATACCTACAATTAAGGACAATGGTTCTTAAATAACCCCGGGACTTTTTTTTTTTATTGCATTTTAGGTTTTGGGGTACATGTGATGAACATGCAAGATTGTTGCATAGGTACACACTTGGCAGTGTGGTTTGCTGCCTTCTGTCCCCTCACCTGTATCTGTCATTTCTCCCCATGCTATCTCTTCCCACCTCCCCACCCCCCCGCCCCTCCCCCATTCCCCCCCAACGGACCCCAGTGTGTAGTGCTCCCCTCCCTGTGTCCATGTGTTCTCATTGTTCAACACCCACCTATGAGTGAGAATATACGGTGTTTGATTTTCTTTTCTTGTGTCAGTTTGCTGAGAATGATGGTTTCCAGGTTCATCCATGTCCCTACAAAGGACGTGAACTCATCGTTTTTGATGGCTCCGTAATATTCCATGGTGTATATGTACCACATTTTCCCTATCCAGTCTATCATCGTTGGGCATTTGGGTTGGTTCCAGGTCTTTGCTATTGTAAACAGTGCTGCAATGAACATTCGTGTGCACGTATCCTTGTAGTAGAATGATTTATAATCCTTTGGATATATACCCAGTAATGGGATTGCTGGGTCAAATGGAATTTCTATTTTTAGGTCCTTGAGGAATCACCACACTGTCTTCCACAATGGTTGAATTAATTTACATTCCCACCAACAGTGTAAAAGTGTTCCTATTTCTCCACATCCTCTCCAGCATCTGTTGTTTCCCGATTTTTTAATGATCGCCATTCTAATTGGTGTGAGATGGTATCTCAATGTGGTTTTGATTTGCATTTCTCTGATGACCAGTGATGATGAGCATTTTTTCATATGTTTGTTGGCCTCCTGTATGTCTTCTTTTGTAAAGTATCTGTTCATATCCTTTGCCCATTTTTGAATAGGCTTGTTTGTTTTTTTCTTGTAGATCTGCTTTAGTTCTTTGTAAATTCTGAATATCAGCCCCTTGTCAGATGGGTAGGCTGCAAAAATTTTTTCCCATTCTGTTGGTTGCCAATTCACTCTACTGACTGTTTCTTTTGCCGTGCAGAAGCTGTGGAGTTTGATTAGGTCCCATTTGTCTATTTTGGCTTTTGTTGCCATTGCTTTTGGCGTTTTGGTCATGAAGTCCTTCCCTACACCTATGTCCTGAATGGTTTTGCCTAGATTTTCTTCTAAGAATAACCCCGGGACTTCTAAAGTATTTTAAAATCAATATGCCACCATAAGAACCAACAGAGGCTTAACAACAAGGCAAAATAAAAGTTTGGGTTATGCAGTCACCGTAATAAATTTCCAAATAAAATGCCATAAAACATGTCACATGGGTTGGGGAGTTGGCCCATGAGTTGGGCAGACTAGAATCTTCCCACAGCAGCCGGTTACTTTCTCCCATAGACTCAATCTACCTGCGTGGGCAACATGACATGTCAGTGAAACATCTTCTAAAGTGGCGCATTTGTTGTAATTCATGAACCAGCATTGACATGTCATTGTTACCCAAAGTACATTAGCTGTCACTCTTGGTGTACATTCTACAGGTTTGGACAAATATATAATGAATGTATCCACCATTATGTTGATACTATCATACAAAACAATTTCACTGCCCTGAAAATTTCCTGTGATCCTAATCACCCCTCCTTTTTTACTCCCTCCCCAACTCTGAGCAAACTACCAATCTTTTTACTCTCCCCATAGTTTTGCCTTTTCCAGAATGTCACGTAGTTGAAACCATACAGTTTGGAGACTTTTCAGATTGGCATCTTTCACTTAGCAGTGTGCTGAGATTCCTTCACATCTTTTCATGACGTGATAGTTAATTTTGATTTTAGTGCTGAATAATATTCCATTGTCTGATTGTGCCATAGTTTATTAATCTGTTCACCTACTAGAGGACATATCAACTGCTTCTAAGTTTTGAAAATTATAAATAAAGGGTTGCTATAAACATCCATTTGTGGGTTTTTGCATGGACACAAGTTTTCAACTCATTTGGGTAAATGACAAGGAGCATGACTGCTGGATCATATGGCCAGGGTACTTTAAGTTTTGTTAGAAACCACCAAATTGTTTTCCAAACTGGTTGTATCATTTTGCATTCCCATGGACAATAAATGAGTTTCTGTTGCTCCACATCCTTGCAGCATTTGATGTTGTCAGTGTTTGGGACTTCCTAATAGCTATGTAGGTATATCTCTTGTTGTTTTAAATTAAAATTCCCTAATGACATATGAAGTAGATCATCCTATCATACGCTTACTTGCCATTTGTATATCTTCTTTGATGAAGTTGCTGTTCAGATCTTTCCCCACTTTTTACGGGAACGCTCCATACTTTCCACTAAATTTTACTGTAAAGTTAAAACAGCTATAAAAAAATGCCTATTAAAAATCTAAATAAGCCCATTAGCTAAATAATCATATTAGCTCAGCAAAGATTTCTTAGATATCACATGGTAAAGCATTAACTATGAAAAAAATCCCAAGAAATTGAACTTTAACTTTTCATTTATAAAGAGACATCATTAAGAAAATGAATAGGCAAGCTATAGACAAGGAAAAGTAATCATAATATACATATCTAACAAAGAAATCATATCTAGAATACATACATAAGCTTACAAATCAGCAATTAAAAGGCAACAACAATCATTTAGAAAGACAGTCAGCACTTGCAAAAGACACTCTGCAAAAAAAAAAAGGTACTGACCACAAAAATAATAATAATAATAATAATGCCTTTTAAAAATCTAAATAATCCTAAGGACAAAAAATACATAATGTAATAAAATTCAACTGACTTTTCAACCAGACCAGTATCTCACATCCAAATGAATATCATGCCACCAATCCTGTATTATGTCTTCAAACTAGAGAAGCATGAAATCATCATGAGTAATAATTTCTGGTTTTTTGTTTTTTTGTTTTTTTGTTTTTTTGTTTTTTTTGAGACGGAGTTTCACTCTTGTTATCCAGGCAATGGCGCGATCTCGGCTCACCGCAACCTCTGTCTCCTGGGTTCAAGCAATTCTTCTGCCTCAGCCTCCCGAGTAGCTGGGACTACAGGCATGCACCACCATGCCCAGCTATTTTTTTTGTATTTTTGGTAGAGATGGGGTTTCACCATGTTGACCAGGATAGTCTCGATTTCTTGACCTCGTGATCCACTCGCCTCGGCCTCCCAAAGTGCTGGGATTACAGGCTTGAGCCACCGCGCCCGGCTCTGGTTTCTATTTTAGGCAAATATTTGATTTATGTGTCAAAAAATAATTTCCCCTGAAAGCCTTCTTGAATTCTTCTGAACTGAGTGAGTGACTTTTCTCTCTGATCTGAGAACATCCTAGGTGTATGTATCAAAGAGGTTTCCCACTGTGAAGTGATTGTGGGGTTTCTGTCTGGCTCTGCTAGAAGACTTTGAGCTCCTGGAAGGTAAGATCAGCAACTTGCTTCTGTCTCCCAAGGGCCTAGCAAAGAACTTACTAAATAACTGCTTATTGAATTAGTAACTGAGTAAATGTATTTATATACATGCATACATGTAGCTACAACTATGAATATTGTAATCACATCTTTCCCTTAATTAATCTAGAAAAGCCAAAGCTGCTTCACACATGACTGAACTGTAGTGCATATTTAGGAAGCAATCTATTTTTACTGTAGAGCTTAGTAAAGCTGTTCTACATTGAATTAATCAGAGAGAAATAAATATAATAAGTCATAGTAAATACATCAGAAAGTATAATGTAATATGTTAAAGAATTACTTTATTGACTGTAAAAATCATTTTAATATATTTAAGTATGTATCAGCAGCTGCTAAGCAGGGGCTCTGCAGGGTCTTCACTAAGGGGCAATGTGTAATCAACTGTTTGTGAAATTGTTCTCACGGGGTTAACAAGAATTACATACTGGGTTCTGGACAGAAATATAATTATAATTAAACCTCATCAGGCTGCACTTTGGCCCACTTCATTATAGTTAAAGGTCACTCAATGCTGACCACTTACATCACCCTTGTTCCTATATTGGAATCATGTCTGACACTGAAATCATAAGGCTTTTGCTTAAGACTTGCTTAAGATGTTCTTCAGATCCTGAATTCCAGTGGGAACTGCTGATGCCAACAAGAGTGAAAATCCCGATGGGGAACCAAATCAGCATGAGAATGCAGTTTCATCATCCCTTCATCCCATGACTTAGTCCTGCATTCTGTGACCAGAACAATCCCCATGTCTTGGCCCATTCCAAACTCTTTAAAATCCCTAGCCCCAAATTCCTTGGAGAAGTAGATTTGAGGTTTCCTCCCATCTCCTTGTTCAGCCGTCCTAGGATTATTAAACTCTTTCTCCGCTGCAATCCTCACTGTCTTGCTGTATTGACTTTCCGTGAAACTGGCCAATGATGTTTCTGTGTTTCTACAGAAGAAACTGAAAAAAATACATATATACATCTCTTTTGAAGCTCTTTATGCTGCCAATTTGCTAAGGAAATTGTTTACTGGTAAATAATTCAAAGGCAAATTTCAGTTTGGTTCTGGAGAAACCATCACAAATTGAGGTAAATTAAATAAATTATTTAGTATCAATTAGCAAATGTAGGCTTTCCTACAAACCAGGAAGAACGGGTTTGTAGAAAATATCTATGTATAAAAACTAATTTGAATGACATAAATAATTCTCTAGTATATACTTTTGTGTGTTGATTTGTTTTACTTCTGTACCTTTGGTTTCTTTTATTTTGAAGAGACAAACACATTTATATAGCTTAGGTCTCTTCACTTTTTAAACAAGATATAGTTTTCTTTGGAAGAAAACTACATTAACTAAGTTAGCTACCTCTGAATTAATAAATTCAAATGGCGACAAACTAGATTTAGCTTGATTTTTTATAAACAACTTTTTCTCCCTAGAATCACTACATTAAAAGCTACATATATCTGAACTAGCACAACCTAAAATAAGGTTCAATTTTAAAAAGTTAATTTTCCAAGTCCTAACACAAACCTCAATCAGATCTTACAGTTTTAGTGTCCATCATTAGGTCTGTAATGTAACAGAACCCAGAAGCTCTGGATTTGATGACAACTCATTTCATTACTGATAGTGTGCTCTTATGTGAGTCACTTGTCTTTGAGCCTTAGTTTCCTGATCTGCAAAATGTACATCATCAATGTCATCATACATACTTTGCCTGGTGTAAGTATATGTATTTGTTTATTGCCTAATATCTAGTAAAACACAGGGCTAAGTGCACTGCTTCCCAAACTAGCCTGACAACAAGAATTGCCTAGTGCACTTATTAAAAAATAAATAAAATTTCCCAGGGCCCACCCTCAGAACTATTAAATCACAATTCTCAGGGGAAGGCCCTAGTATTCTGTCTAAGTAACAAGCATCCCAAGTGATTCTTATGTTCAAGTTTGGGAAACTGTGTTAAAGTATTTTCTTTATAAGGCTCATGAGTGATCAAGGAGTGAATACTGACCCCCCAAAAGGTGCATAAAATGAATAGAATCTTACAGATCAGATTCTAAGTTTATATAAGGAAAAGATCAGTGTCACTCTAGCTTATTGATATAAACCACATTGCTTTAAAACAGTGATTTTCCTACATTCAGATTTACTTAAGCACTGCAGTAAGATCAGCTGGTGCTGTAACCAGGTAGCCTGGGGGCTTTTGCACCAGGGGAAAATGCTCCTGAGATAGGAAGCAAGGTTGTTTCAGCCCAAGGAATGCCTGTGAAGAGAAGACAGTAGTGAAACAAGGCAGTTCACCCTGGACTAAGAGCAAAGACCCTGGAAACACCCTCTTTTATCCCCAGCATGCATCACCATGTAAAAACGAAACCCCAAATCCCAAGCAACAGTAGGTGGATGCCCACCCAGTGGAGTTGCCATAGTCAAAACAGCTCATGCAGCTTTTTGCAATTTATAATCTTTTGCCTTTTCTTCCCTCTTAGTATTTTGCACTTCCATGTCATTCTCTTGGCCAGAAATGTCCTTTCTTGGCTTTATTTATAGAACTAATGCATCCTTCCAAATGCTACTCCATTGCTGCCTCTTCCAGGAAGCTCTCCTGAACTTTTCCCCATGCAGCATGGGCCCCACCACAGCTTGAATTCCCCAGTGTAACAATGCTCCCTTTCTCTTCCCATCATTTTTTAAAGGCAGGGACTGGGTCTGTCCTTTTTGACTTTGTCCCCCCAGCACACAAATAAGCAGCCAGTGTGTAAAGGCAGGGAGGGGAGGACCAAGAGAGGGCCAAGAAACGGGAGAGAGAGTATTGGGTGAGGCTCTTTGAGCTAACAATATTATTAGCAATGGGGAGAGTCCAGGTGAATTCACTAAACTTCCCTAAATAAAAAGTCCATGCACGGATTTCAGTGGAATATGTCTCCATGTTAAATACTTGCCCCAGCAATATTAATTGACCAAATATGGGCTAGTTGGGCTTGGAATGCAGGTTTTTACATATCCTAAAGAGATTGTTAACTGACAAAGAAGTAAACAATAGCCATTTTGTAAAGCATTAGTTCGTAAAATGTTACCGTCTACCTCTGCCAACATGGAAAATTATAGCTAGCAACTAGAGCTAGTGTTGTAGAATTCTTTCAGGTCATGGAAAACAAGAATTCATGCCTTTACAGTTTTAACAATGACTCGTGAAGGCACAGACAAGGAGCTGGTGGAGACATTAGGCACGAAGAGGATTTACAAGCTAGTTTAATATTTGAAAAGCCCAGACGAGTAATTGTTCAGATTTTAGAGGTCAGCCCACACTGGAGTATGGGCAGAATCCTACAACATGCCTGTCATCAGAAAATGGGTGAAATCGAAGTCTCAAGAATGTCTGAGAATATTCACAAAATCAGCTCAAAAAGGAAGAACTTTTTAAAAACATTTCGATTTGCCCAACTACAAGGTATCCTTGAAATGAAGCTGCAGTAGTCAAGCTTGACATTTAAAGAAGAAAGTAAAAAGACTGCTATTTTAAGACATATAAACCTCTGAAATAATAACTGAGACCAAGTCTAAACATAGTCAACCGAATCTCAGAGATTAGTGCTCTTGGTCTGCCTCTGCGTGTGTCTAGTAGCTGCTGAGTGATGGCGCTGGGCTCCTCGAATGCCAAGCCCATATTCTACTCATCTTGGAATTTCCTGTGTTTGTCTCTCTCTCCTCTTTTCCACATTGCTTTTGTTTGGACTTCCCACTATTCCTCCTGAATATTCCCATTAAATTTAGAATTGCTTTTTCTATCTAGTAAATTTTTGACATGCTGCTATGAATCTTATTTGGTGCAATGAATGGGAAGTTCCCTAGTACTTCATTTTTACCTTTTTATCCCCACTGTCCATATCTTTGTATGGATTTTATTTGTGCTTGCAACATTATTTAATGTAGGTTTTGTTTTCCCTTGCAATCTGACTTAGTGGTGGTGAAATGGCAGTGAAATGTGGGGGTGGTGGAGGCTCTCCAACATCCAGGCTACATGACACAGGCCAGTCTACAAGCTACAAGGAGATTTTCTCAGTTTTATCTTGACCAAAAAAAAAAAAAAGAAAAAAGAAAAAAAAAGAAGTCATCTACAACAAATTATTTTCTTTTGAAGTATTGCCTTAGCAGTGGCTCACATTCAAATGTTTACTTGCCAGAAGGTTTCCTCTGTGTGAGAATTATCCTGGGATTTTGCAATAGATGAAAGGTTTTGTAAATTTAGTAACACGCATAACCAAAAGCAAATATAAAACCCTAAAATTAGGCAAGGATAGCCAGTGGAACATTCAGCATGCATATAATATCCCTGCAAAATCCTTCAAATGAAACCTTATACCTAAAGATCTTGATGTGATTAATAAATGGAGATTATTTCTGCTCTACAGTGTGGTCAGAAATAAAGCTTAGCCCCTTTGATACAGGTTTTATTCAGATACCCAGGGCACAAATGTCTTTCAATAATAAAGTCTTCGAAAGGATGGGGGAGGTGGGAAGTCTAGAATGAATTCCAAGTAAATCCCATTAACATATTGTCATGAAGACAAGTCAGTGAACTTTAAACTAATTCATTTCTTTTTAATGGGAACTATGGAGACCAAATTTTCTGGAGTCCCACAAGAACAAAAGCCTCTCAAGTCTTTCCAGAGTCTTTCCTTCTCATGCTGACAAGCATCCAGAACAGGTGTGTCATAGTGGTTATCACCTTGCATAAGGCCTCACTTGCAGGGTTCCCTGTGTGGTAAGAAAGAAAGAAAACGAAAGGAAGGAAGGGAGGAAGGGGGAAAGGAAGGAAGGAAGGAAAAAAAGGAAGGAAGGAAGGAAAGAAGGGAGGGAGGGAGAGGGAAGGGGAAGGTAGGTGTATTAGTCCATTCTCATGCTTCTATGAAGAAATGCCCAAGACTGGGTAATTTATAAAGGAAAGAGATTTAATTGACTCACAGTTCTTCAGGGCTGGGGAGGCCTCAGGTATCTTACAATCATGGCAGAAGGGGAAGCAACACGTCCTTCTTTACATGGCAGCAGGAAAGAGAAATGCTGAGCAAAGAGGAAAAAGCCCCTTTAAAAACAATCAGATCTGGGGAGAATCACTCTCATTCACTATCACGAGAATAGCATGAGGGTAACCGCCCTCATGATTCAATTACCTCCTACCAGGTCTCTCCCATAACGTGTGTGGATTATGAGAACTACAGTTCAAGATGAGATTTATGTGGGAACATAGCCAAACCATATCAGCAAGCTAAATGACCAATTTGAATTTCAAATTTTCTGAGTTTAGTTCTATTAAACTGTTAAGGGCTGTTAAGATGCTATCCCTATTCAGTTTTGACAAATTCCAAATGTTTAGAAAAATTGTTTTCAGATCTATAGCATAAGTAATTAGGTTGAAAGCATCAAACTAAAACACAGGCTCAAAAAGGCCTATAGCCCTCATGATTAGACCTACTGGACTGATGTTGCTTTGGAAAGTTTTCACGTAAATGTGTGAAAAGAGAAGAGCACACATTCAAATGATAATGTATTTTCAAATTCAATTACAACTTTTCCATCTGTCAGCCAACAGGTCTCCATTCATGAAATCAGTTCAAGAAATAACATTAAAAGTTCTTGCAAATGTACTACACGGTAAGTATGGTGCTAATTACTTTGAATATGCTAAGTAATTCAATTCTCACAACAAACCTTATGAGGTCAGTTTTCTTAGTGTCCTCATTTTAGAAATAAGATAAGTGAAGCTCAAAGGTGTTAGGGTACTTAATCAAGGCACCCAACTATAAAGGAATAGAAACTTGAATCCAGATAATGGGGTTCTAGAACTTATATTGGTTTTTTCCTAGTTTCTTATTTATTTATTTATTTTAAATTTTATTTTATTTTAAGTTACAGTTTACACATGCAGGATGTGCAAGGTTATTACAAAAGTAAATGTGTGTTATGGTGGTTTGCTGCACCTATCAACCCATCACCTAGGTATTAAGCTCAGCATCCACTAGCTATTTTTCCTGAAGCTCTCTCTTCCCTACACCCTCACCCCTGACAGGCCCCAGTGTGTGTTGTTCCCCTCTCTGTGTCCATGTGTTCTCATTGTTCAGCTTCCACTTATAACTGAGAATATGTGGTATTTGGTTTTCTGTTCCTGTGTTAGTTTCCTGAGGATAAAGGCTTCTAGCTCCATCCATGTCCCTACGAGAGACATGATCTCCTTCCTTCTTATGGCTGCATAATATTCCACGATCTATATGTACCACAGTTTCTTTATCCAGTCTATCAATGAAGAGCATTTGGGTTGATTCCGTGTCTTTGCTACCGTGAATAGTGCTGCAGTGAATATATGCGTGTATGTACCTTTATAATAGAATGATTTCTATTTCTTTGGGTATATACCCAGTAATGGGATTGCTGGGTCAAATGGTATTTCTGGTTCTAGGTCTTTGGGGAATTGCCACGCTGCCTTCCACAATGGCTAAACTAATTTACAATCCCACCAACCATGTAAAAGTGTTCCTATTTCTCCACAGCTTCACAAGCATCTGTTGTTTCTGGACTTTTTAATACTCACCATTCTGACTGGCATGACATAGTATCTCATTGTGGTTTTGATTTGCATTTCTCTAATGACCAGTAATGTTGAGCTTTTTTTCATATATTCATTGGCTGCATAAATGTCTTCTTTTGATAACATATTTTAATTAGATCCCATTTGTCAATGTTTGCTTTTGTTGCATTGTTTTTAACATTAATTTTTGAGTAAGGTGTAAGAAAGTGGTCCAATTTCAATTTTCTGCATATGGCTAGCCAGTCTTCCAAGCACCATTTATTAAATAGGAAACCCTTTCCCCATTACTTGTTTTGGTTAGATTTGTTAAATATCAGATGGTTGTATATGTTCAGTCTTGTTTCTGAAATCTCTTTTCTGTTCCATTGGTCTTTGTGTCTGCTCTTGTACCAGTACCATGCTGTTTTGATTACTGTGGCCTTGTAGTATAGTTTGAAGTCAGGTAATGTGATGCCCTCAGCTTTATAGAACTTATATTCTTAAATACTATGTAACTATTTTGAGAAATTATCCTCATGGTCCATCATGAATAAAATGGTATATATGAGCATGCACTTGAGGCTGCTTGGAGTCACTCATATCCAGAGTCTCTGATTATGCTTTCTTACCCACAGCAGGGACGTGCAACCACTTCAGGCCAAGAAGTTGTGTGGAGTGACATGTGCATTGTGAATTCTAGCATGAAATCTTCCACCATTCTCTTTCCCTGCTACAGTAGTTCAGGGGGAAGCCTCATGCTACAGTGAGGAAGCCACAGGCAAAAGCCAGTGAGGACACTGATATCTGAGAAGTGTGTCCCATGCCTCTTCTCAGACCTACTTGGCCTATTCTTACAGTCCTGTTCTTTTCCAGTTCTCTTTCAGTCCTGTTCTTTTCCAGTGTGTTATCCACTACACATGAATCAGCATAAATTTAGACCTTGAGTCAGTGGGAAACCAGATGTGTCACCCAAAATTTGACCCACTCTATCAAATTCACAGTTTATTTTCAGGCTGACAAGTAGAATCAGGATATACTTGCTGCTGTCACTACTTCTTGCTGGTGTTGTACCTGGAACACCTCTGCTGTGCATTCCCCTTTGCCTGTCCAGGTCCATGCCCACCTTATGCCATGTTCCAGGAGCCAAACATCTATGAAGTGCATCAGACAAACTCCCTTGCTCTCTGGATTCCAGTTGGATTTGGCCAGTTGGTGGCAGTTATCAAAATGAGTCGGTGATGGCCTCTGCAAATAGACCCCTGGGTTGTTCATTTCTTCACTGCAGGCTGAGATCCATTAGTCCAAAAGCCCACAGATGCCAAATTCAAGTTGTTGCACATTCAATTATTTTAAAAATAGCCCAGCTGAGCAGAGTTGGGGCTAGTTAGAGCCCATGTACTCTGCATACCCCATGACACGTCATCCTGCATCTGCTGGCCATTAGAAGATAGAGCTTTATGGTTACATGCTCCCCAAGTCACTACAGCCCTTCATGGCTCTCCAACTTGAGCCTCCAATATTGTGCTTCTGAATAGCATTACCTGGACATGTAAGCCCCTTCTCTAATCCCCTTATCCCCAGGAGTCCCCTCGCTCTCCTCCCCTTCTGGAATATGTCCCTCCCATAAGCCACTGGCTAGTCTCCTGCTGTGAGGGACCTTTCATGTGACCCTATCCAAGTGCTCTCCATTGAAGCTTGTTGGGTTATTGCCTCTTGTGGTCAAGTCTTCTTCTTTGGTCAGCTCCAAATACCTTGAATCCCTTTCAAAGGCATCAGGAGAAAACTTGAGCTTGAGGAGTGAGAGAGGTCAATGCATTCATCCTTTGAACTTTCTTCCTCCAAAATTACAACTTGGCAGTGATGGTATACTTTTCCCAAATCCACAGATCTTTTGGAGGGAGGCAGCCTTCTCTGTTCAATGCAGGCCTCCTCAGGTTCCCACAGCCATCACCTTCTCTTTCCTTCTCAGGCCTAGTATGTTATTTGTTTCTCAGTGTTGTTAGCCCTGGTGTGCTAATTATTCCTTATTTCCCTTAACCCTGCCTACCCATGTGTAAATACACACTATTTAGATGATGTGTCTGTTTCATCCAAGACCCCATTTTATGCCAAGATTCTTACTTTTTCACAAGAAATATCCATTAGCCAGGCCCACCCTTTTCCCTATTCTGTTCATTTCATACAGGAAACTCTGAGTGAGGCCATGGATTTGGCTTGAAGGAGAGATGGTAAGGAAATAGCAAAAGGTACTGTGGTGTCGGAATCCCTGTACATGCATGCCACTTATCTGTGCCCTCTGGCACCTGCTTAGCTCCATCCCACACATAGTGTTTCATTTAATAATGAATGCAATGCAATAAAACTTTATAATTCAATTAGTTGTATAATACCCAGTTCACAATGGGCATTGACCACATTGTCACTTGATATCCCATGATTAGACATTTGATCTCTGCAAGGGACAAGTAGCAAGTCAAGAGCTGCCCTCCATGTAGAAAGTAATTGTAACCACAAAAGGGTATAGCCTTCCTCTAAAACCTAGGCATCTGCTCTTCCAGTATCCTATTGAGACTTGCTCATCCTTTATACAACAGCCCCACCTGCCACAGACACTCCAAGTGCCATTGTGCTTGATGGTTTATATGCTCAAAGGTCAGAACAGCTTGAAGAAGAACTTAGAGTTGTTACAGTCTTTTCTTATGCTGAGCTTACTCAACAGGTTTACAGAGCAGCATGCTCAAATGTGGTATGTGTTGCCTACAGAATTGAAAGAGGACCGCTCAGCATTGTGCCTTTTTCTCCACAGTTGGCAGAACCAGATTCAATGATTTGTCACTCACTTTGCTTTTGCCATTTTGCTTTGGTTTCTGTATGTCTCTTATCATTTTATTCTTTAATTCTTCCATGCTAGCTTCTTTGTGTTTAATTGATTTTTATAGTGTATAATTTTTATTCCTTATTCATTTCCTTTTCAGTACATTTTTATTAATAGTTATTTTCTTAGTCATTACCTTGGGGATGCCAATTAAGGTCTTAAGGTCTACAATTAAGGTCTTAAATTGTAACAATGTAATTTGAATTAACAACAATTTACAGACTCAGTACTACACAAAACTCTTCCATACAGCTCCATTTCTCCCTTTTTAGATTGTTACCATCACAAATCACATCTTTATACTTTGTGTGCCCATTAACATAAATATATAGTCATTATTTCATGCTTTTCTCTTTTAACTCATTAAGGAAAAAAAAAGTTGTAAACCAAAAATACAACAATACTGGTTTTTGTATTTACCTGTGTAGTTACCTTTACACTTGTATTTTATTTCTTCCTAGGGCAAGTAATTGTCTCCTGTCTGAATCTGAAGGATTCCCTTTAGCATCTCTTATAGGGCAAGTCCGTAAGGAATGAACTTCCTCAGCTTTTGTTTAACTGAGAATGCCTTAATCTATCCTTCAGTCTTGAGGAATATTTTTGCTGAATATGAAAAGCATTTTTTTTCTTTCAGCACTTTAAATGTGTCATCCCACTGCCTCTGGACCCATGGTTTCTGCTATTAATATAACTGACAATCCTTTGTGTGTGCTGAGTCTGTTATCTTGCTGCTTTCATGATTTGGTTGTGCATCTCTTTGAGTTTGTTCTAACAGAAAAGAAGTTCATTGAGTTTCTCCAATGTATAGGTTCATGTATTTTGTCCAGTTGGGAAATTTTAACTATTATCTCATCAAATATTCTCTCTGCCCGTTTCTCTCTCTCCTTCCCTCTGGGACTTCCATTATGCTTTGGTTGATGCACTTGATGGTGTTGCTTGGGTCTCTTAGGCCCTCTTCATTTTTCTCCATTTCTTTCTATTTTCAACTTCTCAGACTAGATTGTTCCATTTGACCTATTGACTCTTTTTTCCTGTCAGCTAAAATCTGCTTTTGAATCCCCAATACATTTTTCATCTTAGTAATACTTTTCAATTTCAGAATTTATATGTGATTCATTGTCATAATTTCATTTTCTTCTTGTATATTTTTACTTACTGACATATTATTTTTGTACCTTTTGTTCTTTGCCCATGATCGCTGAACATATTTAAGACAGTAGACTTCAAGTTTTTGTCTAGTAAATCCAGTGTCTTTCCTTCCTCAGGGAGAGTTTCTGGTAATTTATGGTTTTTCCCTATAAAGGCATCATAATTTCTGACTTCTTGCACCACACTTCATAATATTTCTTTTTGAAGTTGGATATTTTTGAATTTTAAAATATCCATTGTCAAGTGACTTTTGAATGAATTTGTTGGAAATTTGGTATTTTAAATAGTGCAATGTGAAAAAGAAGAAATAAGGAAGGAAAACAAAGGAATGGAAATGTTCCCAGGTATTTTCAGTTTGGCTCTGTATTAAGACACTCCACTTTGTCAGGCCATTTACAACTCTGCCTTAACCTTCACTTCCTGTTTGTGGTTACCTAAAGGCCAGCCAAAGGTGAAAGCTTATGGTCTTCTCAGTTCCTTTCTGAGTATGTGTCCTTCCCTGAGCATGTGTGTGGCTTTTTAAGTTCCCCATACATGCAGTAGCTTTTCAAAACCTCTATTCCACCCCCGAAAAGTCATACTTCCTAAGTATTCCCACCCAGCTTTTAGCATGCCTATTGTCTGCCCAACTTTTGGCTTTTATTGTTTTTGAGAACCACATACCTGCTCCAGCCTGACAAGATTACAGATTAGGCTTTAAAAAGGAAGCCCTTGCAGCAGTGCTCTGGAGAAAGCACAATCAGGTTAAAACAGACAGACACATTCCTTGGGGAAAAGGCCCACTCTTCTCCCCTTGAATTAGATAACCATGCTGGAAGTGCAGAGTGCAGTCTTTAAGAGGGCCACTGCAGCAGGGAAGGGGTTGATGGGATTAGGATAAATTAAATTGCCATCAAGCTCTGTTATCCTTTTTCAGTGGCCTTTCTCCACTGAACAACTGCTTGATTGGTGCATATTTTTTTTTTTTCAGTGCCATGGGAGAGATAGGCCCTGAAGGTTCCTATTCTTTCATTTTCATGGACATCATCTCTCTCCAATCTTCTCTTCCACTTTAATAGAAATATACCACATGTTCCAAGCCACTCTACTTCCAGAAACTTCACTAATATAGTAATCCTAAGAACTTTCTGAGGGCTTGATTCCATCTTTCTGTTTTATGAAAGCATCAAGAACACTCGTGTTTCTTGATTTCCATGCCCAGTAATCATACAGACAAACATAATGCTCTACGGGAAATCAAGGTGATTAATGTAACTTAAATATAACAAAGGGAAGAACTGATAGAGTCATGATATGAGGCAGAGTGTGTACTGCTGCACCTTCCAAATGAAAGTGATCTACTTATCTTTACCCTTGCTCATTAGAGGATTATACATAACATTACCAAGAAATGTTTCCTCTAGTAAAGATGCAATATCCAGAAAATTGTAGCTATGGGCATTAAGTTTATGATAATCCAGAGTCATTCTGCAAGATCCAACTTATTTCACTTAAGGCTCATAGATGAGTTAAGTGAAAATTCAGTAAAAATTACTTCACTGCATCTTTCATATCTTTTAAGGTGACATCAATCTCTGCAACTCCCCCAGTAATGAGGCATTGCTTTCGATTTACAGTTTTTGTGAGATGTGACAGGAACCGGGCAATTCAGGGGCTTACACTTGGCCCTTTTTACTATAAAAGCCATCCCTACATGAATCAGTAGCCAGTGATCTGCCAGTTAGGAAGGTATCTGCTCTGTCTGTGCATTTTGGGACTGGGACTGATTGGGATTTGTGGCTTGTGGTCATTCTGGATCCATTTTTATAAGAAAGACTCAGGTCAAGACTTGTGGCATCACCTGACTGTCATAAGGCTCCACTTTTAATTTTAGTGGGGTTTTTAGTTTCCTGGTATAACACCATATTCAGAGCCAGCATTAATAACCCCTGAAAACATAGTCACGATAGCTGAGGATAATCTGTGGATGGCTTAAAGAAAGTTTTTCACCACGTGCATATGCAGAATAAATCCAGTGTCCTTACTTATGGGAGACTTCAAATAAGGGGCTCTGGAGCTGTGACCTGGATAAGAGAGAGTGAGTACCCCTATAGCAATTTGACTCAGGTTTCTGCCACCACCACATTTCGACATTCTCCACTTATACAGGTAAAGAGGATCTTAATATGCCTCTGATCACTTATTTAAGCATAGCCCATAGATTCTGACATGTGACATTTTCATTATCATTAATTTATTTAAAATTTCTGTTTGTATTTCCCTTTGCCTAAGAATTGTTTAATAGAATGCTTTCCATTTTTCATGTGGTAGGACATTTCTGTTTTTTAAATAATTTTTAGTTTTATTGCATTGTGCCTAGATAGTGTAGTTTGAAATACTTCTTTGTGACATTTATTGATGTTTTATTTGTGACCTAATATATGATCACTTTTGTGAATAATCAGGTGCCAGAGATGAATGAGGGGTAATTATAACAGTATAAAATTGTATGTCCATAACATCTGTCTCAAAGTCTGTGTTGTTTGGATCTCATTTCTCACTGTGTATTTTTGTTCACCTGTTCTCCCTCCTGCTGAGAATGATGTATTAAAGTCCCCTCTTGTCAAAGACTTTCCAGCTATGTCTCCTAGCATCTCCTGTAGCCTCTGCTTTATGTGAATATTTTATTCCTTTCTGATTCCATTTTTTTTTTGGTTGTTGTTTATTTCTTCATTTTATTACTATTCTATTCTCTGAGTTCATTTTTTACTTTTCTTCAATGTTCCTTATTAAATTTCCATTTGTGTCTATTATTCTTTATATACCTTATAATTTATTATTGTTTATGAAGTCATTTTATTTTTTCCATTTCTTATCTGTATTCATTCAGCTTTCTTCATTTCTTCCTGTTATTTTGTCCACTTCTATATATATATTCTTTTAATTTCTGAGTCAAAGTGGTTTTGTACACTACCATGTGCAAAATATAGTCTGCTGCTATACTAAATATAGTATTCTACTGTTTGAATATATTTAATTTAGATGGGAGTGCCATCTTACAGTTTTCTTCTATTTCATAATTATTTTGTGGGAGAATTTTTAGCAGTTGAGTTGTTCAAGAGTATTTTCAGATTCTTTTAAATAATTCTGTATGATGTATTTAATTTTTTCTCTTCATTTTTTGGTATGGGATGAGTTACAGGATTCCCACATCAGTGGAATGCTTTTCTGCCACTGTATCAAAGGCTGAAAAACACAATACAAAAACTTCGCAAAGCATACACGAGTTTCAACAGCCGAATTGACCAAGCAGAAGAAAGGATATCAGAGGTTGAAGATCAACACAATGAAATAAAACGAGAAGGCAAGATTAGAGAAAAAAGGGTAAAAAGCAATGAACAAAGTCTCCAAGAAATATGGGACTCTGTGAAAAGACCTAATCTACATTTGATAGGTGTACCTTTATGTGGTGGAGAGAATGAATCCAAGCTGGAAAATACTTCAGGATATTATCCAGAAAACTTCCCCAACCTAGCAAGGCAGGCCAATATTCAAATCCAGGAAATACAGAGAACACCACAAAGATATTCCTCAAGAAGAGCAACCCCAAGGCACATAATCGTCAGATTCACCAGGGTTGAAATGAAAGAGAAAATGCTAAGGGCAGCCAGAGAGAAAGGTCGGGTTACCCACAGAGGGAAGCCCATCAGACTCACAGCAGATCTCTCAGCAGAAACCCTACGAGCCAGAAGAGAGTGGGGGCCAATATTCAACATCCTTAAAGAAAAGAACTTTCAACCCAGGATCTCCTATTTAGCAAAACTAAGCTTCATAAGTGAAGGAAAAATAAAATCCTTTGTGAATAAGCAAGTACTCAGAAATTTCATCATCACCACAACTGCTTTACAAGAGCTCTTGAAAGAGGCACTAAACATAGAAAGGAACAACCTGTACCAGCCACTCCGAAAACACACCAAATGGTAAAGAGCATCAACACAATAAAGAATCTGCATCAACTAATGGGCAAAACAGCCAGCTAGCATCAAAATGGCAGGATCAAATTCACATGTAACAATATTAACCCTAAATGTAAATGGGCTAAATGCCCCAATGAAAAGACACAGGCTGGCATATAGGATAAAAAGCCAAAACCTGTCAGTGTGCTGTATCCAGGAAAGCCATCTCACATGCAAGAATACACAAAGGCTCAAAATAAAGGGATGGAGGAAGATTTACCAAGCAAATGGAGAGCAAAAATAAGCAGGAGTTGCAATTCTTATCTCTGATAATATAGACTTTAAACCAACAAAGATCAAAAGAGACAAAGAAGCACATTACATAATGGTAAAAGGATCACTGCAACAAGAAGAGCTAACGATCCTAAATATATACGCACCCAATATAGGAGCAGCCAGATACATAAGGCAAATTCTTAATGACTTACAAAGAGACTTAGACTCCCACACAATAATAATTGGAGACTTTAACACCCCATTGTCAATATTAGACAGATCAACCAGACAGAAAACTAACAGGGATATCCAGGACTTGAACTGGACCAAGCAAACCTAACAGACATTTAGAGAATTCTCCACCCCAAATTCACAGAATATACATTCTTCTCAGCACCACATCACACCTACTCTAAAATTGACCACATAATTGGAAGTAAATCACTCCTCAGCAATTGTAAAGCAGCAGAAATCATAACAAACAGTCTCTCAGACCACAGTGCAATCAAGTTACAACTCAGAATTCAGAAACTAACTCAGAACCACACAGTTTTATGGAAACAGAACAACTGGCTCTTGAATGTTGACGGGATAAACAATGAAATGAAGGCAGAAATAAAGATGTTCTTCAAAACCAACAAGAATGAAGACACAACATACCAGAACCTCTAGGACACATTTAAAGCAGTGTCTAAAGGAAAATATATAGCAATAAATGCCCACATGAGAAGCAAAGAAAGATCTAAAATCGACACCCTATCATCAAAATTGAAAGAGCTAGAGGAGCAAGATAAAAAAACTCAAAACCTAGCAGAAGACAGGAAATAACTAAGATCAGGGCAGAACTGAAGGAGATAGAGACACAAAAAAAACCCTTCAAAAAATCAATAAATCCAGGAGCTGCTTTTTTGAAGATTAACAAAATAGACAGACCACTAGCCAGATTAATAAAAAGAAAAAGAGAGAATAATCAAATCAAATAGATGCAATAAAAAATGATAAAGGGGACATCACCACAGATTCCACAGAAATACAAACCATCATCAGAGATTATTACAAACAACTCTATGCACATAAACTAGTAAACCTGGAAGAAATGGATAAATTCCTGGACACCAACATCCTCCTAAGCCTAAACCAGGAAAAATTCAAAACCCTGAATAGACCAATAACAAGGTCTGAAGTTGAGGCAGCAATTAAGAGCCTACCACCCAAAAAAAAAAGCCCAGGTCCAGATGGGTTCACAGCCAAATTCTACCAGACATACAAAGAGGAGCTGGTACCATTCCTTCTGAAACTATTCCAAACAATACAAAAAGAGGGACTCCTTCCCAAATTGTTTTATGAGACCAACATCATCCTGATACCAAAACCTGGCAGAGACTCAGCAAGAAAAGAAAACTCCAGGCCAATATCCATGATGAACATAGATGCAAAAATTTTCAATAAAATACTGGCACATCAAAAAGCTTATCCACGTCATCAAGTAGGCTTCATCTCAGTGATTCAAGGCTGGCTCAACATACACAAGTCTATAAACGTAATTCACCACATTAACATAACCAAAGACAAAAACCACATGATTATCTCAATTGATGCAGAGAAGGCCTTTGATAAAATTCAACAGCTCTTTATGCTAAAAACTCTCAATAAACTAGGTATTGACGAAACGTATCTCAAAATAATAAAAGCTATTTACGACAAACCAACAGCCAATATCATACTGAATGGGCAAAAACTGGAAGCATTCCCTTTGAAATCCAGCAACAGGGGAAAATGTCAGTGCCTTAGGCCTTAGGGAAACAGAAAGAGCAGAAATTCTAAAACCCAAGAAGAGGTGTGGCCTTGCATAGGGAAGAGCTGGGAGCTGGGATAGTAAATAGGGGCACAGCCATTCCAAAACCAGTCAGGAAGGGGGATATGGGGGGAGACAGACCAAACCCCTTCTCCTCCAGCCTTCTGATTTCCTGCCAATGCCCCCATCATGTGAACCCAAGCTGAGGCCAGAGGGTAAGAGGACCAGCTAGAGGCTGAATGCAAAGGGGCCCAGAGCAGGACACTGCAGGGGAATGGACCTGTTGGGGTAAATGCAGAATAATAAGTGAGACTGTGAATGTGTGCTGCAGGGCAGAGACATCCCGATTCAGCATCATACCCCAGTCCAATACAATTTTAGCCAAAAGTCAGATACATTCCAAAAGTATCTGACTACAAAGCACTTTACAAATTACAGCATAATCTTAAAGACAACAAGAGCTCTTACATTATAGTGCTGCTGAGATTAAAATAAGTAGCAGAGAAAAAATAATTTGAAATACAAAATAATTGTTTCAAGATGTACTTAACATTTTATTATTTTATATTACTTTCATTTTTTGAAAAATTAAAGTATTACATTATTTCTACATTAAGAATTAACCATGTAAGAGTAAAGTGAGATTATCTTATCTCATATTACTCTTAAAATATGTGACATATACCAATGCAAATATTCCTGTGAGAAACAATTTTTGAGTCTTTTAAGTACACAACTTTATCATCTTGGACATGAGGTACTGAATCGGCTCCTCAGATCAGGTGAAACAGCAAATGATTTACATATTTTATTTTTGTTGAACTGTTTAATAAACGTCTGATTTTATACACATGGCAATGCAAAAACTTACAGATATTGTATTATTTGCATCAATAAAGTTATTTGGTTGTTTGGTTATTGTTCTGTCTTGAGTATCTTCAAATGTTGTGAAAATTAGAGACTCTGATTGTCCATCTTCTTTTTGAAATATTTCAAGTATGCTTGTTTGTTTGTCTTGACTTTTTCAGGCATGGTCTGTGCACTTCAGGGCCCTCCTTCATATTGAAACATTTCTCCCAGCAGCTTCAGATCCCTGATGAATGGGAGACTTTAACATGATAAACGTTTAACTGATTATGAACGGAACATGGTGGGGAAAAATTAATTAAAAGTTTCCTTAGGAAGAGCTGTGTCTTGCGTGTGTGTGTCGTAAGGACTGCCTTGAGAAGCTCAGGGCATGATAGAGAGACAAATAGGCATTTGAAGCTTTGGGGAGCAGAGGGGGTCAGCTCTCTGGGTTGGAGGGTATTTATGGAGACACAGGAGGAGAAAGAAAAGAGCATGGTCCTAGAGAGATGGCAGCTCTGAAACACCCAGACCTTGATAAACCCTTCAGAACTCAGGCGTGCTTGGTGTGAGAAGATTTGGAGGCAGAAATCCTGAAAAGAGACAGCTTTGTTCACAGGGTGGGCCATTGCTGCCAGAGTCTGATAAGCCTCAGCAGACATCTGGGTTATGAAATTCAACATCAAATACCTTCTCCTGCCCAGAAACTCTGGAGGAGTCACAGCAGCAGCTTCACAGCTGGTTGATAGGTGCTGCTTATGCACCAGGGAATGAAAAGAATAGCATGCATTCCTCTGGCTTCTGGAAGAAAGACTGTCACATTTTAGTAAGAAAAATTCCATAAATGTATAGAGTTTTCATAAGATAGATGATAGATAGATAGATAGATAGATAGATAGATAGATAGATAATTGATAGATAGATGAATAGATAGATAGATGATTTTTGAAGAACTGTCACCCAGCATTATTGAAGAAGGCACGGCTTATTGGGAGGAATAGCTCTTAACACAGTCCTGTTGCAATTCGACTACATTACAAACAAGCCACCTTGCTTCCTGATGGAAAGGTGATTTTCAGATGTTGCAGAAAATGCAAAGTCTGGCAGCTTTATTTGCTTAAAGGTAAAGGAACTTCAAAAGTATATCCTAAAAGTCCAGCTTCCCACCAGGACTATTCCAGACGTGGAAGAAGAGAGTTCTGGTAAAAGAATTGAAAGAATGATAAAAATTAAGATAAACAAAACATTGTGTTTCCTGCATGCTGAAGAAATCCACTTCAAAAAGGCAGCTATGATCCTGTATCACTGTTCTCACTTTTCCCAGCTGTGGAATGTAAAAGACAAAGCCTTAGAGTGAATAAAGAATGGTTAGAAAACATGAGGACCTTAACTGTTCAAACACACATTGTTCATTTGGACTTGTCCAGACTGTAAGAGCAGACACTTGGAACTAGTAAGTACTTCTTTTTACCACTGGATTTACAATGTAATATGTATTCGTATTGGGCAATTCTTTTTTCTCTAAGGCAATGCAAGTCAATATAATACAAATTAGCATTCTTATCTTGCTAACAGGCAACCTTATTCATTTACTTATTTACTTATTTGCTCAGAAATACATAGTGAGCACGTAAGAAGTTCAAGACTGGAAATGTTAGTGGTGATCACATGCAGTTCGACTATATTACAAACAAGCCACCTTGTTTCCTGATGGAAAGATGATTTTTAGATGTTGCAGAAAATGCAAAGTCTGGCACCTTTACTTGCTTAAAAGTGAGGGAACTTCAAAAATGTATTAAATTCGCATGTTTATCATTATGTGAGAAACTTCACATTTACACTTATCTGCTGTGTGATTTTCAGAAACAGACCAGGTGTATGGAATATGCCACCAAATAACAAATGGACTAGAGAGCCTTAAGAACTAGCATTATTTCCGTGTCAAGGTCCACAGAACTTTGCCTCTTTTATAATCCCATTCCCTTTCCTTGTTTTTAATTGTCTAGAAATCAGCACTCCACTAGTGCCATTCAAACCCATGGTAGTTTGTGATAGCCATTATTGCAAAAAGGGGCATCTTGCTCTGATTTTCCACAGGTAGTCTCCTTGTACTGACTCCCCAGAGGGAAGCAAGCTGGTTACTCAGAACTTCTGTGTTGTTTGATGAATAACAAATACTCCTTTTAGCTTGAGTATATTATCTCATATTTGACACTCCAAAGTAGGTGCCAGCTTTGGACAGGACATAGCATCAGCTCTTCAGAACATCCGGTTTGCAGGATTTTCTGTTTGTTGGTTGAATATGCCCTCCTAGCGACCTAAAAGAGCCCAACCATCCCCCATCAGAGACTGAACAATTGCCAAGTTGATGCTTGTTCTGCCTGGGAGCCAGCTGGGGCACAGAGTGCCTGTCCACTGATGCATTCAACATCTTGAACTGAGAGGATTCCAGCTCCATCCCCAGGTTCCTCAAAGTAATCTCAATCTCTTTGCATAGTTTCCTGACCCTGCATGTTTTAAGGAGGAGGCAAAGACTTGGAAGGGGTTTTCCTGCAGTGCCCCCTAGGACAGAGTTCCCCCACCTGCATGATCATCAAAATCAATGGGGAAAGTTTGAAAATCACATTCCTGCTACAACCCAGGCAGCAGGGTCAACTGTAATGGGCACAGAGACCTGAGCCCAGCAGAAGGGATGCAATTGCCTGAAGCTGTGGCTAATGGAACCACAGTGTTCAGACAGCGATAGCTCAGCCTGGGACATCCAGAGGTTGCTCTGGCTGAAATTCCAACAAGTCTAAAATTCTGCTAATTCTAGGGTGATGGCTATAAGTGCATAAGCATTTTTTTTTTGGTACTTGGATGAATAAAAATAAGACTTGGTAAACACGGAGTCCAGGATAAAGACAAAATTTTAGCCTGAAAAGAGAATGCATGTGGCCTCTGCGGGGCCTTTATTAAGTCATCTTTAAAATTAATTTCTTAATTGAGTTACAAGTTTTAGCCTGTGCAGGTCCAGTTAATTCCTTCTTAAGGAGCTGATAACGAATAATTGTCTGCCAACTTCAAGCAGTTTGTGACTGGACAAAGTCTAAGCCCTGGATCCCTGGAAAGGAAGGTTTCCGAGAACTAAGTGCTACAGGGAATAGGGCCTGGCTGGGAAAAGGTGGTGCTCCGCTGACAGAGCTATTTTTGATTACCTATTGCTTTAGGTCTGGTTGAGGGAAAGAGGTGACTCACACATGCATATCTGAATAATTTATATAACCCTTCTGAGGCTGTGTAAACAAGAGTGATCACATTAACCTTTTCAACATTAGAAATAGAAACACTCGCTAATTCCATATATAGAAGGGGAAAAATGAAGCCAAGAGAAAATGAGTAATTATCTCCAGGAATGAAGTGCACAGAAAATGAGTAACTATCCTGAGGTTACAGAGGTTTGTCCTCTGATTTTAGGAAAAGGTTCTCCTTGAAAGTAACAGGAGAGATCAACAGGGGTAGGAACAGTGGATGTCACATGGCAGCCATGGGAGATAAGAATATTTGGGTTAATGAATGTGGAGTCTTGGGACTCATACAGGTACCAAGTATATGGTTAAAACAACCATATATTTGTTGTTATAATGTCCTTCAGTGGGTGAGCCAAACCCTGGCACATCCACATCATGGAACGTTACTCAGCAATAAAAACGAATAACGTTCTGATATACACAGCACTTTGAGGGCATCTCAAGGGAAGCATGCTGAGTGGGAAAACATATCAAAAGGTGGCATATTGTATGATTCCATTTATATAACATGTCTGAATGAGAAAATTATGGAGATGGAGAACAAGTGAATGGCAACCAAGGACTAGGGTTTGGTGGGGTAGAAGTTGGTGGTGGCTATAAAAGGGCAGCACATGGGATCCCTGTAGGGAGCTGCTCTCTGCTTTGCATCTGGACTGTGGTGTCTACAGGAGCTGCCCATGTGATGGACATACACATACACATGCACAAACACAGACACGCACACGCACACACACACACACTCACGCACACACGCACACACAAGTAAAGCCAGAGAAATCTGAGTGAGGTTGGCAGATTGCACCAATGCTCATTTCCTGGTTGTGATATTGAACTGCAGTTTTGCAAAATGTTACCACCGAGGGAAACTGAGTGAAGGGTATGTGGAATCTGTCTGCATTATTTCTTACAACTACAGGTATAGTTATCTCAAAATAAAGTGTTTAAAAAATACTTTAAATATTTAAAGACAAGATGTTAAAAATGAAATTGGAAAGTCTATGAAAGAAAAGTAGATGGCCTAGAAATATCAAAGCTATCTAAAAACACTTTACGACACCCCAAACCTCACATTTAATACATTAAAAAGCTTGCTGGGAAGTGAAATACACACACACACACACGCACACACACACACACACACACATGGACATGCATGCATGCACACACAGACTGTGTTCAAAGGCAACAGGAAAAAGGTATGTTTTAAAATGTAGGTTTTATTCTTATTCAGGTATGGTGAGGCCAGCAGATCAGGAGATGACTGTCATTGATTACTCACAGTTCTGAAAGGGAGAGGGCAGCACACATCACACACTACATGCCACACCAGCAGCACAGGAAGCCCAGGAGGCAGAGGGAGTGAGGGGAAATTGTGGCAGGAGCCTTCATTGTGGCATCAGCGGGAAGGAACAGAAGAGGCAGGGTAATCAACTTTAGGACTGGGCAGTTTGTGTAATTTCAGTGGGCTCTGGGGCACAGAGCTGTCTCTAGTTCCCTGTTACCTGGCCCTGGGATGATTAGGACAGAGAGATAGTGGCCTGGAGTGTAAGAGACCATAAAGGAGGTGGTTGGAATGGGGACTCTGGGCTGGTCGGTCTGCAATTAAAAGTGCATTCACTTTGCTGTCTCTGAGAGAGACCATCCCTTCCAGGGTCAGCAAGGCCCTGGATGTCAAAGCATCAGAATGAAAAGACATGCTTAATATGAAGCATTGTTGGTCATCACTGATGAGGTACAGATGCCTTGTCATCCATTGGCTTTCACAGCTTAACCAGATAGGACAAAATATTTGAATGAGAAGCCTTCCTGAGGCTCCCAGTGACCATTTCATTGGAGCTTGTAGCACCTGATTTTTTTAACACTAATATCTTACACAGACATTTAAATCTCTGTGTGTGTATGTATCTTCTTGATCAGCTAGTATGTTTCATGGGCCCAACCTGTGGGTTTACTGATGACCTTCAATCATTAGGATAGACCACTTGAAGAAGTTTTCCTTTCCCTAGAAGTAGCAATGGGTTTGCTCCAATCCACCAATGCAGTTCAAGCAATTATTGATTATCTTAGGCAGCTGGCAATGGGATAGTAACTAGTGGGAGATTTAAGTTCAGAGGATAATGGCTCAAAGGTGTGGATAAGAGACAAAATGGGGAGGGAAATGTTCTTTCCATCATCCATCCAAATTGCTGTTGAACTATGCCAACATTGTCCAGTTGCACACCAACGTATCTGTTGTGTTCTCCAAAGAACCCAAGGTAGCAAGTGCAGATTGCTGGGGCTGCTGCTGACACTCCCACGGGGGTCAGCAGTCATGCCCGGTCAGCATAGTGGCTGTGTGTGACCAATGTGAGCTGTGTCATTAAGCCCTCAGGCCACACACATATGCAGAAATTACTTGCATCGTGGTTTAGGCTTAGTTTGTTCTAAGGATCATTTCAAATCTTGGCTATTCTATATGGATTTAGTCTTAGAAAATCTGAAGACTCGTTTACCTAAGCAATGCCTGTGCAAGGTATTTGCACATTTCCACAGGATTACTTCCCTTCAACAGCAACAGCAATGTTACATACTCCTATGGAATGATTATTTACCCAATCCTAAGGAACCCATCAGCACAGCCCCAAAAGATGGAGATACCATCATTTGTACTCTCTCCCAACACTACCCATGACAATATCCAAACCCCTGGATCAATTTCCCTCTGGGGAGCAGGAGCAGATGAAGGAAGCTCCCTGCCTGGCCTCATGTTTCTGTGTGGAGAATTCTCACTACAGCTCGTGGTCTCAACCTAGACTGGACAATGGTTCACTTGGACAGTTTAAAAAATACTAATGCTTACCCTCACAAACCTCTGTGTAATTTCTTTAGGCGGTCTGGGCATCAGGATTTATGCCCAGGTCTAATGCCCAGCCAAGACTGAAAACTTCATCCTACTCTCCACCTGCGGCCCTTCCTCCTCCCTGCCTTGGAAGGGAAGCCGAATGGCCAGATTGGTGAGTTTGGGAAGGAAAAATGGAGCTGGCTCAGCTCAGCATTCCCCTGTTTTCAGATCTTCTGCCTGCAGATCAAGGGGAAATCTTGACCCCCTGGTAGATGGGGGAGGCCAGCAGTTGGCCAGCAGTGCCTAAGCATGGGTAGATATATTCACTATCAAGCCCATTTGGGCACAGATCAGTCTCTGTCCACTCTTTCAGTAACATTGCTGACATTTTAATTCTCACCTGAGTGTCTCTGTGTCTTATTCCTCAGCTGGTTTCAAGCACAGCAAGGAAAATTATTTTTAAAAAGCTGCTATTCTGGCCGGGCGCGGTGGCTCAAGCC
This sequence comes from Saimiri boliviensis, assembly GCF_048565385.1. NCBI lineage: Eukaryota > Metazoa > Chordata > Mammalia > Primates > Cebidae > Saimiri > Saimiri boliviensis. The sequence continues at coordinate 139,224,182 of NC_133452.1, read as the reverse complement.
TGTAATCCCAGCACTTTGGGAGGCCGAGGCGGGTGGATCACGAGGTCAAGAGATCGAGACCATCCTGGTCAACATGGTGAAACCCCGTCTCTACTAATGGTGCAAAAAATTAGCTGAGCATGGTGGCGCGTGCCTGTAATCCCAGCTACTCCGGAGGCTGAGGCAGGAGAATTGCCTGAACCCAGGAGGCGGAGGTTGCGGTGAGCCGAGATCGCGCCATTGCACTCCAGCCTGGGTAACAAGAGCGAAACTCCATCTCACAAAAAAAAAAAAAAAAAAAAAAAAAAAAAGCTGCTATTCTTTGGCCTTCCCCAAAAGCTCAATAGTTATAATCAAGTCAAGAAAAACATAGTCAATAACTTACTCTTGGCATTTTCCCTTTACAGGATGGAATGGCTACAGTAATAGCAACATTATCATACAGTACTTTCCAATTGGACTCTTAGGCTGTCTAATTTAAATAAAAGGTAACTTTAGAAGTTTCCAGTTCTCTGCCATTTGAGGTAGAGACATCTGGAGTAACAAAGTTAGCTTTAAAGCCCCTATTTAAGTTTTTAATTCCTACAAGTATAAAATATATTAGAATTTTTAAAACTAAGTGAAATAAATTAAGTTACTATGCCTAAAATCCCCAACTGAACCCTGTTCCTATAATCATTAAACACGGCAGGCTGCCTGCTCAAAGTTAACAGTGCATGGCGCCCTGCATGGCACCCTGCCCTCTGCCTACTTGCAAGAGGTGAATCTTCATGCAAAGCCAGAGACAGACAGCAAAATACACCTCTTTCAGACTTCTTTTTTGTTGTTGTTGTTATTTTTAAGATGGAGTCTCACTCTGTTATCCAGGCTGGAGTGCAACGACATGATCTCAGCTCACCGAAACCTCCGCCTCCAGGGTTCAAGTGATTCTCTTGCCTCAGCCTCCCGAGTAGCTGGGATTACAGGTGCCCACTGCCACACCCAGTTAATTTTTGTATTTTTAGTAAAGACAGGGTTTCACCGTGTTGGTCAGGCTGCTCTCGAACCCCTGACCTCAAATGATCTGCCTACCTTGGCCTCCCAAAGTGCTGGGATTACAAGCAGGTGTGACAAACTCCCTTGTAAGCTCCTTTCCCAGACTCCATGTGACGCTGAAAAAGTTGCTTCAGGTTTCTGGTTTTCTTTCTTTTCCTTTTCTTTTCTCTCTCTCTCTCTCTTTTTTTTTTTTTTTTTTTTTTTTTTTAGACTCTAACTCTATTTCCCAGGCTGGAGTGCAGTGGTGCAATCTCAGTACTGCAACCTCCGCCTCCTGAGATCAAGCAATTCTCTTGCCTCAGCCTCCAGAGTAGCTGGGACTACAGGCATGTGCAACCACGCCCAACTAACTTTTTGTATCTTTAGTAGAGACGGAGTTTTACCATACTGGCCAGGCTAGTCAAACTCTCGGCCTCAAGTGATCCACCCTCCATGGCCTCCCAAAGTGCTGGGATTAAAAGCATGAGCCACTGCTTCCGGCCAGGTTTCTGCTTTTCATTTTACTTCATCAGAAATCACAATTCTCATCACCAATGAGTCACTAAGCCAAGTGTCTTTTATTTAACAAAGCAACTGGAAGCCCTTCAAGAGCTCCAGCCTAGACCAACACAGACCCCTGCAATAGCTCTACAAGCTCCTGAAGGGCTACAAGTTGCTTTGTTAAACAAAAGGTCCTTGGTTGAGAATGTCAAATTTAGGTGCAAGGATCAGAAACCTACTTCAATGAGCTCAGATAAGTGGCAGTTTATTTTATGTGCATGACTTCACATAATGTAAGGGGAAAATTGAACTAAATCAGGATAGTCACAGGGATCTCAGCTTCAGGAGTTCATGGATTTTATGGGTCAAAGACATCCAAGAAATACATCTGCTTGTTAGTCTCTACTCGATGAAAAATTTCAACACATACCCAGGTTCAGAGCTAACCAGAAGAGATACAGAGATAACATGACTATTTTCCTTTCTTTTATTTTTAAATTGTACTTTGGGCTCTGGGGTACATGCGCACATCCTGCATCCTGCAAGACTGCTGCATAGGTACATACATGCCATGGTGGTTTGCTGTCTCCATCCCCCACCACCCCCTGTTGCCTACATCAGGCATTTGTCCTGGCATTATCCCTCCCCATCCTCCCAGCTCGCTGCTGTCCCTACCCTCATCTTCCCTCCACCCCGCCACCTAGCCCAGTGAGTGTTGTTCTCTTCCCTGTGCCCATGTGTTCTCATTGTTCATCAACTGCCTATGAGTGAGAACATGCAGTGTTTGGCTTTCTGTTCTTGTATCAGTTTGCTGAGAATGATGGTTTCTAGATTCATCCATGTCTCTGCAAAGGACATGAACTCATCATTTTTTATGGCTGCATAGTATTCCATGGTGTATACGTGCCCCATTTTCCTTGTCCAGTCTATCATTCATGGGCATTTGAGTTGGTTCCAGGTCTTTGCTATCTTAAACAGCGCTGCAATGAACATACATGTGCATGTGTCTTTATAATAGAACGATTTATAATCCTTTGGGTATATACCCAGTAATGGGATTGCTCGGTCAAATGGAATTTCTATTTCTAGATCCTTGAGGAATTGCCACACTGTCTTCCACAATGGTTGAACTAATTTACACTCCCACCAACAGTGTAAAAGTGTTCCAATTTCTCCACATCCTCTCCAGCATCTGTTGTCTCCAGATTTTTTAATGATCACCATTCTAACTGGCCTGAGATGGTATCTCTATGTGGCTTTGATTTGCATTTCTCTAATGACCAATGATGACGAGCATTTTTTCATAAGTCTGTTGGCCACATAAATGTCTTCTTTTGAAAAGTGTCTAACATGACTATTTTCGTATTGACAAAAGCTAGGCCAGAGGCTACTGACTGGCTACATATGGGGCTACATGGCCTGGCTAATATAATCATCATTACTTATTAAAGTATTTTACTTTTACAATTATAAATACGCATTTACACTTTGGTGACTGTCACAATTTCAACTTAGAGGACACATAAGGAGATTGCTTTTACCTGCCTGAATGATACATATATATGAAAATGAATATGTAGATAGTAACAATAAAGATGAATAGCTTGTCTTATTTTTAATATAGTCAAGGCTATTAGGTATGATGGCTGTCTAGATAATTGATTACACAGAAGATCAGAAATGTCAGAAATGACACTAGATAGGCATCTGCCATTTGGTGTTCCACCCAAACCAAACTTAAAGGCAGATTTTTTTCTAAAGCTTGAGGCCTATTTTCCCTAAATTGAAAGCCTGATAGGGAGAGAATCAACTGATGGCCAGACCAATAGAATAACACTGTAGGAAAGAGCCTCCAAGTTATCTAGAGGCCTCCTCCCTCATACCCCTAAAATTTGGTCATTTTATCATGGGCTATAAATAAGGTAAGTGGGGTCAAAGAAAAAATATAAAATCCATCAAATTCTGGCTTATTGGTATTCAGCACTTCTTGCAAAATATTGGAAGGCAAGATAATTAAATAAAAACTAAAATTAGAGATTTCTTGGCCAATTATGGATTTCAGTGCTTCTTATTTCCTTTCATTGTAATAAAAATGAAATTGGTTGTATAAGTGCACACCTGGGTTTAGTTATAAGATTTTAAATCTTCCCCACTTGGAAGTACTTCACAACCATCTTTTAAAAAATATTACTAATATGCTTTGCTTGAAACTCTTGGCATCAGTTCCTTGAGGATAAAATTTTAACTATTCTGGCTCATGTGCTAAGAAGTAGCTGAGTACATTCAGAGTGCTGCTGCGTAGTCTGGAGGACCCAAGAAGCATGAACTGAAACGATCTTCATTATCCGCAGTACAATTCTAGATCATGTTCAGGTTGCCACAGATTTAGGGGAGAGAAGGATTTCAATACAAACAGAAGAATGTCAATACAAACAATACAAATCTTTGTTTTGATATATTTCCAATAACCTTGATAGGTATTTTGAAATTCTCCAGGAGAAAATTGTTGTGCCTTTTTATGCATCTCCTCTTTTGGGTGTCCTACCTCCTTCTCTATTAAAGGACTTGAATCTCGACCCTGGCCTCAGACACTCGCCATCAACACCTGATCAAACAGGCTCTTGCACCAACCAGAGCGTACATTCAAGTGCTGCCTTCCTCAGTTAAAGGTGAACATGGAATGAAAGGCATTTGGCAAATGTTGTCCAATAGGCCAGCATGTGCGGTATACACGTTCATACTTTTTCAGATTCAAAATTCATGACACAGTCCAAGATAGTTTTATATTTAATGCTTATGTGAACAATGCTCAGATATACTGCATGTGTTGTAATCAAAATCATATGATGACTGCTTTCCAAAATAGCAATAAGATATCTACACAGTATTCCCATGTGGAATGGCTTGAAGTCATCATGAAGTTTCTCCATTTCAATAATTCAGGACTTCATGGAGTGGAGAGTGTGATATGACTTGGGAAATTGTGTAGCATCAGAATATTTACAGGAAGTAACACAACATCACCTGATACATTCATATTGCATAGACTAAGATTCACAAATGAGCCTACCATTATCCTAAAATTTTAAAGCTACAGAGGTCATTGTTGAACTTCCTGGTAACCAAAATAAATTCTCTACCAATTTATGCCTCACCCCTTCTGTATGTTTCTTTATTAACTGTCAATAAGCAAATGTATGCACAATGAAGATGAATGTTGGGTGATCTTACAAATTCCCAACATGGGCCAACACAACAAACTTGAAAGTTAGTCAAGACCCAACATCTTAGAACGAGTTACCTCAGACTGGTCGCAGTGGCTCAAGCCTGTAATCCCAGCAGTTTGGGAGGCCAAGGTGGTGGATCACGAGGTGAGGAGACTGAAATTGTCGTGGCTAACATGGTGAAATCCCATCTCTACTAAAAATACAAAAAGCCGGGTATGGTGGCACACACCTGTAGTTCCAGCTACTCAGGTGGCTGAGGCAGGAGAATCATTTGAACCCAGGAGGTGGAAGTTGCAGTGAGCCGAGATTATGCCACTGCACTCCAGCCTGGGTGACAGAGCAAGACTCCGTCAAAAAAAAAAAAAAAAAAAAAAGAAAAAAAGAAAAGAAAAGAAAAGAAAGGAAGGAAGGAAGGGAAAGAGAGAGAAAGAAAGAAAGATGAAAGAAAGAAAGAAATAAAAGAAAGAAAGAAAGAAAGAGAAAAGAAAGAAGGAAGGAAGGAAGAAAGAAAGGTTACCTCATGCTGAAAATATTTCATAATAAATTTTATTTTTCCAGGGTATTCAACAATGACTGACTATACGGAAGAATGGCACACTGAAAGTCAAATAGGCCCTAGAAGAATGCAATTATTTTTCTGCTTCGGGAATTGGCACACAAAATTCTAAAAAAATTAGGCAATCACTACGATTGCAATGATGACATTTTTATATTTCTTTATCTTTTGTACTTTCTTAGAAATCTGATGCATCAAAGTCATATTGTATTTCCTCATGCATTTTTTTAGAAACATCTATTGATTTCCTAATGGAAATAACATCAAACTATAGTAACATTCATCCACTCATTGCAAACACATATTGCTTCTTGACATAAAGAAGATGCAGAGAAAGTTACTTCTTATTCTGATTCTGATCTCATTTATGAAAAGTGACTGTGTGCAGTAACTCTGCAATCTTGAAAGATGTCATAGGTACACTTTGCACCCAGTTATCTGCGATCCTCCTATTAGAGAATAATACATCCCTAGTGACTGTCATGTAACTTGTGATGCCTTCCTGTGAGAGGAGGATGTCCCCGCAGCCTTCGATGCTTAGGAATGGCCCAGGACTTGCTTTAGGCCACAGAGCATGGCATACCTCTGATCCAACGTGAGCTCTAAGAACTGTTCTATGATTCCCCTCTGACTCTCTTTCCTTCTCTCTTAAAGATGGTATGTTTCTGATGAAGCTATTCCTTAAACTTATATCCTGGAATGAAAACCTGCAGACAACATGTAATGTAAGTGAGAAATAAATCTTTGTTGTTTTAAGCCCCCAAATTTCAATATTATTGCTAAATGCAGAATAAACTAAAGAAGTTTAATATAGTAGTCCACTCTTATTCCAAGTTTTGCCTTTTGTTGTTTCCGTTACACAAGATAAGCAAAGAAGGGTGAGTACAGTAAAAGCAAGATATTTTGAGAGATGCAACATTCACATTACTTTTATTACAATGTATCCTCCTAAGTATTCTACTTTATTTTTTAGCTATTATTGTTCATTTCTTACTGTGCCCAATTTGTAAACCAAACTTTATCACAGGTATGTGAGCTCAGGAAAAAACATGGTCTACACAAGGTTTGATTCTGCTGTTGGTCTCGGGCATTCACTGGGGGTCTTGGAATGCATCCCACACGGATAAAAGGGGCAACTGCATACAAAGCAATGAGGCTGAAGATGAGAGACCCACCCAGTAAGGACGAAAGCTCAGAGGCAGAGGAAGTGTGGCTCTCTAGTGACACTGTCAAGCTCCCATTCCAACCCTTGAACTACCTACCCCTAGAATTTGCAATATATGAGACAATCAAACGCCATTAGTACTTAAGCCTTTCCCCTTCCTCCTTCATGTCGGCCACCCTGGCAGGGGAGTCTTGCCCCTGCTTCCACGTGCCGCCTCCTCCCTTCTTACCCTCAGGCCATTTCTCCTTGCCATCTCTCCCGGGACTGGTTCCTCCTCACCTGCATCTGAGTATCATCAGGCACCATCTCCTCCTGAAAGTGTACACTGACCTGTCCACAGCTGCCTGATTCTCAGTCTGCATTCCATTTCCTGCATAGGTGGGAAATCATCTACAGTACCTTATGTTTAACTCGTCTTAACACTTAGCATACTTTATCCTAATTGCCTGTCTTCTTGCTTGAGTTCAATATTACATGTAGGTTGAAATCCGTTTTTTCATGATTATTTCATGAATGCATGTTCAGAGAAAATTAAGAATATTTGATAGAGGCCAGGCACGGTGGCTCAAGCCTGTAATCCCAGCACTTTGGGAGGCCGAGGCAGGTGGAACACAAGGTCAAGAGATTGAGACCATCCTAGTCAACATGGTGAAACCCCATCTCTACTAAAAATACAAAAAAATTAGCTGGGCATGGTAGCACGTGCCTGTAATCCCAGCTACTCAGGAGGCTGAGGCAGGAGAATTGCCTGAACCCAGGAGGCAGAGGTTGTGGTGAGCCAAGATCGCGCCATTGTACTCCAGCCTGGGTAACAAGAGCGAAACTCCGTCTAAAAAAAAAAAAAAGTAGAATATTTGATAGAGAGTAAGCTCTGCAGTGATAGTACCTAACAAATTACCTAGAAAATGATAGGAGCTTAGTAAATGTTGATTGCAAAATGCATGGATCCCTGAAGGATGAAGGGAAGGAAATATCTAGTTCTAGAACAGAGAGGTTGTAGAACAGGTGAATAATGGAAGTCGAATTGAAATGAGAGGTTGTGGTCGGATCATAAACAGCAATGAAATTCCTGAAAAGGTGTTTGTTCTCCCATCTTCAGGCAGTGGGATACCAATCCAAGATTTCGAGCACAGAAAATCATGTTTTATCCCGCATCTTAGAAAACACTGATGACAATGAAGGCCAGGAACAGGGAAAGGAATGGGCTGAAGACTGTGTTTCTATCATGCCCTGTAGAATTCAGGCTGAGACATTCATTACTCAAACTAGGCTGGTTGTATGGGTTTTTAAAAAGAAGATAAGATACATTTAAGATACAGAACTGACATAGCTAAAGACATAAGCTAGTGGTACAAAGAGAGAGAGAAAAGTTGAAGATGAGGCAGGGGTTTCTTGCCTTGCCAGTGGTGGTATTAACCAAGGCCAGACAACAGGAGTCATCCTAAAGGATAATGACATCACCCGCAGATGCTCTGAGACTGAGGCTTGGCCACGGCTGGGGCTGGAAGTGCAGACAGCTGTTAATTAGGAGATGGCAGTAAGTGCTCACCTGAGGAGAAACTGGGGGAGCAGAAAGAGAATCCACTCAAAGACACAAGCCTGGGCAGTGCCTGTACTTTAGGATAGCTCAAGCAGAGGCCCCAGCTGAAACATTTACAAGGAGTGGCCAGAAATGAAGAAGTAAGAGCATGTGGCTTCGTAGAACCCAAGGGCAAGAGAGCTTCCGCGAGGAAAGATGGCACTTTCAATGCTTCAAAGAAAGACACTGACGTTGACTTTCAGGGCTCCCCACATATAGAATTATTTTAAAATTAGTGTTCAGCATTCCTAGAATCAGACAAATTGATGCTGGGATAAGAGATAAGACTGGAAAAAATAAATTAACATGAAGTTATGTTAATATAAGGTTATCTGTAAACAGAAGATCTTGATTTCTCGTGATAAATGTTTACATTAACTGACTACACAACTTTACACAAATCACCTATTCCCTCTAAGGTCTCTGTTCATCACCTGGAAAATGAACTAAGTAGTTTAAATAATCATCTGACCAGCCACGTGGAGCTCTCAAAGTCTATGTACGTCCTGTCAAACTAAAGTTTTCAGTAAATGTGTCCTTATGACTTCAAAGCACAACGTCTAGTATGTATGACTGTCCACTCTGACTCCTTTGTAACTTTATTCTGTAGAACTGAAGATTTTTTGGTATTAGTCACTAATTTTCTTATGAAAATTCCCAACTCTCAAGCAACGGCCAAATCAAAACTTAAGTTTGAAGACCATAATAAGACACATATGTGCTTTTAAAAATTGAGAGATGTTTATGAAAGTCCTTTTAAAGCCCCATTCCTAAATCACAAAAGTATTTTTGCAAAGAAGGGTGTGGTGTGACATTTATTCACCACATTTAGATATTATTTCTTCCATACAAATAGCAGTAATATATCCAAAAGGCCCAATTATAGTAGGTAAATATTTCCATAAAGAACATCTGGCTTTTTGGCAAGAGCTTGGATGGTTTCACTGATAGTTATTCCATTTCTCCGAGATGTTTCATGCTCTGATAGGACAAATACATCTATTCTTAGGCTTCTGAATGCTTTTCCCTTTCACCTAGAAGACAATTCTCTTGCCATGTTTTCTCTCATTCTTATTCTAGTTCTGTTTCTGGCTTCGTAGCAGTGCCAGACTTGAGAGGCAGCTTCTCACTCCCTCTCATGTGTCACACTTTCATCCATATATTTCCTTTATCTCTAAGTTTTATGTTTTGCATAAATAAGTCTAAATTTTCATTTATCAATTAATGGTTGTTATTTCTAATCCCTTGTTCTGCTTAAGCCTTATCTGTGACTGTGGGTAGTTTACCTCTACGAATCTGGTTCTGGGCATCAAAACGACAGAGAGACCATGTGTTGACATCCCCCTAACCCACTCTCAACAATAAACATGCCAGGTTGAGTATAAAAATCTTTAAGCCAGCGGGCGTGGTGGCTCACACCTGTAATCCCTACACTTTGAGGCCGAGGCAGATGGATCACAAGGTCAGAAGATTGAGACCATCCTGGCCAATATGGTGAAACCCCGTCTCCACTAAAAATATGAAAACTGGCCAGGCATGGTGGCGTGTGCCTGTAGTCCCAGCTACTCGTGAGGGTGAGGCAGGAGAATCATTTGAACCCAGGAGGTGGAGGTTGCAGTGAGCAGAGATCGTGCCACTGCACTCCAGCCTGGGCAACAGAGTGAGACTCCATCTCAAAAAAAAAAAAAAAAAAAAAAAAATCTTTAAGCTAATCTTTACAGCTGGGCATATCTGGGCTTGATGTAGGCTGAAAGTTGGGTCCAGGGTTTCTGCTCCATGTGTCTCCTGGTTCTGGGACACAGGCTGAAGGACGTAGCACCAGTAGGGACCTGCAGTTCTCTGATGAGCTTGAGACACTCAGCCCAGCAATGCAAGTGGAGGTAATGCCTCTGCTTGGACAGGGCCAATGCCAGCCAACCCATGTCCCACTGGGTGGAGAGGAATCAATATTTGTTAACAATCATACATTCTGTCACACCATTTACATATAATGGGAGTGGAGAAAACAAAACTGTTATCATATGTAGATGGTATCATCAGTTTCATGGAAAAGCCAAAAGAACGTAAGTGAATACTAGCCAGATTCCTGGCTCTGAGATTGCTATACAAAAATCAACTACATTTCTGTACAACAGCAACAGTAAAATTTTAAGATAACCACCATCTTCATTAGCAGCAAAAACAGCAAAAATGCACCAAGGTGTGGGAGTGATAATTCAAATACATTAAACTGGGCATGACTCAATACGGACCAACATAATGGACAGCATCTTAGCACTAGAAAAGGCCCTGCATGATGGCCGTTATCCCTTTGGCTGCTGGATCATTGGCTGATACAACGGAGCCGCAAGGAGGTGGTTTTGCGGGACACTCAGTGGCTCTGTGTGGTGGTTACCAGCAGATTTTTAACTTAAAATCATCATAGATATGTTTCTAACAAAATCTAAAATTAATTTGTTTCCTTTGCTAGAAAAATATACATTGAAGACTGTTTAAAATGTACAAGTGACCACTGAAAACAAAAATGTGTAACTTCCAAACATGTAAAGAAAAATTTTATATCTCCAAAACCCATGGAGAAGACTGACTGATTTTGTCAATGTTTCTTCTAGAATACTCTCATTCTGATGTTTACGTTCTCCTAAAAGCAAACAGGTCAGGAAGAAATTTCCATCTCTTGCTTTGTCTGATTAGGAGAGAAAGAAAAAGTATTTCCCCAGTCCCTTCCTTCAGCAAGCTGTGCCCTTCCAAAATCTGAGGCAGTTTTCTGTTGAACTGACAATGTGTTTGACTTCTGAAAATCCTATCTGCCCTATATATTCTAACTCCATTTTGGTAAGATCATTCTTATATTTCCTCCTTGACCAATAAATGCATGGAAAAGTTTTGGGGGGCGGTCCGTCAGGGGAAGAGAAAGCAATACCCCTTCTTAATATGAGCAAGGAGCCTCGTTGCCTGGTTGTGACTGGTGGCCATCTTGAAGCCGTGAGGGAAGCTAGCCAGAGAGAAATGTGGTGTGGTAAGTGGATGAACGTGGCAAAGCTGAATGTGTCATAGGAGCACTCGACACCGGCAGACAGGAGGAGTCACAGGGCTTCTTATGCTGCTGTGGGTTGCTGAGGAAAATCCTTCTCCAAGCCAACCTCTTCTAGTGGCGGGACTGGGTGAACATCCAGACATGGTGGGCACAGAGAAATTGAGCTGCCAGGATAGAGCAATCATAGCTTACGCCTTGGTGCCAGGCATGCCGCTGTCCCTGCAACATTTCATTTCTGCTAACAAAGAATGAAGATTGGCTGGGGAGTGGACGAACAGTCTCTGCCGTCTTTGTTGGAACCCTGACCTCAGGAGATTGAGCCAGGCCCAGCACTCTTAGGGCTACTTTCATCCTTCCTGGCATCACGTTGAGTACCTCTAACCATCCCTCTCACTGGGTGTCCAAGGATGCCTATACTAAAGTAAGCAAAATGCTTAGTGGAAATGAAAACACAAATGAGAGTTGGCCAAACCTAAGTTACATAGTAATTCTTAGCTAGCAGCACTTCAGCACCATGCTGCCCAGAAGCTCCACATCCTCCAGGCCATGCACCTCCTTCCCGATCAGGTGGCCTGGAACGCCTGGCCTGCAGTGTCCCTTCCAGTGCCTGGTGAATATGAAGGCTAAGAATCACGATGGCATAAACCCTGGAGCTCATCCAGAAATGTCTCGTCTGTGACATACTCAGTAAAGAGCAGTGAAGCATTTGGTCAGAAACACGGAGACACTGGTGACTTTGGCCTACGCAATGGCCAGTGCCTGCAGTCTGTCCCTTCGATGGGACTCTCATGCCTCCGCTGTTTGCCATTCCTGAGCCATCTCACCAGCAGACCCGAAGAACAGTTCACACAGTGTTTCTCTCACTGGCAGCATTAAACTTCCCATGAATGTCTCCAGATTCTGACAGCAAGCTTCCTGTTTCATGGTGCCCACATCATTGCAGAAGTTAGGCCCTTGTTAGAAGCAATGAGTGTATAACATGGATTGCTGAAAACAGAGTTTGTGATGTGGCAGCCTTGAGGAAAAACTGCACAAAATTAAATGAAAAAAAAAAGTATGAAGTAAAAGTGATTAAAAAAAAAAAGCAAAGAAACTCTCAACAGCTGATCAACAGTTGGACGTTTTCTGGTGAAGTTACTTATCTTCAAAAGAAAGGGAAGAATCCTATGATGATTCAGGCAGGAGTTAGCCTCGTGCAAGGGAGAAGATTCAGGTTGATTCTGCCTTTTCCCTGTCTGCAGTCAGAGCCAGAGGACAGTGAGGAGAAAGCTGTGCAGTGACACAGCGGGACGCAGGCACAGAGTCCTCTGGGTGTCAACCCAAACCTATAGTCCTGTCTAACTACAGCTCTGGGAGTGAAGGCAAGGGCTGCAAGGCCCCAGCTTGGAAAAAATAATCATGTCACTATCAAAGATCAGAAGCTGAAAATAAGATAGGTGAAGGTATAGAGTTGACCTGATTTCTCCATATTTCAACCTGGTTCCCCATTATCATAAACAGATCTAAAAGAAAAAGAAAGAGAGAGAGAGAGAGGGAAGAAAAGAAGGAAGGAAGGAAGGAAGGAGAGAGACAGAGAGATATAAAGAAGGAAGGAAGGGAGGGAGGAAGGAAGGAAGGAAGGAAGGAAGGAGAGAGACAGAGAGATATAAAGAAGGAAGGAAGGGAGGGAGGGAGGAAGAAAGGGGAAAAAGGAAGTTGGTCCACATCTACAGGCATGGAAGGATGACAATAAGAGATAGGTTATAGATAGATGATAGATAGGTAGATAGATAACATGATGGATGGATAGATACATAGATAGCAGAGAGAAGATGGATGCATAGATGATGGATAAATAGGAGATGAATGGATAGATGACAGATAGATGGATACACAGATAATGGCTAGATAGTTGGATAGATACAAAATTGTCAGTGAAAAAGCAAAGTGCAGGGCCATAGGCACAGCATGATGTCATTTTTGTAAAAACAAAATTAGACTTTGATGTGCACAGAAATGACTCTGGAACAATATACAGCGAATGGTTTCAAACAGTTGCTACCTCTAGAAACTGGAATTAGATCAGTGTACAAAACATGTCCACATTTAACTTTATATGCTTATACCTTCATGTGCATTTGAACATTTTCAGCCTAAAGTTCCAAAAGTTAAGTACCCTCCCATAATACCATAAGATGATATCAGACCATGTAAGGCTTGTAAGGCTTCTTTCTCATCTGAGAGATGTGTGGACCCATGATTCCCTTCTATGTCCATTTGTCATCCCATTCACCTTTCCCTACGGTCAGCCCTTCTAACGTGTTTAAAATACATCCATCCTCATGCTGTGTTTCTAATTTATGTAAACAATACTGTGTTACACACTCTGTTCTTGCCTTTCAAACTCAGGCCTGTGCCTTCCTGCGGTCCACACTGCAATGCCTGCAGCTTGTATATTGCCTCTGACAGGCCCTGCGCTCCCTGCACATGACCCATCCCCTCACTAGGAACGGATGTCTGAGTCCCCTCTCCCTACCTCCCCAAACAGTGTCACACAAAAAAAGCCTCACACCTGTTTCGCATGGAGCTAGGTGTGATTGCTTTGGTATAGAACCCCAGGAGCAGAACTGGGATTCTATACCAAAGCAATGGGGTACATGAATGCATGCATACTCAATTTAATGAGCCACTGGTAGATATTTCACATTTATGATAAAATACTAAAAGGGCATTCATGTTTTTAAATTAAACACTTGAAATTTCTGAAAAAAGAGTAAAAGATTTGATTTATGGAAACCTGAAAAAAAATTAAGCTGTCACTCATTCTTGACCACAAAACACTCGTGCCATGTACTACAAAGATGAAAATGTTCTCTAGTGAATCACGATTTTAGAAAGAGAACATATTTCTCTCTCTTACAGCTGCGTGTTTCCTGGTGGGGAAGGTAGTGAGAATTTGAATTCAGGTTACACACAGCGCGGCCCAGGAGACTTCAGTTTTGGCACCCGTGGCGTTACCTGAGGACGTCCACTGGGCCTAGAAAATGAGACATGTATCCAGGTCGCATGCAGTGATGAAGAGTGCTGAATTAGAACATATTTGGCATCAGTATATGCACAACTGTCTTAAGTTGTTTTATAGTGGAAAAGCTCAAATACCAGACAGGCTGGTTCAAAACTGGACATCGAGCAGCTCCAGAAAGTTCAATTTTCTTCCTTAGAAAAAAAATCACATCTACAAGTATTGTATGTGCCACAACTCCCAGGTTACATTAGGGCAAGTTGTGGCACATAGAATTGAAAAACAAAGTAGAAAACAGATAAATCACCCTGACTGAATGCCACTGTGAGGGGAACACTGTGAATGATTAGACAGTGTTGAAAACCACAATTGTTTTACAATTTGTAATATAAACATACTATGTAACATCCTGTGAGAAAAAAAAAATGACTTCTGTAGTTCTATTTCATGAACTTATTCATAACTAAACTATTTCTGCTTCTGAGTGGTTCTCCTAGTCCTGGCTTCCAAATGTCAGTGTATCTGTTCTTTCTGTTCTCTCTGAGCACAGATTCCACCTCTGCCAGTGAGGACACTTAAATGTCCAGCGGCGCTCCAGTGCCCAGATCCTCAGGCTGATGCCGAAAGAGATCGGTTTACTTACCCTAATGCTTCGGTGACTTCGTTTTTCCTGAATTCCCTTTTCAACTTTAGGCTCCGTGGGTGGAGCTTCTTTGTCTGCTTCAGGCTCAAGACAAGTACGTTCCCCTAACTCTCACTCCGTGGTCATCATGGGAGGTAGAATATGTGTGTGTCTGCTCACATTGAAATGCATGTGTACAGGCTATGTTTTCATTCATTCATTCATTCATTCATCGATTCATTCATTCCTCCTATGGTTTAGGCTTCACTCCCTTCACAAAATCTGGAAGGCAGAACAAGAAGAAGAAAGGATGCCACTAGCATCACCACTCAGACTGTTTCACATTGAAGATGAGCTTTACACAAATGCCTAGTCAACGAATCAGACACAAATGCAGTTTGTTTTCTTTGTTTTCTTTTTTTTGCCATCTCTGCATCCTGATGACCGAATTCCAAGTCTCTTTTCTGTACAGACTAGTAAGAATCAGAGCTTAGAACCGAAATCTAAGCAATATTGTTGATTCTTAACCCATGCAGCATCATAAGCTTTTAACTGAGCCTTGGTTACTTGTTCCTGACAAAGGTATCCTGGAATCCCAGGCAGCAAGTGCCTAATGCTGGTATGCTTGCAGCCCTAAAGTAAGAGGATGTGTTCAACATGTCATCCTGTTGGCCTTATTATTAAAGGAAGCAGAAGCCTCCTGTGGCTCTATTCTTTGTACTAAAGTGCCTCTTCCGTATAGCTCTGAATATGATGCCTCCTGATCTATGACACCAGACTTCCCATCTCCAGAGACACTGCTCTGCACGAGCCCACAAATATGGGTGCTTTGTTTCTAGACGAGACAGATGAGCAGTTTGTACTGGATGAGTAACAAATGCTGGGTGGTGCTCTTCCCCTCCAGCCTAAGGTGACACAGCCTGGCTCTGAGATGTGAGCCACTCGGTAAGGGAGTTAAGTGGCCTGAGCTTTGGGTGGTGGCCCTGGACAACTAGAGAGACATCCCTGTGTTGTCAGAGACATCCAGCCATGACAACATGAAGTCAGTTCACCACTCAAAAGCAGTGTGGTAGCCATTAGTTCCTGGGAAAATAAGACCACATCCTCCATGCAGAGTAAGTGTGATAAAAGCACATATCTTATTAGGTGGGAAGATGACCAGGTAGCCTTAAATTACTTCACCGGTTCCAGGATTCTACCTACAAATAGAGGATGCCCCACACATTCAAGGAGCTGAAATGTTTAACAGCAAAGACATAAGCCTCAGTAGAGACGGGCAGACATGGCCGCTGCTGTCAGGCTCTATGGAATAAAGAAAAGCAAGCCAACACATAGGTAAACACTTGAGCAAGGAAGACTGTTTCCCCCAGGCTCTTGCAAGTTTTCTACTTTGATACTTTCAGGGGTTTTCAACCCTCTTTTTGCATTTTTGGATGCCCATGGTAATCAATAAGCCAGTGGAAAGAAAGGATCAATGCTTCATGGAGCTGAGTTAAAAACCAGCAAAGTAAAAAATGTCAAGACGAATTTCATCTACCAGCATGCTGTGAGGTCTAGATAGTATTGTGGGATTGTACAAGATTTGGGAGAACCAGACAGATGACTTTTTGTTTTGATGTCTTTAAAGTATTTATCTCAAAGAGGAAAAAAAAACAAATGTCTTAGTATGTTACAATTTTTGGCTGTATAAAGATCCGGTGAAATGAGAGAATTCAAGAGTGAACAACAACAACAAAAAATCTTTCTTCATAAAAAGAGAGGTAAAAGGGTAGAAAGTTATTCAATTTGGAATTTTACTTTCTCTGATTCCAAACACATTTCTCTAAAAATGTTCCTATGTCTGAGAAACACATATCACCACTTTTCTTAATTTAAAAATGCTGGCTTAAAAAGTAAAGGGACATAGTTAGGCTATGTATTTATTAAATATATATGAATCTGACTGCTTGCTGGATCATTTATTACATATAAAGTTCCAATTTGGGAAATTCTTATAATTTTAATTAGGTCTTTTTAATAAAAAACTAATTTTGTTAAAACCTTAAAATATATGTAATGTTTTATTCAGGCTTCCAAATGCAAGTAATTTAGCAAAAGGTTCAAACGTCTGCTTCCAAAGCAAGCTTGGCAAACGTTAGACAATAAAATTGTTTCTCCATCCTCACTGAAATAATATGTAAATGTAGAGAGTTGATGGAAATGAACTGGAAGGCTCCTACGTTTCCATTGAGTCACAAATAAGCCTGAGAAGAGTCAATGGATTTGTAGAGCTAAAACGTCATCGCCTTAGGGAGAAAGCTCAGACCTGCATTTTACAACAGGAAAAATGTCTGGAGAGCAGCACTCCCTTGGAGCTCCACACCTTCTGAGGCACTTTCCCCTTCCAAGGAGCTTCTCCTGTCTGACTGCTCTCCCTTCTAGAGCTCGCAGTAAACGATCTGGGATACTTTAATCTATCTTTATTTGAAGTGAAATCATTAACAGCAACGTAAATCATTAATACGTATTGTAATTTATTATCTCCTAACCCATCAACACTCAGGAGCAGACAAATCTGGAGATTTCCACATATAGATTTCTAAAGTGCCATATGTGTGAAGCCATTATTGAAACAGTTCTAGTGAGACGTCGCTTTATAACATGCAATTGACTCAAAGTGTACAATTCAGCAGCTTTTAGTATATTCACAGAGTTGTGCATCCATCACCACAATCAATTTCGAAATATTTATTACCCAAAAGAACCCCTAACCTTCCAGCCATCATGTCCATTCACAGAGTTGTGCATCTGTCACCACAATCAATTTTGGAATATTTATTACCCAAAAGAACCCCTAACCCCCCCAGCCATCACGTCCATTGAAACCTCCTTTCCACCACAGCCCCCAGCCCTGGCCACTACACCTATCCCCATTCACTTGCATATTCATGACATTTCTGTATAGATGGGATCATACAGTATATCTTTTGTAACTAATTCAAGTCATTTTTTAAAGACCTAAGGAAAAAAATCCATTTACAGAAGTGTTTATTCAAATATCTATTCTTTTTTATTTTTCAGCAACCTGAGTGACTTTTCAGTGAGTTCAAACTTCATGTTTCCCAGTTTTGAAGATGCAGATGTAATGTCGTCCTCAGGAGCCGATAAACATTTGGCTATACAGGAAGGCGCTCTCCCTGAAAAGAAATCTGAACTGTTCCACAGCCATTGTGTATTCTTTTGTGACCCCTGCTGGCAGGATGGAATACTGTGCTTTCAAAGTTCCTTGAAACTCTTTTCCTATCTTAAATTTTAAAATAATGAACAGAGCACATGACTATTAATGGGTATAAAATGTAATTAAAGTTGGTTGCTGTATGTATCCTGCTCTTTTCCTAGAAATTATAAAGCTTCCCGCTGCTCCTAAAGCTGTTACTAACACCCTGTCCAAAGTGCTGCTGACTGGACACTTTCCATTTTTCACAAGAAAAGTGCTTAATCTGATAGCATTTCATTTCAATCCTAACAAAACCATAAAATCTGAAAGCTGCTTTATTACTGTTTAAAAGAATAAAATACACAAGAGATAAAGAGTTTTTAAAACAATGTGTGAAGACCACGAATAATAATGGAAAAAAGAAACATAAAAATATGAAACATGTATAAATAACAATAAAGTCCCCCTGAGGCTTAGAGGCTTGTGAAAATTATTTTTAGTACGATTATTTAACATCTCTATTGCTCTTTCAGTATTTCTTAATTTTAAAGTTGTTTTAAAATTGAAACTTAGATATTTACTTTACTAAATATTTTTCCTAATCTTAAATTTCCTTTTTTAAATTTAAAAGAGAGGAGACAGAAAAAGAAAACAAATTCATAGTTTTTTATGCTTTTCCTAATACAATAGATTAGTGCCTCCACTTTTATAAACATTAAAATTATTTCTGCTTTGTTAATAAAACTCCATAATCCTGGAAATAGTGCTTTAATAATCTATGCTTAAAATTCTCAGTAGAGGTTTAACTATTTTTTAAAACCACTGTCCCTAGAAATGGTTTTTATCTTGCAGAAAGTTTGAGAAATCTTCAGAAGTGAATGTTTGATTTAACACACATTGCTCTCTATTTCTTTCCTGGTTTGTAAAAAAAAAAAAGAAGAAGAAGAAGAATATGTAACATTTAGAGCAGATAGATAAGTTTGTTTTATTAGCCCTTCAGTTGTTTTACAATTATTTTCATGTCCTGGGTAAGTTTACACAGAGTACCTTGTGCTATTTAATGGAGATTTTAAAACATATTCATGCGCCACCTAAGGCAAAAAAATGTTTTTAATCAGTTTATGTATAAATAAATAAACTTTTCGAGTTAAAGGATTCAAATTGGGTTACTGTATCATTTTCATGTTTTTAATAAAATGTTAAAGCAGAAATGTATAGATAAGATATGGATAATCAATCACTGCTTTGGGAAATGCAGAGCTCACAAGTTTACGTATGTATGTGGCTGTAAACGTAGGCAAACACACAGAAAGGAAAGGTACTTTTCTTTGGATCTGCCCGTCAGTAAGGTTTGGGCTTTGAAGGCTGACAAACGATAACCAGAATCAGAAAGCACATCTCAGAACTTCGAACCTAGAGATCTGATCAGCTGTTAGAAGTGAGAATGAAGGGATGGGGTCGTCTTTATCCAGCACTGGAGAAGAGTCCATCGTTTTCAGGATTATTAGCAGAACTCATGTGATCAATGGAAAACTGAAATGAAGGAGGAGACATAGTGATTATTTCTCCTAGATTTAGTACATTTCAATACTCACAATTGCAGGTACCTCTGCAGAATGTATAGATTCACACATTTTAATATTTAAAAATTCTGGGTAGGAGTCCCTCTTCTTTATCATTGCCTGCAAGATTGATCCAAGCGTTGCTTCTTAAATAAGTTTTAATTTCTCACATATTTTAAACCTATGTAGACCATTAGCTTCCCTCATTTTTTGTATTTTTTTAAATATTCACTTCTCTTTGTGACAGTGAATCCTACTTTCACCTTGTCAAAAAGTCAAAGAGAAACATAAAATATAGGCAAAATGTTTCGTAAGCATTTTACTTACCTTACTTGTTTTTTACGATTTGTAACCAGCTAGCTCAACCCATTTTTCCTTTCCAAAGAAAAGGAATACAAAATTGGACAATGATTTACTCTCTTGGCCTGGTAAGGAGAAATGATGGTTTCTAGTTGTAAGGGGCTAATGAGAATGGAAGACCTTGTCTTAACGGAGCTCTACCTTTTCTCAGAAAGTAGCCAATTACGGTTTACGGCGCCAGCACTCTTTGATACTCATCAGTTAATTCAGTCTCCTGGCCCTCAGATATATTGGTGTTTACTCTATTAAGCAGTGCACATTTCAATACGGTGAAACACATGTTTGGCTGAAATCAGATCCTTCTGCTCATCAGCTCCCCTATGCAGAGATTAGGAAGACAAAAGACTGCTGGCAACAAACAGCCAAATTAAGAGCAGTTTCTCAGCGCGTTTCCTTAAAGCAATGGAGAGGTTAGAAATCGGTAGGGGAGAGTCTTTTGGTGAAGCAAGTTTAAAAGTGACAGGCTCAGAGGGAACATCTGGCAGCATGTGCCCCCCTTCAAATTCCCACCCTCCTGTGGCTGGCCAGCCGCGTGCTCCAGCGATAGCCCCAATATAATTTCATTGCAGCAGGAAATCTGGAGCCACATCCTGACACTGACAAGGTAATGAGGCACTGCCAGATGCAGCGAGAGTCTCTTGTATCTGTACTGGGGTTTTATGGTTGCAGCTTCCATTTATTATCAGTCTGGATTTGTTATCTGCTTCTATGGCTTGGAAAGGAATCCATCACTAGGAGCATTGAAACAGGGATGCTGAAACAGATGGCAGTCTAAGCATGTCTCCACTCCTGGGGGCTGTGTTCCCAGGGGTAACTGGGAAGATTTCTAACGTGGTCATGATTAAATCTCCTATTTTATACAACAGACATTTCTGCGTTTAGTACTGAGCTGATGAAATATGTGAATGTGATATTTCATGAAAACCCTCTAAGAATATTAAAATTTATCTTATATGCACATGGATTTAAAAGCCTTGTATGCCATTACCATCACATATATTAAGAAGTCTATTTTTTCTACAAAATGCAAAATTCAAACCTCAAAGTTTTATTATCTTACTCTTTCCTCTCTATAGCACCAAAGAATTGGGGACTGACAGTACTTCAGGCAATAGGTCCAATGCGGGGCTCAGAGACTTCTCCCAGCTCTCCCCTTAATAGATAAATAACATGTGAAGGAAAGGATCTTTGAAAAAGAACACTCCTTGAGGCTGGTGCAGAGGCTTCCTTGAAGATGTCGTCTTCAGGCAGACTTAACCATCATCTCCTAAAATCGGATCTGCCTCAAGAGACTCGCGGGACTTGCACGATCATCTCAGCACCGCCCCCAACCCCGACCCCGACCCTGATTCTACACAGTTTGCCAAGGAAAGGAAAGGTTATCATATGGGAACGCAAATAAAGTCACCATCCCAAAAATCATTTGTCAACTGCCTGCATTTAGTGAACATCTAATCAAATCTGCTACTAATTTGTGGAAAAGTCAAATTACTGTGGCATATAAACCCAGAATCTTTTTACATTCTGTTTACACATTCCAGGTCATGAATGCACCTCACAAACTTATGCTAAATGCCTCCCACGCATATGATAAATAATCCTCTCACTGTATGTATTGATATGCATATATATGCAAAAACTGATGCAATTCATTCATTTCTGCTTTGTTAAAAGTAACAAAATAATTTATAAAATACCTTTTTAAAAGAAAATAAGCAGCATATGACCAGATATAAGGGTCCTGACATACTCTAACCTGTGGGGGGAAACACTGAATAAACTCTTTCTATTAAATAATCTAAATATATGAACAAAGAATGGAATAAAAAAAGCTCTCAAACTTCATATTAACTCCTAGATTCTATGATCTACAAATGCTTCATTTTTCAGTGGTAAAACTTAAAAATGAACTACAAAAAAAACTAAGGTGAGGAAGAAATTGCATCAGTTGCCATTAATGCCATTTTAAAAGCTGAGTTGAAATTGAATGTCAAAGAGCTACCATTTATTATACACGTGTTGGAGCTCGTTAAAGACCCTGTGGATTACTGAAGGCCCCACGGGGATGCTTGAATCTGGATGTGGTGGTCAGAAAATAAAACCCCTGTTTCCAGCTGTCCACCATCCTGTGGCATGCCTACTCGTCTGTCATGAAATTCCTGGAGCCAATCTTGCGTTTGCGTTTTTAGCTTTGGTTTACATTAGTTCTTTGTTTGCATCTCACAGTCTGCTTATTCTTCTATTTCTCCTCTGAAGAAGAGGTGGGACATTTTCGAGAGAAGAGCGTGAGGTCAGGCATTTCCCCTGGGTTGGCTTGGGTCTGGAAGGAGACGTTGTCTGCTGCGGCGCGCTGGCTTGG
Organism: Saimiri boliviensis; assembly: GCF_048565385.1. Taxonomy (NCBI): domain Eukaryota; kingdom Metazoa; phylum Chordata; class Mammalia; order Primates; family Cebidae; genus Saimiri; species Saimiri boliviensis. The sequence goes on along the minus strand of NC_133452.1, from coordinate 139,202,024 downwards.
GGCTGGGAGCATTTGGAAAGAAGCAGGATAGAGGAGTCCCATGGCTTCTCAGCTTCTCCTGTTCTTCCCTGGTTTCATGGTGAGCCTCCTTTATTTGGTAAGAAGTGAAATTTCAGGCAGAACTTCAGGCACATATTAAAATGTAAGTACTAAAACAAATCCCAAAGCCAAATATAAATACGTTTTGGATCATAATGATTTTGGATTGTTACTGTGATTTTTTTTTTTGTCTTGGTTAAGAAATGAAGAGATAATGTGCTCCAATGGATGAAAAGAGATTTTGTCAGAACTTATTTTTCTTTCCAAGAAATAAAATACTTTAAGTGGGCACATTGCTCATGAACGCTGCACTTCCTTTCTGAAATGAAAACAGATGACTGTCTCCTCATTGTACCATTATTAAGCCTCTGTCAAGAGTTTTCAGAATGTGTCTTATTCCAAAACCTGTTGGTGAAATCCGTTGTTTCAAATACTATGGTATTTCTGGTGGTTCTCAGTGAGGCTGTGATCATTTCCATGGTTACTTCAGCCTTTCTGCTACCACCAATTTGCTGAGAGAAACTGAAACGAGCTGAAACTTCCACGTCATCCCTCAGTGAAAGAAAATCAGTGCACCCACCCGAACCAGAGAATGGCAAAGCCCGACAAGGGCAGGGAAGAGCTGCACCACCGTGTTTTTGGCAGTCATGTAATTCTCAAGGAAATAGTGCAAAACCCGAAGGAAAAGCAGGTCGCATCAGTAGATCCAATTCTATGGAAGACCTTGACCAGGAAATGGAGTCGGGGATGATAGTACAATCTTGTGAAAAATTAGACTAAGACTTTCTGGATGGGGATTGATAGCCCACCTATGGCTTTTTGCCATACACATAATCTACATCTTTTTATGCCAACTTTGTATTTCTCTATGCATAGTAGCAACAGCTACCAGGTCTTGGCAGGCAATTTAGACCACCCTCTTCGCTAGACATTTTTCATACGATAACTCTAATTTTTACAATAATCAAGATGTCACTACCTCATTTTACAGATGAAAAAGTCGCCTTCTCAATTGCACACAATCGTGACAGTTCTGGCTTACCCCAGCCTGTCTATTGAGGCAACATTGCATTGTCCAGTGGTGAAATTATAAACAGTAGCCCAGATCGCTAGCATAAAGTGTTTTCAAATCCATAGCACACAAACCCAAATCAGAGGGTATAGCATATCCATGACTGCAAAACCTGTTTTGGGTGAGCAGGAGTCTGTTTTTGTTTTTGTTTTGAGACAGGAACTCGCTCTGTCACTCAGGCTGGAATGTAGTGGCATGATCTCGGCTCACTGCAACCTCCGCCTCCCGGGTTTAAGTGATCCTCCTGCCTCAGCCTCCTGAGTAGATGGGATCACAGGCATGCACCACCACACTCAGCTAATTTTTGTATTTTTAGTAGAGACAGTGTTTCACTATGATGGTCAGGCTGATCTTGAACTCCTGACCTTGTGATCCGCCCACCTTGGCCTCCCAAAGTGCTGGGATTACAGGCATAAGCCACCACGCCCAGGCAGGAGTCATTTTTAATGTTGAAGGAATGCTCCCCTTCGACTGTTGTCCGTCAAATACTTGCACCTCGTGTTGAGAAGATGAAGCGAGACGATGCATGTGTCCTGACATCATGAGGACCCAGAAGAGCCACAGTCTGGCCTGTGAGGGCCTCGTTTAAGGCTACGTTAATGGTAAGAAAGTCAATAAGAAATGCATGAAGATGCACATAGCATTCTCTTAGAAGACTTGCATCAGAAGCCTCCTCTGTGGGCATAGGGACATTCTAGAATAAGGGAGCAGCACAAACTGTTTTTCTATCATTGAGTATTCAGCCAATTTCCACACAGATAACTCTTTTTCAGCCCCAAGAGCATTTTGCAAGCCGTCCATGACATCCGGAAAAGTTTTGCTCTGTTAACTATTTAATCACCTAATACTTGCTTGGAAAAAGATATTTCATGTCCAAGAACTTCTTTCTGCTGTTTTATGAAACTTCTCCTTTTAGAACTCAGGTTTTATTAGACAGCAGGCAGAATAAAGCATTTTTTCAGTTTCACTTTCATCTTAGGATGGTTATAAAGAGCATGGTTTTGAAACTTCCTGATATTCAAATCACCGGCTCTGGTTCCAATTGATTGAAAAACAGCTGCATTAATGAGGAGATGGAAGAAAATGGGGCAGAAGGGATCAGGCCTTGCACACTCAGGCCTTAGCTGTGTGTCCCCAAAACATTTTCTTCCACTCTCTCACCCTTAGTTTCCTCATCTGTAAAATGAAGGTGGCTTGCTACGTGATCCCAAGACTTGTACTTCCAAATCCTATGATTTCCAATGAACAGCATCCCAGGCCCAACTTTGACACCTTTGTGGGACTTCCAGCAGCCCCTGAAGAAACCCTAAGTAGAACGAGTAAGTGGCAAAATGGTCTAGATCCAAATGCTCGGATCAGACGCAAGGCATCTCTGCGTTTCAGCTGCTCCCAGGCCTCACTCATCCACTGGCGGGTTTTCTTCCATTAGTCTGCAAAGTTAAAGTGGACAGGACAGGAGTGACAGTTTCTAATATAACCGTCGGTCTGCAGCACCTTCCGTGAACATTTGGAAGCTACAAATGCGTCAGGGGCTCTTCCCCTGCGCCCTTTTCCCTCTCCAATTAAAATAGGTTGACAGGGAAAAAATACGAAAAGGACTTTGACTTTACCAATAACTCTGTATTTATTTTATGTAAAGAATGATCTGGGGCCAGACACAGTGGCTCATGCCTATAATCCCAGCAATTTGGAAGGCCAAGGTGGGCATATCACCTAAGGTCGGAAGTTCAAGACCAGCCTGACCAACATGGAGAAGTCCTATCTTTACTAAAAATACAAAATTAGCCAGGCGTGGTGGCGCATGCCTGTAATCCCAGCTCCTTGGGAGGCCGAGACAGGAGAAGCACTTGAACCTGGGAGGCAGAGGTTGTGGTGAGCCGAGGTCACCCCACTGCACTCCAGCCTGGGCAACAAGAGTGAAACTCCGTCTCAAAAAAAAAAAATGATCTGAAGAAAATATTTTAACACATGCACGTTTGTTAATCTTGAAAGGTGAGCACTTGAGTTTTGGGGTTTTATTATTTTCAGTATTTGTGTTCTTTAAAAAATTTTCCAATACAAAAGGCAGCAACATACATATAGACAAGGTGTCACTGTGTCACCCAGGTGCAATCTCAGCTCACTGCAACCCCCATCTCCCAGTCTCAAGCAATCCTCCTACTTCAGCTTCCCGAGTAGCAGAGACCACTGCGAGAGCAAATAACATCGTCATATCCAGCAAATACTAGGAACTAAAAAGCCACATTATAAAATAACTTTGACTCTTTCTGTGTGAGACATGAAAGGCAAATATAGCAACAGAAATTTTTACACACACGCAGCAAAATAAAATTTTGAATGAACGATTTCCTGGACAGGATATGTAAAGCAAAAATATATATATTTACAAAAAACAGCAAAAGAAAAAAACAATTTTGAAGGAAGTATAATGTCATACTTCTGCATGATGAAAGCAAATGCAACCCTAAAATTAATACAAATGGGGAAAGGGAATAAAAAATTCCAGTAGAAACTGGTATTTTAATTACGATCATGGCTTTGTATGTAAGAGAAGAATAAATGTGTTTTTTAAAGTTATCATGAAAGTTTCTATCTTGATGCTGAAAGAATGGAAAACAGTCCTCTTCAAAAGCAGGGGATCCACCGTCCTGGAAATCTGCTCTTGCTGCGAGACTCCAGATGACTCCTTTTCATCATCACAGGCTTCTCTTGATTGGATCCTGAGCCATCGCTACCTTCACACAATAAATCTTTCTCCATGGAGTTGGGACATTGCTAATTCCACATGTTGAAGGGATTTCACCACTACCTCTCGACCTTTGGCATTTTATGATGTCTTAAACATTCATCCACATGCCTAACATAGACAGCACTTCTTTTTCCCTGTCCGGGGCACCCCACAAGCCCAGGCTTGCACCCACCTGTTCCACTCCTTCTTCCTGAATCCCTTAAATTGCATTTGGAGAGCCACATCTGAAGCTTACAACTGGCTTCGGCCTGTCCTGAATTACCGTGTATCCGTCATACACTTGGCACAGACTAGAGGGGCTGAGATCCTAGAAAACACAACAGGTTGTCTGGGCCTCTTTTTGTCTATTAAATATTTCACTCCATCCTCATTCTACCCCCATTTCACAAGCACATGAGCATGCGTTTCATTTGAGGTTCTTTTTTTGGTACAATATTTCTTCTCATAATTAGTAATGATAGCCTTTCACAAAGTCACCACAACACGCCACCACACCTCTGCAGCGTGCGTCCTCCAGCACAACAGGCCGACACACCTCTGCAGCGTGCGTCCTCCAGCACAATAGGCTGACACACCTCTGCAGCGTGCATCCAGCACAGCATGCTGACACACCTCTGCAGCGTGCATCCTCCAGCACAACACGCCGACACATCTCTGCAGCATGCGTCCTCCAGCACAGCACGCTGACACACCTCTGCAGCATGTGTCTTCCAGCACAACACGCCGACACACCTCTGCAGCGTGCGTCAAGCACAACACGCTGACACACCTCTGCAGCATGCGTCCTCCAGCACAACACACTGACACATCTCTGCAGCGTGCGTTCTCCAGCATAACACGCTGACACACCTCTGCAGCGTGTGTCCTCCAGCACAACACATTGACACACCTCTGCAGCGTGTGTCCTCCAGCACAACACATTGGCACACCTCTGCAGCCGTGCGTCCTCCAGCACAACAGACTGACACACCTCTGCAGTATGCATCCTCGTGCCCCACGGTTTTTAACTGCACAGACTAGGGTCTGTTGGAATTCTCTTCTTTTATTTTCTTCCTTTTAGGATGTAAATAAGTAGCAAAATAACTTTGGCCATGCTTCCTATCTATGAAAGTGAAAAACGCAGATCCTAGCATCATATTTTTTTTGTTGTCAAAGTTGATCATTGTAGCTTACTATGTATCGGGGATATTTTGTGCTCAGTATAACTCAATTCTCCTTACTAATCTTTGACAACAAAAGAGTGGCTCCATCTGTAAATTGCTACCAATTGTTTCCAATACGTTTTCATTTCAACAGTTACTAACTTCTCCAAGTTTCACTTATCTCTTATTCACATGTGTAGAATGTTGTGGTTGTGGCCACTGTGAAGATTTTTGTGTCTTGTTTGATTACAGCTCCCAGCATTTTGCTTCTCTTTTTATTTCTAGAATCTTTATTACGTATTAAGGTGGGAAGGGACACAATTCCACTCAGCAGCCTGGTTGCTGATTTCCTTTACTGGATCATTAACAGCAGGCATCTGCCTAATATAATAGCAATGTCTCCATTGATTTTAAGCCATTTAACAATAAACTTAAAACTAAAATATAATGTTCCACCCACCTATCAGCGAGTGGAAAGGGCACATCTTTGTTAAATTGTGTGTGATATTTCACCCCACCGCTAGAAGGCAGCAGCATGGCTGCACCTATAAGCCGCTCTTGCCAATGGTAGACTTAGGGATCTGCCTTTCTTTTTTTACTATTTCAATAGTTCTTGGGAAATGGATGGTTTGTTGTTACATGGATACGTTCTTCAGCGGTAATTTCTGAGATTTTGGTGCACTCATCAATCAAGCAGTGTACACTGTACCCAATGTGTGGTCTTTTCTACCAGCATTTCCCTCACCTTGCAAGTGCCTTCCTTATCACACCAGGCAGAAGTGTTGCTTAGCATTAACAGAGGAAATCATTCAAAAACCTGCTCTGATGTGAGGTATGTGTGCTGTTAAGTAGCAACCAACAGTGGGAGGATGTGAAATTCCATCTCCTTTAAGACAGTCCATTCTTTACTGCCTTAAGTTTTCAACATTCTATCCATCACACAGGCCCTGGATGCAGGGTCATTCTGTTATAATACTTTCTGGGAAAAATAATGCACCTTTTGTTCTTTCAAATACAGTAGCTGTAGGAAAGTAAGAGAGCGAGGAAGAATCTCAGCAGTCAAAGAGGCTGAAATGGCATTCAAAATACAACGTTACCCTTGTGGCCGGACGTGGCTTCAGCACCCTCCTTCCCCGAGTCTAGACGACACCTCGTTTCCCTCCCCGAGTGTAGACGACACCCTGCCTCCCTCCCCAAGTCTAGACGACACCCTGCCTCCCTCCCCATGTCTAGATGACACCCCACCTCTCTGACATTGCTTCAGTACCCTCCCTCACCTTGTCTAGACAACTTGCCACCTGACCAGAGGGTGGGAAGGGGCGAGCTTAGCTCAGCAGGTTCTATTCAGTTCAGAAAACGGTGACATCGTGCATTTAGAAACCCCCAGAGCATTCTCCAGGAGAGACCTAGCCGGTGCCTTCCTCCAGTACCCAGTCTTCTGGTTAAAAATCAAGTCTGGGAAATGACGGGGAGAATCCAGAAGCTTCGGCCAGCAGGAGCAAGGGGTTGTTGGGTGACAACTTGGGGTGCCCCCCATCCCCAGAGGCTAGCCTTTTGTGTTCAAACTCCACCCAACAATATCTGATGGCATTAGCCAAGTGCAGTTTACAGGACTACACTGAGGCCAGGAGGGGAATGTGAGAGCGAACCCCTGTTAGCTGAGTGCACTATTCAGTTCTTATCTTCACCACTGGAGATATCTTAACCAATACCACAGGATCACTCAGAAGAAATGACGTAAAGAGGATTCATGAATTAAAAGGGAGTCAGAGAGGGCGATTTCTAAGGTTTAGGAACTATGATTCTGTAATTCTGCCTTCCATGAGCTTGTACTGCTTTCAGGCCTCTGCTTCCTTGCTGTTGGTGCCTGTGAGTCAGTACAGAGGCCTCTGTACAGACAGTGCGCTTCCCAAGAAAGGGGCCTGTTTTTATTTTCCTTCTGTATCCCCAGAAACTTGAGCACAGCATGGGAACTGGCTCTGCATGGTGAGTTCTCACTTCATGGCATCAAAAGATGCCTCGAAACAAATAAAACTAACTTTAAAAACAGAAATAGCTGGTACCAACCAGAGTGTCTGACCATCGGAGTTTGACCAAGTCAATGAAGTGTAGTAATAGGATGGACGTGATCGAAGACTATCCTGAAAAGCAGTGCGTTGCTAATGACCTGAGGAAGTGGTCAGGAAATCTGGCTTTAAAAATGACTGAAAAAAAATCATTTTATCACTTTTCCTGTAGCAAGCTGACAGCACTCTCCTCTGCAAACACCCAGCTCCTTTCTGCTCCCTGTCCTTTGCACCATCAGGTCAAAACAGCATGAAGAATTTCATGCTCATCCCATTCCCATCTCAAACTTCTGACACCCTCCGAATGATGTCCTTCCAACAGAAAAAGATTAGCGACACGTTTCTTCTCATTCCCTCTAGCTAACATGCTTCCTTCCAACTCCTCATTTGGAACTTGTAATTAAAACTGCCCAAATATTGCATTGCGGGATGAGGCCAAGGGAGAAGTGGAGCTGACCTGACCAGTGTTTTCTCAGGACCAGCTGTGCCTCTGCTATGCTAATGTGTTCGGCACTCTTATCACACAAGGCTGCAAGGCACAGGGAGCGCTGACGCATGGAGACGGCTTCATTCTCCTTCCTCAGATCTAATCTATCCAACCCTCCTACATCCTTATGATTAAACAAGGAGTATCTATTTCCATCTTCTCCTTCCCACAGGTACGCATGTTCTGCTGAAAGCTGTCTGTGCAGTGTGCTCCAGCTCACCTGTGGCAGACACCGAGCACTCAGTGGAGTCACAAGATGCATTCTGCCCAATGGTGACATAAGCGGTAAGTGACCCTTCCAGGCTGAGGCAATTAAGATAAGTTCCATCTGCACCCCCTAAGTCCCCCACCAGAGTGACCAGGGAGGCCACAGCTTTTATGACATGAAAGTAGTCCGAATCCCTGAGTCACTGAAGGAATGTGAGCCCTGGGCAGCCCAGGTAGGATTTGGAGTGAGGGAGAAAGCTTTGTTGTGTTAAGCTGCTGAGATCTCAGAGTCTGTGTACCAGCTGTAGTAATTGCCCTGACTAATTCAGAAATAAGGCCTAAAAGAGGGGAGCCGCCCTAACCTAGATCAAAAATAAGTGGTTTTGAGTAGCCCATGGCAAGGAATCTGTTAGAGGAGGCAGGAAAGGCAAACTTCTACCGCACTCTGCAGCAAAAGGTTTGGGAAAGCTACTGCTGGTAATACACGGAGGGCAGGCCAAGTGCCACCTGTCCTTGTAGCTCTAGGGCAGGATGAAGGAGAACTGAGTGCCACTGGATGCTACTTGGATGTGTTGGCTGCACTGATCAAGGTGTTTCAAGGAAGAAGTGATCTCAGGAAAGAGTCATTCAGTGTGAAACAAGCAGACATAAAAGTGAACAGAGAAAGTCCAAAAATTTCAAGTCTTAAAGGTCTGGAAACATGAACTGTTTCTAGATTCAAAGGTTTAACAGATGGGACTAAAAGAGGCTTTGCAAGCAAAGGCACATAAAACCTTTAACTTTGGTAAAATCACTAAGGACAAAGAACAGAGGAGAGGTATGTGGCTTTCACAGTTATTGCCAGCAGGCCTGTGACGAAACTAGAGCCAGAGCCAGAGCCAGAAGGAGAGACAGACACAGACAGAAACTAGGGGCAATGGGACAAGAAAGTTGAGAAATTAAACAACTTGAGGAATTTTCTTCAAATAGCCTTTGGATGTAGTTAATGGCACATGAAACTGACTGGAAACAAATAGACCAGAAGTCTCCTTTGAAGTTTTCAACAGCTTTATTGAGATACAATCCATGTGCCATAAAGTTGAGCCATTTAGTGTATATAATCCAATGATAAAGTTCACCCATTTGGTTGATATAATTCAATGAATTTTAAAATGTTCTAGAAGTTGTGCAACCACTATCACAAGCAATTTTCAGACACCTTTCTTACCCCCCGGAAATGCCCTCTACCCATGGCAGTTACTCCCCTCTTCTGCCCGTTGCCCCACCCCCAGCCCTAGACAAGCAGGAATTGATATACCCTGTCCATAGGTCTGCTTGTTATGGAAACTTCATATGGGCAGAATGACACAACAGGTGGTCTCTGCATCTGGCTTCTCTCATGTAGCCTAATGTTTTCAAGGTTGACCAATATCATAGCATCTATCAGGACTTCATTCCTCTTTACAGCTGCTAACACTCCATTATATGGATATGCCACACTTGGTTTATCCTTTTATCTGTTCATGGACATTTGGATTGCCTCCGCTTTTGACGATTGTGAGTATGGCTGCTGGGATCATTCCTGTACATGTTTTTGTAGGGACATATGTTTTTATTTTCCTGGGTAGTACCTAGGAGTAGAATTTGCCAGGTCATACGGTAATTCTGTGTTTAACTTTGAAGAACTGTCGGGCTATTTGCCAAAGTGGCTGCTCCATTTCACATTCCCACAGTGTGTGAGGCCTCCCATTTCTCCACGTCCTCACCGGTACTTGTTTTTGTCCATCTTCTTTATCACAACCATCCTAGTGGGTATGAAATTCTATCTTACCGTAGTTTTTATTGCATTTCCCCGATGGCTAATGAGGTTGAACATCTTTGTATGTGCCTCTGGCCATTTGCATACCTTCTGAGAAGACATTTTTACTCAAATACTTTGCCCGTTTTTATATCATGTCATCTTTTTATTGTTGAATTGCAAGAGTTATTTCTATATCCTGAATTAGGCCTTTATCAGACAAATGATTTGCAAATATTCCTGTCACTCTATAGGTTATCTTCTCACTTTCTTGATAGTGTATTTTGAAGCACAAAATTTCAAAATTTTGATCAAGTCCAATTTATCTATTTTTTCTTTGGTGGCTTGTGTTTTTGGTGTCATAGCTGAAACCAATTCCAGCATGGGGTAATTTCCTCCACTATACACCTCCAGTAACTTGTAATAGTTATGAAAGGCTAAGACCAGCCCTCATAAGAATTTTGAGTTCAATTTTTTAAATCAGAGATGTGATACAGTAAAAAAAAATTGCTCTGAAATGACTGAAGTGTCTGCAAATGAAAACAGCACACCTTTATCCAGAAAAGAAAATAGAGATCGGTCACTGAGACACATCCTGGTTAGAATTAATGTTGCACTTCACTCAAATTGTGAGCATCACAAGCATTTTCTTCCAATTTCCCAGCAGAAAAAGAACGACACATACAAAGGGGAAAATTCCTTTCAGGCTCAGATTTTTCCAATGGGTAATGTGAGAAAATAAAGGAAGTCTGCCAAACTCTGTGGAAAAGAAACTGTGACTGTAGAATATTACATTCTCATCATTGGATAGTTTCAAAACTGCAGTGAAGTTTAAAAAGTCGTCTCTAGCGTCTCCTCTGTCACCAGAACATCAAACCATTCACACAGCATCCTGTGCTGCTTCTTGCTTTCTAGTAGTCCTGCATGTTATGGTTTCCAAACCTGGACTATCAATCCCTTGAGGGCAGAAGTAGTTCTCTTTTGCTCTTCACAGCACCGGGCTATCATCAATACTTTTCCCAGTGTCATAAATACAGAGGTGTCACAGACACCTCCATGCCCAGCTTCTCCTCCTTCTGGCTCTGGAAAGTTGGTTTCCCTAAGGCAGGGATTCTCAGACATCCAAGCACATCAGATCACCCAGAGGGTTTGGTAACAGGGACTGCCCAACCTCACCCTCAGAGTTCCTAATTCAGCAGGTCTGGGGTGGAACTGGACACTCTGCATTTCCAACAGTTCCCAGGTGAGGCTGATGCTCTGGTTAGGAGCATACTCCTAGAACCCAGCTCTAATGCAGCCATACCCAAATTTGGCTGCACACTGAAATCTCCTAGAGGATTATTGCCGATGTCTGGGTCTCACCTCCAACACAAAACGATTTAATCTGTCAGAGCGTGGGCTGAGCACCCAGTGGTTCTAATGTGCTCCCCAGGCAGAAAACCACCACTCTAGCGCCCAGACAGGTATCTCTTCCCCTTCATCTTCCTGTGTCTTCATTTGCATTGTGACATGGATATACACAGATAGCTCAACTTGAATATGATTAAGGCAAGGGTTTTGGCAGGTTTTATTTTTTATTTTTTATTTTTTTGTGATCATAAAAGACATTGTTTATCTATATTACATGTGTTTATGACTCTGGTTTTTTAAAATACAATTATATGCAAATAGTCCCTTGTTTGGTAAATCCTTGTCATGTTTTCCTGTAATTCCCCTGCTGGCCACATCCTCACCAATCAAGGTTGATGATTTTCTTACAGTTTTTGTAACAGGCCAACATCTTGCTACTCCTACCAGGACACTCTCTGGTTGTTTTCCTGCCTCCTCTGTCCTCCTTTAAAAGATCTTTGCTAAAAAGTCACCTTCTCAGAATAGCCTTTCTGACCTGTAATGGCTGCCGTGGCTTTTCTTCTGTGACGTCCCTGACATGAGTCGCAATGTGCTGCTCTCTCATGGTTCATGTTCATGGTTTATTTATTCCCTTACTCCCCAGAATCCATAACAGTAATCAATAATGGGGGCTTCAAAATGCTCTTTGAATGAAAGAAGGAATCAAAGAATTGGGACGAATCACACCAGAGAATTATAATGCTGTGTTCCAGTGGGAATCCCCTCCCCCATCCCTCCACACACCCTGCCTTCATGCCTGGGGCAGGATCGCACCCTCTGGATGTACTCTCCTGCCCCAGGTTACCTTATTCTATGTGGTCTTGGCTCCTAGGTGTCTCAGGGTTTGCCCTGGGACTTTGGTAATGCACTGTACAAGTCCCACGGGGGCGGGAGGCAGATATGGGAGCCAGAGATCCTGTCTCATGATCTGGCATGCACTTGAAGGCCACATCAAATTTATTTTTTTTTTCTAAATTTCTCTCCAGTGCAAAAAATGAGCGTGTCTAATTCTTGAATAACTGAGCCTTTTATGTAACATCTGTCAAATGGAGCTTTCCAATGCATTAGAGAAATTACTCTTGTTAAATTCAACAAGGACCTGCCTCTGGACAAACACAGCAGTTATCTTTCTGTCTTCATCTCAGGCAACTTCTCAGTAGGTTAGACAGCAATGACCATTGGAGATGCTTTCATGACCTGGCTTGGGTTGTACTCCTTTTCTCCCTGTTCCCCCTCCCTTTGCAGCTGCTCCTCAATGCTTCTTTGCTAGTCCTTTATCTTGGCTCAACTACCAAGGCTGGAAGGTCCCTGGATTCTTTCCTGAGTGTCCTTCTCATCTACATCATCTTCATCAGAGATCCTATACAGACCTCTTGGGTGGGAAACGGGGAGAGTGAGAAGGGAAGGCAGAAAGGCGTCTCTCGCATTCGATTATGTGTGTGTATAGTACATGGCATATCGTTCACAGCTAAAATTCTCTCTGTTACAGACACGCTCTGAATCACCAGCGATTTCATCACTCAGAATACATAGACACAAAGAAGGCTCCTCATTCAGAATCTCCCTGAACCTCATGATGGACTCCCTTGGACATGGGACAACTACATCATTTCCTGGAACTTGCATTTCACTTGGAGAGGCCGGCTCTAGGGGAGGGTGTTCTTTGTGGTCTTCCATGTACAGCTAATTAAGATTCTGACTGGGTTTAGGATCAAAGAACCTTGTCCCATTGCATTCCCACATTCTTCCTTCTTCTTTCAGTGTCTTCCAAGATCTATTTTAAACGGGACGTGTTGTGTACTTTTCAGGGGCCCTTTGACCTGTTCCCAGTAAATCAAAACAGGAAGGTAGGTCTCAGCCTTTTGCCTAACAGCCAATCAGTGTAAAACCAAGGTCTGCAAAGCTCTGTCAACGTCCAGTGCCCAACCAGGGAAGTCGTATTTCCAAAGGTTTCCCCACCGGTCAGTCGACGGTAGTTGTTTGCTAATCTGAATCCATATTGGTGATTAATTTTGGAATTAGACTCTTTGTGGGTATAAGGGATAGGGTGCAAAGGGCGAACATCTCAGAGAAATTCGGCAAACATGAGGATATTGGTGCAAGAACTTCACAATGAGCTGGGAAGGAGTGGGGAGAAATAATAGGACCTTGAATCCTTTCCAATTCCCACCCCAGTGTGCTTGGCAACTCACATGATACCTTGACTTTTCCCAATATTGGGGAGAAAAAGCAGCCAAGATTTTATGCAAGAATGAAAAGGGCCTGAAGCATTTCAATTTCCAGGCGGCTAAACAAAAGAGGACACACACCAAGGAAAGCCACTTAGTGTGTGCAGAAGAGTTGGACAAAAGAGAAAAGGCATTTAATCAGACAGAGAAAAAAATAGAAATGATATCTTTGTTTGGGTATAATGGGGTTGCATATAGGTATGTTTGCACAAATTTCTTGGGCTTCTCCAATAATGATGCAATGCAGTAAGGTCCCCAGTTCCTCATAAATTTAGCTAAAACTTGGAGTGATACTAATTACAAAACACAATTGCCATGCTGGTAAAGCTATACATATAATCAATATAGCCTACTGCTTACAGGATGAGACCCTTGTTAGCATGCGAGGGGCCTGTTTTCATAATTTGTACACCTGAGATGCAGGGACTGATCTCTGGCACACTGGCCTAATGTGGTGCTGCCCTACAAGGGCAAATCCTCCATCAATAATTAATGAAAAATGACCCATCAAAAACAAATCAGAGTAGGGGAGGCATAGAAAAAGTTACAAATTGATTCCAGACTCATTTTTTTTAGGAAAAAACCATCATGGAAACAGTTACTGGATTTATATTGGAAACTTCCTACCAGGGTGTGGCTCCGTCAAGCACCCTTCCTTTCCCGTGATCTCCCAAGGAACAGGCAGAGGGACATCCCGGGAACCAACCAGGACACAGCTTGGATCTTACTCCTGCCACTAAGCACTGTGCCCAAGAACGTGGGCATGGAGAGCCAAAACCTCAGACACACAGCAAGGCTCCCACAACCTCATTTGTGTTTGGACACCTGAAAATCCCTTACCTGGTAACTTTTATTGACATATTTCATATAATCACCACTGTTAGTAATATCTGCGGAATCCTGTTAAAGAAAGAGGCATGCCTGAACACTTGAGACACACAAATGTCCATAATTTATATAAGATAGGGCATGGCAATGAATTTAGAGTTCTAGACTGCTACATTTAATATGGATACCTAGAAAAGTGATCATGGAATAATTTATCGACAGCTTGGTTGTATTTTAAAAGTAGTAAAGAATGAATCCAACCAAACAAGCAGGGATATTATGCACTGAATTTTTGATGGGGTCATGAGACCTACCGATCAGAAGAACACAGGCAGTGTCATTTCCCCAAAGTGTTTTGACAAAGGAGAGAGGAACTAAAGTGTAAGGAGACTTTTGTAGTTGATTAAATCACAGTGACCCAAAGGGTGCTGAGGAGTCCATTGCTGTTAACCTGGAGGAAAGTTCCCTGAGCCCCAGCTTGTGGGGATGGCTCACCTGCCAGGGGAGAGAATCCATATTCAAGATGATTTCAAGGCCCAAAGGAAGAGACAAAATCAAATAGAAACAATTCATTACAAATAAAAGGTTTTTTTAATGTGAAATTCCTATTTTAAATTCCCACAAATAATTTCACAACTTTGGCACAGATAACATCTAGCTTGGGAGTGGGTTTTGAGAAAAACAGCCTGAAGATGAGTTATATGAGCCCTAAAATGAAAAAATGCAGGTGGGCTCGGGCTTCATTCATAGAAGCATTGAGTCCCTATCAAGGCAGGTAATTAGAATGTACTTCCATTTCCCCAGGACCCTTCCTGCTAGCTTCGTGCAATTGTGTCAGAAACGACCATCGACCACGCTGTCCCAGACTCCCTCCCAGATTTCTTGACTTGCCAGGCTTTCTTGTGAGACTCATTTTCCCGGCTCTGTTGTTCTGTTCTTTGACCTAGTTACTGGTCGAACTAACAAGCATTACTTACCTTCAATGTATTCTCTCGCCTCTCATCTATTAAAAACAGAATACCCCTGCTCAACTTTGAAAGTCCAGCTTGAATCTTACCTTCTCAGTGCAGCTTTCCTCTTCCTCACCAGCAGAAATGACCTTGTCTTCCTCTAGGTGCTTATGAACCTAGTGGCCATGATCCTTAAGACTCTTCCCAGCATTTTCACACGCACTATTATCTTCTATGAGAGTTGTTACATTTCAGAGCACTCTAAACAGTTTCTTAGGTGACAGAGGACATAACCTGTACTTTTTTTTATTGTAGTTTAGGTTCTGGGGTACATCTGCAAATCATGCAGGACTGTTGCATAGGTACATGCATGGCAAGGTGGTTTGCTGCCCTCATCCCCCCATCACCTATATCTGGTATTTCTCCCCTTGTTATCCCTTCCTACCCTCAACCCCCGCTGTCCCTCCCCTAGCCCCGCCCAACTGACCACAGCATGTGATGCTCCCCTCCCTGTGTCGATGTGTTCTAATTGTTCAACACCTGCCTATGAGTAATAACATGCGGTGTTTGGTTTTCTGTTCTTGTGTCAGTTTGCTGAAAATGATGGTTTCCAGATTTATCCATGTCCCTATGAAGGACACGAACTCATTGTTTTTTATGGCTGCATAGTATTCCATGGTGTACATGTGCCACATTTTCTTTATCCAGCCTATTGTTGATGGACATCTGGGTTCGTTCCAGGTCTTTGCTATTGTAAACAGTGTGCAATGAACATACATGTGCATGTGTCTTTATAACAGAACAATTTACAATCCTTTGGGCATATACTCAATAATGGAATTGCTGGGTCAAATGGTATTTCTATTTCTAGGTCCTTGAGGAATCGCCACACTGTCTTCCACAATGGTTGAACTAATTTACACTCCCACCAACAGTGTAAAAGTGTTCCTATTTCTCCACATCCTCTCCAGCATCTGTTATCTCCAGATTTTAAATGATCACCATTCTAACTGGCATGAGATGGTTATCTCAATGTGGTTTTGATTTGCATTTCTCTAATGACCAGTGATGGTGAGCATTTTTTCATATGTTTGTTGGCCTCATATATATCTTTTTTTAAAAGGTGTCTGTTCATATCCTTTGCCCACTTTTGAATGGGTTTGCTTGTTTTTTCTTGTAAATCTGTTTTAGTTCTTTGTAGATTCTGGGTATTAGCCCTTTGTCTGATGGGTAGATTGCAAAAAAATTTTTCCCATTCTGTTGGTTGCTGATTCACTCTAATGACTGCTTCTTTTGCAGAAGCAGTGGAGTTTGATTAGGTCCCATTTGTCTATTTTGGCTTTTGTTGCCAATGCTTTTGGCGTTTTGGTCATGAAGTCTTTGCCTACGCCTATGTCCTGAATGGTTTTGCCTAGATTTTCTTCTAGGGTTTTTATGGTGTTAGGTCTTATGTTTAGATCTTTAACCCATCTGGAGTTAATTTTAGTGTAAGGTGTCTGGAAGGGGTTTCTGCTTTCTGCACATTGCTAGCCAGTTTTCCCAACACCATTTATTAAACAGAGAGTCCTTTCCCCATTTATTGTTTTTCTCAGGTTTGTCAAAGATCAGATGATTGTAGATGTATGGTGTGTTGCTTCTGAGGCCTCTGTTCTGTTCCATTGGTCTATGTCTCTGCTTTGGTACAAGTACTATGCTGTTTTGATTACTGTGGCCTTGTAGGATAGTTTGAAGTCAGGCAGCATGATGCCTCCAGCTTTATTCTTTTTGCTTAGGGTTGTTTTGGCTATGCAGGCTCTCTTTTGGTTCCATATGAAGTTTGAAGTGATTTTTTTTCCAGTTCTGTGAAGAAGATCATTGGTAGCTTGATGGGGATAGTATTGAATCTATAAATTACTTTGGGCAGTATGGCCATTTTCACGATGTTGATTCTTCCCAACCATGAGCATGGAATTTTTTCCCTCTGTTTGCATCCTCTCTTATCTCATTGAGCAGTGGTTTGTAGTTCTCCTTAAAGATATCCTTTACATCTTTTGTTAGTTGTATTTCTAGGTATTTTATTCTCTTTTTAGCAATTGTGAATGGGAATTCATTTTTGATTTGGCTCTCTGTTTGTCTGTTATTGGTGTATAGAAATGCTTGTGATTTCTGCACATTGATTGTGTATCCTGAGACTTTGTTGAAGTTGCTTATCAGTTTCAGGAGATTTTGGGCCGAGACGATGGAGTCTTCTAAATATGCAATCATGTCATGTGCAAGTGGAGACAATTTCACTTTCTCTTTTCCTAATTGAATACCCTTTATTTCTTTTTCTTGCCTGATTGCTCTGGCTGGAACTTCCAATACTATATTGAATAGGAGCGGTGAGAGAGGGCATCCTTGTCTAGTGCCAGATTTCAAAGAGAATGCTTCCAGGTTTTACCTGTTCATTATGATATTGGCTATGGATTTGTCATAAATAGCTTTTATTATTTTGTGATATGTTCCATCAATACCAAGTTTATGGAGGCTTTTTAGCATAAAGGGCTGCTGAATTTTGTCAGAGGCCTTCTCTGCATCTATTGAGATAATCATATGGTTTTTGTCTTTGTTCCTGTTTATGTGGTGAATTATGTCTATAGACTTGTGTATGTTGAACCAGCCTTGCATCCCCGGGATGAAGCCTACTTGATCATGATGAATACGTTTTTTGATTTGCTGTTACATTCTGTTTGCCAGTATTTTATTGAAGATTTTTTTGTCAGTGTTCATCATGGATATTGGCCTGAAGTTTACGTTTTTTGTTGTGTCTCTGCCCAGTTTTGGTATTAGGATGATGTTGTTCTCATAAAATGAGTTGGGAGGATTCCCTATTTTTGTATTGTTTAGAATAGTTTCAAAAGGAATGGTACCAGCACCTCTTTGTACTTCTGGTAGAATTTGGCTATAAACCCATCTGGACCTGGGCTTTTTTTAGTTGGTAGGCTGTTAATTGCTGCCTCAACTTCAGCCCTTGTTATTGGTCTATTCAGGGTTTCAACTTCTTCCTGGTTTAGTCTTGGGAGAGTGCAAGTGTCCAGGAATGTATCCATTTCTTCCAGGTTTACTGGTTTGTGTGCATAGAATTGTTTTTAGTAATTTCGGATAGTGGTTTGTATTTCAGTGGAATCGGTGGTGATGTTCCCTTTACTGTTTTTTATTGCATCTATTTGATTGTGTCTCTTTTCTTTTTTATTAGTCTGGCTAGTGGTCTATCTATTTTATTGATCTTTTCAAAAAGAAAAAAAGCTCCTAGATTTGTTGATTTTTTGAAGGGTTTTTTGTGTCTCTATCTCCTTCATTTCTGCTCTGATGCTAGTTATTTCTTGTCTTCTGCTAGCTTTTGAGTTTTTTTTATCTTGCTCCTCTAACTCTTTCAATTTTGATGATAGGGTGTCAATTTTAGTCCTTTCCTTGCTCCTCATGTGGGCATTTATTGCTATGAATTTCCCTGTAGACACTGCTTTAAATGTGTCCCAGAGATTCTACTCTGTTGTGTCTTCATTCTTATTGGTTTCACAAAACATCTTTATTCTGCCTTCATTTCATTGTTTATCCAGTTGACATTCAGCAGCCAGTTGTTCATTTTCCATGAAGTCTCATGGTTTTTAGTTAGTTTCTGAATCCTGAGTTCTAATTTGTGATCTGAGAGACTATTTGTTATGATTTCCATTGTTTTGCATTTTCTGAGGAGTGATTTACTTCCAATTACGTGGTCAATTTTAGAGTAAGTGTGATGTGGTGCTGAGAAGAATGTATATTCTGTGGATTTGGGGTTGAGAGTTCTGTAAATGTCTGTTAAGTTCACTTGTCCAGATCTGTGTGCAAGTCCTGGATTTTCTTCTTAATTTTTTGTCTCATTGATCTGTCTAATATTGACAGTGGAGGGTTAAAGTCTCCCACTATTATTGTGTGGGAGTCTAAGTCTCTTTGTAGGTCATTAGGAACTTGCTTTATGTATCTGGATGCTCCTGTACTGGGTGCATATATATTTAGAATATTTAACTCTTCTTGTGTTGATCCTTTTTTCATTATATAATGCCCTTCTTTGTCTCTTTTGATTTTTGTTGGTTTAAAGTCCATTGTATTAGAGACTAGGATTGCCACCCCTCCTTTTTTTTTTCTCTCCATCTACTTGGTAAATCTTCTTCCATCCCTTTATTTTGAGTCTATGTGTGTCTTTGCACATGAGATGGATCTCCTGATTACAGCACACCAATGGTTCTTGGCTTTTTATACAATTTGCCAGTCTGTGTCTTTTGATTGGGGCATTTAGTCCTTTTACATTTAAGGTTAATATTGTTATGTGTGAATTTGATCCTGCAATTTTATTACTGCTTAGTTGTTTTGTCCTTTAGTTGGCGTAATTTCTTCATTGTGTCGTTGGTCTTTACCATTTGGTTCTTTTGTGCAGTGGCTGGTCTTGGTTTTTCCTTTCTGTGTTTACTGCTTCCTTCAGGAGCTCTTGTAGGGCAGGTCTGGTAGTGATAAAATCTCTCAGCAATTGCTTGTCCATGAAGGATTTTATTTCTCTATCACTTTTAAAACTTAGTTTGGCTGGATATGAAATTCTGGGTTGAAAGTTTTTTTTTTGTTTTTTTTTGTTTTTTTTTTTTGTTTTTTTGTTTTTTTGTTTTTTTAAAGGATGTTGAATATTGGACCCTACTCTCTTCTGGCTTTTAGGGTTTCTGCCGAGAGATCTGCTGTGAGTCTGACGTGCTTCCCTTTGTGAGTGACCCGACCTTTCTTTCTGGCTGCTCCTAGCATTTTTTCCTCCGTTTCAACCCTGGTGAATCTGACGATTATGTGCCTTAGGGTTGCTCTTCTAGAGGAGTATCATTGTGGTGTTCTCTGTATTTCCTGTATTTGAATGTTGGTCAGCCTTGCTAGATTGGGGAAGTTCTCCTGGATAATATCCTGAAGAGTGTTTTCCAGCTTGTATTCATTCTCCTCGTCATCTTCTGGTACACCGATCAAGTGTAGATTAGGTCTTTTCACATAATCCCATATTTCTTGAAGGCTTTGTTCATTTCTTTTCACTCTTTGTTCTCTTTTCTTGCCTTCTCATTTTATTTCATTCAGTTGATCTTTAATCTCTGATATTCTTTCTTTTGCTTAATCTATTCAGCTATCGAAACTTGTGTATGCTTCTCAAAGTTCTTGTGCTGTGTTTTTCACCATCAAGTCGTTTATGTTCTTCTCTAAGCTGGTTATTCTAGTTAGCATTTCTTCTAACCTTTTTTCAAGGTTTTTGGTTTCTTTTGCATTGGGTTAGAACATGTTCCTTTAACTCAGAGAAATTTGTTATTACCCACCTTCTGAAGCCTCCTTCTGTCAATTCATCAAATTCGTTCTCTGTCCAGCTTTGTTCCCTTGCTGGTGAGGAGTTGTGATCTCATGGTGGGGAAGAGGCATTCTGGTTTTTGATGGTTTCATTCTTCTTGTGCTGGTTTCTTCCCATCTCCTTGGATTTATATAGTTTTGATCTCAGGTAGCTGCCTGGGGAGGCGGCCTTTCCTTTGTCTGCTTGCAGAAGTGCTGCTGGCCTGCCAGGGATTCAGTGGAGCTGATGCATCTTTTATTTACTCAGGAAAATTAGGATGGCTTCTGCAATGTTGGTTCCCCTGTCCCCTGCTGAGCTTGATCGTTCCTGGTCACTCTCTAACTGATGTTCTGGGTGTGAAACTCTGGAGTGAGATTTTTTTTAGCCTGCTGAGCTTTGTGCAGGGGAGACCTGTCCTGCCATATGGGCTGTTACCCTATTTTTAGTTCCCCTTCTTTCTTGGGGGTGGGTGGCTCCATCCAGCCAGCTTTCTGGCTTTCACATCAGCCAGTGCTTCCACCTAGATCTATGCTGACAGCCCCGGTGCCAGCCAAAGTTGCTGTTCTGCCCTGTTCAGGCAGCTCGTTGAGGTTTTTCAGCCCTGCAGAGATCTCCTGTTCTGTGGGTTGTAGAGGGCTTGGGTGGAGTGCTGTATCCGAATTGAAGTTCCAGAGGGGGAGATCCCCTGGTCCTCTGGTTGGTTGCATGTACCTCCTGGGTGGGGCAGTGCCCCACCTTGCCTCAACTTGCCCTATTTGGTTTAAACCCACTGTCCAACTAGTCCCACAAAATGAACCTCGTACCTTGTTTGGAATTGTGAAGACCACTCAGCTTCTGTGTCTCCCTCACTGGGAGCTGCTTTCCAAAGCTGCCTCTTATTCGGCCATCTTGGGATCCCCCTAAACTGTACTTTAAAAATTTCTATTTAGCATGTAGCTTTTTCTCAATAAACTAGGAATTG
The DNA here is from genome assembly GCF_048565385.1 of Saimiri boliviensis. Taxonomy (NCBI): domain Eukaryota; kingdom Metazoa; phylum Chordata; class Mammalia; order Primates; family Cebidae; genus Saimiri; species Saimiri boliviensis. Next base: position 139,180,791 of record NC_133452.1, on the reverse strand, counting down.
AAGGAACATATCTCAAAATAATAACAGTCATTTATGACTATTATTATGACTATTATGACCCACAACCAACATCATACTGAATGGGCAAATGCTAGAAGTATTCTCCTTGAAAACTAGCACAAGACAAGGATGTCCTCTTTCATCACTCCCATTCAACACAATATTGGAAGTTCTGGTCAGGGCAATCAGACAAGAGAAAGAAATAAAGGGTATTCAAATAGGAAGAGAGGAGTCAAATTGTCTCTGTTTGCAAATGATGTGATCCTATATCTAGAAAACCTCATCATCTCAGCCCAAAAGCTCTTAAGCTATTAAGCAACTTCAGCAAAGTCTCAGGATACAAAATCAATGGGAAAAAATCACAAGCATTCCTATACATGAACAACAGATGAGCAGAGAGCCAAATCATAAATAAACTCCCATTCACAATTGCTACCAAGAGAATAAAATATGCAGGAATACAACAAACAAGGGAAGTGAAGGACCTCTTCAAGGAGACTACAAACTACTGCTCAGGGAAATCAGAGAGGACACACAAAAATGGAAAAACATCTCATGCTCATGGATAGGAAGAATCATTATTGTGAAAATGGCCACACTGCCCAAAGCAATGTATAGATTCAGTACTATTCCCATTAAACTACCAATGACATTTTTCACACAATTAGAAAAAACTATTTTAAAATTAATATGGAGCCAACCCATATAGCCAAGACAATCTTAAGCAAAAAGAACAAAGATGGAGGCATCATGTTACCCAACTTCAAACTATATGGCAAAGCTACAGTAATGAAAACAGCATGGTATGGGTATAAAAACAGACACATGGACTAATGGAACAGAATACAAAACTCAGAAATAAGATTGTACATCTACAACCATCTGATCTTCAACAAACCCAACAGAAACAAGAATAGGTAAAGGATTCCTTATTTAATAAATGGTGCTGGGAGAACTGGCTCATCATATGCAGAATATTGAAACTGGACCCCCTCCTTATACCTTATACAAAAGTTCACTCAAGATAGATTAAAGACTTAAATGTAAAAACCAAAACTGTAAAAACCCAGAGGAAAATCTAGGCAATACCATTCAGTACATAGGCATGGGAAAATATTTCATGACAAAATGTCAAAAGTAATTGCAACAAAAACAAAATTTGACAAATGGGATCTAAGTATCTAAACAGCTTCTGCACAGCAAAAAAAAAAAAATACTATCATCAGACTGAACAGACAACCAACAGAATGGAAGAAAAATTTTGCAATCTATCCATCTGACAAAGGGCTAATATCCAGAATCTACAAGGAACTCAAATAAATTTACAAGGAAAAAAAATCCCATTAAAAAGTGGGCAAAGGACATGAACAGACACTTCCCCAAAAAAGACATTTATGTGGCCAAAAAAAAATATAAAAAAAAGCTCAACATCACTAATCATTAGAGAAATATAACAAAACCACAATAAGATGCCATGCCAGTCAGAATCGTGATTATTAAAAAGTTAAAAAAAAATCATCTGATGCTGGTGAGGCTATGGAGAAATAAGAACATTTTTCATACTCTTGGTGAGAATGTAAATTAGTTCAACAACTGTGGAAGATAGTGTGGCAATTCCTCAAAGACCTAGAAACAGAAATACCATTTGACCCAACAACCCCATTACAGGATATATACCCAAAAGAATATAAATCATTCTATTATAAAAATAAATGCATGCATATATTCACTGTAGCACTATTCACAATAGCAAAGACAAGGAATCAACCCAAATGCTCATTAATGATAGACTGGATAAAGAAAATATAGTACATATACACCAAGGAATACTATGCAGCCACGAAAAGGGATGAGATCATGTCCTTTGCAGGAACATGGATGGTGCTAGAAGCCATTACCCTAAGAAAACTAACACAGTAACAGAAAATCAAACACTGCATGTTCTCATTTATAAGTGGGAGCTCAACAATGTGATACATGGACATGAGGAGGTGAATAACACACACTGGGGTCTGTCATATGGGGAAGGAAGGAAGAGCATAAGATAAAGGGCCAATGCATGTGGGGCTTAATACCTAGGTGAGGGGTTGATAGGTGCAGCAAACTACCATGGCACACATTTACCTATGTAACAAACCTGCACATCTTGCACATATACCCTGCAACTTAAAATAAAATTTAAAAAATAGAAATAATAAGATGTAGCTTTATTTATGACTTGTATTATAAAATTTAGACTCTTAGGTTCAAGCAAAAATGTCTATATATTTCTTTAGTGATAAAGAAAACACTCCTCTATAAAGCATCAATATTAGCAAATGCCCATAGGCAAGGAATACATGACATTGAGATACATATTTAAAGCAATAGTTACAGCAAATAGCTTGAATGACAATTTTAGGAGAATGCAACTGATCTTGTCTTGAGATAATATGGAATAACTGAGGTACAATGGGAAACAAACAAAGATCATCAATCAAATGTGAGAAGGCTTCCTTGAATTTAGCATTTTTTGACTAACCCTTAATCTGTAACAAGCCTCCCAAGAAAGGCATCTATAGAAAAAAGGAAAGAAGGAAAGAAAGAAGAAAAGAAAAGGAAAGAGAGAGAGAAAGAGAGTTTTTTCTAATAGTTTTTTCTTTTAAGGAAAGAGAGAGAGAAAGAAAAGAAAGAAAAAGAAAAAGAAAGAGACAAAAGGGGAAGTAAAGGAAGGAAGGGAGGCAGGGAAGGATGGAGGGAGGGATGGAAAGAGAGGGCGGGAGGGAAGGAAGGAAGGAATTTTCATGCCTTGTTAACTAAATTATATTTAGTGCATACTCTGTGTCAGTCACTGCCATGTGCTTTTGAAATGAAGAAGTTAACAAATGTATAAAATCCCTGTGTTCATGGAGCATCCATTGTAACTAAGAATGGGAATAACCCAGTGAAAGGTCAGGTACAACAATAACTATAATAATTAACAGCCTACGTGAGGGGGATAGAGGGTGATGGGGTGGTATTTTATATTTGGCATTAACTGAATCTTCACAATAATGCTCTGAAGCAAATAAAGGGTGTTCATTTGAGACTAATCTTAAAAGGAGAAAACTAAAGCTCAGAGATTACAGGAAATAGCAGACTCAAGACTAACACCCTGCATTCCCAACTCAATCATTTTATTTTATTTTATTTTATCACCCTACCTCTGATCAGGAAATAATGCTTGTTTGAAGAACTCTTCTTAACAAGCCAAAATGTGGTAGAAACCAAAGCTGTAGGCAACCACTTTTTTATTATTTTGTATTATTTATTCTTTATTCAATTGATTTTTAGGGAGCAGATGGTGTTCGGTTACATGAATAAGTTCTTCAGTGACTTTTCAGATTTTGGTAGACCCATCACCCAAGCAGTGTACACTGTACCCAAGGTGTAGTCTTCTATTCCTCACCCCCGACCCTTTCTCCCCACCCCCAAAGTCCATCAAATCATTCTAATGCCTTTGTATCCTCATAGCTTAGCTCACACTTATGAGTAAGAACATACAATGTTTGGTTTTCCATTCCTGAGTTACTTCACTTAGAATAATAGTCTCCAACTCCATCCAGGTTGCTGTGAATGCCATTATTTTGTTCCTTTTCATGGAGGAGCAGTATTCCATGGTATATGGATATAAATATTTATATATATACCACATTTTCTTTATTCAGTCATTGATTGATAGGCATTTAGGCTGGTTCCATATTTTTGTTATTGCAAATTATGCTGCTATAAACATGCATGTGCAAGTATCTTTTTTGTATAATTACTTCTTTTCTTCTGAGTAGATACCTAGTAGTGGGTGGGATTACTGGATCAAACAATAGACCTACTTTTAGTCTTTTAAGGAATCTCCACAATGTTTCCCATAGTGGTTGTACTACTTTAGATTACCACCAACAGTGTAAAAGTGTTCCCTTTTCACCACATCCACACCAACATCTATTTTTTAAATATTTTTTATTATGGGCATTCTTACAGGAGTAAGGTGATATTGCCTTGTGGTTTTGATTTGCATTTCCCTGATAATTAATGATGTTGAGCATTCTTTCATATGCTTGTTGACCATTTGTATATCTTCTTTTGAGAATTGTCTATTCATGTCTTTAGATGATGGGATTGTTTTTTTTTTTCCTTGTTGATTTCCTTGAGTTCTTAGTAGATTTTGCATATTAGTTCTTTGTCACATATATAGATTATGAAGATTTTTCTCCCACTCTATGGGTCATCTGTTAACACTACTGATCATTTCTTTTGCTGTGCAGAAGATTTTTTATTTAATTCAGTTTCATCAGTCATGAAGTCTTTGTCTAGGCCAATGTCTAGAAGGGTTTTTCTGATGTTATCTTCTAGAATTTGTATGGTTTCAGGTCTTAGATGTAAGTCTTTGATCCATCTTGAGTTGAGTTTTATACAAGGTCAGTAATAAGTATTAAATTTCACTGCTATATGTGGCTTGCCAATTGTCCCAGCATCATTTGTTGAATAGGGTGTCCATTCTCCACTCTATGTTTTTGTTTGTTTTGTCAATGAGCAGTTGGCTATAAGTATTTGGCTTTACTTCTGGGTTCTCTATTCTGTTTCATTGGTCTATGTGCCTATTTTTATACCAGTGTCATGCTGTTTTGGTGACTATGGCCTTGTTGTATAGTTTGAAGTCAGGTAATGTGATGTCTCCAGATTTGTTGTTTTTTCTCAATGTTGCTTTGGCTATGCAGGCTCTTTTTTGGTTTCATATGAATTTTAGGATTGCTTTTTCTAGTTCTGTGAAGAATTATGGTGGTTTTTGATGGGAATTACATTGAATTTGTAGATTTCTTTTGGCAGTATGGTCATTTTCACAATATTCTACCCATCCATGAACATAAGATGTTTTTCCATTTGTTTGTGTCACCTGTAATTTCTTTCAGCAATGTTTTGTAGTTTTCCTTGTAGAAGTCTTTCACCTCCTTGATTAGGTATATTCCTAAGAATTTTATGGTTTTTTTTCAGTCATTGTAAAAGGGGTTGAGTTCTTGATTTGATTATCATCTTGGTTGCTATTGGCAGATAGCAGAGCTATTGATTTGTATATATTAATTTTGTATCCTGCAAGTTTTCTGAATTCATGTACCAGTTCTCATAAACTGTACTTTAAAATATAGTTCTCATAATCGGTACTTTAAAAACTGTACTTGATGTTACACATGTTTGTATTTGTAATAAAAGTATATTTGTATTATAAAGAAAGAAGGGAGGGAGGAAGACGGAGAGGGAGAAAGAAAGGGAGGAAGAAAGTAAGACAGAGAGGGAAGAATAAAGGCAGGGGAGGAAGGAAGAAGGATGGGTGGTGGAGAAGGAGAGAAAAAAGGGAAGGAAGGAGGGAGGAAGGAAGGAAGGAGAAAGGGAGGGAAGAAAGGAATGTAGGGAAAAGAGGAGGGAAGAGGAAAGAAAGGAGGAAGGAAGAAGAGAGGGAAGAAGGGAGGGAAGGCAGGCAGACAAGCAAAAAAAAGGAAGGAAGAAGAAAAGAAAGAAAAATAAAAAGGGAAGGAGGAAAGGCGGGAGGAAGAAAAGAAGGGAGAAAGGGGGATATTAGCAGTCAGAATGGGTGTGCCATCCCAAAGAAGGAATTACAGTCAGTCATGCTACACTGTATATGACACTGGTTTGTAAATTATAGAGCTCTATAGCAGTGTAAAGAGCTAAACTAATTCTCCCAAGTAATTACTTTGAGATAATCAGGGTTCATATTTGCAGAAAGACATTTCTCAGTTTACATAGATCAGTCCCTTAAAATAGAAAAATTCCATTGTTGTCATAGCCCACCCTCCAACACACGTACACCTTGGCAGTTGTCTACAATAATGCAAACAAAGAGAAGCTATTCAATCCCAGAATCGCCACACACTGGGTAGGGAAACTAAGGGCAGAGAAAAATGTGCCTCTAAGCTCAGCAATAATTTATTAAAAGGTCAAGAAGACATATCAGCATTTTCCCTCTGAGGTTGATGTAGACAAAACTAGAGAAAAATGCAAGTATAAAATATATTAAATTTCAAGCAGTAAGGCTTGCCTCAAAACTTTTAAAGAGGTGCTGGCTGCACAATTAAAACTGGTAAGCAAGTCACCTTGGGAGAAAACAGTGTTTCAAAAATGGAAAGAGAGTGGTTCGGGCGAGGGATCAACTGGGCCAGCAGACTTTTCCATTAACAAAACTAATTTGTTTGGGAAGCAAATTTCTCCCTTTCTTTCTTACTGGATTATTGTCATTTCTATTGGTTTTCTCTGATCTCAACTTTTTGCTGAGACCTCAGATTTTTCAATCTTGGTACTTTTCAGCCATGTGACTTTCATGTTAATAACCGTGCACTCTCTCAGTATATTCTCACTATCTCTGTGTACCTATGATGGATTTGCACATGCAAAGTCAACAGCTTTCATCTAAAGGGGCTCCCAGAGGACGATTCTAGCCCTCAACCATCATGGCTATGCATACAGTGTGGTAACTAGAGGCAGAGGCTCAGCCTCACCTCATCTGTAACAGAACGTTCAGAGCTGCTCATATAATCCTTGTACTTGGACATAAATACATCAAAGGTTTGGAAGAGATCATGGTAAGTCGTGAGAACAAAACTCAGATTTGTTTATGACACCACTCCAAAGCAAAGATCTGAAGGGTGCTTTCATTTTCAAATTCAGGGTCATTTGACACAAGCCTGATGGTGAAATATACCCATGTATTCAAACCAAGATGGTTTCACTCAAACAGTGAAGGGCGTCAGTCTGTGAAAACTACATCAGTTTTTTTTTAAAAAAGTCTCATTTAACTTGCTGCAAATCCAGCCCATTAAGTTCCCCTGTAAAGTGGATTTATGGAACATGTGGAACTTGCTGGCTTCTTGGGATATTGCAAAGACAGATTTTTTGATGGAGAATATTATACACTTTCCCCTATTTCCTATTTCAAATTTATTATTTTCTCCTTTTAAAATATTTTTTGCAGAGTAAAGTTTAGATTAAGCCAAAAACCTCAACCTTTATATTTTGGTTCAGAACATATTATAAGTAGACACTTGAAAGTAAATTTTAAAGCACTTGTTCTCTTTTAACTAATCCAGAACAAAGAATTTAAAATAAACTTCCCAAGATGCTTATCAATTTCAAGATGTACAAAAATTTTTCAGTACATGAAAATCCTACTTTTAAATAGCATGTTATTTATATAATCAAAAATACATATTCAATATGTTTTTCTCGAACAGACAGATAGCTTTTCAGATGAAGTATCACTAAATTTAAAGCAATAACCCTATTGTTAATCCAAAACAAAATTACAATAAGAACATTACAGTGTCCAAATATTCTGGAAACAAGGAAAATATCATGTATTTATTGTACTTTTTCTGACTAATGAGTGAACCTATTGCTTTAAGTTTACTTTACCTACAAAAGTGTCTGGAGTGAGGAAGATAAGACCAGTACATTATTTGAAAATGTTAACTAATAAACTCTTTGAAATAAGTTTACCCTCTGTTTCCAGACTTTTCAGACAGCTTGTATATTATTTTGGCGCAGATAGCATTTTACATACTAATGAATTACATATGGGTTGCGAAACCACTGCCCAATATTAGCTAAAGATATCACTGTCCATACTGATCTACAGACAGAGGCTGACTAGGGCCAGAGACAGAGCACAGACAATCTCTGAATGCTGAAGCTAAAAAATAAAACCTCAAACAAATTTAGGGACCGAATTCTCCCTCGGGAGACCTGGTTTTTAATAAGCACGTGGTTACTAATGTTCTGGGATGGCCAACAATATATGACTTAGGTGTTGACGGTGAGCTCCAAGTCAATTACTTGTGCGTTTTTTCCATGCACACATTTACTGAATGCCTACCCTGGTCCAGGCACATGCCAAGCATCACGATCCCTGGGAAGCTGTGGTCAAGCACATCCCTTGATAAAATGTAGCCAAATTCTCAGCACGAATGCCCTTTCTCTGAGAACTCGAGAGAAGTTTGCAGACGAGGGAGCCATTGACATGGTGCACCCCAACAGAAGAGCATTGGTTTCTGTGGTCACCTTTTGGGGTACCCTCTGTTGTTCGATGGCCTGGGACCAGCCTTAGGAAGCAGGCAGATAATGTCCTTTGATTGCTTCTGTTCAAGAAGTGAGCCCCAAGCAGAGCTGGTACCCATTCTCTTAGGTTGTAAACTCATGTTAGCATAAGCATCACCACATTACTCAGTAAATGTGCATTCAATTTTAATACCTGATTGGGTATACACCACAGATAATAGGCTATTTTATCTGGTTAGATTGTAAATGGCCAATACAATATGACAATTTAATTGCAGAATATCAGCTGATATTCATTTACCTACTAGGTAGATAACCCTAGTAGGGTACACCAATACAATTCATTTACCCAACCAGATGTTCCCCCATAACCAGATTCAACTGGACATTGACATATAAGCACACACATCTCCGCAGATGTGTTCACTCAGGGTCACACCCCATTTCTCCTTCAGAATTTTCCCAAGAAGTATCCCAGTGTCTTCCCCTCCCTGAAGCCACCTCCACCCAGACCTTCCATCAGTGTTCTCCTCACCGAGCTACCACATCAGTTCGTAAATACCAGAATCGAGATCTGAAAGAAATCACCGTCTGGGCACTAAGCCTCCAAACTGTGAACTAGCTCAATGTAATGGAAAATGTCAACCATAGAATCATCCACAAGTCCTGTGTCCTTCCCACCCAAAGCTTACCCCGAATATCACAGCCAGGTTAATTTCCCTAATCTGCTAGTTAGAATATAGGATTAGCCATGTTGACAATAGTCCATAAAGTGTTGAGGGACTCAATTTCCTTCTGTATTGATTTTTTGCTCTCCTCAAAGTGCTGCTTCATCTACAGCCCTCTGTACCATCTGCAGATCTGAGCCACCAGTAAGGAAGGGTAGGGACCTGGAGAGTCCATCCTATATTTTAAAGGGCAAAACATGGATGTGCTGGCATCATTTCTGTTCATAGCCCCTTCTGGGGAACTTAGCCACATGGCCACACCTTGCTACAAGAGAGGCTGGGAATAAAGTCTGCATTTTGTTCAACCATGCACCCGGCTGAAAATTCTATTGCTATGGGCGCTGAAAGAATGGATGCTGGTGGCCAGGCATGGTGGCTCACTCCTGTAATCCCAGCACTTTGGGAGGCTGAGGCAGGTGGATTGCTTGAGGTCAGGAGTTTGAGAGCAGCCCGGCCATCATGGTGAAACACCGTCTCTACTAAAAATACAACAATTAGCCGGGCCTGGTGGTGGGCATTGTAATCCCAGCTACTCAGGAAGCTGAGGCAGGAGAATCGCTTAAACCCAGGAGGCAGAGGTTATAGTGTGCTAAGCTTGTGCCACTCCACTCTAGCCTGGGCAACAGAGCAAGACTCTGTCTCATATATATATAAGATTAAAAAAAAAAAAAAAAAAGAATGGATGCTAGGGAGCAAGAGTGAGGCTCTGCCATACCAAAATTACTTCATGTCTCTGGTCGAAATGTCACATTGAATATCTATGGTCCTGTCCATGTGGCACATCACGGCCCAACATCAACTTGCTCTGTAGCCATTCCAGAGCAGACAGTACTCGGTGATTCAGCTTTCATCACCAGGTTCCAAAACTATACACTCCACAACCTTGGCTCACCGTGCCTCTTCCCCATTATAGAGCCTGAGTCAGTGCCCCAACTCCTCCATAAATTTCTCCCTTCTTACTATATCCCATAATATTCTTCCTCCTCTGAACTCCTTTTGCCCTTTTTGCGGGCCCAAACTCCATCCAGTCATTCATGATAGTGGATGCCATTAGGTGCTCATCCTTACACCCTCAGTCCTCAGCTTCCAGGACCTGCAGAGGGCATCCACCTACAAGAACCTGCTGTGCTCCCTCTGAAGGCTTCTCATGATCTGCACAGCAGAGGCCGGAAAAGCTGGGGAGTTAATTCTTCCCGGAGCAGCCCTCAGCCAGTGAAGCGGGACAGAACTGGAAGATGACTGACTAGCCCATCTCCCTCACCCTCAGGCAGACTAATACCAGCGTCTGTCCCAGTATCACCAGTTGCCTAGAGTGGCAGATGGCTTCCTTCCTTTCCCTGTCTCACTTCTGTCACTCTCCTTCCTACCCATGCTTCCTGGATCACTCCTATTCAACTAACAGTCCTCAAATTCTTGCCTCATTGTCTCCTTCTTGGGTTCCTCAGAGAAATAGAACCCAGATGGGGGACGTGTAAGGAGATAATAAGAAATTGGCTCACACAATTTTAGAGGCCATGTCACCTGCAAAGCTGGAGGCCCAACAGAGCCAGTGGCATGGGTCCAGTCTGAGTCCAAAGGCCTGAGAACCAGGAGAGCTGATGGCGTAAAAAGATGGCAGGAAGAGAACCATGCCCCAGCTCAAAAATTCAGGCACAGAGAACAAATCCCCCCTTCTCTGCCTTTTTGTTCTGTTCAGGGCCTCCTGAGATTGGATGGTGCCCACCCACTTAAGGGAGTGCCATCTGTTTTATACAGTCTTACAATTTAAATGCCTATCTCTTCCAAAACACCCTCACAAAAGCACCCAAATAATGGTTGGCCAAATATCTGAACTAACCTGGTCCAGTCAAGGTAACACAAAATTAATAATCACAAAACCCAACTAAAACAATAATGCCTCATCCTCCCCACCCTCCCTAGAGTTCTGGACACTGTAAATGCCCCCATCTCGTTGTGTCCTATCCCCAGCACCTGGCACAGAAGCAATAGGTACTTAACAGATGTTGGAAGTTCATCAGAACTGACTATATTTGCATGTATATTTTCCCTCTCTGTTCTAACACCGGTGTTCTAATTTGTTAGTGCCACACTCAATCTGCTAAAGCGGGAGTGGCTGCTGCAAACTTTGTAGCCCATGGTCCAGGCAGGTACCATCCTTGTCACAACCACACAGTAATTAAACACAGAAGTCCTCTTCCGAGTGCTTTACAAAGCATAAAGTTATTTGTTCTAGTTTCATCACCATCACTTCATTAAGCAGCAGAAGAGTTAGGTTATATACTGAATCAATTTTGTATCAACATGCTAATTCATTGTCATAAAATTCATAGTTTACAGGAAAGTCCCCTATTCTACCAAATGTTAGCAGTTCAAAATGTGAAGCAAATGGTTCCATTTAGAAAGCAACACAAGTGAGTGTTTAGAACAGCTGTGGATGCCTGGACTGTGCTGCTCTTCCTCCTTTCCCCCCTCCCTGCCTCACACGCCCATCTTTCATCCTTCTCCATCCACAGAGAGAAGCTCATAAAAGAGAGAAATATTTCCATCAAGCACAGCAATGCAGAAGCTGCATACTGTTTGGATTTGCACAGTATCATTTTTGTTATCTCCCATTGTTTATAAAATGTTTACAGTTGTGTGTGGGCGGATAGGTAAAAAATTTTCAAGCATTTTGAATTCTATAAAATCCAGAAGAAACGTTGCCAAATCTATTCCCATCTTGCTCTTTAAACGCATATACATTTAAAGGGACATTCAATACTTCTGTTTTTGACTTAGTTACTCATGGGCCATTAAAGTATTGTCTTTTAAAAGCTATTTGCTATTCAAGGAGCCTTGGGAGCCCATTTTACAAGCCTTTTTAAGTTCTTTTTCTCTGAACAGGAAGTTGCATTTTGCCAAGAGTACACACACCCAGCAGAGTGAGGCAGGGCTGAGCTCTGTGAATGCTGAGTACTCCGTCCCATCCCACTCCTCCCATGTGTGACTCTCACAGGGCGAAAACTTGATCAAGACAGTAAGAGTGAAAACGCAATATGACAAACATTAGGACCTTAAATACCAGCCAAGAACTGGGCTTTTCTCTGGGTCTGAAACTAGACATGACCAGAGAAGACAGGCCTTTCTCAAAATCTATAGAACAGTCCTCTCCGGGGAGTGCCATCACGTTTCCAAGCTCCTTACACTAGCTAAGGAACCCTACAGCATGTAACCGAGCACCAGGTGCCTCTGATTTTCTCACTCTTGTCATTTCACTTTTCATTAGCAACTGCGGTAATGACAGAAGGATCAGCTCTCCTTCTCCATGTGGGAAGATACTCCATCCTGGCCAGAGAGAGAAAGGTGGGCTTTCCTTCTTTTCTTATCTCTTCCTATCTGTTAGCCAAGATCTGGACTTCAGGAAAATGCAAAAGCCCACTGGATTGGTTTCTTTGAGCTGCCGTAACACACTAGCACAGATCAGGTAACTTCAATCCACAGGCATATGCTCTCGGGGTTTTGGAAGCTGGAAGTCTGAAGTCACAGTGGCAAAAGGGCTGTCTGCCCTCTGAGGTGCTAGGGAAGAATGCTCCTTGCCTGTTCTCATGGTGTTACCAGCATGACTTGATGCTTCCTGGTTTGCGGGTGCCTCGCTCCACCTGCATCTGGTGTCACAGAGCCCTCTTCTCCCTGCATCTCTGTCTTCTTATAAGGACACCCATCATACTGGATTTAAGACCCACTATGCCAGAATGGCCACATCTTAACTAATTACACCTGAAAACAAACAAACAAACAAACAAAAAACCTATTTTCTGTTTCCAAATAAGGTCACATTACAGGATTCCAGAAAGACGTGAATTTTGGGGCAAACACAACTGGAACCTGTAGATTCTCCCTGCTGGCCCCCAAAAATGCATGTTTGTGCAAAATACATTTATCCTGTCCCAACCTCCCCAAAAGTCATAACCCATTCCAGCATCAATTCTCAGTCTGAAATATCATCTAAATACCATCAAGTCAAAAAGTCCCTGATCTCATCATCTGAATAGTTATGGATGAAACTCTGCATCTGAGCCACAGTGGGGCAGAATTCCTTTCCATCTACACACTTGTGAAATCAGGAAACAAGTTATCTGATTCCAAAAGACAATGGTGGGTCAAATACAGGAAAAGCATTTCCATCTCCAAAAGGATAAAAGAGAAGGAATAAAAGAGTCGCTTGTCCCAAGCAAGTTCAGAACTCAGCAGAGCAATTTCCACTAGGTCTAAATAATCCTCTGTGGTCCATGCTCTGTCCTCTGGGCCTGTGGACGCCTCAGCAGAGGTCCTGCCAGCACCACTGGGCAGGCTGTTTCCTACATGTGGGACCTAGAGGGCTGACAGTCTTTCCTCATTGCTTCCTGTCTCTGTTCCTGCCAGGCCAAGCTGGCAGAGTTTCAGCTGATACAACATCATCAAAAATCTCTTTGGTCTTCTGAGCATGTCAGAGGGTCCCTGACAGTAGACATGAGGGTCCCACAAAGATCTTTTCTGAGCAGCCCCAGCCCTGTTCCTGGCATCTGCTGAGATGGCTGTGTGAACCCAGTAGTCACGTGGCTAATCTCTTCCACAGAAGGCTGTCTGACCTCACCCTTGACCCTTGGAAAAGTTTGGCAATATGGACAGGCTGAGAATTTTCCACATCATCAAATGCTGGTTCCTTATTACTAACAGTTCCTTCCTCAGTGTATCTCTTTCCTCCCCCATTTTACTATAAGCCGCAAGAAAACAGTCAGGCCACACTTTGCTTAGAAGTCTCCTCAGTTGGCCAACAAACATATGAAAAAATGCTCATCATCACTGGTCATCAGAGAAATGCAAATTAAAACCACATTGAGATACCATTTCACACCAGTTAGAATGGCGATCATTAAAAAATCGGGAAACAACAGATGCTGGAGAGGATGTGGAGAAATAGGAACACTTTTACACTGTTGGTGGGAATGTAAATTAATTCAACCATTGTGGAAGACAGTGTGGCGATTCCTCAAGGACCTAAAAATAGAAATCCCATTTGACCCAGCAATCCCATTACTGGGTATATATCCAAAGGATTATAAATCATTCTACTACAAGGACACGTGCACACGAATGTTCATTGCAGCACTGTTTACAATAGCAAAGACCTGGAACCAACCCATATGCCCAACGATGATAGACTGGATAGGGAAAATGTGGTACATATACACCATGGAATATTATGCAGCCATCAAAAACGATGAGTTCACGTCCTTTATAGGGACATGGATGAACCTGGAAACCATCATTCTCAGCAAACTGACACAAGAGCAGAAAATCAAACACCGTATATTCTCGCTCATAGGCGGGTGTTGAACAATGAGAACACATGGACACAGGGAGGGGAGCACTACACACTGGGGTCTGTTGGGGGGAAATGGGGGAGGGGCGGGGGGTGGGGAGGTGGGAAGAGATAGCGTGGGGAGAAATGACAGATACAGGTGAGGGGACGGAAGGCAGCAAAGCACACTGCCATGTGTGTACCTATGCAACAATCTTGCATGTTCATCACATGTACCCCAAAACCTAAAATGCAATAAAAAAAAAGGAAAAAAAAAAAAAATGCATTCAAGGAAAAAAAAAAAAAAAAAAAAAAGAAGTCTCCTCAGTTAAATATCCAAGTTCATCACTTCCAAGTTCTGCTTTCCATCCAATATAAAACACAATTCAGCCGAAATTTCTGTCATTTTTGAACAAGCTCACCTTTCCTGCAGCATCCAATAACTTGCTTCTAATTTTCTTCTAGGTTCTCACCAAAAGCACCTTTAACACTCATGTCTCTAGCAACATTCTGATCGTCATGACGATATGTGTCCAAGACAATGGAAATTTTCTCCACTATTCTCTTCCCCTCCTTCTGAGACCTCATCAAAACTGCCTATATTTGCTTTTTAAATAGACTTAGGGGTACAAGGGCTTTTCTTTTTACATGGATGGATATATTGCACAGTGGTAAAGTCTGGGCTTTCAGTGTACCCATTACGCAAATAGTGCACATTGTACTGAACAGGTAATTTTTTTATCCCCAGAATTGCCTTTAATATCCATACTTCTTCCAAGTCTCTTCTAGGCTTTTAAAAGCATATACTTCAAATTCCTTCCAGTCACTTCCCGTTACTCAATTCCAAAGCCACTTCCGCATTTTTAGAAATTTGCTACAGTAGAACCCAGCTTCCCAGTACCAAAGTAAGTATCAGTCAGGGTTCTCAGAAAAACAGAATCAATCAGTAAGATACATAGATACCTATGTACATGTATATAACATATGTAAAAATCTTACTAAATAGTATATATGTTATATAATGTTATATAAGTTGTGTGTTTGGTATCATTTGGCTCTGTGTCCCCACTCAAATTTCATCTAAAAAGATAATCCTCACTTGCCAAGGGAGGGACCTGGAATCCCCACATGTGGAGGGAGGGAGGTGATTAGATCATGGGATTTTTTCCATACTGTTCTCATGATAATGAGTGAGTTCTCATGAGCACTGATGATTCCATACATGTCTGACAGTTCCTCCTTCACATACTCTCTCTCCTGCTGTATTGTGAAGAAGGTGCCTGCCTTTCCTTCTGCCATTATTATAAGTGTCCTGAGGCCTCCCCAGCCATGGGGAAATATGAGTCAATTAAACCTCTTTTCTTTATAAATTACCCAGTCTTAGGTATTTCTTTATAGCAGTGTGAAAATGGACTAATACAGTGTCATATGTTATGTATTAATATACATACACCCACTCCCACAAAGAAAGAGAGGGAGATATTTATTTGAAGGAATTGGCTCACATTGTTGTGGGTATTAGCAAATATAAAATGTATAGAACAGGCTGGCAGGCTGGAAACTCAAGCAAGGAGTTGATGCTACAGGCTTGATGCAGAAATTCTTCTCTGGAACACATCAGGTTTTGCTCTCAAAGCCTTCAACTGATTGGGTGAGGTCCACCCAAAACAACCAGGGAAATCTTTAAAGTTAAACACATCTACAAAATACCTTCACAGCAATATCTAGATTTGCATTTAATTTAAAAATGGGATACTATTGTCTCGTCAAGTTGACACATTAAACAAACACACATTTCCAATCTAATGAGACCACCAAGAATTAAAATCATTTTTTCCAGATTTTATTGATCATTATTTTACTTATTTTTAAGATTCAACTGGCCTAAAATGGAATTATTATGTGAACTTCAGGGCAGAATTACTTTTCCTATCAAAGTTCAGAGACATATACAATGGAAATAACAGAATAGTACATGCATAAACCATGTCCTGTTTTCTACAGCCTCAATAGGTAAATGAATTGAAGAGGCATAAGACAAAGGCCCTCCTATCCAATATGCAATGGTAGCCTGTTTGTCCTCAGTCAAAAAATCATACACTATAGATATGGGAACATACCCTTGATTTTTTTAACTTGACTTTTTAAATGAATCTTTATTTCCCGTGGATACAAAAACAATGTGTTCACTTTAGGTACTGTGAGAAAGGCAAAGAAGTAAAGAAGAAACATCATTTATAATTCCACTTCAGACATAGCTCTTCCTAACAGTTTAATGTATTTTTTCAAGTACGTTTGCTGAATATGCCTACATATATTCACGTATACATATATAATCCAGAAATATATGTTAGTATACACAGACATACATACACATATAATTCAAAACATCAAGAAAACTTACATTTCTGGTTTAGCAATCTCCTTTTTTTCTGCCAACAATTATCTTTACTGATTTGTAAATTTACTTATTTGTGGAGAGATTTGAGCCTTCACAACATCCAATGTATATCAAAACCCATATTCTAGAACAGTTGTGTAGAGACTATTGAATAAAAATTCATTTTTTATTCAAAGTTGTGAAATTTAATAAGAAGCAGATTCAGACACAGAAACTTTGACCAGCTATGTGAACTTGGTATGTTCATCTTCACAAGACTGTGGCCTCTCACTGTCATTTGGGCACATTCCCCGTGATTCTGACATCCTGAGTTTGCTGGAAGGATTAGAATCTGTATAGGAAGGTATCTCAAACTCTAATTTCCACCGCCAAGGTAATCTCCCTTTTTAGATAGCTCACGTTCACGTTCTAGGCATCAAGTTCTAGGATAGCTGTAATATTGCTTAGCAACTAAATGCAGCAATAACGTGACTGACTACAAAACAATCTGATGAAAAACCTAATCACTAATTAGTCAATATTAGTGATTATCCACTAAGATGTGAAACAAATTCATTCCTGTTGGATTTTAAAGAATCACAGCATTAAGGGCCATGAATCTGTTTCACAGAACCTAGAAACTGAGGACGCAGAACTCAAAGCCTCTTGCTCATGTCACTGAGCTTCTTGGAGTCATAAACAGGTCTGAAAACGAGGCCTCCCAGCACCATGGGGAGTGCTTTCCTTCCTCAGCTCCTGTCCAGATTACATCTGGAGGAACAGAAGTCTCAAAATACATTTGGAACAAAAGTGTTCTATTGTGAAGTAAGCCTAGCAGCTTCTTGGGTTGTTAGCATACTTGCCTGAAAAGAGATCCCCAGTTAAATAACCTTTCTTAACCAGCGTTTTCCAAACCTCACTTATCCTAGAATGTGGAGCCCCATGGCTTGAGTATTTGGGGTAAGAACCTGGTTTTAGAATTTGCACATCTAGGAGGAGGAGGAGAGGGTGGATATTTAGTTTCATCTTTCTTTTATATTTGCTATTTTAATGGCCAATTCTTCCACAATCAATATAGTCAATCATGCCGTCTATGCTTATTTACGCTAATGACAGAAACTAGAGACAGAGGTAATTCAAAACAGCAGGTTGTTAAAATAAATAACCAAGAATTGGCTTTGGAGTGAGTGGTTGCGCTGATATTTTGATGAAGTATGCCTGACTGGCCAAACAGCAACCCCAGCACTCCAGCAAGCTCAAGCCTTATGAGCAAACACGGGAGACGGTGGAAGTCTTCACACCACGTAGCTCCACGTGCAAATATGCACGGGTCCTTCATTCAGGGATTCAAACGGCACATGAAAGCCTCAATATGAAGACATCACTTAGGTAAAACAGAAGAGTCTATCTCTCCTAATTACTCCCAAATGTCTGCTCCAGACTTAATATCATTGTCTTTTTAAAAGACAAAGAATGTTGCAGCTGTGCTCAAAAACTTCACTCACTCTTTCTGTTTTAAAAAGTAAAGGCTAAGCCCCTCGTGGTTCTTAAGGCACTCTCAAATCTGACCCAGGCCCACATCTGGCTCTCAGTTGTTTCTCCACAGGGAAGCCTCTGTCACCCCCGCCTTTCCTTTCCCTAGTCTGCTTGCCCGCAGGGACTTTCTCTCTCCTTCCCAGATATGTGTATCGGTTTCCAATTGCTGCGTAACAAGCGTGATATAATGGCTTATGATCGCACACGTGTATCACCCTGTGGTTCAGTAAGTGAGAAGCCTCACATGGGTTTCATGGGGCTAAAGCTAAGATGTCAGCATGGCTGCTCCCTTTCTGGAGGATCTAGGGGAGACTTCATTTTCTTATCTTTTCCATGCTTTAGAGGCCATTAAATTCTTCAGGCCATGGCCCCTTCCTTCATCTTCAAATCTAGCAATGTTGCTTCTCTCTGATCATCCTTCCAGAGTCATCTCCCTCTGGCTCTTTTCTTAGGCCTTCTTCTGTGTTAAAGAACCCCTGTGATTATATCAGGCCCACCCAGATGATTCAAGATCATCTCTCTTCCTTAAGGTCAGCTGATTGGCAACATTCATTACGCACAACTTTGATTCCTCTTTTTCTTGTAAGGCAATGTATTCGCCAGTTATTGGAGTTAGGATGTAGAAATCTTTGGCATTGGGAGGCATTATTTTGCTACTACATATGACAAGAGCACTTTACTTGGAAAGTGCTGTGCCCCTGTAGTGTTTGTTTACTGCTTCTATTATACTTCTCATCACAGACTTATTTGTACTATTATTTGCTTACAAATGCATTCTTCACTTCTTTACAAGTTCCTTAAGAGCAGGGACCACTCTTTAATCCCATTCGTGTCTCCTGAGACCAGGTCCACTCATTGACACCAAGAATTTTTTGATGACTGGCATTTTCCCTATTGCAAATTCTGCCTTCTGAGTAATATTCTTGCTCAACTTAGGATCAATTAGCAATCTGCAAACAAAGCAAACGCAACTCATGTTCACAAAGCCTTTACTAAGGAGGTGAAGTGGTAAACATCTTTAATTATCAACACAGATCAAAGAATAATCCCAATGATCACTACAATTTTATAAGATCTGTTTATAAAATAAAGGCAGCAGCTTTCCAGACCCATAATTTCAAACTGACTTTACCAAACCAGCTTAACTTCAGTAACAGATCCACGGGAGAAGAATATTTTCACACTTTTCCTACAAGTCTTTTTAAAAATTTGAAGAATGTGTTAAAATTCAGAAATAAGTGATAAGAATGTGTATCTGCAGACAAGACCCAGCAGGAAACAGCACACTGACTGGGCAAAGGGAGCATAATGAAGGGGCCGTTTCTAAATATGTGGGCAGAGTTTAGGAATGGCAGCAAGGGGTGATGCAAGATCTCAGGGATAATGATGGTGGGGAGTTCTTATTACTCTTTGACTGGCAGGTAAAGCAGAAGGAGAAGTTACTGCAGCCCAGAGAAGGAAGTGCGATGGGAGCCATGGCCAATTAGGGGGACTTCACTTTTCTCATTGCCTCCCATCTCCTGCTATTTCCCAGTAGCTCCAAGTAGGCAGAGGGGAAAAAATAATCGACAAATCGTAAGTCAACAAAATACAATATGTGAAAGCAACAGAGAAAATCAATGAAAAGAAGAGCTGATTGATAGGCTCAACAAAATAGATAAACCTCTAGCCAGACTGATCCCGAAAGAGAGGAGACACAAATTATTAACGGGAGGAATGAGAGTGGACCTCTCCATATATCCTACAAACATTGACAGGATGGTAAGTGGACATTATCAACCAATGGGTACTAATAAATTCCACCACTTTAGATAATTGGGCAAGGAAATGTGTTTCCTTGAAAGACACAAGCTAACAAAACTCACTCAAGAGAAGGCTCTTTGCCAGCTTAATACTTCGGTTAAGGGAGAGCCCTCCAGGCTCCACCAGAAAGAGGTAAAGAAGGAGGAAGAGGAGAAGAGACATCTGATTAGAAGGTAGGTAAGCAGGTCGTATCTAATAGGCCCATTCTAACTTCCCCATTTTTCCTGGGCCATTGGATAGAGAAATTCCAGAATTTGAGCCTCCTTAACTCCAGATCACCATTGAGTCCAGGCTTCACTCAGCCAACCTGTTAGACTCAAGCCAACACATTACATTCCAGATCTTGAGTGTTTATACCTACGTCAATAAATACAGCCCAATCACTCCTTCCATTTCATTTTCATTAGTCTAATACCCTTAGAAGACATCCCATGATGCTCCCAGGCTCCAGCAGATATACATTGGCAAGATCCTGTAATTCTCTTCATATATAGACTGTCTCCTCCAAAACTAGGATTTGTGTTTCTCCATCTGGGCTGTGTTGGGATCTAACCTCATTATGAGCCCGGTGGCAATTGCGGTGGTAGTGGCTTATAGCAGGGGGAGATGTGCACCTATTTATGAGCATATTCCCAAGGTGTATTCTCTGAAGGGCATTTATACAAGGAGAAGTTGCCTGAAAGCAAGAGTTCAGAGAGGCTTGGAGGTTTAAACTTCTTAGGCTCTTCCGTGTCTTCCCAAATGGCCCTATTCCACGTCTCGGTCGCCCACCCCTCCTCTACTAGCCATTACCTGAAAGTGAGAGCCGTGCAGCCATGCCTTAATCAAAGTTGCAGCTCTGCGGCCCATACATCAGGCAGAGCTCAGCCACATCTGCCCCATGACTGTAGTGGTCCCACTGAGCTGCCAGGCTTTCTCACTGTCTGAGTGTGCTCTGAGTAAAACACAAATAATACTAATCAATAATGACAATCCTGACAACCTCCAATTTCTTCTTTTCTCTGTATACCACGTCTAGTGTCACCAGAAACAGCCAGCTGACCTCACAATGCTTATCTCACTGTTGCTGTCAAAGTAACCAGGACTATTGCCCTTTGATCCCATCCCTCGTCCCTCCACCTGCACTTCCTCTGATGCCACCACTGAGGACAATTCGAGAAACTGATGCTACCATGTGGAACAGTTTACCAGGGTTTCATCCCTTGCGAAGTTATTTGTATACTTCTCCATTATAGGAGCAACCAAATGCCAGAAGTCTTTTTAGAGGGTTTGTCTTCTGGGGCCATTTCTGGTACCAATGACTGTCAGTCAGATGTTACAGATGTTAAACACAAATGGAGTAATTGAGAGAATTTAGGGAAGAAGCTATTTTAAAGGGTCTGAGCAAAATGGGAGATACATAGTTGATAGATTATGCATAGATCAATGACAGATAAAGATAACTAAATAATATATAGACAAATTACATAGATAATAGATAACAAATATAAATAGATGATAGATTAGATAGATAGATAGATAGATGACAGATAGATAGATAGATAGATAGATAGATAGATAGATAGATTGATAGATAGACAGATAGATAGACAGACAGACAGACAGATAGATAGATGGCATGGAAGGGGTTGGGGAAAACTGTTAGGGATAATGAGGGATCCCATTACGTTACAACAGTATGAGAGCTACCTAGAGAAAACTGGCGTTAACAGAGGGATGCAGTCAAACCAAGGTCCCTGGATGGAGCCAGAGGAATCAGTAGCCCAACCTCGCTCTTCTCGTGGTGCCTCCATAAAAAGCCACATTGATGAAAGGCATGTGTTACCCTTCAGGGGGCAGAGCAGAGAGAAGGGTGGAGCAGGGACCTGGAGGTGGAAATAGTAGGTGCCTGGCACATGATCCATCCAAAACCTCACCTTGCCAGATCACCAGACCTCTTAGTCACTGCAGCTTCCCTCTGCCTCCAGCTCACTTTCTCCCATCGTGACCCATGCAGTCCTCCGATGCTCCAACAAGGACACCAAAAGGCAAATTAGTATTCATCTAATGTTCATTGTAAATGACTGTCTTGCTAGTGAAGAGGTTAGTGAAGAAGACCTCCTGCGTTCTGTTTCCTTAGAACCATCACTGCTGTCAGTGAGCTGGCTAATCACAAATCCATGTGTGTTCGTGAGGTCGGCCGTGGTAAGGATTTCATGCACTGCTTATATCACACAAGAGCCAAGAGGAGACAGCGCTCCATCCTGGTGCTCACTTCCCTGTTGATAGATTTCTCAGTGTCATCTCCTTGGGAATACCGCTAGTCTCCATCCCTTACATAATTATGTGGTGCTTCCAAAGTTAACAACATCAAACACGTTAAAGCATTTTATTTAGAAAATAACCTGATGGAAATAGTAGCTCAGTAAAATGAAAACAGTATCTTCATTTCTTTCAGCAGGATGGACACCTTTAAACATTCCAGTGTTATATTCCTTTTAAAATTCTTCCAACTTAGGATAAAATTTCATTGAGAATTATCATAATCTGGCTTTAAAAAATCGTGCTCTGGACTGGGCACAGTGGCTCACACTTGTAATCCCAGCACTTTGGGAAGCCAAAGCGGATGTATCACCTGAGGTCAGGAGTTTCAGACCAGCCTGCCCAACATGGTGAACCCCCCCCCTACTAAAAACGCAAAAATTAGCTGGTCATGGTGGTGGGCACCTGTAATCCCAGCCACCTGGGAGGCTGAGGCAGGAGAATCCTTTCAACCTGGGAGACAGAGGTTGCAGTGAGCTGAGATCACACCATTGCATTCCAGCCTGGGCAACAAGAGCGAAACTCCCATTTCAAAAAAAAAAAAAAAATCATGCTCTGGAAAGTTAAGTAGTCTGCCTCTAATAAAATAAGACAGTAGGGGGAAAATGCTTAGTCACCAAAAAGCATAGAATGATGGAGATTTTGTAAACCAGAAACAGCAGGACATTTAGAAAAAGGAAATGGCTGAAATGGAATATACCTGGAGAAATACTTGTTTTACCCAGTCAAGAAATCCATACCATACAGCATTAGGGTTAATTCCAGGTGAAACTGTGAAATTAGCAAAGTTGGTATTTGATGATTTCATCGTTGGGTCTTTCTCCAATTGTTAGAAAACCTTCCTTGACCCCAAAGGTACTGCATTTTCTTCCTCTCATCCCTCTTTCTCCTCCTTCTCCTTCTCTCTCTTTCTCTTTTTGTCTCTCTCTTCTCTTCTTCCTCTACCTCTTTCACAATTACCACCCTAATCTATCCCTTCCATTCCATTTATATTCTAATTTCAAGAATCAGAAAAGTATCTCAACAATTCATTCACATTGATGGTTAAAATGACTTTTAAATCTCAGCATGTTACTATTTTATGAACTGTTACCATTTCACAGGTGACAACGGCTTTTTAAAACTCCAGGTCAAACTAAATATAATTGGGGGAATTTAGGCAATACAATAATAAGTGGAGTGAGGATGATCCTATGATGGAAGGTGGGCTACAGCCTTCTGGTCAACCAACTACAGCATATATCAAGTGCCTCCTTTGAGATAGGCAATCTGCCAAGAGTTGGAAATGCAAATACAATAATATACAAACTCAGCTAATTGAGGAAGCTCTCATAATACAGTCTCCTCATAAATAAGCCAGGTACAGACCATTTCACTCATAAATTGTTTCAAATATTCAAAGAACGTATACTTCTAATTCTATTTCAACTCTCATAGAACATTAAGAAAAGTTTTACACCACTTTTATCATTATTAGAAATACTTATATCAAAACCTGATAAAAATAAAAATAAATATAGGGTTTTCACTAGTAGAATGGCTCTTCACAGAAATTACCCAAATGCAATAAGAGGAAACAAATGGGCAAGTGCAAATTCCATCTCTGATACAGCCAGGATACAACTCTAATTCCTAATCACAATATTTGAGAATGAGCTGCCAAATGTCCACCCTCAAAGATATTCACCAGCCCCACTGATGAATGCAGATGAAAAGAATCCCAGTTAAATGAAACTGAGTAGTGTTTGTCTAAAATGAATTCATTACAATCAAGTAGAGTTTGTCCCAGCAATAAAAATCTATTTGTATACCATATTAACTAAAAAAAATTGTCTTATCATCTCAATAGAGGCAGAAAAATCATTCACTAAAATTGAACATTCACTTATGATTATAAATAAAGAGTGATTTATAGCTAGTAACAAATGATAACTCTTTTAATTTGATAGAAGTCATTAAAGCAGGGAAGAATCATGTGTAATGATGAAAATGCCCAAGCATTCCTATTAAAATCAGAAATAAGGCAAGGATGGCTACTATCATTACTCCTATTCCACCTTGGACTGAAAGCCTTAACCAAGTAATACAGCAAAAATAGAAATAATAGGCATGTGAATTGAAAAGGAGTGATAAAACCCAAAAGAATCTATGGAAAGTCAACTAGAATGAATAAGAAAGTTTAGCAAGGTTGCAGGATTTTAAAAGCAACTCATAAAATAATTAGCATTGCAGTATGCCATAATAAAATTTTTAAATTGAAAGGAGAAATGATAGATGTAAAATTTCCAGTAACAACAAATACTGTAACGGACATAAATTTGATCTAACAAGTTATAAAAGGCTTTTTGTCAGTGATTGCCAAACATTACTGAAAGGCAAGAAGAATTGAATAATTAGAAAGCTGAACTATATCCATGGATGAAAAGACTCAAAATCATAATAATATCAATTCTCCCTTATTTAAAATATAAATTTAAAGCAATTACAACATAAATTCTAATAGGATATTATATAATTTGGCAAGATGATTCTTGCCAATATGAAATGTGGAAAAATTGAGCACCAAGAATAGCTTAAAAATGTTGAAAAACGAGGAAAAGCAAATTATTTTAACAGCTAATGTGCCTTATGAAGCTATTGTAACTAATGTAGTGTTTTATTGGCACTGGAATAGTCTAATATACAAATGAAGAGGAATCCAGAAATAGATCAGAGTGCATGTGAAAAGTTTATCCCTAAAAGCATTGGTATTAAGCTTATAGTGGCTAGAATTTCCTTCAAAATCAATATGAGAGAGATGGGTAAGCATTGTATAGACTAGAATCTGCCAAGCATTGGTGGTGGTGTGGGATGGAAAATAGGTACATGGGTGATCACTGTTATTTTGCCTACTTTCACACACACACACACACACGCACACACACACACACACACACACACACACACTTCCATTATAAAAAGTATTTTTAAATTATATCATGAATACACTAATATGTATTTTTAAAAATAAATGTTATGTATTTTTGAGGTTTATAACATGATGTTATGGGATACATATGGACAGTAAGATGGTTCTAGAATATATGCTAGACAAAAAATGTCAATAATGAAATGAGAGATTATTCAATAAACAGTTGTTGAACAATAAGTTATACTGTAGAAAAACAAAACAAAATTCTTACTTCATCAAACTCACATAAACTCACCCCCCTCAGATACAGGTACAGGCATGTGCACACAGGCACACACACTCCAGATGAATTAAAGACTTAAACAGAAAAAGCAAACTTTTGGAAGAAAATAAAGGGGAACTTTTTTTAATCCTAGGGTATTTCTTTAACATGAAA
Organism: Saimiri boliviensis; assembly: GCF_048565385.1. Lineage (NCBI taxonomy): Eukaryota > Metazoa > Chordata > Mammalia > Primates > Cebidae > Saimiri > Saimiri boliviensis. Next base: position 139,155,297 of record NC_133452.1, on the reverse strand, counting down.
CACACAGAAAAACACTACTAATAAAGGAAAAGAAAAATTAGTTTAACCATACTTACTGAAACTGAACACTTCTCTAACACAAAAAAGACTTAAAACTTTTTCTTAAAGCCACAAACTGGGAAGAGATATTTGCCAAAGATAAAACAGAGGATGATAATCCACAATATAAAAAGAACTCTTATGAATCACTAAGAAAATGGTAAAGAATTTTTAAAAACTAAGCGAAGTTAATGAACAGTAAATAGACAAAAGAGAAAACCCAAATGGCTATTAACAATATAGAAAGATTCTAATCCTTGCTGGAAATAAGAGCAACGTAAATTACAACATCAGATACAATTTCACACTCACCAGCTGGACAAAAATTTAAAATTTGACGATTGATGTTGACAAAGATATGAAGTACTAGAAATACATATATAATGCTGTTAGAAATGTAAAGTAGTAAACTTACTTTGGAGAGAGACCTGGCAATGCCTATTATATAATAAAGATGTGTAAAACCTAAAACACAAATAAATATAAAAACAAACAAATAATAAAGGTAAAGCTCAAAATTATAATGTTAAATATGGTGACATATATAAATGGCATCAGACATGTCAACAAATGTAAATGGGAAAAACATTTCTAATAACAGAAAAAGGCTCACGAATTGTACCCCCAAAGCAAAACCCAACATTATGCTGTATATAATCATTAAAAATAAAAGTATCAGTGAAAGTATATCAGGCAAGTACAAGTAAAAAGAAGAGGTTTTTAATTTGCTATTATTTCATTGATTTCAAGGCAAAAGTATTAAGTGAGACAAAGAACAAAGTTGGAGGACTGGCACTACCCAACTTTAAGAATTACTAGAAAGCTGCAATAATCAAAACAATGTGGTACTGGTGGAAGAAGAGACAAATAGAGCTATAGAATTACAGGACAGAAATAGATCCGCACAAATACAGTAACTGATCTTTGACAAAGGATCGATACAAGTCAATGGAGGAAGCATACAATTTACAACAAACAGGGCTGGAAAAACTTAACATACATACACACAAAATTTTAAAAATAAACAAATCTAGACAAATACCTTGTAACTTCTTTCACAAAAATCAACCCCAAATGGAATATAGACCTAAATAGAAAAGTGGAACTAAGATTCCTAGAAGATAACAGAGGAGGAAGTCTTGGTTTCGTTGGCTTGGTGATGACTTTCTAGATATAGCACCAAAAACATGATTAGATAAGGAAGTTCCATTAAGTGGAACATCATTAAAATTACAAAGTTCTGTTTTGAAAGACACTCTTAAGAGAATGGGAAGACAAGCCACAGACTGGTAGGAAATATTTCCAAAACACATATCTGATAAAGGACTGGTAAGCAAAATATCCAACATTTCCTTAAAACTCAGTAATAAGGCCAGGCAAGGTGGCTCATGCCTGCAATCCCAGCACTTTGGGAGACCAAGGCGGGCAGATCACTTGAGGTCAGGAGACCAAGACCAGCCTAGCCAATATGGCAAAACCCCATCTCTACTAAAAATACAAAAATTAGCTAGGCGTGGTGGCACATGCCTATAATCCCAGCTACTAGGGAGGCTGAGGCAGGAGAATAACTTGAACCCAGGAGGTGGAGGTTGCACTGAGCCGAGATCATGCCACTGCACTCCAGTTTGGGCGACTGAGCAAGAATACGTCTCAAAAATAAATAAATAAAACAAAAAGTAATAAGAAGAAAAATAATCCAATTACAAAACAGACAAACGATCTGAACAGACACTACACCAAAGTAGATATACGGAGCAAATAAGCATATGAAAAGACGCTCCACAGCAGACATCATTAGAGAACTGCAAATTTAAACGGCAATGAGACATACCACTTACACATCCATTAGGATTAGCACAATTGGAGTAGTAGTTCAGGGATTTAAGTCATTTATCTATAGAATAAAAACAGCTGGTAAACTTTCATAAGCTATTTCAAAAAAGCATGATTTTTCCAGTCAGCCCAGGGGAGAGCTTCTGTCTGCTGAAAACTGTACAAGCTAAACTGAAAAGCAGATGAACTAAACTGCTGGTAGGATAAGAAAAAAGCAATGAGAAGAAGACCCACATGAGCATTAACTAAAGGGAATAAGATACTTTGACATCCAGAACGAATTTTAATTCTATTTTGATTGTCATTTGCCCTACTAAATGTAATCAAAGTCCTGTCAATCATTAGCATCACAATGAAACTATTCTGTTTTATATACATATATGGTTGTATCTCTTTTAAAGGATGTAGCTCTTATCCTCGACTGCACCTTAGATCATCTGGGAGCTCTAAAAATGTCCTGCCAGTGAAATCAGAATCCTTGGAGGATTTCAAGTTTAGTTTACTTGAAGGGATAATTATCACTGGAAAATGCATTTCTCCTATTTCATTGGTTGTTGTTTTTTTTTTATTGTTGTTGTTTTTTTTGTTTTTTTTGAGATGAAGTCTTGTTCTGTCACCCAGGCTAGAGTATAATGGCACAGTCTCAGTTCACTGCAACCTCCCTCTCCTGGGTTCAAGCAATACTCCTGCCTCAGCCTCCTAGGTAGCTGGGATTACAGGCACAAGCCAGCATGCCCAGCTTTTTTTTTTTTTTTTTTTTTAAATAGAGACAGTGTTTCAGCATATTGGCCAGGTTGGTCTCAAACCCTTGACCTTATGATCCACCCAACTCGGGCCCCCAGAGTGCTGGGATTACAGGCATTAGACACTGTGCCTGGCCCTATTTCATATTTTTGACAAGCCCAACTTTGACAGAAAAATGCTAACAACAACAATAATAGCTAACACTTACACAGTGCCTACCACGTAATAGAAGATGTAGGAAAACATCAGCTTCTTTATACAGAGCTACAGTCCCAGCTTCTTCATGTACAACTAATTCCTTTTGCTGTTTACGAAGATAAAATCCACTCACTTGGTGATGTGTAATTTGGGGGACAAAATTGAAGACATCGCACTTGTCCACACACAAAAGGAGGATGCAGCAGATTGGAAAGCTGTCTATTTGCTCACAGTGGCATGAAATCTAAATTATGAAGAACTTAAATCATTCTGGGAATATTTTTTAAGCCATATTTCATTCCACCACAGTAATAGGATACTCTCCTTGTAGCTCACCTTGCCATCATCTTGCCATATTCTTCAGTTGCCTGACATGACATTTCCTCCCAACGACCATTTGTTAACACGTAGGCAAGCCCCCAAAATGCGGCGGCCCTAGCTGAAAAGCAGTGTCATCTGAAAACCGCACTCAGCACTTTTCCCTGTCTTCAAAACAGTCCAACAAGGCGATGCATGGACACAAATGGGATGGTTCACTAAGGATTTGCGGATAAAAGACTAAGTTGTGCTTCCCAGAGGAAATTTAATCCAAATCCCCATTAAGCAGTTTTGTTCTCTCCCTTAAAGTTTCTCTTCCCTGACAACTATCTCAACCCTCGTCTTCTCTTCCCTAATAAGACCGAATCCAAATAGTAAGCTCTGGTCCTCACTTTGCAAAACCCACTCAGGAGAACAAAACCTCACAGCGAGCCTCATAGTGGCAATTTATTATCTTCCCGCTAGCAGTGACCTTGGGGATTTCGTCTCCCTGGACAAGTAGCCTCTCACAGAGTACCTCCCTATGAGAGGGAGAAAAGATATTTTCTCATTCTGTGCATACACAACTGAACTTGTTTCCAAAGAGTTTTATGGAAATCATATGATGAAATACTCATTGCAACTATACATCTACAGTTCTGAAGATACGAAAATGCTTTGAACTTACATCCACTTACAAATGGCGAAACAAGGGCACTGAAAAAATAGAGGTATTATCCAATATGCCATAGTGAATGCCAAATTTTATACCATAACCTAGTCCTCTGACTTATAGCCCAACTTCCTTCCCACTAAGGGGCTCAGCCTCCCAGCAAGGCCCAACATTTCTGCTTGCATTAGATCCTTAATTTTTATTTTCTCATCCATAAACTGAAGCTGGACCTTATTCTTGAAAATTCTACAAGGATCTACGCTGTGAATGTGTGTACACTTTGTGTTTCTTAGAAGAAATATATTTAATCAATACAAGGCGTTTCTCTAACAAGGATCTCTGTTTTGACCTCTGATATATGTCAATGACTGATGTCATACATTTCTAAGCAAAATACAGCCCAATATTGTCCTGGTAAATCAGTCCTGTAAATTAACTCAGCCATAAAAACTTTAAAAAATTAAAGGAGGGGCTTTGGCAACTAGATTAAAATACAGAATCATGTAAGTGTTTCAGGCTGTTGCTCCTCACTGCCATCCTGTATGCTACCGCTATGACACTGACAAGACTGAGTGGGACTGCTGACTCAGCTATGGGTTGGTAGATATGTTTAACCCATTCAGATCATTCATATTAATTTATCTCTAACTGAAGAAGAAGAAAAGGAAATTGAAACTACCAGCTGAGATCAAGAGGATTATCAGTCTCACCTCCTCCTTCCCTTCTCCCAGCACTTTGTCTGTCAGGATAACATGGCAAATTGAAGTGAGGTATAGCCATTAAATCATTTTTTCTTTATAATGTGACTGATTCCACCATGCCAAGAGAATCATGACATCTTAAAGCATAGGTGACAGCTGGTGAACTGAATGCCATTAACTTCATTCCCAGAAATCTGAATTTGCTGGGGTTTTTTAAATATAGAAAACACATTTGAAATATATTTGTCTGGTAGGGGGTAAGATTGGCATTAAGGTAAACAACTAGCAAATTGTTCATAGCAATGAACTAGTGCACTGCCTTTTCCTTCCAAAACTGTAGAAATTAGAGACTGTTCACCAGATGTTGTTTAAAAAAAATAGATTTTGTTAAAACTAATTTAACTACTAAATTGCTAAAAGGTACACTCTGGTAAGTCCTCTTTTAGCTGAAAAATGTCTGTGTCTTGTTAAATGTTTATTGAATAGTGTAATTATATTGCTTTTGCTGTTAAATGATATTGACATTCCTGAACAAGAAAGATCTTTATTCAGGCAAGATGAAATGTGAACATCTGGCAGAGACCTTATGTGGAACGTTGAAACAAACAAACAAAAATCTTGACCAGTGTTCCTTTTTTTTTTCTTTCACCCTTTCCCAACTTTTCTGGATGTGACTCACATCAGAATATACTTAAACATGAGGACTCTGTCACTTACCATAGAAATGTTCAAAGCAAATCCTTAGCAAACCAGTGGCTGCCGAAGATGAGGTCAGTTCAACCGTGAAACAACTGTTCCTCAAACAACGAGCCAGCTGCTTGGTTCACTTCAAATCATTGTGAGAGTAAAAAGGAAAAAAAATATTTAATAGACGTAATATAATGGCCATTTGTCGTAATATTACTAGAAGCTTAATATTTTATATAACAAATTTATTTGGCTTCTAAGACACCACAAACGTGTAAGAAATTAAAATCTAGGTGATATTGTCAGCTTGTTAAGGGACTTTTTCTTGACACAGAATGTCTCAGTTTTAGGAATCTTTTGATTTTATCCATTAGATGACTGACCCTCACAAAGTGTGATTAGGTCACAGGAAGAGGCTCAGCAGAGTGGCTGGCTCTCTGTGTTCCAGCATATTTCTTTCTTCTCTTTCCCATTTCCCATCGTGTAATGAAGAATGACAGAAACTTGGCTCTACTGTACCCTGAGAACTCTTTATTAATTTAATGGCAAGATTTTTATTCATGTGGAAAAATAAGTTGCCTATAACCCTGAGTGTTCCGTAAGGAATCTTCAGTGCAGAACTTTTGTTCTTTTAGGTATCCTGGTCAAAAAATAGATTTAGACATCAGTGTAAGTAAAATATAATCAAATGCGAATGTCTAACACCAGCTGTATCTACACAGCAAAGCAACATTTGGCAGGCCAGTTCCCTTCATCCAAGCCCAGCTCTGAAGGCTTTCATTCCTCTAAAATACCCAGAATGGTTATCAAGAATGTCCCCGGTTGGCCAATTTCTCAGCTTCCTGTTTGCTTTTTTCCTTTTATGTAAATTACACTTCATTAAACACTTTTTTTAAAAGTCAGGATGCCATACAACCATGGCGTGACAATATATGACCAGAGGTCTCACTCCTGCTTTTCCACTTATCCACACAAAGACTCTTCAGGTTTGTCAGGAAGGCCCTGGGCAAGAGAGAAGAGCCAAACTCTATAGTCCCTGAACAGGTGCTGAATCTAAACTATCTCCACTATCTATTAAAATAGCCTCGGCAGGGTAGGCCTGGAAACATGAGGAGAATTGACAGGGACATTCAAGTTGGGCAACAGCATATGAACACAAGTGTTGGTGTTCATGGAGGGGTGAAAAAGGAACAGCTCAAGCAAGTCAGAGCAGGACTGGTGTTCAGTCTTGAATATTGTGTAGGTGGGTGATAGAATCAAGTAGCATAAGAAAACAACATGTACAATGGCTTACATTAACCTGCCAAGGGAAGACTACTGCAAGAAGTTTGGCATGGCTGGAGCGTAAATCTTGGATAGGAAGAGATTTAACCAGCAATAAAGAAATTAAGTAGGCAGGAGTCAGGTAATCAGGTCTCCGGCAGGCTGAGAGGTTTGAATTTAATCCAAGAGGCAATGGTACTTTTGATGAGGGCATAATATGATCAGCGTTGTGTTTTAGAAAGATCACGCCTATGATTTTAGAAGAATAGATTGGAGGGATAATAACATAAGGATAAAGAAGCAACACGGATAGGAGAAATTCTACAGAATTAATACACACAGGCATCTTTGTTTGACAGAATGAGGATGGTGATGGAGATCACCTTTGTGGTTTCAGTCACTGTCTCCATGAAGATGCTAGCTTAAATTGGAGGAAGAGGATGAAGGAGTTTGGTTTGAGATATGATACACCAGAATTTCTTATGAAGCTGTACAGCAGAATCCCCAGTGGAATTCATGAAGGTAAATACAGAGAGAGAGAAAGAGAGAGAGAGAGAGAAAGAGAGAGAGAGAAAGAGAGAGAGAATATAACATATATACACATATATGCATATATATAAATTATTTGATTAACACATATTCATTTTAGAAAATTGATATGCAGCTGGACTGGATATTATAGTTTCAGTAAATATCTTAAATAATAATTGCCATCTAGCTCATATGTGGAGCATACATTTCAGAGTTAGTTACAGTTCAGTTCTACTTTTGAAGGCATTTGAATAATAAAACGCATTCAAAAGTAGAACTGAACTGTATTGATGACATAGTTTGACTGTCATGAACTAATAATGACCTTAAAAAGCCAAGTTACCGCAAGAAAGAATAGCTCAATATTAACTATGCCAAAATCTAAATTACATTCAAACAGGAGATACTAAGTAACATAGAGTTAAGCTAGGTTAACGCTTCAGCTTCATGGAAATATCTTTGCAGCTAACTCATCTTGGCAGGGAAGAGACATATCCTCAGGGTCATTTACAGTTAAGGCAACTAACTCTGCCCCAGTGATTTTCCATTTCCTATGTATGGAATTCCAGGATCTCAAATAATAATTGCTGAAATACATGAGCAAATCAAACACTTTCTTTGAGAAACAAAAAAGTTGACCCTGGTTTGTTTGTTTTTTGTTTTGTTTTGTTTTTTCATCTCTACAGCTAACTTCCATTGGGAAGTGAAGCGGAACCTCCTTGGGACAAGAATAAAAGTCAAGACCAGTCATTTTCTTTTTTAACTTTTAGGTTCAGTGGTTCATGTGCAGGTTTGCTTTATAAGCAAATTGCGTATCATGAGGTATGGTGTTCAGATTAACTCACCACCCGGGTAAGAGGCACAATACCCAATAGGTAGCTTTTCAGTCTTCACCCTCCTCCTACCCTTTACCCTCAAGTAGGCCCCGGTGTCTTTTGGAGGATCTGTCATTTTCATAAAAGATTGTAAATTTTAAGATTCCTATATCGGTATCTGATGTCCATGGGAACTCCTCTCTCTCATTCACATAGAATATATGCATGCCAGGCACCTCAGAAAACTGCTCAATGTTCTCTTGTTTAATGAGGTAGAACTTACATAAAATGCACAAACCTAGACGTGCACTACTATGTGAACTCTTACATGTGTATACACCTGTGCAATCACCAGGGCAAGACAGAGAGCATATTCAACATCCAAAAATATTCCCCATGTATTTACCCAGTAACCACTGATGTGGATGCTACAGACACTGTTCTGACCTCTGTTGTCACAGATTCGCTTTGCCTGTTCTTGAAATGTAAGTGAAATCACACAGAATCTTTTTTATCTGGCTTCTTTTGTTCAACACATTGTTTTTGAGATTCATCCATGTTGTTGCATGTATCAATAGCTTGTCTCTTCATATTGCGGTGTGGTATTCCTTTGTATAAATATACCACAGTCTGTGTGTTCATCTTCCTTTGATGGACATCTGAGCTGCTTCCAGTTTCTGGCTCTATGAAAAAGCTGCTATAAACATTCTGGTACCTATCTCTTGGTAGACATAAGCACTTCTTTCTCTTAGATATTACCTACAATGGGCATGCATATGTGTAGCTTTGGATATAATGTAAAACAATTTTCTAAAGCGGCTGCACAAATTTATGCTTCTACCAGCAGAAAATTTCATCATGATTTACACACCATTTCTTTCTATGCAACTGTGAACAGACTTCATATTATACTGGAATAATATATGAACCATGCCAACTTCTCATTCTCTTAGGTCATTAAGTGCAGACCTTGTTTTAAGCTAAAGCACCAAAAATGCTTGCCTTTATTGTACTATTTTAGATACCCAAAAAAATGCCTCATTGAATTTTATTAAAAATCTATATAAGAAATAGGCATAAGAAGTGTGAGAATTTCTAATGGTTATGATAGACAGATGAAGGATCCTCCAGCTTACTCAAAACTAAAGACAATTGAATTTGATCATTACAACACATTTTAATTTTTTTATTTATACAAAATAATTGTACATATTTATGGAGTACATGTAATAGCTTGACATATACATATAATGTGCAGTGATCAAATAATGGTATTTAGGATACCCATCATCTCAAACATTTATCATTTATTTGAGTCGGGAGCATTTAAAACCTTATCTTCTTGCTGTTTTGACATTTTAAACATATAGCCAACCTCAAAAGTTAAATTTTTAAAATCCTTTATGACCTAAGTTAAAAAGGACATTAAAATCAGAGTACAATGTTGGAGTTGACATCAAATGATCTACGCAAATATCGTAATAAATGCCCAAAGTATAGAAGCCTGTATACTCGCTTGAGAATCAAGAGTCAAATGCTTAGGGTTCACATTAACACCGCCAATTCATCTTGTCCCAAAGTAAACTACTGATCTTGTGGATTTCCAAACATAGTGAATTTCATTCACTCAGTTACCCAAGCCATATTCAGGAATTGGCAAACTTTTTCTGTAAAGGCTCATACAATAAACATTTGAGGCTTTGCAGGCCAGCTGGTCTCTGTCACTCAACTCTGCTTCATGTAGTGCAAAAGCAACGACAGACAATGCATAAATGAACACCCATGGCTGTATTCCAATAAAACTTTATTCATAAAAACAGGCAGCAGATCAGATTTGCACCAAGGGTTATGGTTTCCTTACCCCTGCTAATTAGGAAATCTATGCTTCTCCAACTTATTTAATCCTTATTAAAAATTGCACTATAACCTGTCTACTTTTCTAATTTGTTGACTACACAAATTTATTATATTTCTGAGTCTTTCCTGTTGTTGTGTATACTTCATTTTCAGCCATTGGATAATATTTTGATGTGTCAATATTGTAAAAACAAACAAACAAAAAAAAACTATTTATCCTTTTTAACATCAATAAATATTTGGGCTGTTTCTACTTTGGGATCTCAATTTCCTTATCTATAGAATATAATAATATCTACTTCATATGTTTTTATGGATTAAATAAGTCAATATATGTAAACTGCTTGAAAATATGTCTGACACATGCTACATCCCATAAAAAGTTTGCTATTACTGTTGTATTATAGTTATGTATGGATGTCCGAGTCCTACTATATTGCTAGTTCACTGAGTTTGAAGGTCATGTGCCTTCACTTTCTTCAGGGCCTACTATAGTGACACAATGAACGATTATTAAATGTTGAAAATTAATGAAAAGTTTAGGAGATAATTTAATATTATCTTTATTTAACAAACACATTCTGAGAAATTCTAACCAAAATCTCAACAGGGCTTCTGTGGAATTTGATAAAAATAATTCTTAAATTTATATAACATAACAAAAGACCAAATATAGATAAAATACTTCTAATGAGGAAAATAGAGAAAGCGGAGGAACATACCCCATCAGACATCAAAAATAAATATAAAGCTACTGAAATTAAGAAAACATAGTATTTATATCATGACATAAACATTGAAACAAAATTAACAGAAAAGAGACCCTGAAAGAGATTTGTGAATTTGAAGAACTATATAGTTGTTGGAGGTGGCATTGAAAATCAGTCAGTGGAATAATTGGGGGCTAATGAATAAATGGTGCTGGGACAATTAATTATAAATATGGAAAAAAATGAAACTGGATACCTACCTCACACCATATGCAAAAATCAAAGGCATAAATATATGAAACAATTCTCTAAAATATTTAGAACCATAACTATAAAACATAATATACGCTAAAATAAATATTTCTATTAATCAAATGGCACTCCTTAAAAGGGAAATTATGTTAGTAAACTAGGAGAGATTATTTGCAACCCATACAGGCATACCTTATTTTATTGTGTTTCACTGTATTGTACTTTGCAGATACTGCTTTTTTTACAAATTGAAGATCTGTGGCAATGCTGCATCCAGAAAGTCTACCAGCACCATTTTTCCAGCAGCATGTGCTCACTTTGTGGCCCTCCCTCACATTTTGGTAATTCACACAATGTTTCAAACTTTTAAATTATTATTATATCTGTTATGGTAATCTGTGATCAGTAACCACTTACGTTACTATTGTAATGGTGCCACAGAATGAGCCCCTATAAGAAGGTGAACTTAACTGATAAATGTTGTGTGTATTCTGACTGCTCCATCAGCTGGCTGTTCTTGCATCTCCCTCCCTCTCCTTAGGCATCCCTATTCTCTGAGACATAATCATATTGAAAGTAGGTCAGTTCATAACCCTATCATGGCCTCTAAGTGCTCAAGTAAAAGGAAGAGTCCTCTCTCATTTTAAATCAAAAGCTAGAAATAATTAAGCTTAGTAAGGAAGGCATGTCAAATGATGAGATAGCCTGAAGCTAGGCCTCTTGTGGCAAACAATTAGCCAAGTTGTGAATGCAAAAGAAAAGTTCTTGATGGAAATTAAAAGTGCTACTCCAGAGAACATTAAAATGATAACAAAGCAAGATAACCCTGTTGCTGATATGAAGAAAGCCTGAGTGGTCTGTGTAGACCAGACCACAAAAAACCAGCTACAGCATTCTCTTAGGCTAAAGCCTAATCCAGAACAAAGCTTTAACTCTCTTCAATCTTTTGAAGACTGAGAGGAGCTGCAGGAAAAAAGGTTGAAGCTAGCAGGGATTGGTTCATGATGTTTATGGAAAGAAGCTGTTTCTAGAATGTACAACTGCAAGATGAGGCAGCAAGCGCTTATGCAGAACTGCAGCAAGTTATCCAGAAACAACACATTTTCAGTGTAGATGAACCAGGCTTCTTTTGGAAGAGGATGCCATCCAGGACTTTCACAGTTTGAGAGGGGAAGTCAACATCTGCTTCAAAACCTCAAAACACAGGCCAACTCTCTCGGTAGGGGCCAATGTATCCAGTGACTTTCAGTTGAAGCCAATGATTACTTACTGTTCCGAAAAAGACTAGGATGCTTAATAATTATATTAAAACTACTCTACCTGTGCTCTATAAATGGAAAAACAAAGCCTGGGCCACAGCATATCTGTTTACAGCATGGTTTCCAGAATATTTTAATCACACTGTTGAGACTAACTGCTCAGAAAAAAAAAAGATTTCCTTCAAAATATTACCACTCATTAATAATGCACCTAATCACCCAAGAGTTTTGATGGAGATAACACAAGATATGAATGTTGTTTCTACACCTGCTAACACAATATCCATTTTGCAATCCCTGTATCAAGTAGTAGTCTCAACTTTCAAGTCCTACAACCTCAGAAACACGTTTTATACAGACTATAGCTGCCACAGATAGTAATTCTTCTAATGGATTTGAAATTGAAAAAGTGAATCAAAATCCATCTGGAAAGACTCACTGTTCTGAATGCCATTAAAAACATTTGTGATTCATGGGAGGAGGTCAGAATATCAACATTACCAGGACTTTGGAAGAAGCTGATTCCAGCCACTACGGATGACTTTGAGGGGCTCAAGACTCCAGTAGAAAAAGGAACTGCAGATGTGATGGAAATAGCAAGAGAACTAGAATTAGAAATGAAGCCTGAAAAATGTGATCGAATTGCCACAATCTCATGATCAAGCTTGGATGGATGAAGAGTTGCTTCTTATGGATGAACAAAGAACATGGTTCCTCAAGGGGAGATCTACTTCTGGAGAAGATGTTCTGAACATTGTTGAAAAGACAACAAAGGATTTAGAATATTAAATCAACTTAGTTGATAAAGCAACAGCAGGGCTTGCAATGATTGACTCCAATTTTGAAAGTTCTATTGTGGCTAAAGTGATGTTAAACAGCCTCACATGCTATGGATAAATCTTTTATGAAAGGAAGAGTTGACCAGGCGTGGTGGCTCATACCTGTAATCCCAGTACTTGGGGAGGCCAAGGCGGGTGGATCATCTGAGGTCAGGAATTCAAGACCAGCCTGGTCAACATGGTGAAACCCTGTCTCTACCTAAAAAAAAAAAAAAAAATTACAAAACATTAGCTGGGCATGGTAGCATGCACCTGTAATCCCAACTACTCAAGAGGCTGAGGCAGGAGAATTGCTTGAACCTGGGAGGTGGAGGTTGCAGTAAACTGAGACTGTGCCACTGCCCTACAGCCTAGGGAACAGAGTGAAAGGAAGGAAGGAAGGAAGGAAGGAAGGAAGGAAGGAAGAAAGGAAGGGAGGGAGGGAGGGAGGGAGGGAGGAAGGGAGGGTCCATCAATACAAAAAACTTTATTGTTGTCTTATTTTTAGAAATCACCACAGGCCAAGCCTTAAGGAACCACCACCCTGATTGGTCAGTGGCCATCGACACTGAGGTGAAAGCCTTCACCAGCAAAAAAATTATAATGCTATATATTTACTTATAAGTATATAACATATATACACATTTATATATATACAGCATTTAAACATATGTTATTTCACATATAATAGACTACAATATAATATAAACATAACTTTTCTATGCACTGAGAAACCCAAAAATTCTCACTTTTATTGTGAGATTTGCTTTATTGTGGTGGTCTAGAACCAAACCTGCAACATCAAGGTATGCTTGTAAAACTGACAAATGATTCATAGCTAGAATATATAAAGAGCTTCTAAAAATCAAGATAAGGACAAACGACCCACTAGAAATATGGGTAAAAGATTAAAACAGGTGCTCCATAGAGGAAATACACATGGCAGTACCTTCAGCCTCAGTGAGCATGAGAGTGTAAATTAGGACCACAGTAAGAGGCAAAACCTGGCAAGAGTTAAGAAATCTGGGCTAGGTGTGGTGGCTCACTCCAGTAATCCCACCACTTCGGAATGCTCAGGTGGGTGGATCACCTGAGGTTAGGAGTACGAGTCCAGCTTGGCCAACATGGTGAAACCCCATCCCTATTAAAAATACAAAAGTTAGTTGGGCATGATGGTGGGCACTTGTAATCCCAGCTATTTGGGAGGCCGAGACAGGAGAATCACTTGAACCTGGAAGGCGGAGGTTGCAGTGAGCACCATTGCACTCCAGCCTGGGTGACAAGAGTGAAACTCCATCTAAAAAAAAGAAAAAGAAAATGAAATCTGACAATATAAAATGTTGCAGAGAAGGGGAGACCAATGGGAATTCTTACAGACTGCCCATGGAGTGAAAGCCACTTTGCAAACCAATTTGGCATCATCTTATAAAATTTAACATTTACTCAATGACTATTCACACCTCTATACCATAGAGTCTCACACATGTGTGCTATGAGGCATGTACAAGAATGTTTATAGCAATAGTGATCATAAGAGCAAAAAACTGCAAACAGCCCAAATATCCAATGGTAGGAAAATTGGTACACTGATTTCTTTTTCTCTTTACACAATGGACTATTGTAGAACAGTTTAAAATAAATTAATTCTACATGACACGGAAGACTCATAGAAATGTAACACTGAATGTAAAAAGAAAGTCCCAGACCACTTAACATTATAACTATCAAGCTCAAAAAAGTTGAGCAATACATTGCTTAAACATGTAGACAAATAAGATTATATTTTTAAAGGCAAAAAGATGATAAAAATTTAAAAATTGAGATAGGCCAGGCATGGTGGCTCACACCTGTAATCCCAGTATTTTGGGTAGCAAGGTGGGTGGATTACCTGAGGTCAGGAGCTCAGGACCAACCTGGCCAATATGGTGAAACCCTGTCTTTACTGAAAATAAAAAATTAACTGGGCATGGTGGCAGGTGCCTGTAATCCCAGCTACTCAGGAGGCTGAGACAGGAGAATTGCTTGAACCCAGGAGGTGGAGGTTGTAGTGAGCTGAGATCATGCCATTGCACTCCAGCCTGGGCAAAAAGAGCAAAACTCCATCTCAAAAAAAAAAAAAAAAAATGAGATAGTATTCACTTCTGGCACCTAAGAGGCACACATGGGGAAATGCCTGTTAGTGGAAACGCCGCTGGTTTCTGTGTGGGTTTATATTCTACCATTATGCTTCAGTTTCCATATATGTTACATATATTCTTTAATATCAAATATTATATTAAATTGTAATTTAAAAAATTAAAGAATGAATGAATCAATCTCGTTGGTGGTATGCCAGGCAAGATACTATTATTTGTATCAAACAGAGCTTAATCTCCTGCTTCAGGCTTAGGAAGGAGAAGCAATACATTCACAAGCATAATGGAGAATAGATGATTCTCTCTGGAAATGTCTTGGAATTACCAGATTTTCCCCAGGGAAAACCAGACTTCATTTCAGGTGTGTAAATAGGATAAATGGTTTTTTAAAAATGTTCAGAATATAGAGGAGTTTACTCAAAATTAAACAAGAAATTCACAAGAGTAGTTGAACTTCTATTTGGATAAAGAATTATACACATATGCAAAAGCCCAAATTATAGATGCTAAAGAAAACATGTATTTCTCCTGCTTCCTTATAGCAATGATAATGCTCTTCTCTTTATCCTGGTCTCCACTTGCTGATAAGGAATTAAATACTTCATTAGATCATTTATTTGCTAATTACAATTTTAAATCACTACAAACTTTAGTTGACTGTCCTGTAGCTTATCACATGAACTGTGACCAAATGCAGTCATGAATACACTTCTGCAGAACTTCAAACCCAATGAAAGAATTGTGTGAATCAACTCACTTTTCTAGGCTTAAGTGTAGAAAAAATGTTCCCTGTCAGCTAAGTTTCATAAGCTGGAGATCAAAATTACAAAGATACTAAAGTTTTAATATGAGGTGAAAATTGATATAGAATTGTTCCCACTAGAAACTTCCTAGACTCTTTCTAATATGTTATGTCTTGCTTTGATGCTGTCATGAAATTGGCACTAGAAAGAAACATGCGACTTTTAAAATGATTTGGTCTTTCCAGCACCTAAATTCTCCTTTCTCTCATTCCCCTTGCCACATTGTAGCATCTTTGAAAGATCTCTTGTTTTTCTCTGGTATAGAACAAGAACATTCCTCTAAAGTTGATGCCCTAAAGCTCTGTTTTTTTTTTCCTCACTATGAATTATTGAAGTCATGTGGACTTAAAAAGTGCACACTGGATAAGAAGAAGCCAAAGCTATTACAAGGTTTTCTTTTCAGAACTGGTCATTATTCTTAAAGCATGTGATCTGAAAATCTAATATAAAATAGGGTAAAGTGGATGTTCATAGAAATAACTTCTGTTACAACACAGTTAAAATAGAAGACATAGGAAGATCTAGTACAGTGCGTGACTGAGCTGGCAGAAGGGAAGGGAGCTCCGAACACAAAGTCCTTATCCCTGGAAGTAACCAGGTGCTCACCAGAGTCAGGCTGTGTGTGCCTCGGCATCTTTGTTCAGTCCTGGTGGCCGAGCTCCTGGATCAGGAGGCACCATCCACCAGAAGAGAGAAGACCAAACTGAGACCTGAGCAGGCTAGAAGATTAGATCAGAGCAGAGATATATAAACTGGGGAGCTGTGGTTCCTTGGAGTTAGGAGGAAACACAGTGGTGGAGAAAAACACAGGGGCCTCCCATGCTACTGGTGCCATTTTACTGTTCAGTTGCATGGTGGGTACATGGGGGTTATTTTATTTTTACTCTCTAAGTTGCACACATATTATTTCCATGACTTATTTTAGTTAATATTAAATAACTTTGCAGATGTCAAACCCATGTCAAAATATCAAGGGCAATTTCAATTCAGAAAACAATCTTTGTTGCCCATAAAAAGCACAGCTGATATGTTTTGTTTTGTTTTGTTTTGTTTTGTTTTGTTTTGTTTTGTTTTGTTTTTTGAGATGGAGCCTCCCTCTGTGGCCCAGGCTGGAGTGCAGTGGCGCGGTCTCAGCTTACTGCAACCTCTGCCTCCGGGGTTCAAGCAATTATCCTGCCTCCCAAGTATCTGGGATTACAGGTGCCTGCCACCACATCCAGCTAATTTTTGTTTTTTTGGTTTTTTTTTTTTTTTTTTTTTTTTTTTTTTTTTAAGTAGAGAAAGGGTTTCTTCATGCTGGCCAGCCTGCTTTTGACCTCCTGACTTCTGGTACCCACCCGCCACTGCCTCCCAAAGTGCTGAGATTACAGGTGTGAGCCTCCACACCAGCCAACTAATATATTAAAATATCTGTACATCTTGTGTCATTACAGGAGACAGGCTTTCAGGTCAATTTCATGATCACCCTCCTCCTGTGCCTCATCATTGCTTGAAAAAAAAAAATCAGAGAAAATGCTGAGCCCTGGCTTGGTCAATTAGCTAATGCTCCACTGCCACCACACTCATTCTTCTGCTGTCAGTTTCCAACAGATGACCCTCTGTCATCATCAGGACTAGTTGGGAATAATTTGCAAGCTTTCAAAAATCAAATTCATATGTCCAATGCAAAGGGTGATCAAAAAATTTTAATTTTTCAATCTTTAGAAAACAATTCCAAAGTAGGAAATGCAAAATATTTTTAGCAATAGCCTCTTACCAGAATATGTGTTCAGCTTCTCAAAGGACAACTCTGAAAAGGCCAACATTCCTTAGAATATCAGAAACCTTGTAGTATGTTTTTAAAGAATTGGTTTCGTTGGCCAGGTGTGGTGGCTCACGCCTGTAATCCCCAGCACTTTGGGAGGCCAAGGTGGCGGATCACCTGAGGTTGGGAGTTCGAGACCAGCCTGACCAACATGGAGAAACCCCATCTCTACTAAAAACGCAAAATGAGCCAAGAGTGGTGGCACATACCTGTAATTCCAGCTACTCAGGAGGCTGAGGCAGGAGAATCACTTGAACCCGGGAGGTGGAAATTGCAGTGAGCCAAGATCAAGCCATTGTACTCTAGCCTGGGCAACAAGAGTGAAACTCCATCTCAAAAAAGAAAAAAAAAATTGGTTTCATTGGGTGAAGTGGCTCACGCCTATAATCTCAGCACTTTGGGAGGCCAAGGTGGGTGGATCACGAGGTCAGGAGTTTGAGACCAGCCTGACCAACATGGTGAAACCCCATCTCCAGTAAAAATACAAAAATTAGCTGGGCATGGTGGCATGTGCCTATAATCCCAGCTATTCAGGAGGCTGAGGCAGGAGAATTGCTTGAACCCGGAGGCAGAGGTTGCAATGAGCCGATGTGCCACTGCACTCCAGCCTGGATGACAGAACCAGACTTTGTCTTTAAAAAAATGATTTCAAGTTGTTATACCCAAATGGTGCTTTATTAATGAAAAATTGTGTCTGACAATCCACAAACTAGTTACAGAAGATGCAACCTATTAAAATATTAAAGTTAATTCTTTTGAGTATTTGAAGAAATCAAAAAAAGTTGCCATTTGCAGTTTTAATTAGATTCTTTTAAAATACAATCTGTACCCTTGAGACCTAACATCCCAGGGTATAATCTAAGCTCAGAGTCGATCCCACTCCCCACTGGCTGTATTCTTAAAGGAAAACCTCCAATTCCGTTTCACTAGCCTCTCAGTTCTTCCCAAAATACATCAGGCATATTCCATTCAGGACATTTGTACCTGCTGTTCCTTTTGCCTGAATTGCCCTTCAGCTTTGTAACCACAGGGCTCAATGTCTCATTCATTCAGCTCTTTTGCTCTTTCACGAACTGCTTACCCTGTTCACCACTGAACCCCTTCCTCCAATATTCTCAATATCCTATTCCTTCTTTATTTCTCTATACTAGTGGCCACATCTCTATACTGTACTTTTAAATATGTTTTTATTTTTTCTCTCTCTCACTGGAAGATAAGCCATGTGGGTGCAGGGATTTCATGATTTTGATCACACTGTTTGTTAATGTCCAGCCCCTAAGAAGTGAACCTGGCATGTGTTGATCTGCACTAAGTGTACCTGAATGAATGAGTAAAAAGAGGCTGCCGATGCCCACCTATTTCAAACAGTTCTAACAGGGAAGCTCACAGGTAAGAATCTCTGGAAGTGAGCCCAGCCTTCCAGTCATCCGGTTATATGGATCTACCAGCGCGGCAAGGGCAGTATCCCCAGCCACCCCCTGGCTTCCCAGCCGCACTGCCCAATCAGAACTAGAGAGTAGGGCAGCAAAGAGTTTCTCCTTTTGCCTACTCTCTGAATCGAAGGAACATTAGAAAAACATCCCCTATTCCTATCAATGATGGCAAAACCACCCAAAGGATGTTTCTGCACCAACTCCCCAAAGAAGGCTTTCTTCACACAGCTGTTTATCTCGGGTTGCTTTCCCCGTCTTTCTCTCCCCATGTAAAACGCTTAAGCCTTCAAGCTCTGTGCATTTCGTCTGATGAGAGATTTAATTACTGGTATTTTGAGTGGTGCATGTTCACTACAGGAACGATGAAAGGCACCTGGAACCCTCGCTGAGAGCTGTGAGCAGGCAGTGGTGATGATGGAAGTGAGCCGGGCTGGGGGCTGTGCGCAGCAGTACCCATCACCCAGGTGAGAGACCCCAATCCACACAGCCATCCGTCAGCTCAGAATCCCCCAAAGTATCAGACAATTTCATTTTCAGCATGATCCTCTCTTAAAATGTGCAATGATACAAATCTTAGTGCAAACATTCAGCATTGAAAGGCCAACTGTTGTTGTTTTTCCTCCTCTATGTGCAACTTCTGAATAAATAAAGCAGAATTGTTCAAACTGAAAATTATTTCCTTGTACTCTGACATCCATCCATAACTCAGTTTCATTGGCTGGCTCAACGGTAAAATGAATATAAATAGAATAATGAAAATTTTCTCTTTTAATACACTGGTTTCTTGGCCGTGGTACATGCAGGTATTAATCCAACACAATTTACCGAATATATAGAAGCTGAGAGTACACAGGTATTAGGTGACAGTCACACACAGTGGAATGGAAACAAAATGCTCTTGCTAACCAGCCACTGCTCAGTTTCCAAGTCAGACAGAAATGGTAAAAAAAAAAAAAAAAAAAAAAAAAAAAAAAAAAAAAAAAAATAGCTTCCCTATTTATCTGCAGATCAGTGTGTGAGAGTTATTGTCATTTCTGCTGGGAAATTCAGAAAGAAATTTAACATTTTTTCCATTTCCTTAACAGTGCTAGTTACTGAAACTCTAAATACAAAACTAACCTCCTACAGAAATCTCCTAGATCTACACAGACACGTCCATATCCCTGATGAATGGGGCTCATTTTATGTATGAATCTTGCTCGTGACTTAGAGTGCACAGAAAATGCCAAAGCCTCACTTTTAACTAGTTGTGTGTAGAAGGGAAACTTACTGTATACAACGCTGCCACACTTGAAGTCTCATTCCCCTCTCGTGATGTTCATCATCTCCATCACATCATCTGTACTTTCATTTGTTAACAGTGCCCTTTACATTCCCTCAATAATTTTCTTTTCTTTCCTTTCTTTTTTTTTTTTTTTTTTTTTTTTGAGACAGTCTCGCTATGTCCAGGCTGGAGTGCCATGGTGCGATCTTGGCTCACTGCAACCTCTGCCTTCCGGGTTGAAGTGATTCCCCTGACTCAGCCTCCCAAGTAGCTGGGACTACAGGCGAATGCCACCACACTGGGCTAATTTTGTGAATGTGGGTCTATATTTGTGTGCGTGTATTTCTGTGTGTGTGCATGTGCGTGTGTGTGTGTGTGTGAGAGAGAGAGAGAGAGTGTGTGTGTGTGTGTGTGTATGTATTTTTTAGTAGAGATGGGGTTTCACCATATGCCCAGGCTGGTCTTGAACTACTGACCTCAGGTGATCCACCCGCCTCTGCCTCCCAAAGTGCTGGGATTACAGGCATGAGCCACTGTGCCCTGCCTACATTCTCTCAATAATTTTCTTTACAAACCTACTTTTGTCTTATTCCAAGTAATAAAAATCATCAGTTTTAGTCATTGGTTGATTTAGCAAGTATTTTTTTGAGTATCTACTTTGTGACACACATTCTGGGGAGCTAGAAATAGAGCTGTGAATAGACCAGACGAAAGCCCTGTCTCACAGATGTTACATTTTAACGAAGAAGAGAGTCAAAAAACAAACATATGACATTCCTACACATGTAAAGTTCCTCGGCATTCTACCTTGAGTATCGCACATGGTGTTCAGGGGGGCCCATCGTCTGTGAGATGCTAGTTCAGTGCCTTGAACCCAGGGCCTAGAACCAGATGCTTGAGTTCGAGTCCCACTTACCTAGCTTATTGCCTCTTAGAGCTTTTGCGAATTACTTTACCTTCAGAGTTTGTATTTCTTTGTCTGGATTAGCAGGATGCTGACAGTTTGCTCATAGAGCTATTGTTAGTATTTAGTGAGATAATATGTATGTAGTACTTAACAGAGTACATCATAAATAATAAATGGTAACCATTATATATCTGTAAACAATATAATTAACAGGGACATCCAGCTCTTCTCACAATAACCACAAGCAGCACTACATTAATCTTATATTTGTTCATTTTTAGTTACTTCTGTTATACTTTTAGGAAGAACTAATGGTCTTATTTTTTATACTGGGCATTTAATAAATAGAATTCATATATTGCAATTTTAACTGTTTTCCCATCTCAATTGGTGGTGGTATTGGTTCCCAAATAATTTTAGTGCTTCAGATTGAAAGTTCCAGGAAGGTCGGGTTTATTATTATTTTTTTTGGGGGGGGGGTTCATTTTCTTCCCTTTTTTTTTCTTTTTCTCTCGCAGGTGAAATAACAGCTGGAACTTACCAGAATTCTACTCCTCAAAGAGTCGGCATGCAGTGGCATAAAACTAACACAGGTGCCCCAGCATGATGACAAAGAATAAATAGAAGCACATGTTCTGAAAGGTCCATAATTCTTTGCTTCTTAGAATACTACTTATAAAACGTGGTCAGCTTTGTTCTGTAAATTGGCTGACACCTAACATAGAGGTACCGCTGTTGGTGCCCGCATGACCGTGGCACCTGGATTCCCTTATCTTGTTTATTATTATTAACCGTTTCAAAAACACTTCGGAGATTTGAAGAAAGGGATAGATTGTGATCTCTTCTCAGAGTGTGGTCCTGCCAGGAGGCCAAATGACTTTTTAAAGGTCCCTTTAGTGACATGGTATGTCCTAACTGATATTTTCCTTTTAAAAACAACTGTCCTTTTGGGGGGCGCCCAGAGAGGATATGAGGGATTACATTTGAATAGAAACACTGAAACTTGCTTTCCTATGCTCCCCCTTTTTTTTTTCAGGGAAGAAATCCTCTTGGAATGTGGAAAAGAAATGAGTCTGAGCATACTAAATCCAAGTAACGCAATGCTGATCTCCCTCAGCCGCAAGTCAATACAATAACAAAAGTCCCAGTAATGTCAGACTCGCCGTCAGGAGACAGACACAGTGACACACTCTGCCTGCATGAGATGGATGGGTGGTCTGGAGGATGTGATCCTCCTGTAAAAACCAGGGTATATACACACGCATGCTTATAGAAACTTCTCGGAGGAGGCCTTCCAAGGAATCTCTGTGCTGCCAACTCCAATTCCTCCAACTTCAATGGAAGAGTTCTCCGAGGTTCCAAATTTTCGTGAAGAAATAGCAAGTATTGGGCTTCCCTGTGCTTTCCTGACTTGACACTCACTTGAGCAACCAAATCAAACACCATCTGAGGGCAGCCTCTGCAGCCGAAGCCTGCACTTCCTTCCAGTAATTGACAGAGGGATGGCCCCACTTCACAGATCCTCCAGCATGCACTGAAAGGACAAAATTTCAGAATCAAGCTGAGCGCAGTGAGTGGGTTACCAAGGGCACTGACAAAATCATTCACAGCAGCCCAAATTTACCTGAGAGTTCTTGCAAAGTGCTCACTTAGGCTGACAATGTGTAGATCTGCAGAGTTGGGCCAAAGTTAACCTGGGCTTGTAGTAGTAAAAAATACTAGAGGAATTCCAAGGACACAGTATTTCTAACCTGGTCTCCTCAGTGTAAATGACATGTGGGTGTCAGAAATGCTTTGGGGGATTGGTAAAAGGCTAGATTTCTCTACCTGGACTCTTTCTTCTACTAGATTCTTATACTGAGTCATTCCATATATTAAAAACATAATATGTGCCCTATTTATAGATAATTTTACAGCTAAAATGCAGAAATACCATGGTCAGACTATTTTATGAAAGAGCCAAAACACATAGTAAATTAAGATTGATTTGCATGAAATGTTGCAGACATCCAGATGATATTTTAAAAAAGGAAACAAACTTTGTTTGAACTCTGTAGCTGTTAGATTAGATTAACCCCCTTTGTCTGTACTCTACTCCTGTTCCCAATTTAACACCTGTAAATTGGCATGGAAATTGTATATAAAATGTACATTTCATATTGCAAAGGTAGGAAGTTCATATTGTGTGAGAGTCAGAATTTTATTAGAAATTCTTCAGCTCATGCCTCTCCCCAGCCTTGAAAATGTGGGCAATCCATTTTCTACTAATATTGTTTCTTTTTTGTATCTTACAGGGTTTGGCAATAGTCAACAAAAGTGGTCAGGAGAGCCCAGGGGCATTGGCGGGACCAGAAGCCATGGCGAAGAGATGGAACAGATTGAGTTTGAACTTGATAGTCTTCTAACTCACTATTTAAAATTAAGTTCTCGTCCTTAGGAATTCTCCACGTTTCTGCTGAACAAATGGACAAATTGGAGCAGCCCCTTGGTGGCTCCAATGATTCTGGACTCTTGAGACAAATGGTCAGCCAGGTCAAGGAAGGTGGGGCTGGCTTCTCTAAAGCAAGGAGGTGGACTCTCCCGGGCTGTACTTTAATGCCTCATTATAATAGCTTTCTTCTTTCCACAAATGGACTTGTTGATTCAGTGCTAAAAGAATCAAATCTAAAAGCTAAGGTGCCGATCAGAGAAATTATTTCCCAGGGGCACTTATATACAGATCCTTCCAAAATATTTCAGGAACTGGGGTGTTTCAGCAGGAATGGTTAGACTTTGAAATCATTCTCACCAATTTGCCTTTGCTTTTTTCTACTTTCTTATCTGATGTCTCCTTCTCTCTCTCTCATTAGTTGAGGTGCAAGAGAACGGAATCAGATTCCCATAAAGCGTAGAGGCATGTTCTGGAATGTTACAGGGAGCTGGCCAGGCAGAGCTGCAGCGTGGGAGCCCTGCCCTGGAACAGGGGCACTCCACCATCGATCAGGAAACAGGCTTCTGCCCATCTGTTCTCTGGTCCTGTGTCTCAGACAGCGTGATACAGGGATCACCCTGAGAGAAAGCTGTCACTGAAGACACCAGGATACACTGCCCTCATTTTTATAAATGCATGCAATTAGCCGTGATTTTAAATTAGTACCATGGTGAGTGAACACGTCTTAAGCATATATGCCAAGTATTACAAGCCATTTTTCAATGGCTTTAACTTCCTCAGCTCCAAAACCTTGGATCCCACTCCAACTCAGCATCTACTGTTATGTTCTGTGTCTCCGTTATATTAGATTTGCAGGAGGTTAATGAGAAGCACAGCACATAATTCATATGAATAGGCTTTGAAAGCTAAGTGTGATGAAAAGTATTATTATTACTACTATGCAAAGTCCTTGCAGCAAAAATTACATTATGCTTTTTCCAGATATATTGTGAACCTATTGCTTAGCTAGAGATTGGATCTAGGCTTTCTTAAAACTTCATTTGTGATGCTTGAACTTACTTCGTAAACTTCCTTGGGTATGAAAACATTTAAGTTTTCTTTCCTCCTGAATGCCTCAGGCAGTTGACAGGTGGATAATGACATCAACAGACAGGTGGCCATCAAGGACCTAGGATAGGTGTGTTTTTGTGAGACCCCAGATGGTTGATTTCTGTAAAATACCTCTCCATAAATGTGAATTTCCCATTCTTTAATTTTTAATTTTAATAAATTGCTATTTAAATAACAAAACTTAACATTCAGTCATTATTTTAAAGATGATATTTTAAGATAATTCAAAGAGATGAAGGCAAAAATTCCAAACAATTTGTATCTTCTCCCCACTTTTTTACCATGTGAACTTCCAGTTCAAGGCTCATTTTTCTCTGGCATTTGTCACAGAGAAATTGAGTTTCCCAATAGCATCTTTCACGATCAGCTCAACTCTGACCCAGCGGCTGTAGAATAGCCAAAGGCTCCTTGTGGCTTCAGCTATTCACCTGGAAGGTCTTCAATGACTGAGCATTGATTTCCACACACGTGCGGTAGGAGAGAGAGGCAAGGAAGAAACTGACGAGGGAATCCTGCTGGAACTGTCCTCTGCTCTCCAGTTAAGAAGTGGTTATTTCCACTCCGTTCTTATGAGTTCTCAGCACCTGTCTGTTAGTTACTTAATCTTGCTAGGTAGCCCTAGGGGCAGCCAGATTTGTGTATTAAGCTCACTTATTTGTGCGTTTACTGTTAGTAACAACCTGAACCCACAAGCTACTTAACAAAGAATAGTCTGAGCAAAATGTAGACAACTCTTAGGTCAGGTCTTTATTATCATTTGATCACACCATCCATCAACTGATGCTAATCTTCAACTGACAGTCACCTGGTCTTCCAGAGCAGGTTCCGGTAATGCAGTATAGTTTTGGCATAACTTCAGAACAAGAAATCCCGGTGGATCGTAGCTATCTACTTATAAATTATAATTTTCCCCTATGTAGAAGGAAACATTCAAGACCTATATAATTCACATACTTAGAAAAGAAAACAACTTATTTTTTTCCCCTCTCAAACTGCCTGGAGGTAAAAAAAATGTTAAACGGATAATATCTTTCAACACTGAATTGATTTCTCAGCTTAATTTAAGCATAGAAATTATGTGCCAGATGGCATCATCAACATGTTCTGTTGAAAGATTGCAATTTTATTCTTATAAGAAAAAATAAGCGTTTTTCCACGTGGTCTACTCAGCAGGGAAGAAAGTTTATATATGCTGGCTCTAACAATGCCATCTTTGACGAGGAAAAAGACAATAGCTTTGAATGTATTAACTGATCTCTTTTGAAAGCAAAAATGGTACTTTGTCTTATTCTGCCAAATGTATTACATAAGATCTGTGGTAAGTAACCAGAAAAAAAAAACATTAAAATGAATAGCCATAAATATAGTAAAATTTATCTTTGCACAGTTGGACATTTTAAAGATTTTCTGAAGTGCATTTTATTTCTAATCATGAAATAACTGTATTCATTCAATATCCTGAACCACGGTGCTATAAAATCTGAATATGCCCGTGGCTCCCTCCTCCCAGGGAGGTCATTAAAAGATTTGCCTGTCTTGGGGGAGATGGGAACTGCCCGTTTTCACAACTCATTCCATTTTTATGCGGCATTGCTATTCCCTACACTTCCATAAAGCACTTTGCTAAGAAACTCAGTCATGAGCTAAAGAGAAAAGCATGATGTTTATAAGAAGGAAGAATCCAAACAGCTAACTGATACAAGCATTCGATCAGAGTTGCAAGGAGAGACAAGGAAAGCGGAGGAGAAAGGGAAGAGAAGGAAGGAGGAGGACAGAAGAGAGGAGTGAGAGCCACCAGATCACAGAGGAAGAAAAGCACAGGTCAAATAATTGGTGATCTTGTTTCTGAAAAATGAGCCCAGACACGGTGGCTCATGCCTATAATCCCAACACTTTGGGAGGCTGAAGCAGGAGGATTGCTTGAGCCCAGGAGTTTTGAGACCAGCCTGGGCAACATAACAAGACCTCTCTCTAATATATATATATATATATATATATATATATATATATATATATATATAGCCAGACACAGTGACACACGCTGGTGGTCTCAGCTACTTGGAAGGCTGAAGTGGAAGGATTGCTTGAGCCCAGGAAGTCAAGGCTGCAGTGAGCCTAGATTGCTCCACTGCACTCCAGCCTGAGCAACAGAGCAAGACCCTGTCAAAAAGAAAAGAGAAGAGGAAGGAAGGAAGAAAGGAAGGGAGGGAGGGAAGAAGGAAGGAAGGAAGGGAGGGAGGGAGAGAGGGAAGGAGAGAAAAAAGAAAGAAAGAAAGAAGACTGCCTTGCCTATGACAGGTAAATTACAGATAGAAAATATGAGGATCTCTCTGATTACTTTAGAACAATTTTTGTTGGGTTTTTTTTTTAAGATAAGAGAAAAAAGACCTTTAAGATAAGATCTTGCTCTGTCACCTAGGCTGGGGTGCAGTGGCATGATCATATCTCATTGCAGTCTCAACTTCCAGGTTTAAGTGATCCTCCCACCTCAGCCTCACAAGCAGCTGCGACTTCAGGCAGACACCACCATGCCCGGCTAGTTTTCTTTTTTAATTTTTATTTTAGATTTAGGAGCACATGTATAGGTTTGTTACATAGGTAAACCCATGTCACAAGGGTTTGTGATACAGATTAATTCATCACGCCAGTACTAAGCCTAATATCCAATAGTTATTTTTTCTGCTCTTCTCCCTCCTCTCACCCTCCACCCTCAATTAGGCCCCAGTGTGTGTTGTTCCCCTCTTTGTGTCCATTGACTCTCATTATTTAGCTCCCACTTATCAGTGAGAACATGTAGTATTCAGTTTTCTATTCCTGCATTAGTCTGCAAAGGACAATAACCTCCAGCTCCATCCATGTTCCTGCAAACATAAGATCTCATTCTTTTTAATGGCTGCATAGTATTCCATGGTGTTGAATTCCATGATTTTTTTAAATCCAGTCTACCATTGATGGGCATTTAGGTTGATTCCATGTCTTTGCTATTGTGAACAGTGATGCAATGAACACACATATGCATGTCTTTATGACAGAATTATTTTTATTCCTTTGGGTATATACCCAGTAATGATATTGTTCGGTTAAACAGTTCCATTTTTAGCTCTTTCAGGAGTACCCACACTGCTTTCCACAATGGCTGAACTAATTCACACCCCCACCAACAATGTATAAGTGTTTCCTTTTCTTTGCAACCTCACCAACATCTGTTATTTTTTTTTATTTTTTTTATTTTTTATTTTTTATTTTTTTGAGGCAGAGTCTTGCTCTGTTGCCAGGCTCCAGGCTGCAGTGCAGTGGCACAATCTCAGCTCACTGCAACCACCGCCTCCTGGGTGCAAGCAATTCTCCTGCCTCAGCCTCCCAAGTAGCTGGGACTACAGGTGTGCGCCACCATGCCCAGCTAATTGTTTTGCATTTTTTAGTAGAGATGGGGTTTCACCATGTTGGCCAGGATATGCTCTCGATCTCCTGACCTCATGATCCGCCTGCCTCAGCCTTCCAATCCCTTCCACTTCCCAAAGTGCTGGGATTACAGGCATGAGCCAACATCTGACTTTTTTGTAATAGCCATTCTTTCTTACTGGTGTGAGATGGTATCTCATTGTGGTTTGGATTTGCATTTCTCTAATGATCAGTTATAATGAGATTTTTTTCATATGATACTTGGCCACATGCATGTCTTCTTTCAAAAAGTGTCTGTTCATGTCCTTTGCTCACTATTTGATGGGCTTGTTTGGTTTTTCTTTCTTGTATATTTAAGTTTCTTACACATGCTGGATATCAGACTTTTGTCAAATACATAGTTTGCAAAAATTTTCTCCTGCTCTTTAGGTTGTCTGTTTACTCTGTTGATAGTTTCTTTTGCTGTGCAGAGGCTCTTTAGTTTAATCAGATCCCACTTGTCAATTTCTGCTTTTGTTGTGGTTGCTTTTGGCATCTTCAAAATGAAATCTTTGCCAGTTCCTATGTCCTGAATGGCATTGTCTCGGTTGTCCTCAATATAATAAGAGCCATCCATGACAAACTCACAGCCAAAATCATACTGAATAGGCACAAGCTGGAAACATTCCCCTATAAAACTGGAACAACACAAGGATGCCCTTCTCACCACTGCTATTCAACATAGTATTGAAAGTCCTGGCCAGGGAAATCAGACAAGAGAAAGAAAGAAAGGGCATCCTGATAGGAAGAAAGGAAGTCAAATCATCTGTTTGTAGACAACATGATTCTATATCTAGAAAACCCCATTGTCTCGGCCCAAAAGCTCCTTAGGCTAATAAACAACATCAGCAAAGTGTCAGTATACCAAACCAATGGACAAAAATCATTACCATTTCTGTACAACAACAGCCAAGCCTAGAGCCAAATCCGGAAGAAAATACCATTCACAACTTCTGAGGAGGAAAAATAAAATTTAAAATAAACATTAGTTTAAAATAGTAAGCTTAAGACTAGGCCACAAAAAAATAGTTATAAAGAGCAGAGGAACAAGTAAACCACACCTCCCAGCCTAAACTGCCTACATAGTCTCCTGCTTCTAAGGTAAGGCACCCAAGCATATCTTTGTACATGCAGCTCACAAGCATATTTGTGCAAAAAACCTGTTCTCTTCCCCAGCTGCCAGTTGTGGGAGAGAGACACCGTATAAAAAGTGTATGTATTCTCAAGGTTGTAAACTTGTCACAAGTCAATGACTGTCTTTGTTTAAACCTGTTTTTTTCTCATGCCTTATCTTCCCAAGCCAAAACTTATATAAGCAAGGAATTTTTCTTTGTGCAAGGCTGGGCAACCATTACAAGCAGTGAGGCCTCTGTCAGCCAGAGCTCCAACAAAAAAAATCTTCTCCTTCTGAAACTATTCCAAGCAATCCAAAAAGAGGGAATCCTTCCCAAATCATTTTATGAGACCAACGTCATCCTGATACCAAAACGTGGCAGAGACTCAACAAGAAAAGAAAACTTCAGATCAATATCTATGAATAACATAGATGCAAAAGTCTTCAATAAAATACTGGCAAACTGACTGCAATAGCACATCAAGCAGCTTATCCATTATGATCAAGTAGGCTTCATCCAGGGATGCAAAGCTGGTTCAACATACACAAGTATATAAACATAATTAACCACAAAAACAGAACCAAAGACAAAAACCACATGATTATCTCAACAGATGCAGAGAAGGCTTTGACAAAATTCAATAGCGCTTTATGCTAAAAACTCTCAATAAAGTAGGTATTGATGGAATGTATCTCAAAATAATAAAAGGTATTTATGACAAACCCACAGCCAATATCATACTGAATTGGCAAAAACTGGAAGCATTCCCTTTGAAATCTGGCACTAGACAAAGATGCCCTCTCTCAACACTCCTATTCAATACAGTATTGGAAGTTCTAGCCAGAGCAATCAGGAGAGAAAAATAAAGGTAGTATTCAGTTAGGAGAAGAAGATGTCAAATTGTCTCTATTTGTAGATAACATGATTGTATATTTAGAAGACACCATCGTCTCAGCCCAGAATCTCCTGAAACTGATAAGCAACTTCAGCAAAGTCTCAGGAAACAAAATCAACATGCAGAAATCACAAGCATTCCTATACACCAATAACAAACTTAAAGAGAGCCAAATGGAGAACAAAATGCCATTCACAATTGCTACAAAGAGAATAAAATACCAAGGAATACAACTAACAAAGGATGTGAAGGAACTCTTCAAGGAGAACTACAACCGACTGCTCAAGGAAATAAGAGACGACACAAACAGATGGAGAAACATTCCATGCTCATGGTTAGGAAGAATCAATATTGTGAAAATGGCCATACTGCCCAAAGTAATTTATAGATTCAGCACTATCCCCATCAAGCTACCTATGACCCTCTTCACAGAACTGGAAAAAAACACATTAAACTTCATATGGAACCAAAAGAAAGCCCACATAGCCAAGTTGTTTCTAAGCAAAAAGAACAAAGCTGGAGGCATTACGCTACCTGACTTCAAACTATATTACCAGGCTACGGTAACCAAAACTGCATGATACTTGTACCAAAACAGAGATATAGACCAGTGGAACAGAACAGAGGCCTCGGAGGCAATGCCACACATCTACAACCATCTGATCTTTGACAAACCTGACAAAAACAAGCAATGGGGAAAGGATTCCCTGTTTAATAAATGGTGTTGGGAAAACTGGCTAGCCATGTGCACAAAGCAGAAACTGGACCCCTTCCTGACACCTTACACTAAAATTAACTCCAGATGGATTAAAGATCTAAACATAAGACCTAATACCATAAAAACCCTAGAAGAAAACCTGGGCAAAACCATTCAGGACATAGGCATAGGCAAGGACTTCAAGAATAAAACACCAAAAGTAATGGCAACAAAAGCCAAAATAGACAAATGGGATCTAATTAAACTCCAGAGCTTCTGCACAGCTAAAGAAACACTCATTAGAGTGAACTGGCAACCAAGAGAATGGGAAAACATGTTTGCAATCCACCCATCTGACAAAGGGCTGATATCCAGAATCTACAAAGAACTAAAACAGATTTACAAGTAAAAAGCAAACAAACCCATTCAAAGGTGGGCAAAGGATATGAACAGACACTTTTCAAAAGAAGACATATGAGGCCAAAAAACATGAAAAAATGCTCAACATCACCGGTATTAGAGAAATGCAAATCAAAACCACATTGAGATATCATCTCATGCCAGTTAGAATGGTGATCATTAAAAAATCTGGAGACAACAGATGCTGGAGAGGGTGTGGAGAAATAGGAACACTTTTACACTGTTGGTGGGAATGTCAATTAGTTCAACCACTGTGGAAGACAGTGTGGCGAGTCCTCAAGGACCTAAAAACAGAAATTCCATTTGACCCAGCAATCCCATTACTGGGTATACACCCAAAGGATTATAAATTTGTCTATTATAAAGACACATGCACACGTATGTTCAGTGCGGCACTGTTTACAATAGCAAAGACCTGGAACCAACCCAAATGCCCATCAATGATAGACTGGATAAGGAAAATGTGGCACATCTACACCATGGAATACTATGCAGTCATAAAAAACGATGAGTCTGTGTGCTTTCTAGGGACATGGATGAACCTGGAAACCATCATTCTCAGCAAACTGACACAAGAACAGAAAATCAAACACCGCATGTTTTCATGCATAGGCAGTTGTTGAACAATGAGAATACTTGGACACAAGGTGGGGAGCATCACACACTGGGGTATCTTGGGGGGGATTAAGGGAGAGGCAGTGGGGGATAGGGAGTTGGGGAGGGATAACATGGGGAGAAATGCCAAATATAGGTGATGGGGATGGAGGCAGCAAACCACATTGCCATCTATGTACCTATCCAACAATCCTGCATGTTCTTCACATGTACCCCAGAACCTAAAGTGCAATAAAAAGTTTACTACATATCAGATCAATATAAAATAAAATTTTCTTATGTCTTGGTCTCTCTGTTTTTCTCGGCTCAAATTCCCACAACAAGGCCACAAAAAGA
Organism: Saimiri boliviensis; assembly: GCF_048565385.1. Lineage (NCBI taxonomy): Eukaryota > Metazoa > Chordata > Mammalia > Primates > Cebidae > Saimiri > Saimiri boliviensis. The sequence goes on along the minus strand of NC_133452.1, from coordinate 139,123,214 downwards.
ATAAAATACCTAGGACCATAGCCAACCGGGGAGGTTGAAAGACCCCTGCAATAAGAATGCAAAGCACTGTCCAAAGAAATCAGAGATGACACAAACAAATGGAGAAAATGTCCAGGCTCATGGATAGGAAGATTCAGAAGCATCTGATGAGTTTCAGTGGAAAAGTGGGGTCTGAAGCCAAATTGCAGAAGTCTGAGGTGTATGTATGCAGTAAGTAAAGAGACAGCAAATAATGAATCTTCTTTAGAACATAGAGCAATTGTTTTCCTTTTTTTTTTTCTTCATGGAAGAGAAAGCACATGCCTAATATATCATGACAGCCCCATGTTGTTCTTTAAACACTGCTGTGCATCTTAAAATTTTGTGTGAATACTCTACTTATTTTACATTTGTGGGATACTAAATATTGTGTGTCCTGGTTTTGCAAACTGAGAAAAGACTGGGGTGCAAGCAGAAAGGGCAGGGAAGAAAGGAAAGCCATTAGGAGGGCATGGTTGAGCTGGGTTGCCACTATGGGCAGCTGGAGCTGGGTCTCACTGAGAGCTTTGGAGGAACCCAGCAGAATACACTTCTAAGAATCATCCCTTGGAAGTACTGGAAGGTGGGAAATGTATGCTGAGATTCAGTGGATTCTGACTCCTGCCTCCAAGGGCTACAAATTGCTCCCAGGGGCATTAACTTCCTTGGCACTTCCACAATGGCTAACTACTGGCTGAGCAGGTACTTCTGCTCCAGAGAAAGCACCCTGGTAAAGGAGCTGAGAGATTCCATGAGCCCTGAGGGGAAGGCATGCATGGGGGCTGTCCACTACACTGCCACGGAGGTGGCATGGTGCAGAGCACAGGCAGCATGCCAGTTCCACCTGAAACCTCCAACTTGGCTAATCCTGGAATCCCTGCTCCAGAAGGTGCCATGCTGACTCTGTGCTTTTTCATGCCCCCTGGCACATGGCAGGAGACACACACGTACCTGTTTGAAAAGCATAAACTTAGAAGGTACATATGTTGGGTTCCTTAAAGAGACAGATACCCAAACAGTCTGAACAGTCTAGACCTTTCAGAAACTGATTCAGTCAAAGCTCAGCTTCCAAGAGCCCTGTACGAGAGATGAGTGGGCTGGGTGGAACTCACTTGGAGGTGGAAAGGCAACATTGCCTCCAGAAGACATACGACCATGTGGACAGGTGATCAGTTCTCCTGCTGGTTCCTACCCGCAATTTCAAAGCCAGGACCAAACCCACGCCTCCCAAGAATGAATGGAGAAATGAATACGTCCATTGTAGATATCATTGAGACAAATACTTCCCTTGCTAAAAAGTATAAGTGGTTAATAATTCATATACTGTCACAGTATTAATGTAATAGCACAGGGAATCCATGAAAAGTGACTGTATACTCAGTTCCAAACAAACAATTTGACTATTTCCATACCATCCTCTATGCCCACAGGTCCCATTCAATTGACAGGCCTTACATATTTAACTTGGCTCAAAGATCAGTGATGCCTTTAACGAGGGTTATCTTTCCATGTGAAGACTAGCTACATTCCCTCCCTCAGTCTAAACTGAACTCTGCAACATCAGGCATGTCCTTTTCTTCTTTCTGATGGAACTCATGATGTTCTAAACCCTGTGGGACTAAAAACTTGGGCCTCATGGCAAGAAAATCACCTGGAAACTCGTTAGAAATACAGACTGTCTTCTATTTCCCAGAACAAAGGAATCAGAAACTCTGGGGATGGGGACCAGCTATCTGTGTTTCAAGCCCCCAAGCAGATTCTAATGCAATCTAACATTTGAGGCCCAGTGCTCTAAATGAGACCCTAAGGAAGGACTCAAAGCAAGGTATTGGGCAAAGGCTACAAAGGCAAGGTATTGGGCAATAGGGCAGGCATGAGGACACACAGGGAAGGCCAAATCCTCATTCTCAAGATCTTGCATTCTAGGGAGCGTATTCGTCAGGCCATGTAGGAGGTAGGCACATGCTTACTTTCAATCAAATCGAAAAACGTTGACCTAGGATCCTTGGAGAAACGATGAATGTTTCAGGCATCAGCTGGTACTCATTTAAGGATCTGGATGGAAAGTATGGAGTCCCTGTGGCTCTGAAAATCCCACAGGACAGTGGCTAAAATTCTAATTGTCAGGATCAGTTCTGTGGTCCTGAACTGACCTGTGGTTTCACAAGAGAAATACCCACAGCTGTAGAGGAAACCACAAAGATCTGGAAAGTGCCTGCAGAGGTAAACAGAGCCACAATATATTCTACAAACCATCCTAAGGAACCACAAAAAATCATCCAAAGGAAGAAAAATGAATTTCTTGGCTAGGAGCTTATTGAATGTTTAAAATCAGGGAATGAACTGGGTAAGAAAGGGAAGGAGATCTCCTTGGCATTATTTCCACAGAGAAATGGTAGTTGGACACTGTATATTTATTTCCCACTAAGGCTGGTTGATAACAGAATACCAAAAAGGAGTTTCTTTCAAAATACGTCATTATTCCGTTTTGCATTTTGAGTTCATTGTTTCATCTCAACAGACTTCAGGAACCCATAAGCCTCATCTTGTTTAACAGATGTGCTTTTACAAAAGAAATATTCAAATAAGGAGTAAACGTCAATTCTCTAGCGTTAGCTTTTTGATCATTACCCTTAAATTTGCTGCCTAGGAAACAGCAACAAGTAATAATTGCTACGAAGCAAGATTCGTTTACATTTGGTTTACCTTCTGCGTCCTGAGAAACGGGTTCAGGAGGTTCCTTTGCTTGCCTGGATAGGTGGAAAGGCCTTTGCATGCGCCCTCTAGTGGGTGCTTGGAGCTCAAGAGCAAAGGGTCATTTCCACATTCTACAGGGGAAATTGACGCTCATTTTCAAATCCAAAAATTGGTCTATTGCTATTCTCCCCATAAGGGATATTTTTCTTAATCTGCTGTAAATATAATGAAGGGTTGTTACTTTGTGGTAAGTGTTTAGTACAATATTTGAATAGTCATTACATTCATTCTTTAAAATTACAGTTATAATGTTAATAGTTACAGTATATATCACTTTTATATATCACTACCAAAGGCAAATGGCACTTCATATTCATAGCATAAAAGATAAAAGTATCCTCCTAACATCATTAGGAGAAAAACTTCTTCTAATATAAGGATAAGGAGAAAACCTCCATTCCCCAACTTTAGGTTTTGTTTTGTTTTGTTTTGTTTTGTTTTTGAGTTTCACTCTGTTGCCAGACTAAAGTGCAGTAGCGCGATCTCAGCTCACTACAACCTCCGCCTCCCAGGTTCAAGTGATTCTCCTGCCTCAGCTTCCCGAGTAGCTGGGACTACAGGCACACACCACCACGGCCAGCTAATTTTTTTTTTTTTTTTTTAAGTAGAAACGGGGTTTCACTATGTTGGCCAGGATGGTCTTGATCTCTTGACCTTGTGATCCACCTGCCTCAAAGTGATGGGATCACAGGAGTGAGCCACTGTGCCAGGCCCCAGCTTTAGCTTTTTCAGCACTATCATGTATGCTCAGTGCCCACCTCACCCCAGTGGCAGGAGAACCCAGTTCCTGTGACAGGCCCTGTCTCCTGCACCACCGCTTGGAAGACTTCATTCCCTGCAGCAGACAAGCAAGCCTTGCTCCAGCTCAGCATAAATAACTCCTCTGTCTACCCCACACCCCTTGGAGCTACCCTACCCCTGTGTCTCTACTCTTTTCCACCAAACTTTCCACCTTCCGGCCTCACATTCTCTCTTGAACATGCTCTGGTGACAGCAGTTTTCATCTTCATGGCTCGGCTAAAATGGCTCTTACCAAAAGCACCGACTACATTCCTCTGGCCAAATCCAGTGCTCCATCTGGGCCCTTTTCTTACTTCCTAAGTGGTATCTGTGAACACACTGGCCAACCTCCCTTTCTGTAACATCCACTAATAATGTCATGTGACACTTAACAAAATTTTGGTCAGTGAGAGACTGCATCTACGATAGTGGGCAGTAAGATAATAATACCATATTTTTACTCTACCTTTCTATGTTAAGATACACAAATACTTACCACCGTGTTACCACTGCACACTCTGTGCAGCTTTGTAGACTGAGAGCAATAGACTATGCCGGAAATATACAATCTTTTGGCTTCTCTGGGCCACAGTGGAAGAATAAGAATTGTCTTGGGCCACACATAAAATACATCAACACTAATGATAGCTGATGAGCTTAAAAAAAATACAACTCATAATGTGTTAAGAAAGTTTACAAATTTGTGTTGGGCTGCATTCAAAGTCATCCTGGGCCACAAGTGGCCTACAGTCAGCAGGCTGGACAAGGTTGAGCTGAATCATATGGCCTGGGTGTGTAGCATGTTGTCCCATCCAAGTGTGTGCAAGTTTATGCCCACACAACAAAATCTGTATATGATTTATGTAAATTAAATGAAATCTGTAAATTTCTCAGATTGTGTCCCCATCATTAAGAAATGCATGGCTGTATCTGAAACAGCCAAGCTAAATTGTAGCTCTAGATTGGCACACCCAACCCTGCTTCTCTCAGTTCACGGCACCACTGTCCTCCATGACACTCAGTGCCCCTCTTCCACTCACAAACATATTCCATGGAATAGCAAATCCCAGCAGCTTCACTGCCAAAATAAACTCTGAGCTTTCCATCCCCTGTCAACTCCCACAGCTGACACCCCAGTATAGCAGCAACACCTCCACCCTCAGCAGCTAGGACCACCTGAAAATGGAGATAAAATCTTAGCATCTCCCCATTCACAACCCCCCAGAGGCCGCCAGCGTCATTAGGATAAAACACACCTCCCATGGCCAACAAGACACGACATCTAGCACATCTCAGTCCACCACACCTGAAATCCTTCTGACCCTGCCTGCAGGCTCCATCCATTTTATCTACTTTTGCAGGAACGGTTTCCTCTATATGGGATGTTTTTCTCCTGCATAGCCAGCTCCCTCTCATCTTTCATATCCCAGTTCTGTCACTTCCTCTGTCCATTTATCCAAACATACTACCAGAAGCCTCCCTTCCTGCCATCCCATTGCCCCTTTCAGAATCTTCACAGCACCCCTCTCTATCCTAAATCATCTAATTGACTTATGCCTGTGTTAAGTGTCTCCACCCACCAGGATATAAACTCAACAAAGTCAGAGATATATTTGTGCTTATTCAACATTATTGAGCAAATCAATGAATGAATAAATTCCACTTCCTGCGCCTAGCCAAGTGACCAGCTCACTGCCGTGGCTGCTGGCACTCACTCTTCCCAACATGTCTCTGGGTTCACAGCTTGTTTTTGCCTTTCAATACTCCTGTGGTGCTTAAGAACTTGCGCCCATAGTGAGCATCCTCTTCAAATTTTTCTCCAGTTCTCCAACAGGTAAAGTGCCTCAGAGGGAAGCTCTGACTCCAGTTAATTCTATTCCTGGCTCTGGTCCTAAGACAGATGACTTGGAAAGAGTGTAAGGAATGGGTTGATTAGGGCAGACGTGGAACCAATTTGAAGACTTTTATCATGGTACGGGAAGAAGGTGGTGAGCACTTGAATGAGGGCACCAACAGTGGGGTTGCTGGAGAGAAAAGGGATTCCAGAGAGGTCATGGAGGTGGCATCGATCAAATAGGTATGTGGGGTTAAGTGTATCAGTCAGCTCCAGCTGCTGTGACAAAGTACAAAAGACAGGTAAGCTTAAACAACACGGTTTTCAGTTCCAGAGGCTGCAAGTCAGAGATCTAAGATCAAGATCGGCATATTGGTTTCTTCTGAGACCTGTCCTTGTCTTGCAGATAGCGCTTCTTCGCTGTGTCCTCCCAAGGCCCGCATGCCTCTCTCTCTTCTCCTAAGGACATCAGTCCTGTTGGACCAGGGCCCTACCCTTCCAACCTCATTTAACCTGAGTCACCTCCTTACAGGCTGCATCTCCACATACAATCACATACTTTAATGTGTGAATGCTGACGAGACACAGTTCCATCCATAAAGGAAGGGACAGGTTAAGAAGCATTAGTGAGGATTTCCAAAATTGCATGATTTGTCTGATTGCTTTTCATTGCTACTACAGATGTCTTATTTGTTGTGCACATTCATGCTGAGCACATAGGGTCATGTTAGAGGGCAGGAAAACTTCTTCTTCGTCTCAGTAAATGGCACCAAATTCACCTAATTTCTTGATTCACTAATAATAACAATAACAGATACATACATTCTTATAAGAGGCCAGATTCTGTTCTAAACACACGTGTGTGTGTGTGTGTGTGTGTGTGTGTGTGTGTGTGTCTGTTTCTCCCATGCATACTTACAATCCCCAAAGGAGATACTATGATAACCCCCATTTTACAGATGAGCACAGACAGGTTAAATACCTTGTCCAAATTTACACAGCTAGTAAGGATCAAAGACAGGACTTGAGCAAACGTAGGCTCCAAAGTATTTGCTCCTAAGCCCTACGCTATAATAGTTCTCTTTTTTCTCACCCTCCCCACATTCACTCCATCAGCAAGGCCCCAGTTCTATCTGCAAAGCACAGCTCAAATGCACATGCTCCTCACATCTGCCTTCACTCCTTTCCAAGGCCATTGCGGACCTAGGCTAACACAAACGCCTGCAAATTCTTCTCCACGTTTCAGACTCTTGCAACCCTATATAAGCAAATCATATCATCCTCTCTCCTACCCCCCGCAATCCCAGAATTCCACCCAAACTCCTCATTGCGCAGCCCCTGGGGCCTACTCTGACCTGCTTCCTGCAGAGCTCATCGACCTCCGCCCCACTCCTCTTGCCCTCTCTTTCTGTGGTTGCCTGGAGGACCACTTTGCTTGTCCTGGATCATGCTCGTGTATGCCTCAGGACCTTTGCACTTGCTGGTCCTTTCTGCTCAGATCACTTCCTTCCTCCCCTAAATTCTCACAACTTACTTCATTAGGTCTCTTCGTAAACATCATCTTCCTCGATTAGGTCTCTTCACAAATGTCATCTCCCTCAGATTAGGTCTCTTCCCAAACATCAACTCCCTCAGATGTGTCCTGTGACTCCATGTGAAATAGGCCCCCTGCCCACCGGTCAGCGTTTATCTCCTCCCCTTGTTCTCTGCTTTCTCAGTGGAATGCTGCTCCATTGGGCATTATGTTAAATACGTACGTGCTCACTATTGCTCTCTCGTTGTGGAATGCCTGTCCTGCCTGGACGGGAGGAGCGAGCATTGCCTCGTTTCAGGTTCCTCACTAGAGCCTAGACCTGTGCCAAGCACATAATTAGAGCTCAATACACATGTATTGAATGAATGAATTGGTTTCACATTTTATATAATGGGCTTCCTTTTTGCCTTCATTTCTAAAGAAAGTGTCTTGTGGGCAGTGGAGGTACGAGCTCGAGTGGCACGCACACCAGCTCTCCCCAACTGGGACTCAGCTCGTTTCAGCGCGGACTGCAACTGCTGCCCGCCTGCATCCTGGCTTTGTCAGCTCCTAAATAACCTTCCCCGCCAGGCAGATGCCATGCTCCCTTTCATGTGGTGAGAATTACTTAATGATAATAATTATCATGGCTGTTTTACAACTGGCATGAAAAGAATTCATGCAGATGATGTTGCCTTTGAAAACTGTAACAGGATAAACTATTAAAAGTGTAACCACAAGAAAATACTTCGGCCAAAACTGGAGAGCCACAAGGTAACAATAGTACACGTGGTGCTTTGCAATACTTCCAACCACTGCTTTGTGTCACCTCCTTTCAGCCATGAGGAGCAGCTCTGACACACGCCACCCCTGTGAGCAGCTGGGGCCCGTGATGATGACCGGTAACTCGCACTCTCTGCCTCAGCTTTTGGTGGCCATCTCTCATTGAAGGGCTCCGGGTATGCGGTTCAGTTTCATAAGCAATCCGGGGTCTGGGTAAACATGCTTGACTGATTAATGATAACAGCTCTTAAAACACCACAGACCTTTCCAGTGCCCAGAAATGTTTATTTTTTATACTAAATTAAATTCATTTTCCTTCTCATTCCCTCTAAGGAAAATGGTGACAAATTTAAATTCAGAGTGGACTGCTATATTGAAGATGGCCATGTGCCACAACCTCTAGACAGACTACGGTTTGGGAATGTATTTCATCAGGAGGATGGTGGGAGGGAGGAGATTTAAGAGCTGGGAAGGAAAGCGGAGAGCCCTGGGCAAGCACCATGCCGGTGAACATTAGCACTGTACCGACGGCACTGCTCACAGAAGAAACGGTAAGTATTTTGTATTTACCAAATACAGTCATGATCAAAGGCAACTGATTATGGAATAATTTAAAATATCATCAAAAATAAAAAACCAAGTCCATCAAAAATAATCAAGTAATCATCATGAGTAATAATCTCTTATAGTACATAACAAATAATTATCTATGATGGAAAAAGAAAAGGAAACAAATATTTAAGGAGTACCTACTTGTGCCATGCACCACGATGCAGACAAATAGAAACATTATCTCCATCAAGCACATTAAAAAAACTGAAACAGAGTGGTTAATTTTCCCAAGGCAATACGGGCAGAACTAGGATCTAAGCAACAGCCCCTTGGATCCAGAGTCCATTTTCCATGTGTTTATGCATATCTACACTGCCTCCACTGACGACATTAACAATAGATACTTACTTGTATGCAGTATCTATTTTATTTCTATAAATCATTCTGGCGATTTTGTGCTAATAAATTAATTACCTCTTTTAAAAATCTATATTCAACTAGACAGTCCTCGCATTCTGACTGGTGTGGGTTTTTCCATATTACCATGGCACAGGTAATTCCCACCAGCTGTACGTTGTCCAGTGGAGAGATCCGTCAAGAAGAGCACATCCTTCCATGGACAGCTGTCCCTGGTTTCTGAGAATTATAGCTCAGCTGTATGATTTAGAAATATGCATGGACCGCAGAATGAGCTGGGGCAGGAAGAGACATTCACATTATTGTGAATATCATTTTAAAACACTGAGCTGAAATAAACAATGGTTTGCAAATCAATTTCAAAGGACAATTACATATTGCTGCTTCTCTTTTTTTATGACTAAATTTTTGTGAATTTAGTCACAAATGGATTTGCAAAGGCACCCACAGTCACGAATAAAACAGGAAGATGCACAGCACAGCTGTGAATGCTCTTCTAAAGGAAAATATTTGACTCCCTGGTCAGGATAGGCCATTACATGTGTTGGGTGAATCATGATGATTCTGATTTTTCCACATGTTGAAGACAGGCATATAATTCCTTCACTTCAGAAAATGGGCATAGATTTTAAGATTGAGGCAGGCTGACCATATTTATTGATTTATTTCTCAATAAGCATTTGTTGCATTCCCAGTTCAGCTTCAGGATAACAGTTCAGCAAGACACTCACCCTGCCTTTGAGTAGCTCCATGTCCAGGATAGAGAACACAGATAAAAGCGGATGAGTGATCCTCATACATGATTAGTGCCAAAATATCAGTAAAACGCTATAAGCCAAAACGCTAAAAGCCAAAGACTAGCTAGACACGTGTGGTGATTCAGAGCAACCTCCTCTCCTTCATAAAACAAAAATGGAAAAAAAAAATACTTGGCCCACCCTAGTAAACATAATTGTACAGTTAGCAATTAAATTATTTCAGTTAAGGCTTTTTCTTCTGTGAAGAGGAACATGTTCCTGGAAAAGTCATAAAAACTGCACTACCAACTTTCTGAAACATTCCAGGCCTTTCTGTTTTGATGTCTCTGATCACAAAGAGCTTTACCACAAATGGTCGTTTCCTGCTATCTCTGAATGTCAAATTCTTACTCATTCTTCAAAGTCCAGTAGAAAAGCCGCTTCCAAGAAGACTCTGGATCCCGTAAGCTCTGTATGCCCTGAGCCTGCTTTCCTGCTTTCTCATAAATGCATTCCCTTCTAGCCTATGTCATGGCTATTTTTTTCTGATTTTTTCTTTAGGAACACGTGGCTCAGGTCGAGGCTATTTGAAATAACCAAATATAGAAAGAAAAAAAGCATATCTTCTTTTTTGGGGGGCAGGGGGAGAATCTCTCCCACCTGGGAAGCTAAGTTGGGGCCCTGAATTTCAAATGAAAGCCCTCAAGCTGTGGGTGGACCTGGCCACTCCAGGACAGCGGAGTCCAGGGCTTTCCAGGTGCACCCCTCTCTGCCCACGTTCAGCCTCCGAAGAGATCAGACCGTCCATGGAGCCCTGGAGCACAGTACATCGGCGTCTCCCATCCATGAACCCAAGTTAGGATCACAGTGCACATGAGGGTCCTAACTAAGGTTAAACTGTACAGGATGGAACAATACCTGCTCTGTTTGGAGATACGGCAATGTATCAGTCTGCTGAAGCTGTGTCAGGCTGCAGTTACAAGCAGCTCTAAAATCCAAGGGGCTTCATTCAACAGAGGTGGCTCTCACTCCTATTACATCCATCTTAACTGTGGCTGAAGAAGCAGGCTTTATCCAGATTCATGCAGACATCTTGGAAGAAAAAAAAAAACAAAGGCAGATTTTTTTAATGATCACCATTCTAACCGGCGTGAGGTGGTATCTCAATGTGGTTTTGATTTGCATTTCTCTAATAATCAGTGATGATGACGATAGACTGGACAAGGAAAATGTGGTACATATACACCAAGGAATAGTATGTAGCCATAAAAAATGATCAGTTTGTGTCCTTTGTAGGGACATGGATGAATCTGGAAACCATCATTCTCAGCAAACTGACACAAGAACAGAAAATCAAACACTGCATATTCTCACTCGCAGGTAATGAACGATGAGAACACATGGACACAGGCAGGGGAGCATCACCCGCTGTGGTCTGTTGGTGGGGGGGGTGCAAAAGAGGGACAGTCGGGGGGCTGGGGAGGTCGGGGAGGGATAACATGGGGAGAAATGCCAGATGTAGGTGAAGGGGGGATGGAGGCAGCAAACCACATTGCCATGTGTGTACCTATGCAACAATGCTGCATGATCTGCGCATGTACCCCAGAACCTAAAGTACAATTAAAAAAAATAAAATTAAAAAAAAAAAAGGCAGATAACTTCCATCGTGCCATGGCACAGGACATTCACTTCTGCTCTCATTCCACTGTCAAAGCAAGTCACGGCCAAGGCTGACGTTAGTTGGGTGAGGGTGTATCACTTCCCTGAGTGGGAGAAGCCTGTCAGAGGGTCAGTGAATATTTTAACAGCAATTTCATTTACCACAACATGTGAGAAAGATTTAGATGTTGAAGCAATCCAGAGAGCACTACAGAGACCAGCAGGTCTCCGTTGAGTTTTAGTGGAAATATGCTCATGTCGTTGGCTGGTACTAGGCCTTACTTTCTCATCTATGAAATCAGAGGTTTGGTCTGTGTGGTGTCAAGGTCCCTTCCAGCTCTGACACTGAGCCCAAAGCCTTGCAGGGTGGTGATGTATTTTGGTATTTTATCAAGGGTCAACATAATTTCTATATTTCTCAGAGGCCTCAAAAAGCAGGGTGCTTGGAAACATTTGCACATTTGCTGAATAAATAAGTTAAACCCTACAAATAACTTACATTGGTGTGAACTGATTAGATAATTTTCTGGAAGCTGCTTCGATGGATAGAAGATGCTAACAAACGTTGAGAGCTGCGGGTCTGGTGCTGAAAAGACGGAAGACAAGAAGAGAAGCAGACAGACAGCGGCACCTGAGGGCCACAGGGGAAGGCTGGCAGGTCGCACGCAGCTGCCCACGCTCTGCCGGTCATTCCTCCAGAGCTGCCCCGGGATGGACAGCAGATGACAGCAGGTCACAGTTGTCAATTTCACTGTGGCTGGAAATTCCTTAACTTACAAAATCTAGAACCATGTATATTTTGAAACTATTGCAAATGGAAAGAGACTTTTTTTTTCGGTGCATTGCTTTGTATTGGAAAACTAGGTAAAGAACACACTCCCAATCCACTAGAATTCAATGATAGGAAATGCAGTATTGTGTAAAAATGAAATTTCTGATTTTACTGTGAAAAGGAAACGACAGCCTTTTTACCCGAACAAAATACTCCATTTGCCAAGAAAATGTGCTCCACTGGAAGAAGCTGGCTAAGAAGAAACATACAGTCAGTGCTTTCGTTCCCATTAATTCTACCTTTGTGAAGTGAAAAGAATTTTTTAAATATCTCTCCCATGATTTCCACAAATACACAGAATTACTGTTTGAACAATTACAAAGCATCATTTGAATTTCATATTTGCTGTTTGGCTGGAGCGATGGCTATTCATCTTCTCTTTACTCAGGCCGTTCTTCCTGCCCACATAATCACAGCTTATAGAGATTGCTGGTGAGTTTCCTTCCTTTGCACTGTGGTCCGCACTAACTACTCAATTAGTTCATTTCTTGGTTGTAAGAATAAATACAATGTGCACATTTACTTCCTGTTTGCCCATACAATGTAAAGGAGATCAAAAAATTTAGCCTGGTTTTAGAGGTAAAAAAGATTTAGGCTCAGAAGAGATAAAAGGTATCCCAAAGAATCGTGGCCATCTGTTTTACAAGCTGTGATGCCACCGTGCTGCCCAAAAACCCAACCTTGTTTTCCCCTCCTGCCTTAAGTTCACCCTGATGGGCTGGAAAGCTGCAAATGCTGTGATCTGAGAAGTGAAACAGAAAGCAAGTGAGGCGAAGCAGGAGTCTGTACACATGGTCCCTGAAGAATCCTTTGTTTTCATCTTTTCCTTTTCGGCTTTCAAGTGCTCCCGTCACACCAGTGATTTGAACATTTCAGAGAAACACAACTGAGGGAAGGGGCCTGGGCACCCTGCCTTGTCAGCCCCCTGGAAGACCTGGCTTCTTTCCTGACACTCACTCTGGGAGGGAAGACACTCCTGTGCCTGTCTGCCTCATGGCCAGTGGCTTCCCTGGTCAGCTAGGGCATGTTAGCAAGGCATACCCACCGCTTGGGAAACACTGATACTTAGGCCTAACACTTTAAATCAAAAGCTTCTAATCCTTTTCTCCAACTGACCAGAATACCGGTATTTCAGGAGGATGATGTTTCCCATGGGGAGGGGGGTTATGGGGAACGCTGATCAAGCTTATCTTATAAGATGGGAAATGCCACTGGAACTCTCAAGTGTCACTTCGCCACGCAGCATCCTGCCCTGAAGCACAGCCGTACCCTTGGTCGGAACATACAGCCCGGCCAGGCTGATCCAGGAAGCCAGCTCAGACTATTAGCATGCAGTTTTCCTTGGAGAAGGGCCATCTTCACACTGTGCCTGTGTCCCCTCCCAGCCTTCGTCCCTGCTCCCTACCCACGACCCGGCCTAGGGTGCCTTGGACGGATCTCTTGCCATTTCCTGCATTCTGCAGGAGCACTAATTGAAAATTTGGGTGGCCTTGCTTATTTATTTTCCTGGAATGCAGTGGGTTATATTTTCATGGTATTTTCTCAGCAGTGCAGCGTTTCAATTTCAAACTACAACAATAAGAAGAAAAGCCAGTCCCAGTCAGCACGCAAACACACAACAGAAAAAAAGCGTCCTGGGTTTGACTTGCAGTCCTGCCTTTATAAATTGTAACTAAATATAAGCCACCAGAGATGCCTGCTTTTTTCATGAAACTAAAAAGACAAGTTTACTTCTTCAGGGAAAAAGGAAAACACAGCGATGTGCTCAGTTGCTATGAAAAGCAAAAGATAAACAGGAGGTAATATGAAAAGTTATTTGGTACAATTGAACAATTGACACTGAGTGTCTAAAATCATCATAAAATGACCTGGTTCTAATTTTTGGTCAGAATAATATTTTAAAAAACTAAAATTAAAAAGGAGTTTGCTTCATCACCGTAGCTCTGGGGTTTCATACAAATTTCAAAATGCCTATGTTGCACCAGCATTTTTTGTTAGGAATGTGAAGGTTGACAGTGAAATATTCTATTTTCTCAGATGCTATACCATGTCGCGCTAATAATCTACCACCGCTATAAATTTTGTATTGACTAACATTCACAGAAGGCTCTGTTTCAAAAGGATTTGTGTAAAAACACAATTTTGGCAAAAATTAAATGTATATACCTGGCTTACATAATTTACACCTTAAAACTGACTTTTGATTTCATCTTGGATGTATGCATCTTTAATTTCTAAACAAATACAGAGAGAATAAATTGTTAACATCTGATCCATTTTGCATGAAATATATTTTTAAAAAGATTTAGAATGGTTGAAAATATGGACACGTTTAAGACTTAGTTATCAAAGATGATTACTTTAATTCAATTCCCTGAAAATGTGTCCATTGAAAGGCAAATACATTTCCATTTTTCTATCTTTAAAATGAGACTGAAGCTAGGTCATTTTCTTAATCTTGAGAGCTACTTTCTCTTGGTTTATATGCATTTCTGCCACTGGTGTAATTGATGAGCATGCTAATTGTGCATCAATTTACCTCGAAATGGAAAATAAGACCTTTCTGTGGAGCAAAAGGTGGCCATGTCTGTGAGCTGAAAAAGTAAATAGCTGGAAAAACAGTGGATCTATCATTTGGGCAACTGATTTGAGAAAGAAAAGAAACTTTGTCTGTACATACACATCAAAAAATTAATGGTATAAACTTGCAATTTTTAGTTACTTTTTATAAATTGGTGATAGCACTAAATAGTCAAATAATCAAATTTTATCTTTACATTTAAAAAATCATGTAAAGGTATCTGATTTATTGGGTGAGAAAACATATTAATGCCTCACTGTAATTCACAAATAGAACTTTTTTCATACATATTTTGCCTTAAAATTAAAGGTGTCAAAAGAGGGGAAAAGAGCTTCTCAGACTATGCAAATATTGCTAAGATGAAGCACTTGTTTTGAATATACCCAAGTGAGCTAAATAACATAATTAGGGTTTTTCACATGATGCTGATCATGCATGTGAAATCAGAATTATAAGATATGCTGTGCATATAATGGCAACACTTTATATTTTTATAGATCTTCATAGACTATGAAAGTATTTTTACATATGTAATTGGGAATCATAATAATTCTCTGAGGTTCGCTTGCTTAAAAAGTATATTAAACCAAATAAGAAAAAGATAAAGGAAAATAAGTTTGTTATATTAAAAATATACACACAGTAATAGAACCAAGTATGAAAGATAGGAAATGTGTTGCAGTTTAAATAAAGAAGAGACTTAACCTTGGATGGTCCTGCAGAACATTTAATCCAGTACAGAGGAGGATGCCTGTAGTTCCTCCACTCTCCTGAGCAGTTTGGAAAACAAGCTAAAGAGCATTCATTCACTTGGTAGATTAAAAAATATTTTATTTAACATTGTTTCTTTTCATGTAGCCTTTCTAAATTAAAAAGTTAAATGCAAATCACACTATTCATGGCCATGTCATTTTTTTTTTTTTCCTGGTAGTGAAACTTTGTCTGATTCTGTCTTGTTATATTACATTATATCTTAAGAAAATAAATGATGCCTGGGTTATAGTCCATTTGGCTGCTTGGGTTTTTGTAGATAAGTCTGAACAGATATGAGGAAAGGCATGTTTTACTATTTGTACAAAGTCTCAAAAAATAAAAATTATACCTCTCTAATACTTTCCACTATCATTTCACCTTTGCTAGGGTTAACGATAAATTTTAGCATGACTGATGGTTTCCCTTCTGGGGTGTCAAATAGCAAAACTAAAATGTTTTTCAAAGAAATGTACGTCACAGAAGAAACGAGAGCAAAATCACTTCTTGTGACTTACCCTTTCCTGGTATGGCAAGGAGCTGCCATTTCCTTTCAACAGAGACGTGTGAGTCCAGAGCATGTTTTACAATTTGTGCACAGACTTAATTCACAGCTGAATCTAGGCATTACCCAAAAGCAATTAATTCCTAAAATTTCAAAACGATCCCTTACAAAAATGCGAAGTCTAGGCTGGAGGATTTATATGGCAGAGGATGGGCCACCACCTGCAGAGCACACCCAGGATGGACAAGGTTATTGAATGGTGCGCAAAAAACCCAAAACAAAACAGGAAAGCATAAGTATGAACTAGCTTCTCATCTTTGCTTTCCCTTGAAACTTAACGACTTAGACAGAAAGTTGGAGTCTATGTAAAATGTGGGATAACAGAATTATCGGATCTACATATCAGCTTTCGATGTCTGACATTCAACTGTAAACAACAGACAACTCACCTGATTTGGATTAGTTTATCTAAAGCACCAGGCAAAATACAGCAGGTTCCTGATTTCTTTTTCTTGGGAAAAAACATGGGTCCTTCTGAACACTTTCTCGTAACAGATGCCAAAAGAAGTACTATAACTAAGAGAGCAAGGTACCTCTCAGACCACCAGGCCTGCGGATCGGCCAGCACAGAGACGGTCAACTTACTGCAAGATGGGAGAGAAGATGCCTTGTGGCCAGGAAGCCCAAACCCGCCCAAACACAATTCTCCAGTTACACAATCCACAAATAATCTTAAGAGTTGTTGAAAGCAAAGGACTAGTGAACAATCCTCCTATGAGTGGTTCAGCCACAAAAGAGAAATGTGTTAATCAGAAAAATTTTTTTAATTTGAATGCTGCTGTCAGCATTCTTTGTACATAAAATTCTGTCGAAAACCTCAATTTACAGAAAAGATCAAAGAGATGTAGAGAAAACAAATATTTAAATTATGATTGATGAGAGAGAATGATGCAAGGTAGGTTAAAACAAGGCTAAGACGCGATGCAATCTAAACATCCCAAAGGCCTGGACAGCCCCCCCACAGCTGCTTCCCCTGAGTTCCTGACACCTACCATCGTGATTTCCAGTGGTATCTGTCCCGAGTTAGCTTACTGCAACACTTATTAGTAACTGCTACCTCCAAATTCACTTTTTCAATCTTAATAGTGTGTGTGGGTGTTGACATGGATGTGGATGTGTGGATGTATGGGGGTGTGTGTATGCGTCTATGAGTATGTGCATGTGAGTGTGTGGTTGTAGGAGTGTGTGCCTGTGTACGTGTATGCATGGATGTGTGGATGTATGCATGGATGTGTGCATGTCTGCATCTGTGTGTACCTGTGAGTGTAGGTGTGTGCATGTAAGGGGTGGTGTGTGCACGCGCATATGTGTGCTTGCATATGTGTATCATGCATTTAAGTGTAGATGTGTGACTGTAGGGGTGGGTGTGCACATGTACATGTGTGCTTGCATGTGTACATGGGTGGATGTGTGTGGAGGACAGCGGTGGGTAATGACCCACAGCCCTCCCTTGGCTACCTGCCAGGTGAGTCTTGCCCATATACCAGGTGGGAGGCTCCTCAAGCAGGGAAAAGTGACTGGCAGTTGCAGGAGACCTGCCTTAATCTGCCACTGCCTTTAGCTTCACCAAGAGTTGAAAGCTAAAATGACATAGTCACAGAAGTTATTTGTTAATGTTTCAGAAGAAAAACCCTCTAGTTTTCCCAGGAAAATTTGTTTTGTTAAAAAAATACAATAATATGCAGGCTAGAAAAAGGGAGGAATCAGTTTTATTGCCAATTTTATAATCGGTTTATTGCCAATTTTCTTCTCTGTCCACTTCCACTCATTTTTTTTTTAATCAGTTAACTGATAGTTCTTACTTGCCTGCTGTCAGCCATTTTTGGTTTTGTAAACTTTCTTCTTAACACTGAAGTGTGACTTTCAGGAAATAAAAAGGCACAGGAATAACAATCAATCCTATAAATTGAAGATGAATTTTTCATGCTAAAGGAATTTTTAAATTGACATCACTTTCCTAATTGATGTCTATCACCACTCTCATCTGCAGACTGAAGTGCTCACCTCAACCTTGTAGAATGTTCTGGTGGCCACCATCTTCTCAGTGCCCCTGAACGCAGGCATTCCTTGACTGGCTATTAGGATCTCTGTGCATTATGTTTACTGAGGAGAACTTGAGGTGTGCCGTAACCAAAAATAGATGGAAGTTTTCACATCTGGGACTCCCATAATTTTTATACATGAAAGAAGGCTTTCATCTGTAAGTTCTCCTCAGCAGTTGGAAACTATTTTAAATTATATATTAGCAATTTATTGCTAATATATTACAGATATGCGAAAAGGATGCCAGCATAAGTTCAAAAGGATGTCAGCATAAGATCAAACTTACTAGATGTTTTTATATTTAGTTATTTCATATTTAAACAAGTAGATTGCTAAGACTCTGTGGAAGTACTTCACTAAATGATATGCTTTTACATCACAAAATTGGTTCTACAGTGGAAAATAGTCTAATTTCTACTTTAAAATGTAAGGGTGCTTAGGTTTCTAAAAGTTAAATTGGTGTTGCTATTAGTTTGAAAGCTAAGAAAACATGAAGTTTCATTGAATAAAGCAGAAAGCCTTGATTCCATGAAAAAACTACCTGCATTCTACAATTATGTTACATAAGGTCAGTATTCTAAATTCTTTAGGTTCATTAAATGTTGTGAAACATAACATTCTAATAATTTAAAACTTTAATATGTAGTTATTAGATTCCTAATCAGGATATACATACAGATTTCAAACACATTTGAATAATTTACTATTGTCATTTTACGAAAATAGTCATCATGATGTGTATTTAATGGTATACTTATCACATGAAGCTTAAAAATGCCTACATAGTATTTCTACGTATTTCCAATAGAGGTCTCAATAATGTACATGTGAATGTACACATATAATGTGATTTGTAATATATACTTTCCCAGTATAAATAAGTTTACATTAAAAGATGGAAAAATTAATAGACTATGGGGCACAACATTTTAAAGTTGTAAGTTTATTCATCCTTGCACTGTAAAAAGGTTAGTTGTGACACTAGCTTGTGCCTTGCAACAATTTCTGCCCTTCAATACTGCTTACATAACTGTGTTTACACATAAGCCTGACCAATACAACACCCCTTTAATCAGTTCCACTAGAAATTTGCTGATTTAAATATGATAGACTATGCTTGAAAAATGAGTAGGAAAGACAGATTCTTCAGAGTTTTAGTGGCTATTTTGTCCAACAGATTTTCTTAGGTGACTGACTTGTATCAATCCCAGTTGTGAACGTTTTACAGGCAAGACCTGGGCGCAAAAAATAATAAGACAAACCCGGAGTTTCTACTTATTGTCTACACCTCCCATCATTCAAAATGTGTTTTTCTTATTTTGCTTTTGAAAAATTAATATTGCAATAATGATTTTTATTATCGTATCTGTGCCTTAATAGTGGATTCACCTAATTTATAGAAAGCAAGAAAGAAGGTGTAGAAAAAACAACAATGCCTGGTGTATAACAGGCAAATATCAATATTTGTTGACTTGGAAATAGTTGAGCTTAAATTACTCCAATGTACATACACAGAAGACCTCTCTGAATTAGGGGCTAGACAATCTGTGTGAAAATAAACCTTCGGTGTAAGTGCTCTGTAGAACACTGCCTGTAGGATCAGCGAAACAGATTTCTCAGACAGCTTTAAAGAAAAGAATTATTGAATTGTTGTGAACCAAGAAAACAAAGCAATGTGAAAATTCTATTAATATAGAAGATGGACTAAATATGTGAAAGACTCCCCTCTGTTTGATGTGGGAAGCTGATTTGTCTCTTTCTGGAAGAGCATCCTAAATTCTTTGAGAATTAATTTATATTTTATTTCTCTTAAAGCATGCCAAAACCCATTTGAGGGGCAAGGGCTGATACAGCCATGCATTTCATTTTTTTTTTTTTTTTTTTTTGGCTGGGGAAAGGGGCAATATCCTACTTTACGTTGTAGAATTTCTGGCCTGAAAATATGTTTACTAGCGAAATCGCTGCCAAAATAGAGTCAGTAGTTACCAGCATATTTGCGTAAAGCAAGAGCTTAGAAAGCTACATGGCGTTCAGGACTGTTTTTCTGGTTACTAATCAGCATTGTGCCTTGCCACAGAGTACCGCCTGGTCATCGTTCCACTAGGGCAGGGGAAGAGGACCAGTGCTCTGAAGCAATCCAGCATTGTCGCCAAGGAAAACACGGTCTATAAATTCTAGTTCAAACTGATTTTCCTAAAAAACGAAAAATTCCTTCTCAATGTGTTTTAACAAATACATGCTCACAAGCAGGAGGGAACTTAACAGCAGAAACAATTATATTTGTACATATCCAAAACAAAAGGATGTGTAGGAACAAACAGCAATCACTAGCATTTTCTTTCACAAAATGAAGTCTGCAAAAAGGTTTACCATCCATTGAGGGTATATGCCTTTATAGGATTTAATTCTAATTATGTAATTTAAGAGAGATTCTCCATTTGTTCTCAAATAAAGCTTTGTTGGGAATCCTCACTAGTCTACAGAGTCCTGAAAAGCTATTGTTTATCAGAAGGAAAGCAGACACATGTGTTTAAATCTATCATTCATGTCTGTGCATTCATTTGAGTTCTAATGAATGTTAGTGGAATGAACATGCATTCTGTCGAATACACACATAAACCATAACAATATTTCAAATCAATACAGACCCATATATCTGGGATCAGAAAAAATGTGGCCAAGCTCAGGGAGAATTACTTTATGGAAAAACAGGAATTCAATAAAAATGCAAAATTGAAAATACAACCCACGTATTTAACATTATGTTGCTTTCCTCTTTATCACTATACTTCACATCTAACCTATTGTAGTTTGGCTTTCTATGTCCATAACCTAGCCAGGCACAAAAAAGCAAAGTTATTAGTTCACAGGGCAGGAGCTTTGGGGAAGGTGTGGAAGTGGAAAGGACAGACGAGCAAAAAGTTATAGAGACAGAAAAGTACCAGCAATCTGCTTTAAGGTCAGCCAAAGGAACCAAATTCCCAGTTTAAAATGGGTTGCTCTATAGCTAACACATTTAAAGAATGAAGTATCTGGAAGAAAAAAAAAATCCCTTTAATTGCATAGCAGAACAATTAGTGTGATCTACTACTGTTTGCTGGCATACGGAGTTATTTGGAAAAACACTAACAACACCCATATGTCCTGTTCTATGCAGATGGCCAGATAAAGTCGCCGTAAGAGAAGGCCCCACAGTTCAGCCAAGACTTGATGCAGAATTGCTGTTTATTGAAAAGTGCAGCTGGGCGTGGTGGCTCACGCCTGTAATCCTAGCACTTCGGGAGGCCAAGGTAGGCAGACCACAAGGTCAGAAGATAGAGACCATCCTGACTAACACGGTGAAAGCCCATCTCTACTAAAAATACAAAAAATTAGCCGGGCATGGTGGTATGCGCCTATAGTCCCAGCTACTCTGGAGGCTGAGGCAGGAGAATCACTTGAACCCGGAAGGCAGAGACAGCAGTGAGCTGAGATCGTGTCACTGCACTCCACTCCAGCCTGGGCGACAGAGTGAGGCTTTGTCTCAAATAAAAAATAAAAACAAATAAAGTGCAGAATAAAGTGGGAATTTGGGACTTAAAGGGACTTCTAAGTTTCTCCTGTCCAATGACCTTGTTTTTCAGATGAGATAACTGGAACTCTCAAGAGTCAAACAATCAGGGTCAGGAGCAGGCAGGATCCAGAATGCAGGGTTTGGAATTTTCAGTGCAATTTTTTTTTTTTAAACCAACAGTCCTAGAGTCAAGTCTTCAGTTTTTCAGAGGCTGTGGATATTTTTGTTTCTTTGTTTTTAGTTTCTCACTGGTAAACATTTTTATTATTTTCTTCACCAGGTGTGAAAAAATAAATTCATACTCAAATTAACTGTCTAGGTTCTATGTTCTCATCTTTGTTACCAGGGCTCAGTCAGGAAAAACAAAGGCTCAGAGTGTTGGCTAAAGTGTGTCCTGAAAATTATCTTTAATCTTGCATGTACTCCTTGTCTTTTAGTGCCACAGAGAGTACAAAGATGAGCACACAGGAGGGAGCTACCTGCAGGGGATAGGACAGACATCTGGGAGCTCCACTGGAGAGCGGCCAGGACAGGACTGGTGGGCACTTGGCGTCAACACCCTGCACTCTGAGGCGTGCCATCACCTTCAGAAATTACAGTGCGTGCCCACAAGGAGAATGCAGCTCAGGTAACATCCTAGGGGAAACCTACCACACACACAGGGTGAGAAACCTCTTAAGGAGTAAAAAATTTTTATTGGGTTTGAGCGAAACCAATATATTAGTTGAGCAATGAAAAACTCAGATAAAATTTGTGTCATGTTAGATAAAAAGAAATAAGGTTTGTACCTCATTTCATATGCAAGGTAATCCTGATGCTCCTGGGTGGTGGGAAGCTTTCATAAATGAGTGTCAGCAAGGCTCAGACCCTACAGCAAAGGCCAGACAGAGGCCAGTACCACGTCTTCCTCCTATGTGCAGCTGTGGCTAGAGCTTCTGCTCCAGATGGGGTGATATGCCTGGACAGCAGAGGTGCAGAGTGGCAAGCCAGCGGCTGCTGCCCTACGACTCAGTCTACATTGCACACCATCACATCAGTGGATAAAACTGGGAAGATGGTACTATTTTCCATGTCTTTTCTATGACCGCTGACATCACTGACAAAATGCAAATCAGCCTACTGAATAAAGAAGGCCTTCAAATGGAGAATTCCAAAAGACAAGACAAAACAAACAAACCACCCCAAATCAAAAAACCAACCACCCACTCCCAGCTAGCCATTTAAGTTAAAATGCTATCATGCGGTCCGTTAGAAATCCTTCATTTAGAACATAAAGAGGTCTAAATTCTTATTCACAGAAAAGCACATAATTAAGTTATTTCTGCCCTCTGCAGCACAGGGAAGGGCTGGCAGGGCTAGGACAGGATCCTGGTCCTTGCTTGCAGAGACATTTTCACATTCTGACTAAGTTGTTCCCCCTCTCCAGACACTAGGCTCTCATATCTCTCTGGCAGCGAGTGCCTCTTCTCAATTTCTCCTTTCCTTCTGGACCACCTACAGACACAACCCACTGCCAGAGACGCCCAGATATAAACACAGGTGCAAAACACATCTGCATGATTGTGCTGGGTGGCAGCAGGGCCATGTGCTTGGCGTAACACTATTGTAATGCCATATCCTTGCTGGAGAACCAGCTTTATTTACAATGTGCTTATTAAAATATGCAAATAGCAAGTAAATAGAAAACCACAGAGCTCTGTTTTGCTGTAAAATTGATTGGAGACATTTGACTATTTTGAGGACTTCTGATATACAGAGCTCTGAATATAAAAAGCTCTGAAGCCAACAAAAAAATCAAGATGGTTAAAGGCACTTAAAAGTGTTTGCCAGGAGCACACCATAGTGAGATGAATGTTAGAACAAAAGGATGTAAGGGGCTTCCTTAACCAATAGGTCAAATCCAGGAATCGCCAAAACAGAGTTGAAATTCTTGCAGTCCTGCAGAATTTCAAATTGTCCTGTGATTCTAAAACACAAAAGCTCCAGCAAAGAATGACAATGCTGGGTGGTATTTGGTGAAACATCTCAGTCTTCTATTTATTGTCAGTATGTGTATGTATCATATTTTGCTGGTAATTTTGTGTCTAAGTGGCCACTCAGCATATTTTGAACTAGACAACCGGAAATAGGCATCTTCCCCAACTCTGCTACTATCATAATGTACTGTATTTTTATTTTACTTTTGTTTTTGAGGCAACACGTATTTATTTAGCACCTATTATGTGTGAGGCATGAATGAGCATTACAGCGTCCCTCTTCCTAATTTTATATTCTAGTGAGGAGAGAAACATTTTTAGAAAACAAACAGATAATACTGTATTTACAGGTCATGGCGAGTGCTGTTACTGAACGGTCAGCCTGATATATTGAATAACTGTGCTAGGAAGCTCTGCAGTATGTACAACAGTGAATAAAGCAGGAATCTGCCAGCATGGAGTTGAGAGCCTTTGAATAACAGAAGACCAAACAGTCATTAGTGTTCAATAAAAAGGATTCCTAAGATCCAGCAAATTATAGTAGCTTTGAGGTTAGGTTCTGTACTAATTATGGTTACCACACATTGATGTGCTATACAGTACAGAACACAAAAGTGTTGATTTAACACACACACACAAATCTAAAAACAGGGAATTGTGTCTCTCCTAGTACTTCTAAACACTAAGTGTTTCCAAAGGGATTTCATGCTTCAAAGTTATTCTTTCTCTCCAGGTCAACAAAACCTGAGACAATTTAAATCACAAAGCTATGCAATGGTATTCAATTGCTCCAACAGCTACCACTGCAATTTTAGGTTTAATGACTTTCTTTGCTGCCAACTTCTGCATATACTGCACGAATGTTTGATAGCTGGCTTTGGAATTAGGACCAGAAATGTAAGAAAAAAGAAAGAAAACACCACCAGTATTCTTTATATTAACAAAAGAGTCTCTTTCCTCTTTTGAGTGTTTTTGTTTCAGGAATACAGTGTTATTTGTTATTTTTTTAATCCAGGAAAAATCTGTTAGTTCTCAAGGCTCATACATCCTGGCTTAATGGCAGGATCACCTAACCTGGGAAATGGCATGTCACTGAGACCCAGAGGGTTCAGTTTCACTGTGAAGGGGGTGCGCTGCTGCCAGGGATTTCTCACTTTATTTTTATTTTTTTCAACCGTGGCTGCCAAGCCTCCTCGGATTCACATTTTCTTGCTTCCCTCCTTGCTCTTTATAATTGATGATGCTGGGGACAGTCAAGTGATTGCATACTAGGGCTGTATTTCAACACATCCTCTGATAACAAGGAGAGAAAAATGAAGTCATGCTAGGTTCCACATCACTTTTTTTTGTTGTTGTTCCAGGACATATTTCCCTAATAAGTGTGCAATTCAGCACATTGATACTTGAGTATGGGTGTGGTGGCCCATGCTATGGGAGGACTGCTTAAGCACAGGAGTTCAAGACTAGCCTGGGCAGCATAGTGAGACTCCATTTCTACAAAAAACAGAAACAAAAATTAGCCAGGCATGGTGGCATGCATCTATAGTCTAGTTACTCTGAAGGCTGAAGAGGAGGATCCTTAAGCCCAGGAATTCAAGGCTACAGTGAGACAGGATCCCATAACTGCACCCCAGCCTGGGTGACAGAGCGAGACCCTGTCTCTAATAACAAATATATATTTGAATTGTAGTAAGCATAGGTCGTTTTTAGTCTGTGATTATAAAAACTTTGACTGGATTCCCCCAGAAGCTGACCCAGGGCTAGCATTTCACTTGGGAGGTGACAGCAGGAAACAGCAGGAGGGGAGTAGGGAGGCCAATAAAGGTGTGCTATGGGGCACTTCCCAAGGGGAGGTTGGAGCAGCCTCCCTGGGACTCTGTGATGTAATGGAGCATGCCCTGCCAACCCCAGCCATGAGGAGCTACGCCAGGGAATTTACACACTAAATCCTTGCCTGCCATTGGCTGAGGCCTGCTTCTGAAATAACTCTCTAGGGCTTCCAGCTTGCCCTGCTCCAGGAAGAAATCTGTCAAGCACAAAAAGACATGCAGGTGTTTCCAGAAGCAGCCTTTAAGCTGGGGGAATCTGGGTGGGCACTGATGGCCTCTGCTACTGTCCTGCCTTGCACGTCAGATCCACTGCTACAGATCTGTGTCCTGGCCCTGGTTCCTCATCATGGTGTGCAGTCATACTTTACTCAGGGAAAAACTCTCCCTCAGGAGGGTCAGTAGGTCAGGCTATAATGCCCACTGCTGCAGTTAGTTCTGAGGCCATAGTGATTTTCATCATCTTCTTCTTTAATCACTTGGCTCAGTTCTCCTCACCTGCAGCTAGCACTTCTGTGGCCCAGGCTGCTTCTTCGATGAAGTGACCCAGACCTTCTTCCCTGTGAGCTCTGAGCCTTTGGTTACCATTCTCACCAGGCCAGGGCTGCTGCATTGCTCATTTACTGGTGTCACGAAGCAAGGAAAAGATGCCAGTGAGTCCCCTGCCTTCCAGAAATTATCCTCCCTCCCGTTTCCTACTCAAAACCAGGACCAAATTTTGATGCCTGCATGAGAACCCTAAATAAGGAGAGGCTTTTAGATTTAGTGAACCTGTGTCATCTGGGAGAGCATCTTCTGCACATCCCAGGGGCCAGGCCTCTAGCTACTGGGGATTCAGCACCATACACTGCTATTAGGTTCTGAATATATACTGCATCCCACAGCACAGCTTCCAACACTGCTGGGGCCTTCGCTGTGCCTTTGTGGGGCCATGCTGATGTCCTATCATGGTGGCAGTTCGGGGTCTGTGATCTAGGGTGGAACCAGTGGAGCTTGTGGTCCCATCCCCATCATCTGCCTCTTTTGCTCTTACAAGGGTCCTTGGTCCAAGGTGATATTATGGGAAATCCTGTGATGATAAAGCAAGACATTCTGTAAGCAACTGGGTAGTCATGCCTGCCAAGGCTCTGCAGGCAAGGAAGACAAACCCAAACCCAGAAGATGCATCTGGGCCTATGGAAATCAACTCACCACCAACTGGCTGCTTGGTCTTCTTGAGGGATGGCAGTCACCATACTATGGGCTGCCCATTGGCCTGTGTGGCTGAAGAAAAGGGCAGAGGCACTATCTAGATCTGCCTTGTTCGGTGGGTCCCTGTAGCCCCCAACCCTGTGAATGGACATTGTGCAGAGACAGCCTAACCTGCCCTGGCTGAATCATCCCATTTGCTCCGTGCCCTGATGTGGATGCTCTCTGCTGGGCGTGTATTCATATAAGACACATAGATGGGCCAAAGACTAAAGGGACGTGTGAGTTCTTGGGCTGAGAAGCTGCGATATCCACAGGAGGGCTGTACAGCTGCTTCTCAGCCACCCTCCTCGCCGTCCAGCTGTTACTGGTTTCTCCAGCAGGTCCCCTTCTTTTAGGAATTTGCACCAAAAGCTGGCACACACTCTTGGTCACATATCATCCTGAGGGCAGCCTAGCTCTGTCAAAACTCTGCACTGATGCTCAGCTCCACTCTGACAGCAGCAAGCACAGGCTCATGGGTGCCTTGGCCAGCAAATACTAACCCAGATTAGAACAGCTGAGTGAATTCCTCATAAGCTCCAAGAGGTGTTTTACCCAATTGCTTGGGGGATTCCTTATAGTGTGAGGAGACTTTAAGGTGACCATATAGGGTCTACAAGGAACACATTTGACAGTAAAAGGGGTACTCAATAATTAAGCCATCACTACAGACACAAATCAGAGTCATCTCAGGCAAAGCGGAGCGTGTGGTCACCTTAGTTATCTGTGATCTTTCCCAGTGCAAGTGACCAATTCCAGGATAACCAGAAAAATCCATCTAAATACCCTGTCATACCAGGTTAAACTCTATGGTCCTGTCTAATGTCATTTCTCTGCATAGACCCTGAACTCTTCTGTTCCCTGCTCCTTCTTCTGTGTCAACTCCAGTCTCAGCTACAACTAATTTTCTACTAACTCCCTGCCTGCACCAGAGCAGCCAAAACACACAAGCAGGCTGACTGCTTCTATTTGAGACTTAAGACCACATATCCCAAGTGGGCAGTCTGCCCTCCCTGGCAATCTCACTTTATATCCTTAGTAATTTGCCTTACGATGTCTAACAATGTCTAAGATAACAATCTCATCCCTTCTCAATTTGCCCTTGCTCCTACTCCCTGCTCATAGATGATCTTGTTGGTTCCTTTGCGAATAAAATAGAAGCAATCAGAAGAGTATTTTCTGACTTTCCGCTCACCATGGTTACCAACCCACCACACCTGTAGCTTCACATTCTGCTTGCTCTCCTACCACACAGCTCAACTCTGCTGACTCCTTTCTAAGAACAACTTCTGCACCTTGTGCAATAGGTCCTACCGTCTCTTACTTTTTTCAAGGACTTTGCTCTGCAGTTGCTCTCTCTCTCTCCTGCATGAGCACTTCCCTCTTTACCCATTAGGTTCATAGCTCCCATCTTAAAACAGACTTTTTCCTTGATGCCATGCTCCTCTAGCAACTATCCCATATCTCTGCCCCCTTTATCACAAAACTCCTCAAATTGGTTGTCAAAGTAGCCAGATAAAATACAGAACAGGGCCGGGTGCAGTGGCTCACGCCTGTAATCCCAGCACTGTGGGCGGCCAAGGCGGGCGGATCACGAGGTCAGAAGATCGAGACAATCCTGGTTAACATGGTGAAACCCCATCTCTATTAAAAATACAAAAAATTAGCCAGACATGGTGGCACGTGCCTGTAGTCCCAGCTACTTGGGAGGCTGAGGCAGGAGAATCACCTGAACCTGGGAGGCAGAGGTTGCAGTGAGCTGAGATTGCACCACTGTACTCCAGCCTGGCATCAGAGTGACACTTCGTCTAAAAAAAAAAAAAAATACAGAGCATCTAGTTAAATTTGAATTTCGGATAAATAATAATAATTTAATATACGTATGTCCCGTGCAATAGTTGGGCCATACTTACACTAACAAATATTAAAACAATGTTTCAGTACATGTATATCCCATGCTACATCAGTTTAGCAATATACCTACGCTAAAATTAAAAACAACAAAATAAAATTGTTGTTTATCTGAAAATTCAACTTTACTGGGTATTTGTATTTTTATTGCTAAATCTGCCAACCCAGGTTTTCTAAACTCAGTTTTTCCACTTCACTTAATATTCTTTTCACAGTCCACTCTGATGAGATGTAGGTTCCCCACACTCCTTTGAACTGCTTTTGTCAAGGGTGTCAATGACTGGCATATGCCAAACTCAGTTGTCTTCGGAGTCTTGGCCTCATAGTATTTCTGAACATTGCCAATCAACTCCTCCTTCCTGAAACTATTAGTTTCCAGAATCCGATACCCCCACTTTCCTGATTGTCCTTCCTCCTTGGCCATAGCCCCCTGACCCTGAGCATTCCCCCCGACCCAGTGCATTCCCCCAACCCCGAGAATCCCCTCCCTGACCCCGAGCATCCCCCTAACCCCAGCATCCCCCTGACCCTGAGCATCCCCCCTACCCCGAGCATCCCCGATCACCAGCATCTCCCCGACTCTGCGCATCCTCTGACCTGGTGTGGTGCTCTGACCCAATGCAGCCCCTAAACCTCTGCAGCCCCCTGACACCATGCATCCTCCTGACCCAGAGTTGCTCCTTACTCAGTGTCGCCCCCGCTCCGACCCCACCGCCTCCTCCTGATCTGATGTGGCCCCTGACCTGGTAGAGTCCCCTGACTCCAGTGCATCCTTCTGACCCAGTGCTGCCCTCTGAGCTGGTGCATCCTCCTTACCCAGTGTGGCCCCCTGGGGATGCACGCTCCAGTGCATCCTCCTGACCCGATGGTTCTTCCCGTCTCGGCGCGGCCCCCTGACCTGGTGCAGCCCTCTGATTCCATGCATGCCCCTGTTCCGAAGTAGTCCCCTGACCCGGTGCAGGGCCCATCGTTGTGAACTGTGGCCCCATAAACGCACTATCATCTCGCAGCCTCTTTGAGGTCACCGGGGGCTCGGCGATTGACTGTGCACCCGGCCCGCCCCCTGAGCTTGGATCCTTCTCTCCCTCCCTCACCGCTCCCCACTTCCCGCCACTGCAAAGACCCCCAGCAAACACCTCCTACTCGTGTCCATTCAGGCGGCTGGGTCCCTCGGAACCCAAGGCAATCCAGCGTCCACCGCCCAGGGGCCCTGCTGACCTCCCGCACCCGCGCGGGTCCCCTCCCTCCTCTACCCTCCCCGGGAGGCTCCGCCCATCGAGGACTCGGCGCTCGACTGCCCGGCGGATCTACGCGCTCGGCGCTCGCGGCGGGCGGAAGTGAGGTGCCGGCAGCTGGCGGCCGCGGAGCCTTCGGCGAGACCCACCGGGCCCTGTCTTTGCCGGCCGTGGGGTCCTGCAGGCCGGCTGGAGGTATGTGTGGGAGGATGGAGGGCCTGGCCAAAGGCCAGCGGGGCATGGACGTCAGCCGCACGGAGGCGGCCGATGGCGGCGTCCGTCCGGGCCTCAGTTGTGAAGGGACAGCCGCGCCCACCCGCGCCGTCGCTCACCTGCGGGGCCCCGCGACCCTGCGCAGTTCCGAGCCCCGCCGCCCCCACCCCCGCCGTCAGGCGCCCGCGGGGCTCTGTGCCTACCGCCGCGGTTCCCAGCCCCGCCGTCCCCACCTGCGCCGGTGCGGGGCGTGTGCGCTGCAGAGGGCAGACCCCGCGCCCGGTCTGCCGGAACTGTCCCCCGCACGCGCAGTGCGTAGTTGCCACTCTGAGATTTGAGAATTTCTCTTGGAAAGTAAACACGAGGCAGGTTTTACCTGTCTCCCTAGGAGTGCATCCCGCTGTGGCTGTCCTTAGCGCTTAAAAGACGCTTGCCACCGTTGTCAGCGTTTGCGTGCACGGACTTGATCCTCGCGCGTGGGTAGACGCTGCCCTGTGACCCCATTTTACAGATGGGGGAGCTGCAGCTCAGAGTGCTTGAGCAAAGAGCCTTAGTTCCTGTTGTAGCTGCCGTGGAGGCCTTGCGCAACCGCTCCCAAGTCTGCACACCCGCAGTCTAGAAGCCTGCATAACCCTGTATCCCAAGGTTTTTAAATAAACACTTAGTTCCAAGAAACAGTTTTTGAAACAACTCGTCTTTGAATGGAAGTAAGTTATTTTTAATCTGCCAAAGGTCAACATACTAATAAGTCTAGGAAATTTTAAGTTTGATGCCTTTGTGAATTTGTGAGTAAACTTACAAGGGACACTTAAATATTTTTCTGAGTTAGCCACACTTTAGTTAAATCATTTGAGTGCACTAGGCAGTATTGAAAGGTTAGTTCTGAGCTTACGTATGGATCTGTCTCCTAGTGCATAATAATGTTTTGTTTATGAATGTTAGTCATACTGTGTAGCTGACTCCTTTAATGACAAATCAACTGAAAGCCAAAATCCTCCCAAGGATGATTTTTGTGCTTTTAAAAGTTGGTGATTCGCAGAGTATTACTAGAAAGAGTGATGTGTGCTTAGTACTTACCTCTTGTTTGCATAAGTAGAAAGTTAATAAATTTAAGCAGAGAAGCAGAGATTCCCCCAGTGTGACTTGGAACAACTCTTGGAAGTTTTAGAAACTAGTCTTTTTTTCTTGTCAAGTTTTTAATTTCCTGCACTGAATGCCATTTTGAACTACAGTTGACCCTTGAACAACACTGGGGTTAGGGTGCCCACGCAATCAAAAATTCCCATGTAACTTTTATTCCCCCAGGACTTAACTCCTAATAGCCTCCTGTCGACCAGAAAGAAGCCTTACTGATACATAAACAGTTGACTAACATGTATTTTGTATGTTATATGTATTATATACTGTATGATAATAAAGTAAGCTAGAGAGAGGAAAACGCTAAGAAAATCACAAGGAAGAGAAAAAGTATTTACTCTTGAGTGGAAGTGGAGCATCATGAAGGTTTTCATCCCTGTAAGTCTTCATGAGTAAATTGTAGAGGAGAAGGAAGAGGAGGGATTTTCTCAGGGGTGGCAGAGATGGAAGAGACGGAGGAGGTGGAAGGGGAAGTGGGAGAGGCAGTCACACTCAATGCAACTTTTATTGAAATAAGTCTGTGTATAAGTGGACCTGCCTCATTCCAACCTCTGTTGCTGAAGGGTCAACTGTATTACTTTTCTAAAAGATGATTATTAACTTGCTAAGTTAAGTTCTTAGGAGCCCATTATGAAAGAATCCTATGGGCAATGAAGTTGGTACTCAAAAAATTTTGCATGGATAGTCTTCTAGCAAAGAACTTTTAACAATTTCTGGTGTCAAGCAGCAGTAAGATTAGGCCATACAGGAAATGCTAGTTTCAGGGGTATTCTCTCAGTTACTTTTCCGCTCCTTCTCTGTTACCTATCTTAATTCAGCCAGGGCTTCTACTCCAATATCTGCCACATAGTAGGTGCTTAAATGTTCATTGAAAGGATGAATTTTCGGTCGTTGTTGAGAGGATTTTGAAACTGGGAAATAACATTCATTGATCACTCTGCTAAGCAGTGAAGTAGGATATTGATTGTTCTCAGATCCTGGGGAGTATGTTCATGGACCCTCTGAACTGCCTACTGAAATCACATGGTGGTAGTGTTGACTTCTAATCAAATGCTTTAGAGTATGTTTGTTAGTTTGAAATTATTATTGACATGAATACACAAAAGTAATTGTGGGGAAATCATGAATCTTAAAGCGATAGGTGACACATCTATCGGCATCCTTGGATCCCAGTTTGTTTATTGATTGATTAATTGATTGAAAGGGGGTCTCGCTCTGTCACCCAGGCTAGAGTACAGTGGCACAATCACAACACACTGCAGCCTTGACTGTCAGAGCCCCAGAAATGCCTCCCACCTCAGCCTCCCAAGTAGCTGGGACCTCAGGTGCATGCCACCTTGTTTGGCTAATTTTTAAAATTATTGGTGGCGAGGAGGTCTTACTGTGTTACCCAGGCTGGTCTTGAACTTTTGAACTCTGCCTCCCAGAGTGCCGGGATTATAGGTGTGACCCACTGTGTCTGGCAACTTTTTATTATTTTTTAAATGTATACGGAGTCTTGCTCTGTCGCCCAGGCTGGAGTGCAGTGGCTCGATCTCAGCTCACTTGCAACCTCCGCCTCCCGGGCTCAAGTGATTCTCCTGTGTCAGCCTTCCGAGTAGCTGGGATTACAGGCACACGCCACCGCTCTCAGCTAATTTTTGTAGTTTTAGAAATGGGATTTCATTATGTTTGCCAGGCTGGTCTTGAACTTCTGACCTTAGGTGATCCACCTGCCTCAGTCTCCCAGTGTGCTGGGATTATATATTTGAGCCACTGTGCCTGGCCTGTGCCTGGCAACTTTTGTTGAAAAATTGGTGTATAAGTGGACCTGCCTCATTCAAACCCGTGTTGCTTAAGGGTGAACTGCATTACTTTTCTAAAAGATGATTATTAACTTGTTAAGTTTTTCCCTTTGCTACTTGCTAATAGTACTGCTTTTCACAAGATCTCAATTGAAAATCACAGAGTCAAAAGGTATTTTGGCTTAGGCATCAAAGCAATTATATACAGGTCCTTGATCTGGCTCTGATCTGCTTCCTAGTACTGGCTGAGTTGCTTAGATGCTTTGGACTCTGCTTCCTTTTTTGTATATTCCGAGAATACATAAAATTAGGTTATCTCTGAAATCCTTTCTGCCTTGAAATTTTCTGACTCAGCGAATCCTATAACCACTTAGCACTTGTCTTATCCCTGTGTTTTGTTAGGGGCAATATTATTAATGGTGTTTACATACACCAGTAAAAGACTAAGCTCATGCTAGATAGGGATTAGTTGTAATTATTTTTGTGTCTCCCAGTCTTACTATATGCCTGACACATATATTGAAAATTAAATAATATTAGCCTGGATTCATAAGGGGCATTTTTGCCCCTTCAATGAAAGAACAGCTAAGAACTAACTCTGTAGTATTGAGTGTAAGTCCAGCAGAAACTCAGAGGTGGGAAGGATCCTTTGGGGCGATCAGGAAGCTTTGAGGATAAGAACATGATGAAGGAAGGAGTGTGAACACATGGGCTGCACGCCAGGAGCAAAAGCCCAGAGGCTGGTAAGTGAGTGCATTTTGGATTATAGGTGGAGCGACTTGACTGACAGGCAGAAGAGTTTGGGACAAATTTGTTACGCAGTTCTTTTTTTTCTCTTTTTTTTCTCTCTCTCTTTTTTTGGGAAAATTACATTAGGCCGGCTCAAAAGCTTCCTGAACGTCCTTTACCTTAATACTGTTGGTAGCATTTCAGATTAAAAATAAACCATCCAGTTTGCTTTATTTTTCTTGTTGGGTTTATCAATTCTTCTATGTAGTATTTTCCATTACAGTAAATTTTGGTGCCACTAATGGAAAGAACACTGGCCACATACTGGGGAAGACTGCACTTCAGTTTATTAGAAGGTGAGCTGCACAGGGTGGATCCAGAGAGCCTCTGGACTCGTGCCCGGCACATCTTAAGCACTCAGTGACAGTGTGGCATTGAAAGGCTTTTTCCCTTTGCTGCTTGCTAACAGTGCCGTTTTTCACAAGGCCGGCCCTTAGTTTCATTTGTAAGCATGGATGAATTTTTAAAGACCTTTTCTTGTTTTAAAGTTTTGTGATTTTAGATGGTATATGATTTAACTTTCATTGTATTATAATTTTAGTGAAAGACAAAACGAGATAAAAAGCCATGTTTAGGATGTCGCAGTGGGAATCAGAAGTCATGCCAGATAGCTCAAATGAAGAAAGGTGCAGACGGGGTTGGGAAATACACAAGGAGTGGAGAGGAGCAAAGGGAAGCTAGCAGTAACTGGAAAGGAGGGAAGGAAAAAGTAGGGTTGGTGGGAGGAGGGTCTGACTGTTGCCAGAGAAGTAGTGCTGGGGGCTGGGGGAGTAACACTGAAATGCCTCAGTCTTGGAACCGGTCCACTTCAGAAATCAAAGTGCAGGCCTCCCACTGTTTGCTTATAGTCAAGTCTTAACTTTCTCAGTCTCACTCACCCCCACTGTACCTATCAGGAGCTTCCGTGGTCTTCAGTCACTGTCACACCAGTGCTCTCAGTCATATGGTGGTTCTTCTGTAGTATCTGTCCGGCTGGTTCTCAGCCTTGAGCACTCTCAACTCTCTACCTCCTATAATGCTTGACCTGGGTTGCTGGGGCCAGCGGGGAAAATCACCATATCCAGATCTATAAATCCATGGTCACCAGCTCGACTGGGCCATCAAGGAATCTTCTAGAGTTTTCCTCATCAGCACCTGCTTCCAAGCTCTGTAGAATCAGGCTTTTCAAGCCTCTCATCCTTTCACATCATCTACACATTCTTAGCATGTGGTCTTGCCACCTGCATCATAAATTATTATTTATAGAGATGAAAGCAGAGAATCTCAGGGGCTTCCTGCCAAAAACTGTTCCTCTTCCCCCAGTCACAGTAGAAGAGGTTGTATTTATGCTAAGACCAATCCGCTACTTGGGCTCTGGATCCCATCTACGCCTGCCTTTGTGAGGACTTCACTCAGTTGTTGATGTCTTACTAAAGGCTTCTTTCTGTTGGCCTTTATACAGCTTAGAGACAGACAACAATAAAGCAAAATAGAAAAAACTAGAATCCTCCCTTGATTTCACATCCCCCTGTTAAAATTCCTCTCTTTTTCCCTTTCCAGCCACATTTCTTGAAATACTTGTTTGTAGCCAACTTCTTACCCATCCCAGTGCTGTCTGGTTTCAGCTGCCATCACTCTACTGAAGGCCAGAGTCATCCTTGAGCTCCTGGTCACAAAATCTTATTCCTGTCATTTCCCCAGGGTAGTGCCTGGGACATAGCAAGTGTATAATAAACGTTTATTTGACTGAATAAATCTGAGGATGTTCCTTTTCAGCCCTAGTTTATCTGTTTTTCTGGGGTATAGGAATCCAACACTGTCATCTTTTGAGGATCTGTGTGACTATTCACTGTATGTGTACCAACTCTTCTTGATGGACTGAGTAAAGATAGAAATAAATATTATTTGAGGATAAGTTCAGTAGCTCACGCCTGTAACCCCAGCACTTTGAGAGGGAAGTATAGCTTGAGCCCAGGAGCTTGAGACCAGCTTGGGTAACTTAGTGAGACCCCATTTCTATAAAAATTCCAAAAAAACTTAGCTGCATGTGGTGGTGCACGTCTGTGGTCCTAGTTACTCGGGAGGCTTAAGTGGGAGGATCACTTGAGCCTGGAAAGTAGAGGCTGCAGTGAGCCGTGATTGCACCACTGCACTCCAGCAGCTTGGGTGACTGAGCAAGACCCTGTCTCAAAACAACAACAGAAAAGAATATCATTTGGTAATGATTTCTTCAGTCTCGTTCAGGTGATCTGTCTTTCTGGGAAAACAAAACCCTAGACATGTTTTTTTCGGAGAAACTATATTTTCTAAAATACTAAGAATTAATGTTTTTATCTATCCATATAGATCTAATAAAGAGAGTAGTAGGCCATTGTGTACTTCTGGCAATAGATTTGTGAATAAATAATGCTATGCTCTTTTATGAAACTCTTTTGTTTTTCTGTTAAGTAGTGTATCTTTTTGAAGTTTTTGTCTTCATTTATTTGTTGGGGGTGGGTGGAGAGGGATGAGTTTGCACTGGCCTGCTTCATTTTTGACAGGTCAAGAATGTCAGTGGCATTGGTTGGAAGTCCAGCCACCTTGAGACTGGCAGCCTTTCCCTGTGCAACATCAAGACAGTCCTTGTCCTCTGGGAAGAGACTTGCATGCTAAGGCAGAGGGCTTGATGTTTCCTGGGGAATAAAGGAGACCTCTAAGTAACTCTTCCAATTAAGATAGGGTCCAGTGCTTGTTTTATGAGAATAGCTGAGTAATCCAGTATTTATGTAACAGTTCTGAGAGCTGAGTTGCCAGGCGTTCCCTATATACTTGTCTGGCTTCCAGTATTGCTTCCTAGTCACCTCAGGCACATTCTCGTCCCCTTAATCCCTTACCTCCAAACATTGTAGCAGGAGGGAAGGTCTTTATTCCCATTCCCCAAATAAATAAATAAAAATCCAGTGTCATTTGTCAGTTATTTGGTTTAAATTATTGGATTCTTTTCCCAAAAGAATTAAAGTATACACAAACATGCTTTCATTTGACACCATAGATAGTAGTTCATTTATTTTTTTGCTTGTAGAGGTAGAGAAGGGAAAGAAGCATAAAAAGAAGGTCAGGAAAGCAGGATACATTATCTCTTACCTGTTTCAGTCCTTCCCTTCTGCAAATGGCCCTTCTGAGATCCAGCGAGTCTTCTCCTCTTATCAGGCCCTAACTCCATACAGTTTGGACCCCATGGGTTCTTTCAGATCTGTGCATGATTATATTTTTGTTAACCATGATTTTGGGATGGAGTAGAAGGAGTAATGATTATATTTTTGTTAACCATGATTTTGGGATGGAGTAGAAGGAGTAAGATGATTAATTTGGAAAACTGGATTGCAGCGTTCATGACACTGTCTCTGAGACTTGTCCCTCTGTGTGCTGTTAGGTGGTAGAATTTGTGGCAGTGCTGCTGTAACTTGCTGTTGATCCCACTCAGGAAGAGTGGTGTCTGAGTTTGTAGAGAACTGGGGAAGAAAAGTCACCATTTTTCTGAACCCTTTTCCCAATATCTTTCTCTGGGCAATCCCTTTGGGTCCAGCCCAGCCCAGCCCAGTAGGGACAAGTCTGTCTTAGGGTAGGTTGGGCCTGAATCTAGAAAGATTTGGTGAATTCTCTACTTTGATTCTATTTTAGGGTGCCCTGAGAGTCTGGCTGAGTCTAATTTTACTGTTGAAGCTCACTAGGCAGCTCTGCAATAGGATTTTTGTGAGGTCCTCTGGACCCAAGATGGTTCTGGACAGGAAAGGCTACCTGGTGCCCCGAGATGTGGATGTGTG
The DNA here is from genome assembly GCF_048565385.1 of Saimiri boliviensis. Lineage (NCBI taxonomy): Eukaryota > Metazoa > Chordata > Mammalia > Primates > Cebidae > Saimiri > Saimiri boliviensis. Next base: position 139,085,957 of record NC_133452.1, on the reverse strand, counting down.
CGCAGATTACTACAGTGTAGCTTCTCATTTAGTAGAGTTGAGCTGGGGTCTGTGACTCTGCTTTTCTGATTTGTTCCCCGGTGATGCCAGTGCTGCCAGGTTGAGTCATATGTGGGGAAGGGTAGAGGTTTGGGAGAGGTTCTTTTTTTTTTTTTTTTTTTTTTTATGATTGTTGGGAAAATCACCGTTCTATAGTCCGATCTCTTAAGAAAATAGTGCTTTAACATCATGAGGCCTTTTCAGTAGAGGTTATCCTAGTCTTCAGTGAGTTGGAACTTCTGTATTTTTCGGGTCCTGGCCTTCTCCCTCTAGCTGAGAAGAGCATCTGAGAGTATGACAAGGTGAGACCGTGTTCACTCATTTTGTTAAGATTTCTTGTCTGCTATTGAAATCAGCAAAACTCTATTAAATAGCAAAAAGTACTGCTTTTATGATTCTAAAACTACTTTCACTTGTGGTTTCATTTTCTGATTTTTTTTTTCTGTGTATTATTACTGCTAGCTAATTTTTTCTATGTATTTTTAATCTGAAGTTCTGTAAAAAGTAACTTACTGTCTTTTGTTCTAGTAATAAATATTTTGGAAAATTTAAATTGTGCCACAGTTTTAACTTGGGAAATTAAATATGGGAAAATTACAGAATTAAAATTTTCTGACCTCTATTGCAGAAAACACTTTAAATTCATCCCTATGTGCTTCATTAAAAGGTAAGAGGCAGATAGTTTAAAATTAATATAGTACATCTATAAGGAAAATGTATTTACTTAAGTGTAAAGTATAAATTGTAAGAAAAATGTGGCCTTTTGTCTTTATTTTAGTGAAATGCTTTCGTAATAGTAATTTTCTCTTTTGACCTGTGATGGATAGGAGGTTAATTGATGTTAAATGGACGCTTTGTTAATCCTTCATCAGCTACTAAATTGGTATAGGGGAGTACAGGTCAAGACTGCACAAGGCCATGACCAGCTTGTTTTCTCAGGGAGGTTTATGGATTCCACCCTTTCCCCTTCTCCAAACCATACATCACTCTCTCCAGCTGCACATAAGGAAGACTCTCCTGTCTCCCCTCCCCCTCTTCCTGTGCTCCTGTCCCCGCCCTCATCCCCTCATCTTTCTTCTTCTCTGGGCCGCTGCAGAGTGACAGCTTGTAGATGTTGCGTGCGAGTGAGTTCAGCTGGCGCTGTGTGGTCTGAGTGTGTGGTCTCCAGCTCAGCCGAGAGGCTGCTAACAGAGTGGATGAGAGGGAGAGCAATACTGTTTACTTTAATTTATTTCGGATGCCGGAATTGTGCCCAGAGTTTCTCCTAAGCTTGATTCCATAGCTAGCAGCTTCAATCCCTCACAGCTGTGGTGCAGTCTGAACTCCGGGCTGTCCTCTCTTGACAGGCACTTTCCATAGTATCTGCCTGCTTAATCCCTTGAGGCTCAGAAATGTTAACGGCACTGTTGAGTGCTGTGATTATTTTGCTTTCACTATGTCAAGATTTATGGCCTTCGAGAAGTTTCTTTGGAGATAGAACTAGAGAAGTAAAGCAGAATTTGTAACATCAGTGACAAAGTTGATGTATTTTTGGAAATTGGAAAAGCTATTATACGAAATTTGGGTCAAATTAATCCAACTTTGCTCATGTAAAAGAACCTGAGAGTTAGTGACATCCTGCCATGTTGAACAGTTTTAATGAAATTACCCAATTTAAGCTGACAGTTGGTTTCTTGACCTTTTCTGCAACTCTACATTGATTTTGGCATAGCTGTTTACCATAGTTATTATATTTGTCAGCAGCAATATTGGTTTATTTCATCCTAAAGATTTGACAAGTCGAGACAAATGAAACTTTGTTTTTCTATAATAGTATAAACTTAGGAGAATATCTTCCTATCCAATCCTTTCATTATGAATAGCTTAGTAATATTTTCTTGATTTTGTTCCTCTGTAATTCCTCAACATTCTTGTTGAGATGATCAAGTATTTTGTTATTTGAGTAAACACATGTAGACTCTTGATATCACTTGGGATTTTGCATTGTTCAGCTTCTTTATTTTCATGTCTTCCTGGCAGTCTTGCTGGAATGGAGTTGGTGGTGTTGATGTTTGTCAAGGATTAGAAAGTCTAGGCCACTCACATCTTCCCAAAGGGTCAATATATGCAGCTTAGAGTTGTTCTGCTGCTTTTTTTTTGCTACTCTTAACCCTGGGTTTCAATACCTGAGCTCTGTTTCCATCACTGCGAGGGTAAAGCTTTCTCCTACGCCTGTGTACTTTTTCATTCCTGGCCCTGGTTTAGCTTAGCCTCACTTGATCTGTAATCAGACTTCAGGAATTTAGTCATGTTGGGTAATTTTTTAAAAATGATATGCTGTATTTTCTTTTGTTTTCCATTTTTTTGGGGGGGAGATCTATGTTTATGATGCGAATGATATTAATCTAATGCTCAGAAGAATTCTGAAGCACAGTTATTCATAAAGTTACACAACCATCACCGTTATCCAAGTCCAGAATATTTTCATCACACCCAAAGAAAACCCTGAATCCATTACCAATCCTTTCTCACTTTCTGTGTCCATGGTTTTACCTATTCTGAACTTTCATGTAAGTGAACTCATATCATATGTATCCTTTTTTGTCAATTATGGCAAAATATATACATAGTTTAGTCATTACTCTATGACTTTTACCTAGGAAGTGAAAATTCTTTATAAAGAGAGAGAGGAAAAAATACTGATAAATGATGGTTAGAGCCAACTAATCATGTATGGAAATGAACTTGTATTTTAGAAACTCGGAAATATTTAACAGGAACTGTGGAATACTCAAGAATTGTGTGGGACAGAAATGCCCTGTGTGTCACTGGCTGTTAGTCACCAGCACTTGCCTGCAGTGGTTGGTCACGCAGTTCCCGTTCTGAAACTTTCCTGAGTTTCACCAATGCTAGTACTAATCGGTTGTATGAACTTTAATGTAGAACTCTAAATAAATAAATCCTGGTTGGACAGATTCCCTCCACTTCTACCTTAGCTTTTACTGGGCAAAATCCTCCAGGAGTTAACAGTGAGCAGGAAAAGAACCAGGGTTTTGCTCTCTGGTAACTGAAATGGGAGTTATCCTCCAGAGCAGTTGATTTTCTTGCAAGGGCAGAGAAGAAGAGTATCTGTAGAACCACAGAACCATGGCAGCAATTTTAAAAATCAGATTTCCAAATGTGTTTCTGTTGAAAACAAGTTTAAGAAAAAGATTACCACCTTTATTTGGACTTTTCATTACTAAGAACTGAAAAGTTAGAATCATTTTATATATTCTTAGTGCTGTCCCATTCTCTTTTATGGCTGGATTTTTAAAATGGAAAAACCAAACTTTTTTGGCCTAGTTTTTATAGGACTAAAGGATAGTTGAAAAATAAGTTTTTCTGATAACTTTCATTATAAATATCTTAGTAATATTTTAAAATTTATTAGGGTTAAAATTTATTTTGGTTTAAATATTTAAAATATATTTTTTGGTTGGAGGGAAGTAGACACAGCATCAAAGTTCTGAACTTACAAATTAGAATTTCTAGTTTTTATGTAATTCCGTGTGGAAGTGTAATACAATACCAGACTTTTCTTCTCCTAGACCTTACAGTTAAAGGTCAGATTTGAACTGGACCTTTTGTCACCCAGAGGTGTCCCATAGAGAAGGAGTTGTTCTGCTTAGATCTTTGCTTAATTTCAATTTATCTAATTCTTTTCTGTGCCATGTATTGTATTGAAGCTCAAGAGGAGGGGTCTCGGGCTGATTGTAACCTTTTAGGATGTAATTAGGGCACACAGTTTTTATAGTGGTTTTGACAGTTGCTATTGTGGCAGGGATTTATTGGTTTAAGAGACGGTGCATGGCATACAGTAAAGAATCAAGGAATGGCATCTCCTGTGAAACGAATCTAGCTGACACCCCTCTCAGAGGCCACATCTTAGAGCTTCTCATGGCAGGAATTTCGCACAGCCTTTGAGGTCTCTGCTGCTACTGTTGAGGAGATGAACTCAGCCCCGTTTCACTGAGTGTCTGGCACTGGACTAGACGCTAAGTGTAAAGCAAGAATATGATGACAAGCCCAGGCAAGCCCATTGAAGATTGCTATCAGAGAGCTTGGCACAGTAATTCTTTTATTCTTCCCTTTTTCTTTAAAGGATACTATTATTTGTTATAATCATTTTCTTAAGGTAATTAATTTGCAGGAGAAATGAGCACCCTCTTTCCCTCCCTCCCCCCTTGACACTCCCCCCCAACCCCCCACGCCACCCAAAAAGCGCATAACATAGAGCTGCCAGGAGGAAGTCTCCTGTGGTCAGCGTTCTTAAGGAGACCCTCTGCTGCCTGGATCTCCAGCTAGCAGCTGCCCCGCAGGGCTCAGGAATTGGATTTTCTGTGTGGTCTAAGGCCTACCTACATTTCTAAAGCATGTATATACATGCTTACTGCCACAGGGAAGGCAATATAAAAATATTTAGGCTGGGCGTGCTGGCTCATGCCCGTAATCCCAGCATTTTGGAGGCCAAGGTGGGCAGATCATGTGGTCAAAAGATTGAGACCATCCTGGCCAACATGGTGAAACCCTGTCTCTACTAAAAATATAAAATTAGCTCGTGGCACACACCTGTAGTCCCAGCTACTCGGGAGACTGAGGCAGGAGAAGTGCTTGAACCCGGGAGGTGGAGGTCGCAATGAGCAGAGATGGTGCCACTGCACTCCAGCCTGGCGACAGAGACTCTCAAAAACAAACAAAACAAAACTTAAAACCACAATTTCCCTGGCCCTTCTCTCTCCAATCTCATTCTCCGGATAATTAATCCTTGGTGTGTGTATCCTTCCAGGCCTTTTTCTCTGTATTCATATAAGCATAGGCCATTGTTTGTATGAAGGTAGCTTTTGTTCTTCTTTTTTGAATAGGAACATTGATTGGATCCTGATTCTAACACATCAACTGTAAAATAACTTTTAGACAATATGGAAAAATTGAGCTGGGGCTGGGCGCATTGTCATTTGTAAAGATACAAACTCAATCATTTCTGGATGAAACGATGCAATGTTTTAAAGAGCTCCCTCAACAAACAGCATAAAAGTATGTTGAGGAGGAGAGGTAGAACAAGAGACAGTGTTGAAGCTGGGTGTTGGGAACTTGGAGGTTCCTTATGCTCGTCTCGTCTCTTTTATGTATGTTTAAGATTTCCTTAATAAATATTGAAAAAAAAATCCAGAGAATAGCATAGAGCAAGGGCCTGGTTTTGAATCCTACCTCTGCCACTTAACTAACTGTTGTTTTGGACAAGCAGTTTAATGTCTCATAATCCTACCCTTGTTAATAAAACCACTTGGCAGTTTAGAATACTTCCTTCTAGGAACTTTTTCTGTACATCTCTCTATACATACCTGTCTGTCTATTTATTTCTTTCTGTTTTACTGATTTGTTGTAAGTATTCTCTTGGTCTCATATGTTTTTCATAATGTTTCACTGACTGCATAGTATTTCATTGACTGAACTTTCACATTTTACTAAATGTTTTAGTGGATGTTTTCATTTTTCCCCTGCGTGCTGTAAAAAATTTTGCAGTTGTAGGAATCTTCATGCCTAATATCAGCCCTATGCTTTGGATTATTTTAGTCATTGTTCACTTTTCAAGAATAACGTTTTAAGTCAAACTATGGAATCATATAGAAGGCTTTGACACATGTGGCCGAATTATTTTTCAGAGTATTATTAACAGTTTGTGCTACTGCCAGCCATGCGTGGGAGCTGTGTACAGATTCAGCCGAAAACCATGAGCCTTTGAGATGTCTTAAATTATCTTGTGTTAATAGCCAGCAGTATGGCCTCTGTTTTAGTTGGTGTTTCTCTGAGGTTGCATTTTGTCCATATGTTTGCTGGTTGGTTACCTCTACTCTGTTGTGAACTATAGGTTTATACCTTCACCATTTTTGTTTTTTGAGGCTCTTGGTGTTTTCTGGATTGATTTTTGTGAGCTGTTTATATATTAAAGCTGTTTGTATTTTGATATTTTGAATATTTTCTCAGACTTCCTGTTCGGCTTTTGAATTTATTGTCTTTTATTTATGAACTTATAAAAGATGTATATTTCTTTATGGGCGAGAACTTAGTGTGTTCACCATTGTGATTTTTTTTTTTTTTTATCAAGTCCAAATGTTGTCCTTCCACCCCAACAGCTGGAATATACACTTTACTTTATATTCTCCTAGGTTTTTTTTTTTTTGGTGTAATTAAAATTGTATGTATATTTGACTTTTTAAATAACCAGGAATTCTTTAACTCTATAGATGTTTGAAGTAATGTAAGCAAGAAAATTATACTTTTGGACTGTAACTGAAACATTTTGGGGACTGGAGTTAATATGCTAAAAATTAAGAGGCAAGAAAATAAAGCAGCGTTTGTTTGGAATAATATTCGGCTTAATCTTTGTCTATCCTGACTGCGGCCCATCATCAGTGTTTGGAATTTTCCCAGCATGTTATGTAGTGCGGTGCTATGGCTTTAAAGAAGTACTTTCCCCACTTGCTCTGGAGCCCTGTGCCCTGGTTCTGGGAAATAATCGTGATTGTGGACTGTTACTGTGCTTTGTCAGCCCTCTCTGCCTGCTGCTTTCATGTTTCTTAAGTTACGCAGAACAAATCTTACATAATATTTCTCTATTTTCTCTTACTAAAATACTTTCTATCTTAAAACAATTGAAGGCCATTCTCCTATAAAGTTGCTCACCCAGTCTCTGGCATGGCAGCACACCTAATGACCCCCGAGTTTACTTACTGTTGGCTTTTCATGCGTGTACAGTAGCAATACTATATTACTTTTATTTGGGGCTTTAAAGTTTGGGCTTTAAAGATCTCTATCTTCGGTACACATGATTTCACTTAATCCTTAAAGGATACCTGTGAAGTTAGTTATTATTCCTATTTTAAGATGAGAAAACATAGAAATTAAAGGGACCTGGATAAATCATACAGTTAGGATTTGAATTTATGTCTTCTAACTCTTGGTTAAGTGTCTTTTCTGCCTCTCCATAGCTGAACAAGGTGGTTTGTCTGGCGAAACTTTGGTGTTAATGACACCAGTGTTCTTTACCCCATATTGGTCAATCTGCTTCACACTGATTAAAAACTGTTGGCCATGTCCTTCATGCGATTTGGCGTCTCTCATTGCATGCTTATGGTCACACAAGAGCTGGCTAAGGAGGGAAGCACTTCGGGGAAAACAGTTCTTTTGGGGAGCCCTTTTCCTGTGTGAAGGAAAATGGAGAGAGAGAGAGAGAGAGAGAGAGAGCGAGCATGTATGTGTGTATGTGTGTATGTGTGTGTGTGTGTGTGAGAGAGAGAGAGAGAGAGAGAGAGAGAGAGAGATCTCTAAGCATAGCCACTGAGCCAAACTGCCTTGGTGTGATTTCTGCTGCGATAGTTATTGGTTGTGGAATATTGCACAGAGTGTTTAATGAGCCATCCTCATAGGGGAGTTGTGAAGATTAAAAGTTATTGCATGGCTGGGCGCGGTGGCTCAAGCCTGTAATCCCAGCACTTTGGGAGGCCGAGGCGGGTGGATCACCAGGTCAAGAGATCAAGACGGTCCTGGTCAATATGGTGAAACCCCGTCTCTACTAAAAATACAAAAAAAAAAAAAAAGTAGCTGGGCATGGTGGCGCATGCCTGTAATCCGAGCTACTCAGGAGGCTGAGGCAGGAGAATTGCCTGAACCCAGGAGGCGGAGGTTGCGGTGAGCCGCTGAGATCGCGCCATTGCACTCCAGCCTGGGTAACAAGAGCAAAACTCCGTCTCAAAAAAAAAAAAAAAGTTATTGCATGGCAAGAACATAGGAAAATCCCTGGATAGAAGAAGTCATCAATTAAATATAACTATATTGTTATTATTAATTGATGTTTGCTTAATATCTAAGCTATGTTTTCTGTTAATTGATGGCTAGTTGTGTCTTTACTAATGTAATTTGTATTATTTCTGACTTTATATTGAAAAATGTTTTAAATAAAGGCAAGAACCATGTTTATTCCTAAATATACCATGTCAAATGCTAACTGTTCACTGAACATAAGAACTTCAACCCACTAATGAAGGGGTCAAAATCCCCATAAAGTGTAATATGGGAAATCACAGAGTCATCAAAGGAACCTGTCCTTTCCATAATGTTGAAGAGGTTTGAAGCAACGAATTGATGTGGCGCCCATTTCTTTTGGAATGGAGAATGGATCTCTTCATGCACTCTTGAAATACCCAGGTTCAAATATGCTGGATCCTCTGGTCTGTGTTCTATGACTGACCTTCCTTGATCATTTGAATAAATGAACAAAAAAAGCAAAAGAAAAAAAAAATGCTATGGCGACATGGCCAGTTCCCCTTAACGAAAAGAGTTGAGAATTTCTCAATGTGTTTTGCTCTCTTTCCTCCTCCCTTAGCCTGAGAGTCTCTTTCTTTGGTGAAGAGGGAGAATTAGTATTGAATCACAGTGGCTCAGAAAGATTGAAAAGGTTAGACTTTTAAAATGTAGGTTTTATTATCATCTGGGTAGGATAAGGCCAACAAAGCAGGATAAGATTGTTGTTGAAAACTGTGTTACTCACAGTTTCAAGAGGGTGGGCAAGCTGCACCACACAGGAAGCACTGGGGTCGGTCAGTAGGGCAGAGGGAGCGAAGGGAAAGCGTGGGCCGGAGCCTTTGTTTTTGTTTTCACTGGAAGAAATGGCTAGGCAGGTAGGCAAGCTGTGCAAGTTTAGGTTTGGATCATTTAAATAATATTTTGGAGGGCTCTGGGCTGTGGGAGTGATCCCTAGTTGGCTGGCACCTGGGGTATGGAGGGGCAGGGGTTGTGTCCCTGATTGCAGGAGCCTGATGGAAGAGGCATATTCAGTCTAGGCAAATTGTCTGTGACTTCTGGCAATTAGCTAATTCTCAGAGGGGCAGTCCCTTCCCTGGTCCACAGGCTCCAAAATGTCAAAGCATCATAAAGTACTGAAAATAAAAAGACATGGTTAATACAAGGACCAGGCCTTTTTGCTTCACAGCCTCAGGATTTAGTAGCAGAGATGACAAAAGATCAGTGTAGTAGTGATTCTTATTGCCAATGAGAAGAAGCATAAATTTGACCTAGAAAAGAATATGAGCGAAAGTCTTTGCAATAGCTAACTCATTTCTGCCACCAATTTTTGAAATTATTGTGTTTTGCACGTTTTCTTTTTTTTCCACCATAGCTTATCCTCATTATTACTATGAGACTTTGAGAAGTGTTCAAAGTTCATATTTAGTACAAGGGTAATTTTTTTTTCAGGGTATATGAACTTTTTTGAGAAAACATGACCCAAATGCTAGCCAGCTAAAAGAATAAATAAATAAGTCACTTCCAAGGCTAAACAAATTTATTTCTTCTTTTTTTTTACGGAATTATTGAGGGAAAGGAAGTAATCACGTCAGCAATATTTATCATTCATTTGAAACCACTTGTTCTGTAATTTTCATAGCAATACAACTCATTTTGGCCTTATCTGTTTTGGTATAATGATTTAAATTTGGCTAATTGCATGTGAATTATGATCAATTTGGAATTTTTGCTTAATTTCTAGCTCAGAGTTTGTGAGTTCTGTTATTTTTTGAACCAAGCATAGCAATGTAAAATTTGATTAAAAGTGATGTAGTTCTCGGTTTCTCATTTTTGGATTATGGGGAGTTTGGGGCATTTGCAGTCATACCTCATTTGATTGCAGTTTGCTTAGTATGCCTTGTAGACCCTGCATTTCACAGATAACGCTTTAAAAAAAAAATGAAGGTTTGCGGTAACCCTGTATTGAGCAAGTGTCTCAGCATCATTTTTCCAACAGCATGTGCTCACTTCATGTCTCTGTATCACATTTTGGTATTTCTTGCAATATTTCATACTTTTTCGTTATTATATTTTTAAGTTCAATTGTGTTTCATTTTGGGAAGGCAAATACAGATGAGAAAGATCCCTGCCAAAATAGATAAAAGTCGTATATTTTTTGAGCTTTGAAATGTAAGCCGACTTTGGAGATTTCCTTTAGGCAGAACACCTCATTACTGATGGCATCTAGTCAATAAGGCCTTGGTGCATTATGTTTTACTTTTGAAAACATAGATCTCAAAATCTGTACTATTAGAAAACTTCTTGCCCCTTCTCACTCTAAAAGATGTGTTAGTCTGCGAAATAGAAATCTTTTCTGTTTCTAGGTAGTTTAAAAATTGCACTTTATATTTCTGAATAAATAAAATATATGACTATGCACTGCTGGAGTTTCATAGCTTAACTTCTGAGCCAAATACTGTTTGAGGCTTAAGTGGTACTAATTTAATGGAAAAGTAACTCGTGCAAATAAAAGACAGTTGTGTTGTCATTGTTGTTCTTTGGTAAATGTGAATTTTTTTTTTTTGAGACAAAGTCTCGCTCTTGTCACTCAGGCTACAGTGCTATTGTACGTTCTTGGCTCACTGCAACCTCTGCCTCTTGAGTTCAAGCAGTTCATTTGCCTCAACCTCCCAAGTATCTGGGATCATGGTGGCTAATTTTTTTGTGTTTTTAGTAGAGATGGGGTTCCACCATGTTGTCCAGGCTGTTCTCGAACTCTTGACCTCAAGTGATCCACCCGCCTTGGCATCCCAAAGTGCTGAGATTACAGGTGTAAGCCAGTGTGCCTGGTCATGAATTTTAAAACGGAGTCTACAAACTTAATGAATTTTAACCTTATCATTTTTAGATCACATCTACTAAAGCTCTGAGTAAATTGTAAAAGGTACTTCAATTTACTTCAAAAACACAATTTACTTATGTATATATTGAAAACAAAGCTCTTGCAGTTTCTGGTCTGAGACATAAGGAGCTTGGAGGTCACCACTCTCATCTTCACAATAAGGAAAAAGCTAAACACACTGTAAATCAACAATTTTTCTTATATCCATGAGAAAATTGAGGTCATAGGGGTAAACTACTGTCCCCCAAATTGGAGGGACAACAGGCAGATACAGAGCATCCCAGCTTTCTAGTGCAGAAGCCCAGGAATAGATGTTTCTGTGGGAAACTAGTATTGAGTTGCTTTAGTCAGTACAGCATATCCACCTTTGAACAAGAAATTACAAGGCAAAAATAAAAAACAAAAACCACATTTTGAAGAAACAGAGCAAGCATTAGAACCAGATTCAGATATGATGGGGGATGTTAGAATGATCAAACCAGGAATTTAAAACAAATATGATTCTCTGTTAAGGGCCCTAACTGGAAAAGTGGACAGCATACTGCAGATAAGTAATGTGAACAGAGAGATGGAAACTTTAAGAATTAATAAAAAAGAAATACACTCATAAAAAATTAAAAAAATACAAGAGAAGAATGCCTTTGATGGGCACATCAGTAGACTGGGCATGGCTGAGGAAAGAATCAAGGAACTGGAAGAAATGTCAGTAGAGTCTTCACAAACTAGAATAGAGAATAAAGGTTGAAGAAAATGGAATGGAATATCCAAGAATTGTGGGACATTTACACAAAGTATAATATATGTGTAGTGGAAACACAAGAAGGGGAAGGAAGAACAGTACAGAAGAAATAATTGCCATAATGATGACTCAGAGTATTTTGTAATTAATGATAGTCACAGATCTGGAAAGCTCAAGAGTACAATAGGCAAGCAAGTACCACCACCATCAACAACAACTATGCGTAGGCATATTGTGTTCAAACTGCAGAAAAATCAAAAACAAAATATTGAAGGAAGCTGGGGTTGGGATGAGATGGACACCTTACATAAAGAGAGACAGGATGAAAATTACATCAGACTTTTCTTCAGCAGCCATACAAGCAAATAAGGAAAAAGCACACCTACGTACAATTCCATATCCATTGAATTGTCCCTCAAAAGTGAAGGAGAAATAAAAGTTTTTTTAGACAAACAGTTTAGGGGTTTTATTGCCATTAGATTTGCCTCAACCATTTAAGGAAGTTAAAATGTTAAAAGTTGTTCTTTAGAGAGAAGCAAAATAATATAGGTCAAATACTTAGATCTGAAAAATTCAAGGATGAGTTTTAGAGAGGGAAGAAATGAAGTGGCTTTCTGGGTTCCCTCCTCTGATATTCTGACACCTGGCACCATGCCCAGCATCTACACCCCACATTCATGGTGAATGATATGGATATGGAACATAATGAATTGTGGGCTTATACAACAAATACAGGTTTGTTTGTTTTGAGACAGAGTTTCACTCTGTTACCCAGGCTTAGCTCACTGCAACTTCCACCTCCCAGGTTCAAGTGATCCTCCCACCTCAGCCTCCTGAGTAGCTGGGACTACAGGAGTATACCACCACACTGTGCTGATTTTTGTACTTTGTAGTAGAGACGGGGTTTTGCTATGTTGGCCAAGCTGGTTTCTCAACTCCTGACCTGAAGTGATCCGCCTGCCTTGGGCTTTCAAAGTGCTGGGATTACAGGTGTGAGCCACCAGGCCCAGCCTTAATTTTTTTTTTTTTTTTTTTTTTTTTGAGGTAGAGTTTCACGATGTTACCCAGGCTGGTCCTGAATTCCCGGGCTCAGGTGGTCCTTCTGCCTTAGCCTCCTGAGTAGCTGGGACTATAGGTGTGCACCACTGTGCCTGGCTGAAACTTTCTTGATCTATAGTTGCAATTTCTACGTTTAAAGATACCCCAGTGGACATAGCAAGTTCTCTGGCTCATGGAAGAAAGGAATCTATTTCAGAGACTTGGCAAAGCTGTGACTAAAAAATGAAAATATGTCTTACCCTCAGCTCTGTAGATGTTAATAATTACCTTACTATGTCTTACGCGACAGAATACTTTCTTTTAATATTGTGATGCCAGTTGTGACATCATTTTGAGACCAATTATTCAGAGATTAAAGAGAAAGGAATTGAATATTTTCAATGTAGACAATATGAGTTTTTTTAAAAACTTTGACTTTTAAGTCAAAAATTATTACAGATTTTCAGGCAGGAAAGTTCACTGAAGCATTCTATGGATTTAAATTATCATATTGAAAAGTGTTGATCACTTTAACCCAGGTGAACAGAAAGCCCTTGGGGGTCCTTCTTCCTGCTTTTTTTAAATTAAAAAAAGTAAAGAGTTCTTCAGACCCAAAATGAGAAAACCACAGTGAATTATCCTCAGCTATGATCGGTCCATTTCTTGCTATGATCTCAGTAGAAGTAATTATTGTAAAATTCCAAGCACCTATTTTAGTTCCTGGCTTGGCCTAGGTTTTTAGCCCAAGGCAGAATCCAACAGAAAGTATTGCCACCAGAAGGGGATCCTGCACAGAGACCTAAAGTCGGAGAACCTGCTTGTGGATGCTGATCTGAACCTCATGTTTGCAGATTGGCTTTAGCAATAGGTGGATACCTTCTATGTCAGTCCTTCTTGAACTCTTCTAGGCAAAGTACGCAAAAGTACGGTAGCTCTGAGGTAGGTGTTGGCAGCCTGGGAGTCATTCTCTATGCAGTGGTCAGTGGTCACCAGGTCTCTGTCTGACAGTAGACAGAACTATTGCAAAGCTCTCTAAGCAGATGTATGCCACATTTCCTTTATATGTCTGTGGAATCTGAACACATAAAGAAATTCTTGATCCCAAACCCCAGTAAGAGAGGCACTTCAGAGGAAATCATGAGGGACCCATGGATAAATGTTGGCTGTGAAGAGGAACTGAAACTACATCCAGCTATGCCCTGACTCCAAGGACACCTGGCACACTGAATTAATGCTGTTCTTGGGCTACATGTAACGGAAATTTTGGGCTACAGGAGACCTCAATTGGAGGGCCACACCATCACTGTGAAGTCCCTTCCTTCAGCTGATCACACCAACTGTTGCAGTCCTTCTCCATCCTTCCAGGTAGACCCTAGGATCTCTGCCAGCTCAAAGCAGTGAGCCTGCTCTTCCCACATTTTCTTTGTCTTCTAACAGAAAATTGGTGGCTTGAGGAGGACCAGGAGCCAGTTTGAAAGGTCAGCAGAGCAGTCAAAGTGCCTGCCCGTCCTCTGCCTTGCCTTGAGATGAAGACTGTGGCTGAGCACAGCCCCCAGCGTGGCCTTGTGGCCTCTTCCTCTACCCATAGCACCAGCAGCAGAGGTGGAACCCCAGAGAGAATCAACTAATCCTAGGGTGTGTCCTCCAAAGGAGACTCCCTGCATGCTGGGCAGCTTTGGTGAGGACCAGCAGAATTTGCCAGAATGTGCAACCTTAGCCATTCCCTCTAGCAACATTCAGGGCTGGCAGGGGACCACAGGGAGGTTCCTCATCTTCATTCACAGACACCTGTGTTTCAGGTTGGCTGGAAAGATCTGGCAGGTAGCTGGAATGTGGGGAGTTCAAGCTGCGCTCACTGTATTTCACATGGAGCAGGAAGATCCTGAGCTCCGTGAAGTCCAGGGACATGGTGCAGGAGATCAGCCAGGTGTGGGATGCATATAGTTGAAGGCGGCAATACTTGTCTTCTTCAAGGAGCAAATGTACCAGTTGGAGCTTCATTCATAAGCATTTATTCAGCACCTTCATTTGGCTAGCACTAAGCAAGCAATAAAGAAGTACAGTCTTCTCACCATTTTCATGGGTTCTGCATGGACAGATTCAACCAACCATAGATGGAAAATATTTGGAAAAAAAATACAGCAATAAAAATAAATAAAAAACAATACAGTGTGACAATTTACATGGCATTTACATTGTATTATGTAGTATAAGTAATCTAGAGATGATATAAAGTATGCTGGTGGATATGCGTGGGTTATATGCTAATACTGTGCAGTTTTATGTAGGGAACCTGAGCATCCCCAGATTTTGGTATCCGCAGAATGTTCTAGGACCCATTACTTGCAGATTTCAAGAGACCACTCTATCTCTACTTTTACTGGTTGAATGGTAGAGATAAGTATAGAGGGGTGCAATTAATCCAGCCTGGGGCCGAGGGAGGTTAGGTTGGAGGGGAGTGAGGTGAGAAAAGGTGTGACTTCCTACAGAAAGTGATGACTGAATGAGTGGATGATGGAAGTTAGTTGTCTAAGGAGCAGGTGGGAGGGGTGTTAAGAGACCTGACACTCCGGATGACAGCAGAACGCACATTTCAGCAGTGAGCACAGGGCTGTACAGGCAATGAATACAGCACTTCTTTCACTAGCAGAGGAATTAAGTTCTGGAATGCTGGTGGCCAACAGAGGGAGAAATCATGTGTCACCTAGAAGATAGTGTGGGAGACAATGAGGGGACTGTAGGAGAGACATGATGGAGGCACAATATGGCTGAGTCTGTTCCTGGGAACGACTTGAAGCATTAATGACTGAAAATTTTCCAAAATTAGTAATAGACAACTATCCATAGATCCTGGAAGCTAAGAGAACATGGAGCAGAACCAATACCAAAAACCTACACTCACACGTATCATACTGCAGTTGTAGAAGATCAATAACCAAGGGAAACTCTTGAAAGAAACACCTTACTATAGGGGAGCACAGATAAGCATCATATGAGATGTTTCTTTAGAAATCATGCAAGCAAGAGTAAGAGTGGAGTGAAATAAAGTGGTGAAAGAAAAAAAAAATTGTATTAGGGCTTTCCAGAGAAACAGAATCAACAGGATACAGATGGATGGATGGTTGGATGGATGGATGGATGGGAGGGGATGTATTAGGAGAACTGGCTTACATGATTAGGGAGGCTGAGAAGTCCCATGACAGGCATCTGCAAGCCACAGAATCAGAGAAGCCAGTAGCATGGGTCAGTCTTAAGTCCGAAGGCCTCAGAACCGGGTGAACCCACAGTGTATCTCTCAGTCTGAGGCCAAAAGCCTCAGAACCTGGGGGGCGGGGGTTCACTGGTATAATTCTGGGAATCCAAAGCCCAGAAGACCATGATTCAAGAGCAGAAGAAGATGGGTGTCCTGGTTTCAGAAAAGAGAGTTTGCCTTTCAAAGAAAAAGGCAGGGGTCCCTTTTTCTTTGATCAAGACCCTCAACCAGCTTTGTGGTGCGTACTCAAAATGGGTGAGGACAGAGCTTTCCTACTCAGTCCACTGATTCAAATGCCAGTCACTTCACTAAACACCCTCACAGATAACACCCAGAGATAATGCTTTACCAGCTCAGCTGTCTGAGTATCTCCTTCTAGTCATCCACTTACCACCATCAAATTCTGCATTCAAGTGAAATTATGCTTCAGAAGTGAATGAGAAATACTTTCTCAGACAAACAGAAGTTGAGGAAATTTGTTACCAGTAAACCGTGCAAGAAACATTTAAAGATATTCATCAAAAAACAACAAAATGATAATGATGTAGGTCAGAAACTCAGATCTACATGAAGAAAAGAACATTATAGAAGAATGAATGAAGGTAAAATACAGTTTTCAGTTTTTCTTATTCTTAATTGATTTGATGGACAAGAGTTTGTTCTAAAGAATAACAACAGCAAAACTTATGGTGATGATAGCTTGTAGATGATTCAAATGAGTGACGACAATGTTAAGAAGAAAGTGGGAATATTCTGTTATAAGGTACTTCCACTACCCATGAATGGGAAAGTGCTACTTGAGAGTAAACTCGGTTTAGTTATAAATGCATGTTGGAAACTCTGAGATAACCACGGAATTTTTTTTTTATTATACTTTAAGTTCTGGGGTATATGTGCAGAACATGCAGAATTGTTACATAGGTATACACATGCCATGGTGGTTTGCTGCATCCATCCCCCTGTCACCTACATTAAGTATTTCTCATAATGTTATTTCTCCCCAATCCCCCCACCCCCTGCTGTCCCTCCCCTAGTCCCCTCACCCCCCAACAGTATGTGAGGTTCCCCTCCCTGTGTCCATATGTTCTCATTGTTCAATACCCAGTTATGAGTGAGAACATGTGGTGTTTTCTGTTCTTGTGTCAGTTTGCTGAGAATGATGGTTTCATGCTTCATTCGTGTCCCTGCAAAAGACATGAACTCATCCTTTTTTATGGCTGCATAGTATTCCATGGTGTATATGTGTCACATTTGCTTTGTCCAGTCTATCATTGATGGGCATTTGGGTTGGTTCCAAGTCTTTGCTATTGTAAACAGTGCTGCAGTAAACTTACATGTGCATGTGTCTTTATAATAGAATGATTCATAATCATTTGGATATATACTGAGTAATGGGATTGCTGGGTCAAATGGTATTTCTGTTTCTAGATCCTTGAGGAATTACCACACTGTCATCCACAATGGTTGCACTAATTTACACTCCCACCAACAGTGTAAAAGCGTTCCTATTTCTCCACATCTCTCCAGCATCTGTTGTCTCCAAATTTTTTAATGATTGCCATTCTAACTGGCATAAGAGTATCTCAGTGTGGTTTTGATTTGCATTTCTCTAATGACCAGTGATGATGAGCATTTTTTCATGTTTGTTGGCTGCCTAAATATCTTCTTTTGAAAAGTGTCTGTTCCTATCTTTTGCCCACTTTTTGATGGGGTTGTTTGTCTTTTTATTGTAAATTTGTTGAAGTTTTTGTATATTCTGGATATTAGCCCTCTGTCAGATGTGTAGCTTGCAAAAATGTTTTCCCATTCTCTTGGTTGCCAGTTCACTCTAATGATTGTTTCTTTTGCTGTGAGGAAGCTCTTAAGTTTAATTAGATCCCATTTGTCTATTTTGGCTTTTGTTGCCATTGCTTTTGGTGTTTTAGTCATGAAGTCCTTGCCTATGCCTGTGCCCTGAATAGTATTGCATTGGTTTTCTTCTAGGGTTTTTAATGGTGTTAATTTTTGTATAACGTGTAAAGAAGGGGTCCAGTTTTAGCTTTCTGCACATGGCTAGCCAGTTTTCCCAACACCATTTTTTAAACAGGGAATCCTTTCCCCATTGCTTGTTTTTGTCAGGTTTGTCAAAGATCGGATGGTTGTAGATGTGTGATGTTACTTCCAAGGCCGCTGTTCTGTTCCATATGGTTCATATCTCTGTTTTGGTACCGGTACCATGCTGTCTTGATTATTGTAGCCTTGTAGTATAGTTTGAAGGTAGGTAGCCTGATGCCTCCAGCATTGTTTTTGTTTTTTGTTTTTTTTTTCCTTAGGATTGTCTTGGCTATGTGGGCTCTCTTTTGGTTCCGTAAGAAGTTTAAGGTGGTTTTTTCCAGTTATGTGAAGAAGGTCAGTGGTAGCTCAATGGTGATAGCATTGAATCTATAAATTACTTTGGGCAGTATGGCCATTTTCACATTATTGATTCTACCTAACCATGAGCATGGAATATTTTTCCATCTATGTGTGTCCTCTCTTATTTCCTTGAGCAGTGGTTTGTAGTTCTCCTTGAAGAGATCCTTCATGTCCCTTGTTAGTTGTATTCCTAGGTATTTTATTCTCTTTGTAGCAGTTGCGAATGGGAGTTCGCTTATGATTTGGTTCTCTGTCTGTCTGTTATTGGTGTATAGGAATGCTTGTGATTTTTGCACACTGATTTTTCCTGAGACTTTGCTGAAGTTGCTTATCATCTTAAGGAGATTTCGGGCTGAGATGATGGGGTCTTCTAAATATACAATCATGTCTTCTGTAAATAGAGACAATTTGATGTCCTCTTTTCGTAATTGAATACCTTTTATTTCTTTTTCTTACCTGATTGCTCTGGCTAGAAGTTCCAATACTCTGTTGAATAGGAAGGGTGAGAGAGGGCACCCTTGTCTAGTGCCAGATTTCAAAGGGAATGCTTCCAGTTTTTGCCTGTTCAGTATGATATTGGCTGTGAGTTTGTCATAAATAGCTTTTATTATTTTGAGATATGTTCCATTGATTCCTAGTTTATTGAGAGTTTTTAGCATGAAGGGCTGTTGAATTTTGTTGAAGGCCTTCTCTGCATCTATTGAGATAATCATGTGTTTTTTGTCTTTGGTTCTGTTTATGTGATGGATTAAGTTTATAGATTTCTGTATATTGAACCAGCCTTGCATCACCGGGATGAAGCCAATTTGATTGTGATGGATAAGTTTTTGATGTGCTGTTGCAACTGGTATTCCAGTATTTTATTGAAGATTTTTGCATCTATGTTCATCATGGATATTGGTCTGGAATTTTCTTTTTTAGTTGTGTCTCTGCCAGGTTTTGGTATCAGGGAAATGTTGGTCTCATAAAATGAATTAGTGAGGATTCCCTCTTTTTGTATTGTTTGGAATAGTTTCAGAAGGAATGGTATCAGCTCCTGTTTGTACATCTGGTAGAATTTGGCTGTGAACCCGTCTTGTCCTGGACTTTTTTTGGTTGGTAGGCTCTTAATTGCTGCCTCAACTTCAGACCTTGTTTTTGGTCTATTCAGGGATTGAACTTCTTCCTGATGTAGTCTTGGGAGGGTAGAAGTGTCCAGGAATATATCAATTTCTTCTAGATTTACTGGTTTGTGTGCATAGAGATGTTTATAGTAATCTCTCATGGTAGTTTGTATTTCTGTGGAATTGCTGGTGATATCCCCCTTACCATTTTTTATTGCATCTATTTGATTCTTCTCCCTTTTCTTTTTTCTTAGTCTGGCTAGCAGTCTATCTGTTTTATTTCTCTTTTCAAAAAACCAGCTCCTGGATTCATTGATTTTTTTTTAAGGGTTTTTTTGTGTCTGTCTTCTTCAGTTTTGCTCTGATCTATTTGTTTATTGGCTTCTGTTAGCTTTTGAATTTATTTGATCTTGCTTCACTACTTCTTTTAATTGTGATGATAGGGTGTAGATTTTAGATCTTTCCTCACTTCTCATGTGGGCATTTAGTTTCCCTTTATACACTGCTTTTAATGTGTCCCAAAGATTCTGGTATGTTGTGTCTTTGTTCTCATTGGTTTTGAAGAACATCTTTATTTCTACCTTCATTTCATTATTTATCCGGTACTCACTTAGGAGCAGGTTGTTCAGTTTCCATGTAGTTCTGTGGCTTTGAGTGAGTTTCTTAATCCGGAGTTCTAATTTGATCACACTGTGGTCTAAGAGATGGTTGTTATGATTTTTGTTCTTTTGTATTTGCTGAGGAGTGATTTACTTCCAATTACATGGTCAATTTTAGAGTAAGTGCAATACGGTGCTGATAAGAATGTATATTCTATAGATTTGGGGTGTCGAGTTCTGTAGATGTCTGTTAGGTCCACTTGGTCCAGATCTGAGTTCAAGTCCCAGGTATCCTTGTTAATTTTCTGTCTTGTTGATCTGTTTAATATTGACAGTGGAGTGTTAAGGTCTCCCACTATTATCGTGTGAGAGTCTAAGTCTCTTTGTAGGTCATTGAGAACTTGCTTTATCTATCTGCATGCTCCTGTATTGGGTGCATGTATATTTAGGATAGTTAGCTCTTCTTGATGCATGATCATTTTACCATTATGTAATGCCCTTTTGATCTTTGTTGGTTTAAATTCTGTTTTATCAGAGACTAGGATTGCAACCCGTGCTTTGTTTTCCTCTCTATCTGCTTGGTAAATCTTCCTCCATCCCTTTATTTTGAGCCTGTGTGCGTCTTTGCACATGAGATGGGTCTCCTGAGTACAGCACACAGATGGTTCTTGACTCTTTATCCTATTTGCCAGTCTGTGTCTTTTGATTCAGGCATTCAGTGCTTTTACATTTAAGGTTAATATGGTTATGTGTTAATTTGATTCTGCCATTTTGACACTAGCTGGTTGTTTTGCCCATTAGTTGATGCAGTTTCTTCATTGTGTTGATGGTCTTACTATTTGGTACATTTTTGCAGTGGTTGGTACTGGTTGGTCCTTTCCAAGTTTATTGCTTCCATCAGGAGCTCTTGTAAGATAGGCCTGGTGGTGACAAAATCTCTCAGCAATTGCTTGTCTAAAAAATTTTATTTCTCCTTAACTTATGAAGCTAAGTTTGGCTGGATATGAAATCCGGGTTGAAAGTTCTTTTCTTTAAGTATGTTGAATATTGGCCCCTACACTCCTCTGGCTTACAAGCCAGGGTTTCTGCCGAGGGATCTGCTGTGAGTCTGAAGGGCTTCCCCTTGCACGTAACCTGACCTTTCTCTTGGGCTGCCCTTAGCGTTTTTTTCTTTGTTTTAACCCTGGTGAATCTGACAATTATGTGCCTTGGGGTTGCTCTTCTTGAGGAATATTTTTGTGGTGTTCTCCGTATTTGCTGGATTTGAATGTTGGCTTGCCTTGCTAGGTTGGGAAAATTCTCCTGGATAATATCGTGAAGAGTGTTCTCCAGCTTGGTTTCATTTTCCCTATCACATTCAGGTACACCGATCAAATGCAGATTAGGTTTTTTCACGTAATCCATTTTTCTTGGAGGCATTGTTCATTTCTTTTTACTCTTTTTTCTCTAATCTTGCCTTCTTGTTTTATTTCTTTGAGTTGATCTTCAATCAATGATATCCTTTCTTTTGCTTGATCAATTCTGCTATTGAAACTTCAGACCTCCAAGTTCTCATGCTGTGTTTTTCAGCTCCATCAAGTCGTTTATGTTGTTTTCTAAGCTGGTTATTCTAGTTAGCATTTCATCTAACCTTTTTTCAAGGTTCTTAGATTCTTTGCATTAGGTTAGAACGTGTTTCTTTAGCTCAGAGAAGTTTGCTGTTACCCACCTTCTGAAGCCTGCTTATGTCAATTCATCAAACTCATTCTCCATCCTGTTTTGTTCCCTTTCTGTGAGGACGCTTTCTGGTTTTTGGTGATTTCAGCCTTTTTGTGCTAGTTTCTTCCTATCTTCGTGGATTTATCTACCTTTGGTCTTTGAAGTTGGTGACTTTCGGATGGGGTCTCTGAGTGGATGTCCTTTCTGTTGATGTTGAAGCGATTTCT
Organism: Saimiri boliviensis; assembly: GCF_048565385.1. Classification (NCBI taxonomy): domain Eukaryota; kingdom Metazoa; phylum Chordata; class Mammalia; order Primates; family Cebidae; genus Saimiri; species Saimiri boliviensis. The sequence goes on along the minus strand of NC_133452.1, from coordinate 139,064,162 downwards.
TTCTGTGATTAAATTTTCCTTCTAACAGACAGGCTCCTCTGCTGCAGTACTGCTTGAGGTCCACTCCAGACCCTGCTTGCCTGAGAATCACCCACAGGGTCTGCAGAACATCAAGTATTACTGCCTGTTCCTTCTTCTGGTAGCTTTGTCCCAGAGGGGTACCCTCTAGATGTCACCCAGGGCTCTTCTGTATGAGGTGTGTCTTTGGATATACAGGGGTCAGGGAGCTACTTGAGGAGGCAATCTGTCCCTTATCACTTTGTAAGTGCTGTACTGGGAACTCTGTTGCTTCCTTCAGAGCTGCTGGGCAGGATGTTTAAGTCTGCTGGAGTGGAACTCACAATGGCCCCTTTTCCCAGGTGCTGTGTCCCAGGAAGTTGGAGCTCTATTTATAAGTCCCTGATGGGCTGCTGCCTTTTTTTCAGAGACACCCTACCCAGCAAGGAGGGAATATAGTCAGACTGCCTGCAGAGGCGTTACTGAGCTGCTGCCGGGTCTGCCCAGCTGCTGTGTAAACTTCCTTGCTATTTTGTTTACACAGGCAAGGTTAGAACTTCCTCTGTAATGGCAGATGCCCCTCTCTCCCACAGAGCTTGACTGTCCCAGGTCAAGCTCAAATTGCTGTGCTGGCTGCAAAAATCTGGAGTCAATGGGTTTCAGTTTGCAGGTCTTTGTGGAGGTAGGATCACTTGGCTTCCTGCCTTCAGCCCTCTTTTTTTTCAGGGGGAATGGGCAGTTCTGTCTTGCAGCCATTCAGGCGCCAGCTAAAACGGCTGTTCAGTTTTGTGCTGGTAACCCAGGGCACCAGCTAAATTGGCTGCCCAGTTTTATGCTGGAAACCATGGCGCTGGTGTTTTTGGCACCGGTGGGAATCTCCTGGTCTGTGGGCTGTAAAGTCCATGGGAAAGGCACAGTATCTGAGTCGGAGGGCCGGAGTGGTCGGAAAAGTCCCCAATGGCCTCCGCTGGGTAGGTGAAGGAGTCTTCTAGCCCTTTGCACTTCCTGGGTGGGGCAACACCCCACCCTGTCTCAGTTTGCCCTCCTTGGGCTGCACCTACTGTCTAGCCAGTCCCATTGAGATGAACCTGGTACCTTGGTTGGAAATTCAGAGATCACCCGCCTTCTGGGTCACTCTCACTGGGAACTGCGCTCCGGAGCTGTTCCCATTCAGCCATTTTGGTGGAAGTCCCCATGTGGTTTTATTTATTTATTTTATTATTATTATTTTTTGTGACAGAGTTTCACTCCATCGCCAGGCTGGAGTGGCAGTGGTGTGATTTCACTGCAACCTCCGCCTCCCAGGTTAAAGTGATTCTCCTGCCTCAGCCTCCTGAGTGGGTGGGATTACAGGCGCATGCCACCATACCTAGCTAACTTTTGTATTTTTAGTAGAGATGGGGTTTCACCGTGTTGGCCAGGATGGTCTTGATCTCTTGACCTCATTAGCTGCCCGCCTTGGCCTCCTAAAAGTGCTGTGGGATTACAGGCATAAGCCCCAGTGCACCTAGCCTGAAAAAAAAGTTTTTTTAAAAAACTTAATTGCTATGCTAAGAAAAGAGAAAAAAATGGCACTTTTAAGGCAGTGAACATATTCAGTATGATACATATGTTGGATACATGCATTATAAGTTCTACATTTGTCAAAACTCATAGAATGTCCACCACAAAGAGCCACAGTGTAAACTGTGGAATGTAGTTAATAGCATATCAGTGTTGGCTCATCAGTAGCAACAGCTGTGCGACACTAATGCGAGATGTTAATAACAGGAAACAGGATGGAGTGGCAGTGAAGGACTACATGGAATTTTGATTTAATTTTTCTGTAAACCTAATAAAAATGCTCAGAAAAATAAAAAAAGTTGTAAACTGCTGTTTGGTAAAACAAAACAGCAAAGCACCAAGTTTCCCAATTCCAAATAATAAAATTAATTAAAAGACCTGAATGTTGGGAAGGCATGCTGAATAGTTTTAGAAATTCCTATTGTAAACGTAAGTTTGAATCATTTGCTCAGTTTTGCATCAGTATGACTCCCACGGTGAAGATGCTTTTACATGTTTTCCAATGGTTTTGGCTTTTCCTCCTAGTTTCTGATATATTCTAATCAATATGAAGAAAATACCAGTGCTGGAAACGAGAAGTGTCTTCTACATCTGAAAATTTTTTAGTTAATTAATTAATTTATTTATTTAGAGGTGGAGTTTTACTCTTGTTGCTCAGGCTAGAGTGCAATGGTGGATCTCGGCTCACCGCAACCTCCACCTCCCATGTTCAAGTGATTCTCCTGCCTCAGCCTCCTGAGTATCTGGGATTACAGGCATGTGCCACCACGCTCCAGCTAATTTTTTGTATTTGTAGTAGGGACCGGGTTTCTCTGTCTATGTTGGTCAGGCTGGTCTTGAACTCCCCACTTCGGGTGATCCCCCCTGCCTCAGCCTTCCAAAGTGCTGGGATTATAGGCGTGAGCCACTGCGCCCGTCCTTACATCTCAAAATTAAGGAGTTAACTGCAGAAAATATTTCATGTGAGAATGTTACTGGGAGAAAGGATGCCCACCTGCCATCACCTAACAGGGACTGGCATGCTCTTTCTGTGAAGGGCAGTGTACTATTTTTTTGGCCATGAAGTCTCAGTTGTAATTACTCAGCTCTACTCTTATAGTGTGAAAGCAGCCTTAGATGACATGGAGTCAAATGAATGTGGCTATGCTCTGATAAAGCTTCATTTACAAGAACAGGTAGCAGACCAGATTTCTCTTGATGACTAATTTCTTGACTCTTATTTTTATTTTCTGTAAGTTATTGGGGGTACAGTTGGTATTTGGTTACATAAGTAAGTTCTTTAGTTGTGACTTGTGAGATTTTGGTACATCCATCACCTTAGCAGTATGCACTTCACCATATTTGTAATCTTTTCTCCCTCACCTCCCTCCCACTCTTCCCCCAAGTCCCCAAAGTCCATTGTATCATTCTTACACCTTTGCATCCTCATAGCATCCTCATATGATCCCACATATCAGTGAGAACATATGATGTTTGGTTTTCCATTCCTGATTTAATTCACTTAGAATAATGGTCTCCAGTTTCATCCAGGTCACTGCAAATGCTGTTAATTCATTCCTTTTTATGACTGTAGTATTCCATCACACACACACACACACACACACACACAATAGCTGCAAAAATAATGCATAGCAGCTGTAGTAGTTTGCATTCCTACCAGCAGTGTAGAAATGTTCCCTGTTCACTGCATCCACTCCAACATCTACAGTTTTTTGATTTTTCGATTATGGCCATTCTTGTAGGAGTAAGATGATATGCATTGTGGTTTTGATTTGCATTTCCCTGATAATTAGTGATGTTGAGCATTTTTTCATATTTGTTGGCCATTTGTATATCTTCTTTCGAGAGCTATTTATGTCCTTAGTCCATTTTTTGATGGGATTGTTTTTTCATTTTTTCTTTTTCTTTTTCTTTCTTTTTTTTTTTTTTTTTTTTTTTTGAGATGGAGTCTTGCTCTGACGCCAAGCTAGAGTGCAGTGGCACGATCTTGGCTCACTGCAACCTCTGCCTCCCATGTTCAACTGATTCTCCTGCCTCAGCTTCCCAAGTAGCTGGGACTACAGGCATGTGCCACCATGCCCAGCTAATTTTTGTATTTTTAGTAGAGATAGGGTTTCACCATGTTGACCAGGATGGTCTCAATCTCTTGACCTCGTGATCCACCTGTCTCAGTCTCTGAAAGTGCTGGGATTACAGGCATACACCACTGTGCTCGGCTGATTTTTTTTTTTTTTTCCTTCCTGATTTGTTTGAGTTGGTTGTAGATTCTAGATATTCATTCGTCCTTTGTCAGATGCATAGATTGTGAAGATTTTCTCCCACTCTGTAGGTTGTGTCATCTTTGCTGACTGTTCCTTTTTCCATGGAAAACTCTTTAGATTAATTAGGTCCCAGCTATACTTTGTTTTAATTTCATGTGCTTTTGAGTTCTTGGTTATGAAATCTTTGCCTAAGCCAACATGTAGATGGGTTTTTCCAACATTATCTTCTAGAATTTTTATAGTTTCAGGTCTTAGGTTTAAGTCTTTAATCCACCCTGAGTTGATTTTTGTATAAGGTGACAGATGAGGATCCAATTTCATTCTCCTACATGTGGCTAGCCAATTATCCCAGCACCATTTGTTGAAAAGGTGTTCTGGGTTCTTTTTTCTGTTCCATGGGTCTCTGTGTCTGTTTTTATACCAGTACCACACTATTTTAGTGACTATGGTCTTATAGTATAGTTTGAAATCAGGTAGTGTGATGCCTCCAGATTTGTTGTTTTTACTTAGCCTTGCTTTGGCTATGTGGGCTCATTTTTGGATCCATATGAATTTTAGAATTGTTTTTTTTTTTCCCAATTCTGTGAAGAATGATAGTGGTATTTTGATGGGAATTGCATTCAATTTGTAGATTGCTTTTGACAGTATGGTCATTTTCACAATATTGATTGTGCCCATTCATGAGCATTGGTTGTGTTTCCATTTGTTCTTGTCATCTACAATTTCTTTCTGCAGTGTTTTGTAGTTTTCCTTGTATAGGTCTTCTGAAAGACCTAACTCCTTGGTTAGGTATATTCCTAAGTATTTTATTTTATTTTATTTTTGCAGCTGTTGTAAAAGGGGTTTAGTTCTTGATTTGATTCTTCACTTGGTTGCTGTTGGTGTATAGAAGAGCTACTGATTTATGTACATTAATCGTGTATCTGGAAGCTTTGCTGACTTCTTTTATCAGTTCTAGGAGCTTTCTGGAGGAGTCCTTAGAGTTTTCAAGGTGAGTGATCATATTGTCAGCAAACAGTGACTTCCTCTTTACTGATTTGGATGCCCTTTCTTTCTCTCTCTTGTCTGCTCTGGCTAGGACTTGTAATACCATGTTGAAGAGGAGTGATGAGAGTGGGCATCCTTCTCTTTTTCCAGTTCTCAAAGGGAATGCTTTCAAGCTTTCAACTTTTCTCCATTCAGTATTATGTTGGCTGTGGATTTGTCATAGATGGCTTTTATTACATTAAGCTATGTCCATTGCATGCCAGTTTTGCTGAGAGTTTTAATCATAAAGGATGCTGGATTTTGTTGAATGCTTTTTCTGCATGTATTGAGATGATCATGTAATTTTTGTGTTTAATTCTGTTCATGTGGTATCTCATATTTACTGACCTGTGTATGGTAAACCACCCCTGCGTCCCTGGTATGAAACCCACTTGATCATGGTGGATTATCTTTTTGATATGTCATTGGATTCAGTTACTGGTGTTTTTTATTAAGGATCTTAGCATCTATATTCATCAAGGATATCAGTCCGTAGTTTTCTTTTTTGGTCATTTCCTTTCCTGATTTAAGTATTAGGGTTATTTTCTAGAATAAATTAGGGAGGGTTCCTTCTTTCTTTATCTTGTGGAATAGTGTCAAAAGGTTTGGTACCAATTCTTTGAATGTCTGGTAGAATTCTACTGAATCCATCTAGTCCTGAACTTGACTTCGGTGGTAATTTTTAAATTACCATTTCAATCTCGCTGCTCACTATTGGTCTGTTCAGGGTATCTAATTCTTCCTGATTTAAGCCAGGAGTGTTATATTTTTCCAGGAATTTATTCATCTTTTCTAGGTTTTCTAGTTTATGTGTGTAAAGATGTTCATAGTAGCCTCGAGTGATCTTTTGTATTTCAGTGGTGTCAGTTGTAGTATTTCCTGTTGGGTTTCTTAGTGAGGTTATTTGGATTTTCTCTCCTTTTCTTGGTTAATCATGCTAATGATCTGTCAGTTTCATTTATCTTTTCTAAGAACTATCTTTTTTTTTCGAGATGAAGTCTTGCTTTGTCATCCAGGCTGGAGTGCAGTGGCACGATCTTGGCTCACTGCAGCCTCCACCTCCTGGGTTCAAGCAATTCTACTGCCTCAGCTTCCCAGCACCAGCTTTTTGTTTCATTTATCTTTTGTATTTTTGTTGTTTTCATTTCAATTTCATTTAGTTCTGCTCTGATCTTGGTTATTTTATTTCTTCTGTTGGGTTTGGGTTTGGTTGGTTTTGTTTCTCTAGTTCTTTGAGGTGTGACCTTAGAATATCAGTTTGTGCACTTTCAGTCTTTGATGTAGGTGCTTAGGGCTATGAACTTCTCTTAGCACTGCCTTTGCTGTATCCTGGAGGTTTTGGTAGGTTATATCGTTATTGTCATTCAGTTGTAAGAATTTTTTAATTTCCATCTTGATTTCTTTTTTTGACCTAGTGTTCATTCAGGAGCAGGTTAATTTCCATGCATTTGCATGGTTTTGAAGTTTCCTTTTGGAGTTGAGTTCTGGTTTTATTCCACATCTGAAGGAGTGCTTGATATAATTTCCATTTTCTTACTTTATTGAGGCTCGTTTTATGGCCTAACATATGGTCTATCAGGGAGAAAGTTCCATGTGCTTTTGAATTGAATGTATTCTGCGGTTGTTGGATGAAGTATTATGTATGTATCTGTTAAGTCCATATGTTCCAAGGTATCATTTAAATCCATTCTTTGTTGACTTGCTGTCTTGATAACCAGTCTAGGGCCGTCAGTGGAGTATTGAAGTCCCCCACTATTATTGTGTTGTTGTCTCATTGCTTAGGTCTATTAGTAATTGTTTTATAAGTTTGGAAGCTCCAGTGTTAGTGCCTGTATGTTTAGGATTGTGATATTTTCCTGTTAGACAAGGCCTTTTACCATTATATAATGTCACTCTTTGTCTCTTTTAACTGCTGTTGCTTTAAAGTTTGTTTTGTCTGATGTAAGAATAGCTACCTTTGCTGGCTTTTGTTGTCCATTTGCATGAAATGCCTTTTTCTACAGCTTTAGGTGAGTCTCTGGAAGACAGCAGAGATTTGGTTGTTGAGTTCTGTATCTTTTAAGTGGAACATTTAAGGCATTCATTTACATTCAATGTTAGTATTGAAATGTGAGGTACCATTGCATTCATCTTGATCTTTGTTATCTTTATACTTTGTTTTTTGTTTGTTTGTTTGTTTTTGCTTTGTAATGTATATTTTTGTTTTTGTAGGTCCTGTGTGATTTATTTTTTAAAGAGGTTCAGTTTTGTTATATTTTCAGGATTTGTTTCAAAAGTTAGAGTTCCTTTTAGCATTCTTGTACTGGTGGCTTGGTAAATGGCGGATTCTCTCAGCATTTGTTTGTCTGAAGAAGATTGTATCTTTCCTTCATATGTGATGCTTAGTCTCACTGGATACAAAATTCTTGGTTAATAATTGTTTTGTTTGAGGAGGCTAAAGATATGGCCCCACTTCCTTCTAGCTTGTAGAGTTTCTGCTGAGAAATCTGCTGTTAATCTGATGGGTTATCCTTTAGAGGTTACCTGGTGTTTCTGTCTCACAGTTCTTAAGATTCTTTCCTTAGTTTTAACTTTGAATAAATTGATGACAGTGTAACTTGGTGATGATCTTTTTGTAATGAATTTTTCAGATGTTCTTTGTGCTTCTTGTATTTGGATGTCTAGGTCTCTAGCAGGGCTGGGGAAGTTTTCTGTGATTATTTTCCCAGTTATGTTTTCCAAGCTTTTAGAATTATCTTCTTCCTCGGGCATACTGATTATTCTTAGGTTTGGTCATTTAACATAATCCCAGACTTCTTGGAGGCTTGTCCTTATTTCCTTATTCCTTTTTCTTTGTCTTCGATATCTGAATTTCTTTCTTTTGCTTGTTCAGTTCTATTGCTGAGACTTTCCAGAGCATTTTGCATTTCTAAAAGTGTGTCCAAAGTTTCCTTAATTTTTGATTGTTTTTTCTTTAAGCTATCTATTTCATTGAATATTTCTCCCTTCACTTTTTTTTTTTTTTTTTTTTTGAGATGGAGTTTTGCTCTTGTTACCCAGGCTGGAGTGCAATGGTGCGATCTCGGCTCACCACAACCTCCGCCTCTTGGGTTCAGGCAATTCTCCTGTCTCAGCCTCCTGAGTAGCTGGGATTACAGGCACGTGCCACCATGCCCAGCTAATGTTTTGTATTTTTAGTAGAGATGGGGTTTCACCATGTTGACCAGGATGGTCTCGATATCTTGACCTCGTGATCCACCTGCCTCAGCCTCCCAAAGTGCTAGGATTACAGGCTTGAGCCACTGCGCCTGGCTTTTTTTTTTTTTTTTTTTTAATATATATTTCCTTGCATTGGGTTTTGCGTTTCTCTGGTCCCTCTTGATCAGCTTAATAACAGACCTCTTAGATATTTCCCCACCCCGCAGGTAAATCAGGGATTTCTTCATGGTTTGCATCCATTGCTGGTGAACTAGTGTGACTTTCTGGGGGGTGCTGAAGAGACTTATTTTGTTATATTACTAGGGTTGGTTTTCTGGTTCCTTCTTATTCGGGTAGGCTCTGTCAGAGGGAAGGGTTAGAGCTGAAGGCTGTTGTTCAGATTCTTTTGTCCCACAGGGTATTTCCTTGACGTAGCACGCTCTCCCTTTTCCTGTGGGTGTGACTTCCTGTGAGCCAAACTACTTGATTGTTGTCTCTTTTCTGGGTCTAGCCACCCAGCAATTCTGCCTGGCTCTGGGTACTGGGAGTTGTCTGCCCAGAATGTGAACCATCTATGGGTCTCTCAGCCGTGGATACCAGTGCCTCTTCCAGTGGAGGTGGCAGAGGGTGCAGTGGACTCTGTGAGGGTCCATAGCTTTGGTGGTTTAATGCTCTATTTTTGTGCTAGTTGGCCTCCTGCCAGGAGGTGGTACTTTGCAGAAAGCATTAGCTTTAGTAGTGTGGAGAGGGACCATTGGTAGGTGGGGCCCTAGAACTCCTAAGATTGTATGTCCTTTGTTTTCCACTACCCAGGTGGGTAGGGAAGGACCATCGGGTGGGGGTCAGGCATGTCTGAGCTCAGACTCTCCTTGGTGGGTCCGTTAGTGGCTGCTGCGGGGGATGGGTTAAGATTCCCAGGTCACTGGAGTTGTGTATCTAGGACAATTATGGCTGCCTCTGCTGAGTCATGCAGGTTGTCAGGGAAGTGGGGGAAAGCTGGCAGTCACAGGCCTCACTCAGCTTCTACACAAACAGAACAGCCAGTCTCACTCTCACTGTGCCCCCTCACCAGCAGCCCTGAGTTTGTTTCCAGGTAGAGGGCAAGATAGGCTTGAAAATCTGCCTCAGACTACCCGCCTTCCAGCTGCAAACTAAAAGGGCCTTTGGAGTCTGCACAGGGGATTTGCGTCCTCCCCTACACTGAGTTCTGGCCAGGAGGCTTCTCACCCCATTCAAAATTGTTACAAAATTCAGCTAGAGAATTCCTTCTCCCTGTGGGGTTTTAACCCCTGCTCCTCAGGCCACCCTCCTGATGTATCCCTGTGGTGCCAGGCAGGAATGGGATGCTTGGGAACGCAGCAAGCTCCCAGAGCCTTTCTGCTGCTTCCTCTACCCCTGTATTTCACCCGCCTCTCCATATTGAGTCAGCTCCAGGTAAAGTCAGAAACTTCCCCCGCAAACAGACCTTCAGCTTCTCCAGTGGAGGTGAGTGTTCAGGAGAAGAGGGTCAGCCTTTCCCACTTCCGCGGTTAGGGCACTCACAGTATTTGCAGTGTCTCCCAGGTCCTGCAAGAGCAGTACACTTCCTTCGGAGGGTCTGAGATTGCTGGTTTGTTCTTGCAGTTGAATCAGGAGCTAAAATCCACAAGGTGAGCCTCTGCAGCTCTTTATGGAGCTGTAATCCAGGCCTGCCTCCCATCGCCATGCTGATCTCTCCCACTAAATCAGTTTTCTGGCTCTTGATCTAAAATGTGCATCAGGGAAGCTCACTGAATAAGTAAATAAAGAGATTCCGTAAAAGAAACTTTAATGCATTCCTCAAGATTTCCTGCAACGTCAGATATTACAGGTAAACAGTTTAGATTTTCGTTTGTGATTTGGAAACCTAGCATGAGTGACTCCATTTTGAGTTTCTCTGTTGGGTGTAGTGCAGCAACTAAGTCTAAATCAGTGGCTTTTCATAATTTTATGTAATAATGCTATATGATCAAAGCTACAGGTAGGAAAAATAGTGGTTCTAAATGTTATTAAACAAAGAGAATGGAAACAAATGGACTAAGTGTTCAATCCAGAAAGGTAGGAAGAAGATAGCAAAATGCAGAGAGGAGTTGATACTGAAGTGGAAAATGATGAACTTGATCATGGTTCTTCTGAAAAAAGAAAATACGATTGACAACTTACATCAAAGACTGTTATTTATAAAAACTAGTAAAACAATTGTCGATTGCCACATCTAACCCTGAGAAAATACCCATATTCAAGACAGAATGAAAAAGGTGATAAAAACTACAGTGATACATAAAAGTAGCATATTAAATTTGAAAATCAAAATGACATTTTTGACTTTCTCAAAATATAGACATATATTTTAAGACATATGGACATATAAGCGTGAAAGAAATTCCCAAATAATCATAGCCAACAAGGCACTATAAATAGATGGCTTTAGAAGCTACGTACAAGAAACAGAATATTCCTATACTATTTAAGCTACTATAAGATGACAAGTATGGGAAACTTCACGTTCTTTCTGTAAGTGAAACCTAACTGCTGTGGATATAGAACTGCCCAATAATATTGAAATGCTAAATGTGTCTAGATACCAAAAAACACAGAAACGATACAAGAAAAAATAATTTTAGACCAGTTACAAGTAAAATTAGAGATGTAGAACTCCTAAATAAAATGTTAGCAAATCAAATCCAGGAGTGACTAGAACATGGAACTGAGTACTGTTTATTCCTAGATTATAGAGTAATTGAGTACTTAGAAATTTATTACTTTTATTTGCTGTATTAGGTAAAAAAAATCTTGAAAGATGATGAAAACTAATAAAATTTAATATCCATTCCTAATTTAAAAAATAGAATCCCAAGAAACTAAAAGTAGATAATTTATGTGCACAGTAAAGTATTAATAGCAAACATCATGTTAATGGTGAAATGTTAGAGCATGTATTGTCAGTAGTTCTTGAGCGGACAAAATAAATCTTGACATATAAAGTAAAGATATATAGTGTATAATACAGATATATAGTATATTTATTATATTATTCATAACATTTAGAGCAATTAGGGAAAAAACCTAAAAGACTCTTGGGGGCACTAATGACAAAGAATTTGGGAATCACTGGTCTAGAGCATTCCTTATTAGTTACAGATAAGACAGAGATGCTTGCTAGTACCACTGTTACTCAGCAGTGTTTTGAAAATGACAACAAATGCAATGCCAGTTAAATAAATGGCATAAACCTTGAAGAGTAAGAGCCATAATTACAGTACATGAAGATAGTAAGATTTTCTACATAAGAAACATAAAAGATCAATTGAAAAATGATTTCAGGAGAGAGATTCAGTAACTTGGCTGATTTCAAGATATTGTATATTATGTGAAGTCCCCAAGAACAGAGCTGAACGATTTATTGACAGTCATAAAAATATAGTTTGAATAAGTGAGAGAATTTAATGTAGATATTTTAAATATCCTGAAATTATCTTGCAATTGATACATTTCATATATTCATTTAACAAATGTGTTGAAAACCAATTGCATGCCAGATACTGTTTTAAATGTTGGGTGTACAGTGGTGTATGAAACAGGTAAGAACTCCTTTCCTCTAACTTACATTATTGTGGTTAGAGCTAGACAGTAAACAGAGAAGTGTAAGTATGTAATATGTGAGGGTGGTGACAGTTCCCATCAAAATTCCAGGAAGATTATTTTTAGACTCTGACAAAATATTTTAAAGTTCATCTGGAGCAGTATCTGTGAGAGAACGAGAGAAGTTCTGATAGATTGTCCTATTCAATATTGAAATATAATATAGATATTAAATCACTGGTACAGGTGCAAGATAGGGCAGTGGGAGAAAATATAGAGAGGGTCAGGAAACATTCATGAGAAAATGAGAATTTTTGTTTAAAATAAAATTGACATTTCAGACTAGTGGAAAAGTGAATTTAGTGAATTGTGTGTATCAGCTGGGTATTCAGTACTCCAAAAAAGATTTCAACTGAGTCAAACAACTAAGTCATAAAAACAGATAACATTTAAAGTCAGAAACAGGACTTTGAAAGCATGACCCTAGAAGTAGCAGAGAAAAGGTCAATAGATTTGACATAAAAAGATTCGATATTTCCCAAGGGCAAAGAGCACTAAAAACAATGTAAAAAGTCACATGATAAACTGAGGAAGTTATTTACAGTACATGTAATGGACAGAGGGTTGATGTTCTTGCTAGAGATCTTAAAAAAAAAATAAACTTAATGAAAAGATGAAAGGGACATAAAATGGAATTCACATACAGTGCAAGTTGAAATTTTTTTTTTTTTTTTTTGCCTGGCAGAATGCTACAGATAAATCAGATTGCTAATACTCAGTGTTGCTTATGGTCTGGAGTGTTCATGCAGCTTTCTGCAGGCCAGTTTGAGAATATTTATTAGGATTTTAAATGTGCCTTCATTGACCAGCACTTCACCTCCGAATTTAATGCAAGAAGATAATTGGGTAAATAGGCAAAACTAGTTTGTACAAAAATGTTCATTTTGTTCATAATAGCAAAAAATTGGAAATCATCTAAAATTGTCATTTGTGTTATAACTCTATATATTGGAAAACCGATCAGCCATGAGAATGATGTAAGTATGTCTCACCAACATGGAAAGATGCCTGTTACATATTTTATGTGCGAAGATGAGATTGTAAAATATGTGCTTAGTATGCTATAATTTCATAAGACATATGGCACTGTATCTTCATATATGCCGATTGATGAAGATGGTATCAGTGTATATACCGAAGAGATTAAAAGTGCTTATCCGAGTGATGATTTTGTCTTCATAGTGTTTAGAATACTAAGAAGTTTCTGCAATAGAATGCCTACTCTTTCAATAACCAGAGTTGAAACAGGGAAGCCTTTTGTGAGAGGGCTGGAGGGAAGGTAAGAAAGGGCTTAGGGACGCCCTTCTGTGGCCCCAGGCCGAGGGCCGCGGAACCCAGAGCAGAACCCGGAACCGGAGTGCCTGCCCTGCTGGGGGCCGGAGGGAGGGCGGCGCAGCGGACCCAAGTGGACCGGAAGGGAGCGTGAACGTGTGGCATCCTCCTCAGAGGGCCCAGCGTTGCCTTCGCCAACATCATGAAGTTTCGCGCTAAGATCACAGGCAAGGGCTCTCTAGACCTGTTCATCCAAGTCAGCAGCACCTTGGCGAGACTGGTGAAGATCTGCGTGCTCCGCGTGTGCCCCGACAGGATGTGTTTCGGCTCCGTGGGCTCAGGCGGCCTTCAGGAGGCCAGGCTGTGGTGCGAGGTGCAGCAGCGGGCCTTCCAGCAGTTTCGCATGGAAGGTGTCTCGGAAGGGCTCAATGAGATCCATCTGGAGCTGACGGCGGAGCACCTGTCCAGGGCAGCGAGAAGCGCGGCGGGCGCGTCCTCACTGAAGCTGCAGCTCACCCACAAGCACTGCCCCTGCCTCACCGTGGTGGTGGAGCTGGCCTCACCCCTGGGCCGTGTTCGCAGCGTGATGCACGATCTGCCCGTGCGGGTGCTTCCCAGAAGAGTGTGGCGAGACTGCCTGCCGCCCAGCCCGCGCGCCTCGGACGTGAGCATCCACCTGCCGCGCTGGAGGACGCTGAGGAGCATCGTGGAGAGGATGGCGAACGTGGGCAGTCACGTGCTGCTGGAAGCAAACCTCAGTGGCAGGATGACCCTGAGCATAGAGACGGAGGTGGTGTCTATTAAAAGTTATTTTAAAAATCTTGGAAACCCTCCAAAGTCGGCTGTTGGTGTGCCTCAAAACAGAGACCTGGACAGCATGGTGCAAGTGCGGGTAGATAATCGGAAGCTTCTGCAGTTTTTGGAGGGTCAGCAAATAAATCCTACAACGGCTTTATGCAATATTTGGGACAATACTCTTCTTCATCTTGTTTTGGTTCAAGAAGATGTCTCTCTTCAGTATTTCATTCCTGCCTCGTAAAAATTCAGCCAGCTTAGATTTTTTTTTTTTTTTAAGCTTAAGAACTTTTCAGAACTGAAACAGACTCTGAGTTAATTGGTTTGAAAGTTTGTGCCTTCTCTGACTTAGCTAGGCGTATATTTTGTTGAGCCCTTCCTCCTTTGCAGAATTTGTATTAAAGCATTGATAAAACAGTTGGGTAGTTTATCTTTTTATTTTTTGACTTTGTCAGTTTTTTTATGCTTAAGATTCTAACAAGAAAATTATTCTTTAACTCTTTGTTGGGAGAGGGGGAAGAGAGTTGTAATGAAATAAATATTTTTGAATACTGAAACAGTTGCATCAGTATTTTTATTATAAAATGTTACTGTTTAAAGCGGGAACGTTCTCCTTTTAAAATATGTATAAACGTTTTCCCAGGGCTTTTCTTATGTAGAGAGCTAAATATAGCTGCAAGATATAAGGTATTTAACATTTGCGTGCATTACATATTTTTTGTTAAGCTGTGTTTTGTCATAGGGTATATCAAAGACTATATCAGTGTATATGGTTTTTAGGTTTATTATCTACATAGTTTGAATTGCTTATTTACTAGGTTCATTTTTCACATGTATCATATTCACATTAGGAATCAAGGAAATGTAGGCATATCTCAGAGATATTCCAAATTTGGTTCCAGATCACTGAGGTAAAGCAAATATTACAATAAAGTCAGATGAGTTTTTTGGATTTTCAGTACATATAAAAGTTATATTTGCACTGTACTGTACTCTGTTGAGTGTACAATAGTACTATGTCTAAAAAATGTACAATCTTAATTTTAAAATACTTGTTTGATAAAAAATACTACCCATCATCTGAGCCCTCAGCAAGTCATAATCTTTTTGCTGGTGACCTCCCTCTTGATAGCTGCTGACCGATTCCAGTGGTGTTTATTGAAGGCTGCGGTAGCAGTGACAATTTCTTAAAATAAGATAGTGAACTTGCTGGATCAATTGACTTTCATGAAAGATTTCTCTGTAGCATGGGGCGCTTTGGTATTTTATCCACAGCAGAACTTCTTTCAAAACAGTCAGTCCTCTCAAACCCTGCCACGGGTTTATCAACCAACTAAATCTTTTGTTGCTATTTCAACAATATTCACAGCATCTTCGCCAGTAGTAGATTCCATCTCAAAAAAATCACTTTCTTTGCTCATATATAAGAAGCAACTCTGTATCTGTTTGTTTTATCAAAAGATTATAGCAATTCCTTAAGGCTCGCCCCCTTTTTTTTTTGAGGCAGGGTCTTACTCTGTCGCCCAAGCTGGAGTGCAGTGGCACAATCATGGCTTAACTGCAGCTTCAAACTTTTGGGCTCGAGCAATCCTGCCACAGCTTTCTCCTTACCTGGGACTACAGACACACACCACCATGCCCAGCTAACTTTTTAATTTTTCTTTTGTGAAGAGGGAGTCTCACTATGTTGACCAGGCTGGTTTTGAACTTCTGTTCTCAGTGATCCTCATGCCTTTTCCTTCCACAGTACTGGGATTATAGGCATAAGCCACCATGCCCAGCCTCCGCTTCTAATTCTAGTTCTCTTGCTTTCCACCACACTTGCAGTGACATCCTCCACCTAAATCTTGAACTGCTTAATGTCATCCGTGCTGCTTGGAATCAACTTCTTTTAGACTCCTGTTAATGTTGATATTTTGACCTCCTCCCATGAATCATCAGTGTTCTTAATGCCATCTAGAATGATGAATCCTTTCGAGAAGGTTTTCCATTTACTTTGCCAAGATCCATTAGAGAATCACTATCCATGGCAGCTATAGACATACAAAACTTATTTCTGAAATAAGATTTGCAAGGTAAAATTACTCCATGATCCATGGACTGTGGAATGGATATTGTTAGCAGTCATGAAAACATTCATTTTCTTTTGTATCTCCACCAGAACTCTTGGGTGACGAGGTGCATTGTCAATGAGCAGTAATATTCTGAAATCTTTTTTTCTAAGGATTAGGTTTAAACAATGAGCTTACATTATGCAGTAAAAACTATGCTGTAAACAGATGTGCTGTCATCTAGGCTTTGTTCTTTTATTGATAGGACATAGGCAGAGTAGATTTATCATAATTCTTAAGAGCCGTAGGATTTTCAGAATGGTAAGTGAGCGTTGCCTTCAACTGAAAGTCACCAGCTACATTAGCCCCTAACAACAGAGTCAGCCTGTCCTTGAAGCTTTGAAGCCAGGTATCAACTTCTCTCTAGCTATGAAAGTCCTAGATGGCATCTTCTTCCAATTGAAGGCTGTTTGTCTTCATTGAAATCTGTTGTTGAGCGTAGCCACCTTCTTCAGTGATCTTATAATAGCTAGACAACTTGCTGCAGCTTCTGCATAAGTACTTGCTGTTTCACCTTGCATTTTTATGTTCAGGAAATAGCTTCTTTCCGTAAAACTTATGAACCATCCTCTAACTTCAGCCTTTTCTTCTGCAGTTTCCTCACTTCTCTAAGCTTTTATAGCATTGAAGAGAGTTAGGGCTTTACACTGGGTTAGGTTTTGGCTTAAGGGAATGTTGTGGTTTGTCTTCCATCTAGACCACTTACACTTTCTCCATATCAGCAGTAAGGCTGTTTGGTTTCTTATCATTCATGTGTTCACTGGAGTAGCACTTTGAATTTCTATCAATAACTTTTCCTTTGCGTTCACAACTTGGCTAACTGTTGGCCACACCGAGGCCTGGCTTTAGGCTGTCACGTCATTTGACATGGCTTCCTTACTAAGCTGAATCATTTCTAGCTTTTGATATAAAGGGAGAGATTTGAAACTCCTGCTTTCACTTGAGCACTTAGAGGCCATTGTAGGGTTATCAGTTGGCCTACTTTCAATATTGTTGTATTTCAGGGAATAAGGAGACTTGAGGAGAGGGAGAGACAATGCTGGTTGGTGGAGCAGTCACACACACATTTATCAGTTGAGTTCCCTGTCTCATATGAGCATGGTTTGTGGTGTCCCAAAATAGTTAAAATCTTAACATCAAAGAACACTGATCACAGATCACCATGACAGATACAATGATAATGAGTAAGTTTGAGATAATGCAAGAATTACCAAATTGTGACACGGAGTGTCATGGAGAGACATGAAGTGAGCACATGCTTTTAGAAAAATGGCACTGATAGGCTTGCTTGATGCTGGTTTGCCACAAACCTTCAATTTGTAAAATGTGTAGTATCTGACTAGTACAGTAAAGTGAAGCACGGTAAAAGGAGGTAAAGTCAAGTTCATGTTAACCAAAATGTTGCTTTAAGGATAATTTTTAGATAAATCAGATCTCTGTTCCTCCTCTCTTCCCCTTCCCCTCCCCAGTATTCCAGTACTTCTCTTAGGAAATAATTCTTAATGTTTAATTGTTCAGAGAAAAAGGAGGAGAGGTTATAAAAGGATGGTATAGCAATGAACAGTCTCAGGGAGAGGAATAGCTCATATTCTTTTATATTAAATTTTAGTTTAGTTTTTTAGTGTCTTAATGCAGTAAGATAAGCCATTAACTTGGCAACCTGTGTATTTGCATACTTAGTACATTGCCATGACTACATTTTTATCAGTAATGAAAAGTTTCCTACTAGATTTGGTGATAAAACATTTAAACCTGTTTATTTATTTATTTATTTATTTATTGACGATTTCTAAATTCCACCTGTGGTGTTGTGGAAAGAACACACAAACGTTGGACTCAGGCAAGTCCCTTGAACCCTCTGGCTTATTAAGATCTGTTTCCGTTGGACTAAATTCTGATTTAACGCTATTAAAGTTGTAACATCGGAAATTTAAACAGTTGTTTTCAAAAGTATTTCAGAAGTAGTCTTTAAAAATTATTAATAACCACTTTGGAGATAATAGTATAAGCTCTGTGAAACTGCTTTCTAACTTCTGAGTTATGTACAAAAATGTGGGAATATTTTGTTTGGTGAGTATTTTCAGAGCTGTTTGTGAAGATTTTTAATAAAGCCATTTTTTGGTTCTTTTCAAAAAATCTGCCTTTATTATAAGCACTTTGTAGACTGCAGATTAGTAGGCTTTATTTTTTATTTTATTTTATTTTTTTGAGACAAAATCTCACCCTGTTGCCCAGGCTGGAGTGCAGTGGCATGATCTCATCTCACCCTAACCTCCTCCTCCTGGGTTCAAGTGATTCTTATGCCTTAGCTTCCCGAGTATCTGGGATTACAGGCGCCCGCCACCGTGTCCGGCTAATTTTTGTATTTTTATTAGAGACAGGGTTTTACCATGTAGGCCACGCTGGTCTCAAACTCCTGACCTTAGGTGATCTGCCCATGCCAGCCTGCCAGTGTGCTGGGATACAGATGTGAGCCACTGTGCTGGGCCTTTTGTAGACTTTAAATGCAAGATAAAAATGGAGAACATATGCCTTACTACAAGTGAGGAAATTACAAGATCTGCAGGTTTTGATTGATATAACACAGAAATTCTTTGTCATGTTTATTTCAGGCATCTCTTCCAAATTTTTTCCTTTTTTAGTAAAATTAAATAAGTTTTTTCAAGCTATAATAAAATACTTATTACGGATTTCATACTCTCTTCTTTCCTTCAGTTGTCTGTCTCTAGTTCTGTTGCTTCCTCTTTATGTACTTAATAAAACCAAGAGAAATGAAAAATGTTATGGTTTGTTTTAGAACATAAATAATTGTACAGTTTAATATTTGATGAATTATTGTGGTTTACTTTTAGTAATTTATTAACAAGGAGCATCTATCAAAAGTTTTATAGCCTAATTTGTAATGTAGCTTTTGGAAATGGAAAAGATAATTTATTCTTCTACTTAGGTTATTCCCTAATTTGCAGAGATATGTTGCCCATGATATTAAGGAAAAAGCAATAGATCTTCTAAACATGTTTAATATTGTCTAATTACATATTAAAAACATTTTATAAGACAGAAATTTTAAAATGAATAGCATGCTATTATAGTTTTTAGTTTAATTGTGAAAAACTAGAGAGTGCCTGTTTTTATAGTTATGCATTAGTTTCTGAATTTAAAACTTTGTAAAGGACTCTTACAGGAACAAGAGCTCAGAGGTGCCTTAGAGCTGATCTCATCCAATCACCATGTTTATAGATGAGAAAAGTTTCGCAGTGCATAAAAGTCAACAAGTGTTTTTATTTCCTAATGCCAGAACTCAGTTTAGAGCCCAGTCTCCAGATTGTTCATAAATGTTTCACGAGATTAACAGCTTGGATATACTTTTGTTCATGACAATAAATCTAGAGTACCATGTGAATGTTTTACTTAACCTTAAAAGATAAAAGCTAAATTAAAAAATCTCAAACCTTTTGGAAGGGCACTGTCATATTGTCCTTGTTGGAAGCTGTCTTTTTCTCTTGCAGGCAGAAAGGAATTTATTTGCCACACAAAATGATAATTCAATGAAAATAAAGTCTCACATTTAAAAAATCAAGGCCTCAAGTTTACAAATTATTTAAGCCTCTTCCATTGTTTCTCATAGGGGGACTACTGAGAAGTAAGAAGACACTATGCCTTTTATGTTTCACTGTATCTATAGAAAATAAATCATAGGAAAATGTATTAAAGTGCTTTCTTTATATCCAGAATTTATTGTCCCACTAGATCCCATTTGCTGAAAGCTAAACTGGCTTATTCATGACAGACTTGTACTTTTAAAAAATTCTACTGCTAAAAAGAAATTGCTCTTGAGTGTGTATTTATTCAGTGAATAGGTTGCCATTATCAAGAGAAATCAGACAAGTGTCTTTTATCTGGTTAATTTCTATAAGGACCCTCCTAGTTCTGGTTATCCCCATTTGTTAACAGGAGTCTGGAAACATATCAGAATTATGATTGATCCATCCTTCCTTCCTTCCTTCCTTCCTTCCTTCCTTCCTTCCCTCCCTCCCTCCTCCCTTCCTCTTTCCCCTCTCTTCTTCCTTCTCTCTCCTCTCTCTCATTCCCTCCCTCCCTTCCTTCCCTCCTTCCCTCCTTCCCTCCTTCCTTCCTTCCC
Source organism: Saimiri boliviensis (assembly GCF_048565385.1). Lineage (NCBI taxonomy): Eukaryota > Metazoa > Chordata > Mammalia > Primates > Cebidae > Saimiri > Saimiri boliviensis. The sequence goes on along the minus strand of NC_133452.1, from coordinate 139,044,159 downwards.
TCCCTCCTTCCTTCCCTCCCTCCCTCCCTCCCTCCCTCCCTCCCTCCCTCCCTCCTTCCTTCCTTCCTTCCTTCCTTCCTTCCTTCCTTCCTTCCTTCCTTCCTCCCTTCCTCCCTTCCTCCCTTCCTCCCTTCCTCCCTTCCTCCCTTCCTCCCTTCCTCCCTTCCTTCCTCTCTGGTAATGGACAGGACATAAGTGTATAGTGTGCTTCTTAGGCTAGAATCCAGCATGTAATAACTTGTAGGCTATCTTATATATCTGTGTATATATGTGAAGTTCCCAGTAAGTACTCCCATTCTCCCAACCTTTATCGTTTGCCCATTTGCATTATTTAGTACTTTGTATATTTTTAGTGTTCTTGTGCCAGAGTATAACCTAATAAAAGTTTCTAATTCTTATCTATATTAATTTTCCTTACATGAGTAATAGTAACTATTTTACCTCTTCATCCGTCTGTTTTCTAAGGATAAAATTAGCCTGTGGCCAGGCACAGTGGTGCGGGCCTGTAGTTCTAGCTACTATGGAGGCTGAGGCAAGAGGATTGCTAGAAGTCAGAAGTTGGAGGTAGTGATGAACCCTGGTTGTACCTTTGAATTTCCATGCCACTCTAGCATGGGAAACACAGTGAGGCTCTATCTCTTAAAAAGAAAAGATTTAGGGCCCAGTGCAGTGGCTCATGCTTGTAATCCCAACACATTGGGAGGCTGAGGTGGACAGATTTCTTGAGCCTAGGAATTTGAGACCAGCCTGGACAACAGAGCAAGACACCGTCTCTGTTAACAAAAATACAAAAATTAGGTTAGGTAGGCATGGTGGTGCATGCCTGTGGTCCCAGCTACATGTAAGGCTGAGGTGGGAGGATTACTTGAGCTCAAGAGTTTGAAGCTGCAGTGAGCTGTGATCATGCCACTGCACTCCAGACTGGTTGACAGAGGGAGACCTTGTCTCAAAATAATAATAACAATAATAATTTTTAAAAGTTTGTGGTATGTGCTTTTCATTTTATTCCTTAGTGCTTTCTTGATTGTCTTAAATGGCTACGAAGTTAAAAGATTGTATATTGCTTTAGTTAAACAAATGACGTTTATAACAGGCAAAGTCAAACTTTTGTTAACCTCTGTTTAGTGTATTTATGTAAGAAAGACCTTATGACATATTTTTTATGCCGTTGTTTTATGACATTTGGAATATTTGTGGGGAAAATTTGTGGATAATGACAGCTGTAGACTAGAGGGTTCCTTTAAGCTCAAGGGAGTCTGGCATGGGTTGTCAAACTGAAAATGTTCAGAAACTGAATTCTGTTTCCTCAGAGCCTCAAACTCCATGCTGAGAGTGATAAGAAGTTATTTCATTTATTTGTGATTTTAAACGTAAGAGCATTACCTATTGGTACAAACATATCAATAAACATAACATACTACCATGAAGTATGTTTTTAACTGAAGACAGGTTGAGAAGAGACATCTCTTCCTATAGTTCATTTCACAAATTATTGAGTGTATATTATATTGCAGACACTGTTGTATGTGCTATGGATACTGCAGTGTGAGAAGCAGGTATGTTCTTACATTTGTAAATTAAATGACAGATCTTCCTGGCATAATGGTTTGTTCTGGTTTGGGCATATATAGGTAATTCTTCCTGTAAGGAAATAGGATTGTTGCAAACGAACCAGTGTAATGCATGCTGGGTTTTCAACTGTCTCTGCTTTGTACATCCGAAGAGATTTTAAACGTAAGAGCATTACCTGTACCCTTCAGTCACAAATAAGAAAATAGATCAGACTTTTTGATTCATCACTCTGCCTGGTGGCCCAGTCATTACCTTTTACTACCAGACACTACTTTTAGTTGGACAACTTTTAAGGGTAACATAGTTAAGATTAAGAGCCCTGTGTAAATGACCTCAAAATGGATTTGAAATAGTGGGAGTAAATTGGAATTGCCCTGTCCTAGTGTTTTAGTTTTGCTTTCTTTGAGACCACAGGTATTCTAATTGCAGTTATGTTTCACACCAGAGTCAGCCAGAGCCCCAGTCACTGGAGAAACAATGAAGGTTCTTACAACGTGAGCGGTCACATTCACAAATGACCTCATAGGACATACGGTGGTATAAAAAGAAGAGGTATTAGACTCTTAGAAATCAGAACGCCAAGGATCTGCTCTGTTTGACAACTTGTTGGTGTGTGCTCTTGAAAAAGACATTCAATACCTCTAGGACAGTTTTTTCAGGTGAAGAGACTAGATACGAGTTGGGTCAGGTCTCTTTCGGCTCTGATTCTGTGAAATACTAGTGTGTTCCCTACTGATAATCAAACCCACCAAGGATCTCTTGACAGTCTGATGTTTCTGCTAATCATCTTTTCAGTAATACTAATGTCAATGGTAAGTATTATTTTTATTAAGTCTTTATACTACTGTTTTTCTGGAAACAAGGAGAGCAGCATATTTCTACTTAAAAATTTGGTTCTTTATGTGATCTAGACCAGAATCTGAAAGCACTTTCTTATAACCACATGCTTATTTAATTTGTGCTGTAATCCTGAGGACATAGTTTAATAGCGCCAAGAAGATAATTAAATCACCACTCAGTGGCTGTCTACTTTTCCATGCCAATTGAGGAAAGTATTTTCCTCTCAGAAATTGGTTTGTAGGCATTAATTAATGAGATGGGTTAATTATCCACATTTTCCTTAGTATTTGCTTTCCCTACAGTGTCTTTGGGGCACAGTGGTATCTGTATATTAAAGCAATTGCTGAAACTTTGTGTTGAAATATGCCTTTGCTGTCTTATAATTTTTTATTAATATGTTACCATACTAAGTCTCATGTTTATCAGTATATAATAGTTTTGTAGCACATTTGCAAAACAAGCTTTCCACACTTTTGTCTACATTTAAAAGCATGTTTAAAGAGGTAAGCATTCCAGTAAAATTATATTCTAAAACATATAATTTTATATAAACTTTTAACTATTAAAGCTCCTAGTATGTCTATTTAATATCAGTTTATTTATTGCTTATTTGTGCATTTCCTAATGTCAAATGTGAAAATAAATGTTTATCTTTCAATTTTCAGGCACAATGAGCCTAATATGTTGTTCAGCAGTATAATGTTAATGTGGGATGTGTTTATGTTTAATTTCAAAATATTACCAAAGTATTATATTTGATAACTTATTTTGATATAACTTCAGAGTTATAGAAAACTTTCCAGAATAGTAAAAGCAACTCCTATGAACTGCTTATTTCCTTTATTTTGGTAAATAGTAACTCCAGTAAGCCCTTTAACCACACCCACTGGCTGTTTCCTTTTTGCCCCAATTTCTGTACTATGCTGTCCATCTGTCTGCATATGTTTTTGTGAACCATTTGAAAGTAGGATGCAGCATCATTCCTTTACTCCTAAATACTTTTAAGTATGTAGTTACTAAGACCAAGGACATTCTCTTATATTATAGCACAGTTTCCAAAATCAGGAAGTTTATTATTGGTACCATACTATCTAATCCAAAGTTGCAACAGACAAACATGAGGAGCTTTCTTGATATGAATCACTGAGAAGGATCTGTGAAGTCCCTGTCAAAATTACACAACCCAAGTCAAATCAATGAGCATGATCACACAAAGCCAAATTGATAGGCATTCCATAAAATAACCTGTACTCTTTGAAAATGTCAAGGTCAAGAAAATACTAATTTTTGGTGCTCAGATGGTCTGTTTTGGACAGTGGGCACTGCTTCAGTCTGCCTCTGTGGCCCTTTGACACATACTTCCTTACTGGTACAGAAGGATCTTTCAGACTTGACTTGTCTTTGCCCTGCCTCAGCCCTGCAATCAGGCATTTCTCCAAGGACTCTGGTTACTTTGTTGAATAATGGTATTTGGGAGTCAGATATGCTCATCGCTACTGTCATAATATTGCTTCTAGCCTCTCTCAATGTACAAAGCTAGAAAATACACACTTGCACACACACACAAATCTACCAAATGTATACATCTATTTATCACATATACTAAAAACTGAGTTCATATATCTTCTCTTGTGAAGAGTCTCCTCAGATCTTTTGCTAATTAAAAAAAAATTGGGCTGCTTCTTTTGTTATCACATTGCAAAAGTTCTTTATATGTTGTTTGTATTAAGTCCTTTATCTTTTTGTATCTATTGTGAATATTTCCTTCTAGGCAGTAGTTGCCTATTTATTTTCTCTTGATAAGCAGAAGATTTAATTTGGGTGAAGTCAGAAAATGTAGTAGTTTTCATTGTACAGTTATTTTTTTTCATATTGAACACAAGTCTACCTACACACAGGTAATGGAGATACTCTCTTATGTTATCCTCTTTATAGTTTACAAATACAGGTTTTAATGAGACATTTCGAAATAATTTTTGTAAGTGATGTGAGCTTGCAGTTAACATCTCTCTCTCTCTCTCTCTCTCTCTCTCTCTCTCTTTTTTTTTTTATGTAGCTATCCAGTTATTTCAACATCATTTAAAATACTTTGCTTTCCCAGTGAATTACTTTGGTGCCTCTGTCAAAACTCATATAATCATGTGTATTTGTTTCTGGATTCTATTCTACTTCATTCGTCCATTAGTTTATCCTAATGTCAAGAACACTGTCTTGATTACTGTAGATTTGTAATAAGTCTTGAAGTCACATATTGTAAGTGTTAAAACATTTTTCCTCCTCCTAAAATTGTTTTGGCTCTTCTAGGTCCTTTGACTATCTATTGAAATTTTAGAATGACTGTGACAATATCTCTACCTAAGCTTGCATGAATTTATAGATCACTTGGGGAGAATTGATATTTTAACAACATTGAGTCCTCTGATCCATGATCATGATATAGATCTTCACCTATTTAGGTCTTTATTTTCTCTCTGCAATGTATTTTAGTTTTTAATGTAGAAGTCTTGTACATTTCTCTTATTAGTTGTATTTTTAGGTATTTTATAATGGTATTTTCTTTTCTTTTTCTTTTTCTTTTTTTTTTTTTTTTTTGAGACAGAGTCTTGCTCTGTCATGAGGCTCCAGGCTGGAGTGCAGTGGCGCAATCTTGGCTTACTGCAACCTCTGCCTCCTGGGTTCAAGCAATTCTGCCTCAGCCTCTCCAGTAGCTGGGACTACAGGAACACACCACCACACCCAGCTAATTTTTGTATGTTGTAGTAGAGACAGGGTTTCACCATGTTGGCCAGGTTGGTCTCGATCTCTTGACCTCGTGATCTGCCCGCCTTGGCCTCCCAAAATGCTGGGATTACAGGTGTGAGCCACGGTGCCTGGCCTATAATGGCATTTTCAAAATGAATTTTAAAAATTTTCTAATCATTTAAATAACTGATTTTCATATATTGACCATGAATTCTAGGACTTTGCTAAATTCATATATTAGTGCTATTAGTTGCTTAGTAGATTTCTTAGGATTTTCTGTATAAGCAATCATGGCATCTACATGATTGCTTACTACATGATATTTACTTCTTCCTTTGCCATCTTTCTGCTTTTTATTTCTTTAATTCACCCTATTGCACTGCTAGAACCTCTAGGACAGTGTTGAATAGAAAAGGAAAGAGAGACATCTTTTCTATGTTTCTGGTCTAAAGGGGGACAGTATTCTGCATTTAATGGATGATCACTTAACATGCATTAAGTAGGATGTTAGGTGATCCTCCCCACTCAAATACTTCTTTATTTGATTGAGGAGATGCTCTCTAGTCTTAGTTTGTTGAGGGTTTTTAATCATGAATAGTTTTTAGTCATGAATTTTGTCAAAGGCTTCTTTGGTATCTATTTACAGTAATAGTTTTTTTCTTTTCATATGGTAATTCACAGTGATCGATGTTTTAAAAACCGGGCTTGCGTTGTTGGAATAAACTCTACTTGATCATGATGTCTTCCTCTTTTGCTTTCTGAAATAATTTATATAGGCTTGATACTTCTTCCTTAAGTTTTTCATGGAAATCCATCTGTGAAGCCATCTACATTTGAGTTTTCTTTGTAGGAAAGTTTTGATGATGAATTCTATTTATTTAATATTTATGAAGATACTGAGATTTTCTATTTCATCTTGTTTAGTTTTGGTAACTTGTCTTTCAAGGAATTTATTTCATCTAAGTTGTAAAATTTATTAGTATAAAGCTGTTCATCTTTCTTTATTAATATTTAAATGTCTTTAATATCTATGGTTATTTCCTCTTTCATTACTGAAATTGATAATTTCTGTTACATTTCTAGAGAGATTTTTGAGACATCAATTTATTTATTATTGGTGAAGAACTTTTGGCTTTAATTTTTTTTCAAATTCTTTTTATTTATTAGTTTCTACTTTTTTTTTTTTTCTAAAGATAGAAACATAGATTCTTAATTTTAAACATTTTTTCTCTAGTGTAAGATTTTAAGGCACTGCTTTGGTAGCATTCCATAAATTTTGATGTATATTTCTTATCGTTTCAAAATATTTTCTTTCCCTCTTAATTTCTACTTTGAATGTTGGGTTATTTAGAAGTATATTAATTTCCAAATACTTGGATACTTTTCTGGATATTGTATTGCTATTGCTAACTTAATTCCTTTGTTGTCCTTGGAATTTTGGTCTTTGGAATTGCCTGTGACTTATTTTGTGGCTCAGCATATGGTCTATCTTGGTGAACATTCCATATTTTTGTTGCTGTTGTTTTTAATCTAGTTGTTATTAATATTAAAAGGCAATATTAAAATCTCAAACCATTATTATGTATTTCTCTCTCTCAGTCAGTTTTTGTTTAATGTGTTTTGAAGCTCTTTTATTCAGTGCATACAGTTTTAATTGTTACATTTTTCTGATGAATTTGTCCTTTCATCTTTATAAACTCTCCTACCAAATTGCTTTGTGTTGATTTGTGCATATTAAAAAAGTTACTATACTATATAAATACAAAAGTAAAGTGAAATTCAGTACACTTACAGGAGTGTAAATATGTTTTCAATGTTATGAGTATAGTTAATCAGAATATCTCCCTTAAGCCCTGAGCATAGAACAGTAGAACAGTTCCTGGTATCAATTTAGGATTCAGCAGAGGTAGTCATGGAGCTACATAGCGACATTCGTTTCTCTCTGCCCTTGTGCTGAAAGTTTCTAGAACCCAGGGCTTAGGTCTCTGTTATTCTTATGTCTTTCTCACAATACTAACCGGAGTGTCCTACTAAGGGGGGGTCAGAAAATAATACCCTAAAATATGGTGCGTTGACATTCTGAGCTAAGGAAACAGCCTTAAGGTCTCTCCCCACCCTCCTTCTGTCTCTCCCAAAGCACAGGATGAGGCTGTTTTTCTGAACATAATGTTACTAAACATAATGTTCAGTAGATGTTGGCTGATTGGCTAAATGACCCCTAAAAAATGCAAAACTCTATGTTTAAGAATACTTTTTATATTTTGCTACTCACTGTCTAGCGTTCTTATATTTTTAGTCAGTGCTCATCTCAGCTGGTACTAATCCTTTTTTCTTTCTCTTTTAACAGATTACTTCTGTAACAAGATCACCAGTTTCCTCCACAAAGCACAATGTCTCGATCACGACAACCCCCACTTGTGACCGGCATCTCTCCAAATGAAGGGATACCATGGACAAAGGTCACAATCCGGGGAGAAAACCTGGGGACTGGCCCCACTGACCTCATAGGTAAGGGCAGTGGCTCTGTGACGCTCCCTGAAAACTGTATTTTTATGCGGACAATGGAGACAAGATAAGTAATTTTCAAATAGTGAAGGTGATAGAACAAACATCGTTGTGATCTCTACGGAATGCTCCAAAAAGATGAAAGAATTATCTGACTTTCTGATTTTTGTGTGAAAATCATTATTTTGTCAAATCTTGGCTATATTGTTTTTCAAGTCCTTCAGAACATTTCCCAGGCCTGAGATTTGCCCCTGAGTTTTCCTCAGCTTTGATGCCTTGAGTGCCAAAAGAGCCGCTCTTATGTTTTTGCTCCCATTAGTTTTTCTTCCCTTGTCTGACTTGTCTGTTGCTTCTCAAGTACTCTGTGAATGATACCTTTTCTGTTCCTTATTGCTCCTAAAAGCAAGTCTCAGCCCCGTCTTCTGGTGATAGGGGCAGCAGTTGGATCTCTCTTCACGCCACCTAGCAGGCATGTGTCCTCATCGTGATCTGTGGATCCTATCTGGAACAAAGCAAAGTTTAGTTTTTAGAGTCAGTTTATGTTTTTTATCTTTTCTAGCAGAGTTGAAGCTCAATGAATGGTTAGAACACCACACATCCAGTTGGTGTGGTGCAAATATTTTTGGATGCTGGCTTGCGTGGCACATTTTCCCCTTCCCCTTTCTGTGATGTGGAGGCCCTTACTGATTGCTTGTTCTTGAAGCATTTGGGTCTGTCAGTGCATCTCAGCCCTGGCTTTTCTGAAACTCTCTAGAACTTTAAAGGTGAACTATTTGGCCTACTAAGTTTCAGTGTCTAAAGATGGAGCCTAAACATTGTTTCTTAAAATATACATGGGTATTAGGGACAGCCAGGGTAGAGAGTGAGTTTTAAATATAATTTTATGGGCAGTTATGATTACTTGTCTGTGACCTGCTCAGGTGGGTATACCGATGCATTCAGAATGAGCAGAGTCCCCACTATGTGCTACCAAATGTATTTTCTGGCTTCCCTTATAAATTTCTTCTGGACTCAGACATTTTCTTGACTTATTTCTGCACTGATGATGGAATCGTTGGTAAGGTACTTTAAATCACAATTGGAACTTGCTTTTCCTGCATTATGACTACTGGTTGATAGATTGGTTTTTGGCCATTCAGAAAATGTTTAAAAAGAAAAAGTGAATGGGAGCTCAGTACTCTGTTTAGTAACTGAGTTTTGCACTGCCTAGCCAATTCTTTTTGCTACCCTTATGTCTCATGTGATACTGTTTTCTCTAACTATAGTTTTTGATCGTTTAGTAAACATCACTTCAATTTATTCCTGCAAAAATAGTCTTATCTAATCTTATGTCTCGGCTTTTGATAAAGCTCATTCCACATGTTTCTTTACCTAAGTGGAAAAATCAGAATGCATGGCAGTCTACCCATACAGGTGGAGGTTCTGTCTAGAACTTCACTGGCAGTCATTGTGAGCTCCCAAACATGACAGTTAGTAGTCTAAGTAAATTTTAATCTTGTTTTAGCTTCAGGCAACGCTATTCTTATTTGATTAAGTGTGTTTTACTTTTCTAAACCATGCTAGTTCAGCTTTCAGCCTGCCTTATGTATTGCCAAGAAACCATTTTTTAAAAAAGCAAATTTAACCTGCTAAATAATTTAAGTGTTTTTAACTCAGATGATATCTACACTAGCCAAGCAAAACACTATAAAAAGTACTTTACTTGGAATCTATGAGTTACTTTTTTTTTTTCTTAAAAAAATGTGCTATCATGTTTCATGAAGCAGATTTCTTAGCATAACTTAGCAAAATTGTGCTTAAGAAATATATCTTAAGATCTTTTTTCTTTTCGTAACATTTAAAATGATATATTTGAATCTGTGTTTAAACTATGTGCTGATTATTCATTTTTTTTGGAGTAAAAATGCGTAACAGATATTAAATCATAGGAATCTTGAAAGCAGCTATGATCCAATGAATAAACTATTGTTCTAGGGCAGTTTTGTGCCAACATGGACCTTCATGCATGTCATTCAGGTTTGCTCATGTGAACATTGTTTTAATACTTTGTATCTGAAATTTGCTCTTATTTTTTAGTTTTATTCATAAGATAGGTCTCTAGCAAGGAACTTACTTATATTAGGGATGACTTTCTTCTTTTAATGAAGATACTATTCGTATTTTTACATTGCTCCCTGACATTAATTACTGAGTTATTCTTCATTCTGAAGTGAGTTAATATTTAAAATCACAAAAATCTGGTATCAAAATACTTAAAAATATTAGGTAGTCTCTTGACCTGGAGTGATAACCAAAATATCTGCTGTTGATAATTACGCAGGTTACAAATTAAAACATTTGTTTAAAAAACATATAGACTGGTTTATAGATGCACAAAATTACTTGAGCAAGTGAACATTGACATATTAGCAGTATTTCTCTTGTGAGGTGGGGTTTGGAGAGGCTTTCAGTCTCAAGTTATTTAAGTTTTTTGTAACAAAAATTATTAGAAAAGATATCAAAAACATGCCTGTTTTGAAAAAAAATTTTGAATAATGAATACATTTAAAAGTGTGTTATTATAATTAAAACATACCAATAGGAACTGTAGTCCCAAAGAAACTTTTTAATGCCATTATTAGACAAAGTTGCAGACATTAGTGAATTATCGGTATTTTATGGAAACCCCTAAAATTCATTATTTCAAGCAATATATCTTTAAAAATGTAGTTGTTTTCATTCCTTTATGATATAACATTCTTACTAAATAGCTTTTTAAGTTGGAACAAAAGATGATTTGACTTTGTCCCTTCATTTTAAAAGTCTGTTTGGCACTGGTTAAAGTCTTTCTGTTCTTTTGGCCCTTTCTGAAAAAGAGCCAAAAGAAAACATTGCAATTGCTAAACCTTACTGCTGAACATTATAGAAAGTTAAATAATGAGAAAAGAAAGTGTGAACTGTCTGCCAGGCATGGTGGCTTACACCTGTAATCCCAGCACTTTGGGAGACTGAGGCAGGCGGATCACTTGAGGCCAGGAGTTTTGAGACCAGCCTGACCAACATGGCAAAACCCGTCTCTTCAAAAAATACCAAAAAAAAAAAAAAAAAAAAAAAATTTAACCAGGCATGGTGGCGAACACCTGTAGTCCCAACTCCTTGGAAGGCTGAGGCTGGAGAATTACTTGAACATAGGAGGTGGAGGTTGCAGTGAGCTGAGATCACACCACTGCACTCCAGCCTCGGCAACTGAGCAAGATCCTGTCTTAAAAAAAAGAAAACATGAAGTGTCCGTGCCTGTGCCACAAACATTCTGGTTCTTATCTCCTTAAATATTCATTACATTGGTCTCTGTTTTGTGGAAATGGAAAAACTAATGAAAGTAAGTTAGAAGACAGACTGACTAGTGTGGTGGTATGCTGGTATTCCCCCCTGGGGTGTCTGCCTTTCTCACTGCATCTTTCAGTCCCTCTCTGTTTGGTTATTACCTAAATTTTTGTTTTACATGGTATGAGGGAGGTGACATTATGAGTTGACCTTTTGGGAGTGTAGGCTTACTGAAAGAGCAGAATGTAGTATAGCGACAGTTTCATAGGAAAACACTAGGGCAGGAGGAACTACTATGCTGGCAGCTGATACACTGATGTAAAAGTGAGCTAGTAATCCAGTAATGCCTGAGCACACTCCCTTAGATTACCCTACTCTAGGCTATGCTCAAATAAAAAATTTACTTTAGTTTATTCTGTAATACCATGTGTAAGTGAACACTAGAAAAATACATGAAGATTTTTCAGGAAGATGGATGAATATTGAATGTTTTTAGAAAATGATATATAAATTTATTAATACATTTTAGAATTCTACATTAATAACTGAGACTTCAAGTAATAGCAATAGTTTCCCTTTTAGTACCTCTGAGAGCATTTTAAGATTCTTCTAATCTAAGTAATCTGGAATGCTAGACATAGTTATTGTGGCCATTCATTTTCTAATTCTATTGATGTTTGAAGAAACTTAAATGTAGCCTAAAAGAAGTCTTAAATATTAGAGAACAAAACAGGTAAGAGGAAAAATCAATAGAGACAACAGTATATCTACAAATAATATTGGATATATTAAACAAAAATGTAATTACTGAACAAGAAAATTATTGCTAGATTTTAAAAATGTCATCTACTTGATTAAGGTCTTCTCATTGTTCTTGTCTTTGAATTTTGTTATGCACCTGCATTTATTTTCAGGCTTGACAATTTGTGGCCATAACTGCCTCCTGACGGCAGAATGGATGTCTGCAAGTAAAATAGTATGTCGAGTGGGACAAGCCAAAAATGACAAAGGAGACATTATTGTCACCACTAAGTCAGGTGGCAAAGGAACCTCAACAGTCTCTTTCAAGCTACTCAAACCTGAGAAAATAGGTAAAGTCTTTCACGGGTTTATTCTAAGAAAGAAAGTAAAAATGAGTTTGTCTTTTAAGATGTAAAACTAGTAGATTTTATAAATCTACCCACTTGCATATCTCAACTTAGATTTAGTTTATGTTTATTTTGACAGGAATGGGATGTTGGTTAATATTTGTATTACTTTTGGGAAGGCAGTGTGCTGAAATAACAGTCAGTGAAACCTAAGGATGACGATCGTATGAGAACTATCCTCCTAAGTTCTTAAAATCTGTTCGTTCACTTGATATACCAGTTTCGGTTCCTTGATCTTGAATATAATTACATTGCTTTAAAACTATTGAACAAACAAGAATTGAGGTGAAAAGTCCTGATTTGACCAAATTAGTAATAATATATCTAAATAATATTCCCTTTTCCTTCATTTTGCCCATCCTTCAGGGCCCAGATGACACATTCCTGGCTTGGCTGCTTTTAGGCTCCCACATTAGTCATACCCACTCATCTTTGAACCACACAGCACTTTATGTTTTCCTTCTTCATGCACTGACCACTTGCTGCCTTATGTTAGCAGTGTTAGGAATTTGGTCTGAGAAGTCATACTCTTTGAATTCTAACCTGTACTCTTTTACCATGACTAACTAACTTTAATACCTCGTTTCTCCATGAGCAAAAGTGGAATAATAATATCGCCTGCCTCACAGGATTGAGTGAGTTAGAACAGAAATGTAACGTGCTCGGCATAGTCGCTTACCCAACAAATTAATAATCTATAATTATTTTTCTTGTAGCTATTTCAGTGCGTGTCTGTTTCGCTTTTTAAAAGAAGAGTAATGTCAGATCCATCTTTGTGGTGCTGTAATGTCTTGCACATGGTCAGCACTTGATAAATATTTGTATAATGTAGGAATATCATAGGCATAATTAAACCCAGCCAGTGCTTCTCTTTATATAGAAAAATAAATAATTTTGCAAATTGTTTTTTTTTTTTTAAATCTCAGAGCATAGAGTGTTTCTGCAGCATTGTTCTCTATAAATTCCTAGCTATTTTTTTATAAATAAAAGTTCAAGGAATTTAAGGGAAAATTCAAAGTGGACTTTATATATGCACATGTACATGCATGTGTGCATATATGTATACATATAACATTTGTATTTTTGTTTACTCTTTTTTTGTGTCTCCAAAACTAAACTGTGAAACTAAAGCAGGAACTTGTTTTACGGGTTTTCTAGAGGAACATACACATTTTGATAAAATCTGATATCTTATTTATGTGGCAGATAAAGACAACTTAGGCAAAAGTAGTAATTTTATTATTCTAGAACATTCAGCCCAGGGCCTAACACATAGTAGACTTAGTAAAGGTTTCTTGGACTGAACTCAAGAGTACCTGGACTCGAGCAGAAGCTCTGACAAAGCCCCTGTTGCATGCTGGCAGAACTGCAAGCACTGAGGGAATGAGTGGGTTCCCAGAGGGCCTTGAAGCCACAGGTTACCTGGTATTCAGACAGCCTTCTCCCAGGAAACCTTCTGATCCTTGCCTGTGGAGGTGGGCACACTTTGTCTGTATTACCTGGCCACTTGCTTTTTTTCTGTTGCAGCCCAGCGCCTTGGAGGCCTAGCTGGTAAGCCCTATGCTAGGTCGAATGATAAAGAGCTCAGTCCCATAAAGGAAGATGTTTTTAGAGCTTATGTTGTCTTGTTCACAGGGTCCATACCCAGTCAGTTTTCCCTGAATAACCTGGCCATTTCCATTATACAAGCCATGCATTCTTAAAAGGTATTTGATTTAATCGTTAGATATTTTATTGAGTTTGCCAAATGGATTTCAGCCTAATGTGGAAAAAAACTGCTGTTTCTACCATCTAGGACATGTCGAGCACTGATAATAGTGAAAAGCATGGGAACTAGCAAGTAGCATAATATTTTTGCATAACTATTCATGAAAACATGCCAGTGTTTCTAGAGGAAAAGAAAATAAAAGATGTTTCTTGCGAGCTTTCAAGAACCATTTAAAAAACATTTGGTTTTCATTTATAGTGAAATGTCCTTAAGGTAGCTTATGGAACCCAGAAGAAGAAACTTAACAGTATTAAATATAAAATTATACTTGCATAATAGTTTTTCAGCATTTATCGTAAACCAGAAATGTTCACTGAACTAACATTTAACTCCAGTGTTTTGTGCTTGGGTATTTCCCAGGCACTTTCCAAGAGTTTACGTGATTTCAGAATATTCTCTTGAATAAACAGATATTATGGTCATCTTATTGCATCTTACATACTGACTTCTGAATTTTTTTGTACAGATTTAATCAATTACATTTAACAATGTTTAATTGTAGTGTTTATTATTTGTAAAATACGTTTGTTGTAGCAAAACTTTTTCTAAGCAGCTTAATTTGTCTTCTCTATTGAGTAAAGTACAATGAAACCATAAGCCGAGGTGTTATTTTTGCCGTTTTGTAGATTTTTTTAGTGCTTATAATTAAACCACTAGTCATTAAAAAAAAAAACTTAACTGTTATATCCTCAAATCTCTTAAAGATCATCCAACAGGCATTTCGTATTAGTTCTTTAGGAAGTAAGGCAATATGGCCAGACTTAGAAGGTACCTGGGGTAGCCTTTATCTTATTAAACATGTGCTCATTTCTGTAGGCATTTTGGATCAGTCTGCTGTGTGGGTTGATGAAATGAATTATTATGATATGCGTACTGACAGGAACAAAGGAATTCCGCCCTTGTCCTTACGTCCTGCTAACCCCCTTGGCATTGAGATTGAAAAGTGAGTAGCATCTTGCCTCAGTCTTCTTTATTTTTCAGTTACTAAAAAGTTTTATATACTTACAGGAAACGGACTCAAACTCCAGAAATGTCCCAGGAAACGTGATTGAAGACAACTTAGTTGTTTCGAGATGGGTGTTATTTATGAAGCCTGGTTAGCTTTGCCGCAAGTAAAGTTTGCAATTAGTTAAAACTTTTGGCTAAAACTACTTACCTCTTTAGTTTTTTGATTTTACATTTTGTGAAAAAGAAGTCTTTAATATGTTATCTGGAGATGGTTAAATAGCTAGATGGCACCTGAAGTCAAAATAGAATTCATAATCTACCCATTTGGTTGATTTTTCTAGAAGTATTTTAGAATAACTAGGTCTAATCTGGTCTTTATTTTATCTGTAATATCTACCTCTCATTCTTGCTTAATCCAGACTTACTTAACTTTAATCATCAGAATTCAGCCAGGTAAGTATCTTTCAAGATGCCTTATAACTGAGTCTGGAGTTTTTTCTGAATTCCTAGTAAAGTGTTTTAGTAACTTTCATAATTAGTGCCCTTCTATTTAAACAATTCACCTAACATGTTAATTGTGACTAATTTATCTTCTGACCTTAGTGAGTCTGCTATGGAATTGTATACTTTGTTGCTCTGCAAATGCTTAACCAAAAGTGACAAATTGGCACTGTTAATACTTTTAACCATGGTTTTAGTTTCCAGTTTTCTAGGAATGGGGAAAATTCTCCAATATTCTCTCTCTACCTTTCTCTCTCTCTCTCTCTCTCTCTCTCTCTCTCTCTCTCTAATCTTCAAGCCTACCTTTGAAGATCATTAGTAATTCAGATAGCTCATTTCGTTTTCACCTGCTGGGGTTTGCCCCTGGCTGAAGGGAAGCAGCATGTTTGTCTTGGAAAGGTAACATGTGTTGGAAAGGTCTAGGGCTTAGCAGCTTTGGATGGACTTGGAGTGTTCTAGGTAACATCTTTGAATTATTTTGGCAGTATGGGTCATTCTAGAGCTATTTAAGGATTCCTGTGCCTTCAAAATTAAGAGTTTAAAGATCGAGAAAACTGAGAAAAAAATGGTAACATTCTTTTTTATTTGAGCACAGTGTTAAGCATGAATAGACTTACAGTTGATACTAAGCCCCTTATGGACTGCTGCAAGGCTCTTGAAAGCCAGCCTCTTTCCAACCTGCCTTAGAAGTATAGAGTGGGAGGTCCTCTGAGCTGTTCTTCATAACGAAGAGCCAGTTTTGAACGTGGACAAAAGGAATATGGAGATATACAAAATGTATTTTGTTTGAGACTTGGACAAAATCATCAAAGTTGGGATTTATCCAGATGTTTACTATCATAAACATGATTTCCTCAACTTTTGTTTTGGCATATGCCACCCACCCCTGTTCTCTCTACCTCCTCACACCTTCGCAGCCTTTGACTGTCTCTCGTTCCTGTTGCTGCTACCCACAAAGTGGTTTGGCCTGAACTGCCTCTGACAGCAGTGTTTCTTTTTTTTTTTTTTTTTTTTTTTTTGAGACGGAGTTTTTTGCTCTTGTTACCCAGGCTGGAGTGCAATGGCGCGATCTCGGCTCACCGCAACCTCCGCCTCCTGGGTTCAAGCAATTCTCCTGCCTCAGCCTCCTGAGTAGCTGGGATTACAGGCACGTGCCACCATGCCCAGCTAATTTTTTTTGTATCTTTAGTAGAGACGGGGTTTCACCATGTTGACCAGAATGGTCTCGATCTCGACCTCGTGATCCACCCGCCTCGGCCTCCCAAAGTGCTAGGATTACAGGCTTGAGCCACCGCGCCCGGCCAGCAGTGTTTCTTAATAAGTTTCAGGATAATTTTTGGTAACATTGCTAATGGCACTGAAGAATAATAGCACTAAAAGAACTTAGCTTTTGTTTTGTTTTGTTTTGTTTTGTTTTGAGACAGAGTTTCACTCAGCTGCCCAGATTGGAATGCAATGGTACATTCTTGACTCATTGCAACCTCCACCTCTCAGTTTCAAGAAATTCTCCAGCCTCAGCCTCTCGAGTAGCTGGTATTACAGGCACTTGCCACCGCGTCTGGCTAACGTATTTTTAGTAGAGACAAGGTTTCACCATGTTGCGCAGGCTGGTCTCAAACTCCTGACCTCAGGTGATTTGCTCCTGTCGGCCTCCCGAAGTGCTGGGATTACAGGCATGAGCCACTGCGCCTGGCCTTAGCTTTCTTAAACATTTCTTTTCTTTTTTCTCTGAGAGGTAGTTTGGTTTTGTGTGGAACAAAACTTTCTCAATTTGAACTTGGGCTCTGCCACTTACTAGCAATGTGACGTTGAGTAAGTTACTTAGCTTCCTTTTGCCTCAGTTTCCTCAGATGTACAAGGCAGTGCCTGTTCCTTAGGGCCAACGTGAGGAATCATGGAGTGAAGAGGTAAACACTTGGAGTATAGCAAGTGCTGAGCAAATATTCATCCTTACTACCAGGATTCTTTGCTCTTCTTGGATATACTATTCATTGTTCTGCCACATAGGAAAAGTTTTTTTAATGACTTAAAATTCCAGGGTACTAAATTGTTTTGAATTTTAAAATAACATTGTGTACATTTATTTAAGAAGTACTTCTGTGGGGATAAAATTATCAGATTTTATCTGTTCCTGTACAGACTTACTTAAGTTTCAGAAATATTTGCTCAGCCATGGGTTAAAGTAAAATATTGAAGTATAATTTTTGAAAAAGGGAAAATAATGATTCTTATACAAATATAAAATGAATAGATGTCAAGGCTTTTAACTTATAATTAAGGAGGAAACCAATAAGATGTTAAAACCAGCCTAAAGGAAAGTCCAGAGGGGAGACTACGCAATGAGAAATGCCAGAAGTTGCAAGACTGCCAGTCCATCTCGGAGGAGTCAGTGGAATCCTCACCTGACGTGCATTTTTGTGGACAGGAATCTCTGGCTTCGCTGTTAGCCCTCCACAAGCCAGCTCTGTCTTTCTAACAGAGACTCAGAATAGCCAATGAACAGGGAAAGGCGCGGATCCTGTAGCATCAGTGAATGGACATCTAGTCGTCCTTCCGTCCAACTGAAAGTGTTTTGCAGTTTTTTCTGTGTAAAGAAAGAGAGGCTAGATGTAGAGATTCCAGGAAGCAAGAAAAATGAAAAATGAAAGTATGAATAGGTATAGAAACCAAGAGAAAAGAATGCTTTTGGCCAGAAAAATGCTTTCCAGGTTCCTTCTTTTTTTTTTTTTTTTTTTTTTTTTTTGAGATAGTTCAAGAAACCGTGTTTATCTTGTTGAATTATTTGACCACAGTTAGTGAAATCTTATTTTAGAGAAAGATAAAAGCAAGGAAAGGCAGATTGGAAAATATTGATGTGGGTTTTTTTTGTTTGTTTGTTTGTTTTGCTGATTTACTTACTATTTTTTGGTGGATGCTTTGGTCTTTGTAGATGATAGCATTATATTCAGGTTAGGATCCTTTACTGTCTGTCTTTTAGTTCTGTTTACTAATGTCATTTTTTTTTTTTTGATAATTAAAAGCCTGGAGAGCACCTGCTTTTTGCAGTTGTCAGTATTGAAGGAATAATAGGGTTTTAGCATTATTTGTTCGTTGAAATGTAATTAAAAAGGTTTGAAGAATTATGAGTGCTGGTCATTAAATGCTCCCCTGTGGTCCTAGTGAGTGATCAGATTGCAGTGGGGAGGTGACCTTCAGGAGATAAGTCAGCTTCTGGTGATTGCAATGTGAGTATCTGTGGAAATTCTCGACAACTGATGGTCTAGTGTGCAAAGCGGGAGCCTGAGGGGCCCTGCAGTGTGGTGGTCGCTTCATGTGAATATGACAAAGCCAGTGAGAGTAGCACAGTACAGTTGCCTTGTGTCTCTTCAGGGTGAGTCAGAGTTTAGTAAATATTTTACCGGTGCACCCAGCATGCATACTTCTGTCTTTCAGCCTACGAGTTGAACAACTTGGCATTTATTGGCTGTCTTTGACTGTCTTTATATTCCCAAATTTTTAACTCATGTTTTGCACACAGGGCATCATGATACTTATAAAAATGTTACTAATTGCTCAGAATAAATCACTTTGAATTGATACTAGGATTTGCTTGTAAAAGGTCTATATTTTTGATTTAAGATGGCAATAGTCACAAATATATGTGTTCTTAGCATGACTTCAGTTGTAATGAAGACAGACTATTTAAACCAAAAAGGAAAGTAAAAACAGGTTCATGCTAAGTGAAAACCTTCGCTAGGTTTTGTTTCTTGAAATCAATATTCAGTGGCCTAACAAGAGGGTATTCATGGGTAATGTTTAGGAGGCAGTCTGTACATGGGAGTGTGGGCAGAAGACGGGAGCCTTGTACTGTTTTTATATGATTGCCAGCTGTTTTTGTATTATTATTTGTATTATTACCTGGGAATGGCTGTCAAGAATAGTCAGTTGTTGCACCACCAGTATTTGTTTTATTTCTACATGGGTTTTATGGGCAATGCAAACCTGATTTTCTTCTAATCAGCTCGGCTTTCAAAGAGAAAGAGAAGACCAATTTCACTTTTCCCATCAAATTTAGAAGATTACATTTTAAAAAAGGAAAACTGACAGCAAATTAATTCTTAATATGAATGCAGAAGAAAAGAGCCTTTGTTGACTTTACGTTTGTGTAAAAATAGATGGTCAGTGAGAGTGTCTTGAAGTCCAGAAACTGGGTCAGACAGAAAAAAAGTCGAAACAAACTTATAATACTTAATACAACAGAGTGCAAACAATGTTGCTAAAAATTTAAAGCTACAGGAAATATGTGTAGCATTGCATACAAAGAACCAGCAGTGCCCACCTTCACTGTTAGCCTCCCCCTTCCGTCTTCCATCTGCCAAGTCAAGAAAGTGTGTGTTTTCTTTGATGCAAGCACAGAATAACACAACTGCAGCCTCACGATGTGTGGAGTGGCTGTGGCGGTCTCAGAAGGAGTCTCATTGATTTGCATGCTGCATGAGTCATTGCTGCAGAGGGTCCTCATACTGGAAAGTGAGTGCTGAGGTGTGCAGAAGGTGTCTGTTTGTGTCTCTTCGCTCCTTCCCAAGCCGTGGGTCTTCCCCTGGGTTGGGGGGTAGCTTTTTTTTTTTTTTTTTTTTAATAAGGTTTAAATCTGACCTTACACTGCCATCTAATGGAAAACATACCTTTTCGAAGTGGCAGGAATTGTCAGTGACTGAAACTGCATGTTTTGATTCCTCAATGAAAACATTTTGTGAGTTTACATGGTAGGGTCCATGTTACTTTCAGTCTTTAAATGGGTGTTAGTGGACTTAAAATGCAGGTTGTTTTGAATCACTCAGAGCATATTTTTTTTTTTTTTATGTGTTTGAGCCATCACTTCATGTGCAAGTTTAGAGTTTAAAATTCAGTTTTTCTGAACAAACTTATAAGTTTTTACTCTGTGTTTCATTAGCCATGTTGACATGGTACTACCTCCTTTCCTACCACTATTATTAAGGGCATCAGCATTTCTCTTCATTCCAAAGCAACTCCCCTTTCATGCTTCCTTACATTGTCATCTTTGTGGATGTGAGTTACGACTGTATTTCCTATCTAAGGCCCTCTGGTTCTCTGTTCAATGGTAGAAGTACTAGGTTCAAATCTCCACTGTTTACATGTAACCTCTCAGAAGCCATTTCCTCATCTGGAATTTGGGAATATTTAACTCAGTTCTTGTCATGAGAATCAAGTTAAATAATACTTAGTAAAGTAGACTGTAAGATATAAATAAATGTAAAGATTAAAAATAATGGCAAATAACATTTTTGAGCATTTGTCATGTGTCAGAAACTGCTACAACTTCTATAAGCATTATCTACTCTGATCTTCAAAACATTTGTAAGAGGAAGATATTATGATGCATTATTCTCATGAATAATGGAATAACTTCTTGAGATTATACAGGAAGATTGAGCAAACACTGAGATTGAACCCAGAGCCTGTGCTCTTAGCCACTGCTTATGACCACTTCATCCTGTTGTGAACACTGACATGAGCCACCTCCACTTCAATACCTGTGTCACCCATGAAGCTTCAGGGACTCTGGCATTGGTATTCAGTTTTTGTTTTTTCCAAGTCATCTGTTTAAATTTTTCAGATGTTTGCATAAAAGATCAGTATATTTAGGCATCTATTTTGCAATAGAATATTGAATCAGGTTGCCTTCAGCTGCAAATAAGAGAAAACGAAAATTCATTTGATCTAAACAAAAATACAATCTAGTTTTTCATAATATACAATACTCAATGATAGTACCCTCCACAGTTTGGTTGAGTCAGTAACTTAGTCATGTCACCAAGATGTGAGGAGCCTGAGTTTGCTGGCTATTCTGTTGCCCTTAGCATAAAACAGATTTCCTTCCTAATTACAAATGGCTTTAGCAATTCCTGTGGTTGAAACTGGACACGATGTTCTGAGGCAAAAAGATGCTACCTCTTCTTGGTGGTTCTTCTTGAGAGTGTGGAGACCTTTTCCAGATGTGCTCCAACAGACCTTTGCTCAGACATCACTGGTCAGAACAAGGTTACCCACTCAAGAGCAGGGAACATATGACAAGCATGGTTGGCTTATGGTGGTTGATCTCTCCCCAGTTAAGGGGCAAGTGGTGGACTGTGGGATTCTTCCAGCAGAGAGGGCCCAGGGTGATTAATGGGTCATAGCCAACAGTGTCCCCTCTAAACAGGCTCTATATGTCTGGGCAGGGTTAGTCCTGGACTTAATTGCGTGATTTGGGGAAAATTATTTGACATCTCTGTGTTAGAATTTCACCATCTTGAAAATAATGTCTGTCATATTCTTGTAAGTCTGATTTCTGCTGTAAGTCTCAATACATGTCTTCCAATTAGTTAAGATTAACAAAAGACTTTTAACGTCTTCAGTAAGAACTCTTGGAATAATCACCTCCGTCTTAGACGAGGTGGTATTTTGACAAAGAGATGTAGTGCTTTTCAAATTCTACTTGGCCCATGTCAGGGGCCTGAAGGAGTGACATGTGTTGGGAGGGGTGCTGACGAATGTGTGGGGCTCGAGTCTCAGTGTCTAGCTCCAGGAGTTTGGACGCTGGGCCTCCCTGCTCACTCCAATGTAAAAGCTGAGTCTCAAGCTCTGCGACCTGTGTCCTCCCAGCATCCTGTGGTGCACAGGATGTTCACGGCCAAAGAGCTGGGAGTACAGGGCCAGTGGGGACCTTGCCGAACTCACTGCTTTCTTGCCAGGGGCCCCACTGCTTTCTTGCCAGGGGCCCCACTGCTAGAGAC